>NC_088606.1:4385386-5067343 GCF_036013475.1 Columba livia
AGAAGAGAAGAGAAGAGAAGAGAAGAGAAGAGAAGAGAAGAGAAGAGAAGAGAAGAGAAAAGAGAAGAGAAGAGAAGAGAAATAATAGGATTGTTTCTTTTCTCCAGAGATCCCAGCAGACTCTCACCTCCCGATGACTTCCTAGCATCCTGTCCCCTCCGCCACGCTGAGCCCAGCACACACACGGGGACTCCTGCTCACAGCAGTGGATGTGGACGGACTGATCTCGCTGCTTCGTTAGTGTTCAGTGAACTACCTGCAAAAGCTGCGGAGCTGCAAGGCTGGAGCTCAGCAGCCTCTCTTCATCCTCAGCCCAGCCTTTCCTCTCTTTCAAGTACTTTGACAGGAGTTTAAAGCTTCCTGTGCCTTTGAGTGGTGGCACAGGAGATGTCAAATGGAAGACGAGTGGTTAAGTCAGAGCTCTTCAAGCCCCGCTGTCCTCGACATCCAGGCTGTCGTTTCCCACTGCATCATATCACAATGATTTTCTGCTATACCAAACACATGCAGAATTGGGTTAAAAACCCTATTCCCTCATCCTCATCCATCGCATTCACCGGTGCAAGTAACAGCCCAACAAGGCAGTGGAGAATCATCCCCCAGTGACTCAGATCTGCCCCTGGGTGGGTGATGTCCAGGAGGATCCACATCACTGGTCACAGCATCACCCACTGCCGGTGATTCACAGGGCTCTGCATCCCTGCCGGGATCAGGAACCGGCCTCCCTGCCGGGTTAACACGGGTGCCCACGGCCAAAACTGAGCCTGTGCCAACTCACCTCCTCCAGCAGGGACCAAAATCTCCTCGACGGAGGAGAGGAACCACAAATGTGGCAAGAGGACATGGCAGGTTTGGGTTTTGAGAGAGGAAAACAACATTCAAACACTGGAGGAAATAAAAACAAACCAACCCAAACTCGGAGAACACTTCTCCTGTTTTCTTTTGTTTGAGGCATTTTCTGGGTAAACCCATGAAAATCAGAGGTACCCAAGAGCCCCTTGGAGTTGCTGTGTTCTGTGCAAAGCTTGCATCAAATCGGCTTTTTCTTCCTCTGCTCACGCAAGGAAAAGTCGGTTTCTCCAGGCTACCCAACTTCACCGCACTGAAATGCAACCCACTTCCAGCTCTCCCAGCGTCAGGGATTACTGGGTTACAGATCCGTGGCCTGACCATACAAAACCAGTTTCCTGGATACTTGCACCACAGCCTTGAAATTCTGTTGTGGTCTGGACTGCACAGGCTGCTTGCTGGTTTTAATATTTTCTGATGCTGAAAGCAAGGCGAGCTCACTGCAAGTCCCAGCCATTCTCTTTAATGCTTTTTTTGAGGTACATTTTCCACGATGCTGCAGAAGAGACACAAGCTCTGGGGCTCAGCTGGGTCCTTCCATCGTCTGACCTCTCAGCATTTCTATTTCTAAGGGATGGACAGCACTGCCTGAAAATACACTTGCTTCTAATCTTTATTCATGTAAAGACCAAGCGAAGTTACTTTTCATTAGGTAAATACATCAATTATGAATATAATTTATGGCTTAGTATTATTCAACAAGATTAATGAAGCATCCTTGCTTCTAAAGATAAAACATCTTTCCAAATACTTCCTATACACATAGTGCTTGTTTAGATTTTCTGCATTATTCAGAAGGATGAAATGTAGCTTTGCAACCCAACCATCTGACAGGTTGCAACACCGCAGGTTGGTTCTTGGGCCTTTTGTGACTGTGGTTCAATGGAAGCCAGAAAGCCTTGAAACACTCAAGGCCAGGCTGGATGGGGCTCTGAGCAACCTGAGCTGGTGAAGATGTCCCTGCTCATGGCAGGGGTGGCACTGGGGGAGCTTTGAAGGCCTCTTCCAACCCAAACTATTCTATGATTCCATAATTCCATGATGTGTACCTTCCAGTGCAAACCACCTCTCCAACTCACATGGAGAAGACCCACAATAGCTGTTGAGATCCAAGTGATGCGGTGCTGGGCTGTCCTCAGGAACTCTTGGGAACTGCAGTATCTTCTTTGCTGCAGTCCAAGATTCCCCAAATTCTACAAGAAGCCCAGGCTGCCAGCGTAAGAAGTAGCATCTGATCAGCCACTGCATGACTTTGAGTAAGGATATGTTTGTCATTTCTTCCTGGCCTATTTCACAAGCATTGTGGCTACTGTTGTGCCTCAGGCACCTTCACAGCACATGGGGTGATGCCTTAAAGGAAAACAACAAGAAACTTTCTGTCAATGTGACTGCAGACAGCTACAGAGATCAAAGCTGTGGGCACCAACTCCCTCCAAACTTCCACACCAACAGGCGAGAAGACCCAACAACAGGAAAGTCAACCTTGCTGCAGACTTGGGTGTTGCTCTTGTGATAGTGCTGTGCCTGATGAGCCAACATGGGGAGACAGGACCTGTCTGATAGTCCACTACTTTAGGAAAGTCCAAGCCAAGCCCACCAGGTGGTCAGCGCTGTCTCTCAGTGCAGCACATGTGGTTCCCAGCCTTGGTCACAGCTCTGCAGAGCACTGGAGATGTGGACCTGGACAACGCTGTCTTGTGTTGCCCAAAAATAGACTCTGGTTCAAAACTGGCCACAATGCCACACCAAGAGAAACCTGCCACCAACCTGGCTCCATCTCAGAGAATCACATCTGCACAACCGGAGCTGGAGAAAACCCTCTGTGCCAGCAGAGGATGGAGGCAGCAAACACCTCCATCACTGTATGAAATCACATAAATCCCCAGCAACCACCATTTGGAAACTTGCTTTTGATCCCAGGTTAGGCCTGTAGCATCTCTTTGATGAAATCTGTCTTTCATAAACAAAACCTAGCTCAGGGGACGAAAAGGGTAATTAAACATCTCAGCTTGCTATTGAATTTCCCAAAAAAAACCCAACATGTTCACAGTATCAACTCAAACTTTGTTCATCCTCCCCAGACATCACCATCTCAGCCATGTGAACACTGCAGTCCTCTAGCAAAGTGTGTCAGGCCGTCTTCATCATCCTCACTGCATCACTGTAGCAAACCAAAACCCTTGTTTCAGCCAAGACCCCCTTGGTAAGCCTGTTATCACACAGGATAGAAAGACAACTCCAGCCCCAAGGACACACACTTCATGGAAAAGCTCTTCATGACCCTGAGAAGCAACACTGGGAAACATTATCTCTACTGACCAACACCTACGGTAGCAAAATTCACAGCTCCCACAGAGTTAATTTCCAGTTAAGACAGAGAAGTCTGACCACTCGCTCTCCCACCCACAGCCCCCGGTGTCCTGCAGAAACCATGGCTCCCAGAGACTTGTCCTCACCTTCTTATGAAAGGTTAGCAGAGAGAAAACAGGGTGGATTCGGTGCAATGTGGTGGAAGGAGCTTTACTTGATGCATTAGGGGAAATTTGTTTGCAGTAAGGGCACTAAAGCACCGGACCAAGGAGCTGGGACAATCACAGAATCATTTTGGTTGGAAAAGACCCTCAAGATCAAGTCCAACCATAACCCAACCCTGTCCCTGGGAACCTCATCTCTGTTCAACCCCTCCAGGGATGGTGACTCCAGCACTGCCCTGGGCAGCCTGTTCCAATGCCCGACAGCCCTTTGGGGAAGAAATTGCTCCCAAAGTCCAACCTCAATCTCCCCTGGTGCAACTTGAGGCCATTTCTTTTCATCATATCAGTTGTTACCTGGGAGAAGAGACCAGCATCCTCCTCACCACAGGCTCCTTTCAGGCAGTTGTAGAGAGCGATAAGATCTGCCCTCAACCTCCTTTTCTCCAGGCTGAGCAACTCTTCCTCATAGGAAAAGTTTAAGAGCAGAGAAGACAAGTGTGTCCAAAATGGCTCAGCACTACTTGTAAAGAAAAGTAAGTCATCTCGATGCTCTTTCTAGTAGTTTATATAGGAGTTACCTTCTGTAACTTTACATACAATATAAAGACAAAAACACTCATTCCGAAAACTGAAAGTTAACCAGTTTGAGGGGCGGCTGCTCTGCTTGTTCTTCTTGAGGATCCCGCACCCATCAGCTGATGCTCCCCCTACAAACAAGTGAGGACCGTGCACCTTCCCAGGCATCTTCTGCAAAGGCAAAGTTAAACTGCACTCCACAGAGATCCGAACTGTCAGCTCCGTGTCATTCAACAGAAACGGGTCATTTACACCTGCTGAGACACTTTCGCACCTCTGGCGGCTGAAACCACGTAAGCCAGTGGGATGCTTACAATCAACAAGTATCTCCATCTCCTTTTCAGCTCAGCAAAACCATTTTAAAGATTATTTGTCTAGAACAACAGGTAGGTTTACTTAAAAATAAATACACAGGGCAAAAAGTGCTTTTCCTGAGGTTCCTGAGGCATGTGGGTTTGATTAGAAGGCGCAGGGCTGGTGGGGAGGGGAGCCTTGCTGAACGGCTACGGTAGGTGATACGGCTGAGCATCTGAAAGGCTGGAAAAATAGCTTTAGAAAGCATTAGCTCCCGCACTTGCATGTAATCAGATGCAATGCTAGCCAACAAAATCCTGGTTTTAATAGCCAATCCAAGTTTTACTTGGCTGGCAGACAAAATTTGCTTGCTGTTTTTTAACTCCAGCATAAGCCACCCTAGAGAAACAGATTCTGCCTGCACCATATTTTAAACAAGTCCATAAAAGTGTGATTTAGAGGCGCAAGTATTAAAAGGTTGGGTGAGGTTTTTCCATTTCTTATTCCTGAGCAAATGTTATTGTCCCATCTACCTGTCCAGCATGTACGATGCCCGTCTAGGGCAGCCCCCTGAAATATGTGTGATCCCCCAGCGCTTTATGAATGATTTTCCATCACTCTGAATGGATATATTCTGATTCATAGCTCTTATTGACATACTCTTTGTATCGTGCTGCCCTTTCCCTTAAGATCCCTATGTCTGCACAGGTAAGACAGCAGCTTGCAGGTACGACTCTACATGGAGAAAAAAGGGTATCTATCTGAGTGGGTTTTATGTGTTCGACAGGAAAGGAATCAGAGCTCCCACCATTAGCATCCTTCGAAGGAAATTACCTAGGACACAAGGAGAAAATGGATACCAACAACTCAACAATTCTATTTTTAGCAGACAAGCAGTTATCTGCGAATAGCTAGAATAAATATGCAAGACCACCGTGATTAAAGGATGTTAAACAAAAAGGCTTGCTATGTGCAGTCTCAGCTAGTAAATATATAATATATGTATGTATTTGGACAATTAGGCAAGTTTCCCAAGAAAAAGATCATTCTAAACATCTACAGACAGAGCACATTTGTATTGCAATGTATTCTTACAATACATCAGTACAGGATGTATAATACAAATAGGATGCTTTTGCCTTCACAGTTCAATTTTACAACGCAACATGTTGCTAGGAGTCCTTTAAAGCTTTATTTTTACTTATTTTTTGTTTTTAAACAGCCACCCGTTCTCAGGGAAAGGACCCCAAAGACTGGTAACCTGTCAGGGCAACCCGCATCCTTGTGAGCGGCTGGGCAGGAGGCACTGCAGCACATCAGATACAGCAAACACATGACTGTAAAGCTAAAAATTCACTCTTGGTATCACAGCAGGCCAAGAATAGACCTGGGAGGGGGGCAGGATGGATGAAGCCGTTGCAACAGGATTTTCTTTGTTTTATCTTTTCACACCTACCGAACGCTACAACTGTGAAAGACCTGCCCTGTGGGATCAATCTGTGCAACATCCATCATCTGCACAGGACAATCCTTAGGGAAGGACTAGGTGATGCCAGCAGCACTGGCTAAAGCTGCTGCTTCCCCAGTTGCACCAGTACCAGCAGTGGGACAGGATTCTCGGGCATCACTGCTTTGGGCTCATTTTAGCACCTTTTGCAAGAAAAAGCAGCTGTAGCTGGAAGGTTTCCCTCAACACCACGCTCCCCACGGGGAGAGGAGAGGGCTTGCAAGAGCACGAACGAGCATCTTCCCCACTGAAGGGATCAAAAACCCTATCGAAAGCAAAGAATTATTGATCTGCTTGTCATAAGGTAGGAAGAGAAAAAAGTACGACCTGTCTGGAACATGCACGTTTGAGAGCAGAGTGTGAAGAAAGATCCCGCCAGGCGCTGCATAATGGCAACTTCACAGGGAAGAAGTAAAGAGAGATTAAAGTCACCACCGAGGAACCTAACGGCCCGCCACGAGGTTGTAACATCCCATCTTCTTCCCGAAAAAGCATCAGTATTTTCAGAACATGCATTTTGAGACAAGGCCAGAGCCAAGACAAGAAATGCAGCAGGTCTGGGGAAAGATACCTCCCAAGTCCGCTAAAATTAGATAAATCCACCCGAAAAACACATTACGAGACTATTAACAGATTCATGAGCTAGTTGAAGTACAGCCAGGAAGGGCTGTACTGTGGTCAGTCACTTTGATTTGCTGAATATTAAGGGATTAAAGAGAATTTTAGGCTGCAGCATCTACACCAGGTACCGTGTGGGAAGCGGGCATCCCCGACTTGAACCCCATGCAGAATCCATCTGAGCCCCTGGTGAGCTGCTGCAAAGGTTAATTACACCACGAGCTAAAAACCCAAACCTCATCTCCAGCCTCAATGCCTCCAGCATCCACCTCCAACTCCTCGTGTTTTTAAAACCGACCACCAACCACCGCTGTAACTGCCCGTGTTGGTATTTATACATAGATGGATCAATTCTTATTTATACACAGATGGATCAATTCTTTGTGTCTTCCTGGATAAACTAAATAATGTGTTTCCTTAATCATCAGCCCAAATGCAGGCTGCCACAAATACTTCTCCCAGGTGCACCATCCACTGACATGGGACTAACACAGAGATTTATCCCCCAGGCAGCGCATCTTTTATTCATTGCTTTATCCCTGGCCGGAGAGGCCCGACCTCCCGCATCGTCAGTAACGATTGCATTCAACAGCTTCCTCGAAGGATCCGCTGCTTAATATGCAAATGGGACAAATCAACTTTCCGTTCAAGTTCATCAGCATTTAAAGGAGAACAAGTCAATGCCGGCACACAGTGGGGCTCTGACTCACCAGCTCTAAGCACAACAGGAGGAATTATATTAAATACACCCATATCGATCACAAACCCAGCGGGTCCATCACCCCGCCGTTCATCTGACTCTGGATTAGCATCTCCAGCAGTTGGTGCTCTCCCAGCCAGCAGCCAACACACCTTCCCAAAGCCTGGCAAGGGAATTTATGACAAGACTTGGAGGGCAGAGCCCTCCCATCCTTCCCTCCTTAAGACACACAATCCTCATGCAACTTGGCATCCCGGGGGGGGATGTGTCCCATGGCACTGTGGGGTGCAACGGTGTGGCGGAGCCTCCCCTTTGCCTGCAAAGAGCTCGCAAAGAGGTGACAACCTAGCTCCCACCTTCGCAGCTATATGGAAAATTCAGTTATGCTCTTCTCCTTTGGCAGATAGTTTAGCATCACCCCTTGCCACCCCCGTGAGCACCCCCAGATCTCCCCCCATCCTGGTCTCCCTGCGTTCTTCTGCACAGAGCACGATGGGAGCTGCGCCCTTTTACACCCAGCTCCAAGTTCGCAAAGATCACAGAATCGTGTAGGTTGGAAAAGACCTTCAAGATCCTGGAGTCGATCTGTTAACCTAGCACTACCAAGTCCACCACTAAACCACAGCCCTAAGTCTACAGATCTTTTAAAACCCTCCAGGGATGGTGACTCCACCACTGCCCCAGGCAGCCTGTTCCAATGCCCAACAGCCCTTTGGGGAAGAAATATCTACTCATATTCAATCTAAACCTCATGTGGCCCAACTTGAGGCCATTTCCTCCCATCCTATCGCTTGTTACTTGGGAGAAGAGACCAACACCTTCCATGCTCCAACCTCCTTTCAGGTAGTAGCGACAAGGTCTGTGGGAGTGACACTGCTGGGGCCTGGTCTACACAACCTGCGAGGGACGGATGCAATGTCACCGACTGGGGCAACTGCTGCCCGCAGCATCACTGCCTGAGGAAATTAGGTGATTAAGGAGAAGTTTAAGGAACTAGGTTGCAAAGGGACCTGCATTGTATCTGTGCTTTCAGGTGAAGAACCCAACGCACAGAATCACAGAATCCCAGAATGTCAGGGGTTGGAAGGGACCTGGAAAGCTCATCCAGTGCAATCCCCCCATGGAGCAGGAACACCCAGATGAGGTTACTCGTAGCCATCGGCAGGCGAGTGAAATAGGGCTGGGCTCCTAATTTACTCCCCCGCCTTCTTCTTCACAGGCTGTAAAGTGGCTGAAAATAGAACATTTTGCTACGGCAAAAAAAAAAAAAATAAGAACTAGGTCAATCAGCTAACGGGCGTGATTTAAGAGAAAAAATGCAGCGTTCGTAATGGGCTAAAAACAGCGCTGATGCGTTGCTGAGAAAGAATATAATTAAGAGGCTTTTTAAAGCGGCGCTTCCCCACCCCAGCCGCAGAAATCACAGCTCACACTACCAGTATTGCTTCCACCTCATGGAGCAGGAATGTGCTGGCGTGCCACAAGCTGGCCGAAGAATGCGGAGTTTCCGTGGGCTGGGAGAAGATCCCGAACGGCAGCGGTTCCCGGCATTCCTTCGCGGGTACATCACTGCTATCCAGCTATAAAGCACGGTTAGGGAAATCGGCTTTGTGGGGGGGGATATTTGACATTTTAAATCTTTCTGCGTTTAACGAAGGGGTCTGGGAGAGCAGGTGATAAGTGAATGAGATACAAATTTAAAAATGAACTGGATGGGCAATGGGCATCTCTTATTCGAGGCTCTTCCCACGGATGGCCTGGAGGACATACAACAAGTACTTATATAACGAACGCACCTTTCAACAGCGTTCATTCAAGAACGAGCTTCTTGGAAGAAAACTCTGCCCTAATTAGGTGCAGATGGCCCAATTGGAACAGGCGGGGACACGGCTGGGGAATGGCCGAGCGGAGAACTCCAGTCCCACATTACGCAAGGGGTCACGCCAGCAAACCTTCTGCCTCCTTCGGACCCCAAACATCAAACCCAAACCGATGCCTGAAAGAGAAAAAGGGACTTCCCGTGATTCTCCCAGGGCTGTGCAATAGAACCATAGAATCATTTAGGTTGGAAAAGACCTTTAAGATCATTGAGCCCAGTTGTAAACATGACCCATCGGAAGTCCCGCGTCCCTCAAAGTTTGCTGCAGCTAAAGGGCCGTGAGCTGGACTTGCATTCCTGGGTACCCCCACGGGTCCCCCGGCTCCAGAGAGGGGGCAGAGTCCGGGTGAAGCCACCGCCCCGTGTCCAGGGACAGTGACAGGGTTGGGAAGCATCTCTGGGGACATCCCCACCCACTCCGCTCTGCCGGAGAGGAGCAAAGTGGATGAGTCAGACCCAGAAAGTTCATTCCCTCAACTTCTGCTCCTTGCTATAATTATCCTTTGGAGTAACGAGATAAGCAGCCCTTCCTTTAATCTTGCCATAGCTAAACTGTGCGTGGTACCACCCACCTTGGGGGCTGGTACACTCCTTCCCCATCCCATGTCACCATCCCTTTTCATCTTCACCCCTCCCAAACACAAAGCCACTTGGGACCAAAACTAAACGCACACAGGCTCGAGGTGATGGGGGGAGAAGGGGTTAGAGGGAAATTGGGGGCCACGCATCAAAAAGAAAGGCAGGGCCGCTCATCTCGAGAAGCTGCTGTCTGTACAGCAGTAAGTTAGAGCCCAATTACTCCTGTTCCAGCTATTCCACCTCTCTCTAAATATCCCAGCGAGGAGCACCAGGTCTGCCAAGCCCCAGCAGCTCCCCACTGGAAAATGTTGGCCGGTGCCTCCCCCTGCCTCCGCACAAAGCCGCGCTCTCCCTCTCTCGCAGGCACGCATGGGGAAAGGGAGGAAGAGAAGAGAAAAAAACCACAAGCAAATGTTCCGGTGTGGTATTTCCCCTCGTCAGACTTCCATACTTGAGACCCGAATCGTGTTTAGAGAATTAAAAATAAAAGCCTTTCCCCTGCACCGGAGGCAGCTCGAGCAGGACACGTTGCTCTTACTTGGGTGATACCCCACTAGTGCATATAGACCCCTCTGCCAGAGCTTAAACGAATTGGAAAATAATTAAATGTTACTGGCAAATTTTTTTAATATGGAAAAAATCATCACTGTAGACGATATACATTGGGAAACCTCCAAGATTTTGACCTTTAAATTAGCAGCTAGGACAGTCAGGCAAGTATGCCTGAGGATTGCATATATATGCAAAGGAGCTCCAGAAGTTTTTCCAAACCTTCCACAAACAAACCACACACCTCGTCTTCAAAAAAGGAAAAAAACAGAAAAATAAATCTGTTTTCTTCTCGATTCGCATGTTAGGGGAGGCAGATGCTCCAGTCGGCATTACGCATGACATTACTCAACCCTACACCGCACTCTGGGAGATTTTATTTCATGTGGACTCTCAGCTGAACTGGAGGAATGAGCCCTCTCCCCTGATTTTAAAAAGAATAAAGGAAAACAAAGGGCTAGATTCCTAATTACTCTTAGGACTCTTTACATTGCTCTGGCAATGAAAAAGAGCACAGGGGAAGCACGCAAAAGAAATCCATTCATCTTCTGAGGGTCCTTTGCTCAGCTAAAATGAAATGATTTGGCTTAAAACCAAAAATCTTTATATCGAATCGACAAACAAATCTACTTGGTTGCAGAACGATGCAGGGGACTTAAATTTTATCTCTGGAAAATTGGTATCGGAGTTAACAAACCTGATGTGAATGTTTCCATCCTGCCTCCCCTATGGTAGCTGTAGCTGCACAATGTTTCCAGTGCTTTGGAAAAATAGTTTCAGGTTCTGCTGCCTCTATCTTGGCACCTAAACCAAGTTTCCATTAGTTAAAGGCTGAGGGATGATTTCACTTCAGAGCTGAAATGGGGAAACCAGCAAAATGAGTATGATGCAGCTAAACATACGCTTGTGTCTTTTCATGAGCCTGCACTGAAAAATGGGGTTTTATCAGCTTTTTTGGGCGGAAAGCCTTACCCAATATTTATGGGGAGATGCTTCTACGGAGTATTTCCAAGCCAGCAAATGCTACAGCATCAGCGATCATCAGGGACAGCCAGCACAGAGGGGACATCCCAGGATGGTACCCAGGCGGGTCCAGGGGTGTCCCGGGATGTGGGGGACGGGGAGGGAGGGATCCAGCCCAGGAAACCCCCCCGGGATCCAAGAGGGTCTCTCCCAGGCTGCAAAGGTGCAGGAGCACAGCAGGCGGGGAAGCTGATCTCCGACTCGCTGCCAACCAAGGCCGAGGTTATTAGTGTCCAAACAAATAATTCTATAAATAACGTGGCCGTCCTGACTTCCCAAGTGAAACCCATCTCTTCTGGAGCCCTCAGAGGTGGAAGGAAACAGCGTTGACCTGAGGAGCAGATCAAAAGCGGTTGAACTCCGCAACACCCAGGCGAGGTGAACAGAGACCTGCTCCTCCATATGCTGTCCCCGTCCCCTCCGTGTCACACGTGTCAGCTTGTGTATGACCCACACAAGATGCCACACACAGCTCTGAGCAGCTTGGGTCCTGCAAATGCAGCACAAGGACAAGAAAACTCGCTTTTCCTTCTTTCTTGAGTTTTTCCCTTCTTTTTAAGCAACAGTAATGAGCATTGCAGCTCCGAGCCATTAAGTGACAGCTCATCACGTAGATTGAAGATGCTTCTTTTAGACACCGTTTCTCTGATCGAGCACAACAAAGGCATCTTGGAGTCAATATGCATCGAGATACATCCTTGGCGAGGAGCCATAAGATGCTGCCAACTTCCCCAAGCAGCCGGGACCCAACGGGGACCCAACGGGGACCCAGGCCAGGCGCACCATGGAGGTGGGAAAGACGCAGTTGTCCCCACAAAATGCTTCCAGCACACACAGCCCCTCCAGGCTTGCAGGCTGTGCCCTTTTAGCCTTTTTTCCCCCAACAAAGCCACCCTGGGGATGCCACAGCAGGGGACGGCTTGGCTGGAGCACAGTGGAAGGCTCCAGCATCTGCTTGTCTCTGGAGCATCTGGAGCATCTGGAGCCTCCCCTCCCTGCACAGGTACAAAAATAGCAGCGGCTGGGTGCACCTGAGCCCTGCCCCGAGGGAGCCGATGAGGCCGTTCCCAAAACCCCAAACCCCTGAGTCAGACCCATCTGTCTAGACGGAGGACATTCCTCACCCCACCACCAGCCCTGCAGCTGGTACCAGCCCTGTCCTCACTTGTCCACGGGCAGGATTCACCGTGAAATCCCTCAGAACAGCCAGAAGCAGCATCTCCATCTTCCCAGGAAAGTCAACGATGCTCTGAGAAGAAGTTTTGGCATCTGCATCCCCTGGACCACAGAGATTGCAGCAGGAGAACACTTGGGCATCTTCTCCAGCCCCAGGAGCTCCAAGACACTTTGGACACCAGGGTTGACCAAAAGCCCATCTAGACACCCCAGAGGACCCTTGCTTGGTAGAAATGAAGTCTTCAAGGACAAAGGGTGGATCCTGTACCATAGTGCAGCTGGAGGCATCGCACAGCTCCCGGCACACTCTCTGGGGAAAGCAAACCATCGCATCTCCAGACATCCATCGAAAAACACGCAAGATCTTCTCTAAGACGTGTGAACCATGCCCTTTTCTCTCCAGCCAGGAGAAGGCAACCAGTACAGGTGATATTTCAGAGCAGAACAGAAAAACTGTATATTTTTTTGTGCTGCTTTTACAGAAAACTGGGCCTCTAAGAGACACAAAGACCTTGGACACTTCACTCCCTTTGCAGTTATTCTGTAACTACAACTGCGCGCAGGTTCCTAAACCTCTGAACATTTGAGTCCCACTGACTTGCAACAGGTTGTAGACATGAAGTTATTTAAAGCGCTTTTAAAATATTAATTGGCATTTGCCTTACAAAGGGGAAAAAAAAAAGGGAAGAGACAGACATAGGACCCCCAGGGATCCAGATGATCCAATTTCGAGCACCTAATTAAAATTAAATTTCAATTAATATCCAATTACTTTATTTTAAACTTATTTTGTATTTATACTTTTTTTTTTTTGTTAGTTGCCTAAAAATGACTATGTCCCTTTGGTTGCTTTTCAATTAAATATCATCTCGCCACTAAAATTAGTGCTTTTATTTGCTAACTCGGAGGTTATTCAAAATCCCTACACATTTAATTCAAGGACTTAGAGAACTTGACAGACGTTCCCCACCTCCCTTTTTCACTACGGTAGAAATGATGAATCATTATATTTACTACACGCTCATTCTTCGCAGCGATGTGCTAAACTTCGCTCAAGTGGAAACCGAAGAGCAGAATGACAAGGTAACTTCGGCACTGGGAAATATATACGGAGAAAACAAGGGAATCGGAGCTTATTTCACTTGTATTTCAGACTCTTTTTTTTCTGGTTGATCTCAGGAATTCAGAAGTAACAGATCTCACCTTAACTTGGGGGATGAAAAGGAAAACATCCTCGGCCTCATCTCACCCCCTGGTGAGCGCCTTTGCTTTGAAGGGACCTGCCACTGAACAGAACCGGGCAATTCAGCATGAAGGAAGAGAATTTAGCACTTCAATAATCTCTTTACAGGTACTTTGCTACCGACTCCTCACCTCCAACACTTTAACACCCTGGCAGCAAACAAGCAGCGCTTGAATATTTAATAGAAAGCACAGCAACTCGCTGTGGCACATTTTTACCTTCACAGAAACCCAGAATGTCAGGGGTTGAAGGGCCATGGAAAGCTCATCCAGTGCAATCCCCCCATGGAGCAGGAACACCCAGATGAGGTTACACAGGAAGGTGTCCAGGCGGGTTGGAATGTCTGCACAGAAGGAGACTCCACAACCCCCCTGGGCAGCCTGGGCCAGGCTCTGCCACCCTCACCAGGAACAAGTTTCTTCTCAAATTTAAGTGGAACATCCTGTGTTCCAGTTTGTACCCATTACCCCTTGTCCTGTCACTGGTTGTCACCGAGAAGAGCCTGGCTCCATCCTCCTGACACTCACCCTTTATATATCTGTAAACATTAATGAGGTCCCCCCTCAGTCTCCTCTTGTCCAGCTCCAGAGCCCCAGCTCCCTCAGCCTTTCCTCACACGGGAGATGCTCCACTCCCTTCAGCATCTTGGTGGCTGCGCTGGACTCTCTCCAGCAGTTCCCTGTCCTTCTGGAACAGAGGGGCCACAACTGGACACAATATTCCAGGTGTGGTCTCCCCAGGGCAGAGCAGAGGGGCAGGAGAACCTCTCTGACCTACTGACCACCCCCTTCTAACCCACCCCAGGTACCATTGGCTTCCTGGCCACAAGGGCCCGGTGCTGGCTCATGGTCACCCTGCTGTCCCCAGGACCCCCAGGTCCCTTTCCCCTACACTGCTCTCTAACAGGTCATTCCCCAACTTATACTGGAACCTGGGGTTGTTCCTGCCCAGATCCAAGACTCTACACTTTCCCTTGTTATATTTCATTAAATTTTTCCCCACCCAGCTCTCCAGCCTGTCCAGGTCTCTGATGGCAGCACAGCTTCCAGTGTCACCACTCCTCCCAGCTTGGTGTCACCAGCAAACTTGCTGATAGTCACTCTATTCCCTCATCCAAATCATTGATGAATATATTGAATAATATAGGCCCCAGTACTGACCCTTGAGGCACTCCACTCTTATTGCAGACTGTAATCATTTGAAACTTAATTTTTGCTCTTTTCTTACAAAAAAAAAAAAAAAAAAAAAAAGGCTTTAAACAAACAGGGCTTTCTTAATTTTTATTTATCTGCCCTGTTCTGTATTTACATCCTGCACTTTGCCTGAATTCCCCGGCATTATTCAAAGGCTGGGAGCTGCTGCGGGGAAGCCAGACGGCTGATGCTGCGATAAATACCTGCAGGCTCTCTGCCATCGCTAATGAGAGACAACATCTATAGAACTAGAAATAAAAAAGCTGCCCAAAACTTGAAGCTCCAGTGGAAGGCTTCCCACTCTGTTTTGGAAGCGTGCAAGCCAAAAAAAAGAGAAAGAATCCAAGAGAACCTGTGGGCGTCTGAAGCCACCTCATCTCTGAGAGACTGAAGATCTGTTCTTCAATTGGCAAAAACATCCTTCTGCAGAAAGACAAATTGCAGACAGAGGCAATTCGGTGTTGCTCAGGAGTGAACCCGTGCATGGATGCACCGCTGCCTGCAGGGAAACTAAACCTGAAGATGCTGCAACAGAGAGGGAGCGACTCATGGAGCTCACCACAAGCGCCACAAAAAGCTCTGCAACAGATTTCATGCACTTTTCAATCCGGACATGGGCCGTGACACCTTCACCCAGACTGGGTTGCTCAGAGCCCCGTCCAGCCTGGGCTTGAGCACTTCCAGGGATGGGGCATCCACAGCTTCTCTGGGCAGCCCGTGCCAGGGCCACTTTCATGGGGAAGAATTTCTTCTTT
The DNA here is from genome assembly GCF_036013475.1 of Columba livia. Taxonomy (NCBI): domain Eukaryota; kingdom Metazoa; phylum Chordata; class Aves; order Columbiformes; family Columbidae; genus Columba; species Columba livia. The sequence continues at coordinate 4,400,802 of NC_088606.1, forward strand.
TATCTGACCTAAATCTCCCCTCTTCCAGTTTAAAGCCATCACCCCTTGTCCCATCACTAACTGCCTTTGTAAAAAGTTCCTCTCCAGCTTTCCTGTAGGTTCCCTTTAGGCACTGAAAGGCCACTAAAAGGTCTCCCCAGAGCCTTCTCTTCTCCAGGCTGAATACCCCCAGCTCTCAGCCTGTCCTCACATCAGAGCTGTTCCAGCCCTCTGATCAGCTTTGTGGCCTCGTCTGGACTCACTCCAACAGGTCCATGTCCCTCTCATGTTGGTGGCCCCAGAGCTGGACCAGCACTGTGGGGGGGTCTCACCAGAGCGGAGCAGAGGGGCAGAATCGCCCTGCTGGTGACCTGCTGGTCATGCTGCTGGTGATGCAGCCCAGGACACGGTTGGTGGTCAGGGCTGTGAGCGCACGTTGCTGGGTCATGTTGAGCTTCTCATCAACCAACAACCTTAAGTCCTTCTCTGCAGAGCTGCTCTCAATCCATTCTCTGCCCAGTCCGTGTTTGTACTTGGGATTGCCCCGACCTGATCTGACATTCCTCACTGCACTTACTGCTTGACCAGAGCCACTCTGGAGTCACGGTGATAGATGCAGTTGTAGAAAAAAAATTGAATATCCATTAAACAACACAGTAAAGCGACTCTCCTGTGCCAGTTCGTTATATATTCTTCCCCGGGTAAGCTCTGTGCTGCAACACCAGGTTGGAGCCCCTGGCGACGTGACCGTCTCCCGATGGAGCTGAGCCAGGTTCGCAGGGAGCAGCGGGAGCCGTGGCCGTGCCAGATGATCAGCAACTCACCCGGCAGCGCCGGAGCGCTTCTGCCTGATGACAGAACATAAAACACCCGCACCGAGCCCAAAACGGGCACGCCGGTAAGCACTGACCTCGGTGAGCGGTGCTGGAGACAGGGAGCGGGTGTCACCGCAGGCCATGCTGGGACGTCCTCGACGCCACGCGGCGGCGTTGTGCCCGGCAGTGCTGTTTGCAGAGCAAACACGCCAGGCTGACACGGAGCACCACGGCCCCAGGGACGAGCCAGGATCCCCTGCAAGCACGGCACAGCCTTGCGTCAGCCCCGAGCGATGCTCTGCAGGCTGGGGAAAGGGAAGAGGCCAAGCTGCCAGCTCCCAAACACCCCGTGCTTGCTCCACAGGGTGACAGACTGCGGCGAGGACAGGGACAGCCGCACGAGGGGATCTGCAGTTCAGTGTGGCCAGGGGACAGGGATCCTGCTGCTGCCCTGCACAGAATCATAGAATCATTTCAGTTGGGAGAGACCCTTTAGGATCATCGAGTCCAACCATAACCCAACTCTAGCACTAAGCCGTGTCCCTGAGAGCCTCATCTCCACGTCTTTTAAACCCCTCCAAGGATGGTGACTCCACCACTGCCCTGGGCAGCCTGTTCCAAAGCCTGACAACCCTTTCCATGAAGAAATGTTTCCTAATATCAAATCCACTCAATTCCAATTCATGCTGCCTCCCCCAGACCCACTGCATCCCCTGTGTAAAGCTGCAGCAGGGACAAGTGCCACCCACTAACGAGGTCTCATTTGAAAAAATAAAAGAGCAAAGATACATCATTATGTTTGGGTTTTTATCTTCTCTGTGCTCACAGCTGAGTGACACTATCAGGTTTAAAAATCACACACACTTTCAAATTGCATATACCTTCAGCACATGAAGCCAAGAGATTCCTGCCACCAGCACAGAATCATAGAATCCTTTCGGCTGTAAAAGACCCTCAAGATCATGGAGTCCAATCATAACCTAACTCCGGCTCTAAAGCATTTAGCACTTAGGTACTGAAGGCTGCTAGGAGGTCTCGCCGGAGCTTCTCTTCTCCAGCTGAACACCCCAACTCTCTCAGCCTGTCCTCCCAGCAGAGCTACATACGCCACCAAGGACTGCAATTGTCCACACAATGCAGCAAGTTCACCCTTTTCCTACGCTTCTTGCTCCCAGGGGCTTTTCAATGCCCAAGACACCTTGGGCATCACACAAGAGCCAAAACCTGGTCTCCCCTTCATCAGGGGATCACCAGCTCCCCCCATCAGCTCAGAGCCATAGCAACCACACCAATGTCCATTAGCACAAAAGGGAAAAGAAACAGCCACCTTGTCCAGCCAAACCCAGCTTTAAAACCAATGGAATAGTCAAGAAGTCAAATCATTAATGCACAGCCTGAGAAATAATGTCAGCAAAGCTGCAAAGCAAATGCAGGTTTTTTTGTTTTTAAACGACGCAAGCAGTGGTTCTGAAAAATTCAGCTTCTCCCCAGTTTTGTTTTCATTTCAAAATCTGTCAGTTGGAATCATTTCTCCAGTCCAGGAAAAGTGCTTTATGATCCACCATCCCCCAAAACGGCAGCTTTGCTCGTAACGCCTTTAGAAAGAAAGAAAAACCTTTATGTTCTCTTACTCCACCCTCAAAGAGCCTGGTGTGACTCCTGATGCTCTGACATATTTCTGCCTTTTGCCATACTTCAAGGCTATTTTCTCCGAACTAAAATATGCAAGGAAAAGCAACACGAACCCTGCAGCCCTGGGGGAAGGGCTCACCCCGCAGCTCTTATTATCTTTGGATGGGAAGAGGAAGAGAGACAGAGACACTGTTAATGCCTCGGATATTTCTAGATCCTACCGCTGTCCTGCCCAGGAAGTCTGAAACATGAAGTGCCATTGGAAACATCGCATGTGGCATTTAAAAACACCAAACAAACACCCTAAGAGTCTGACTGGGTTTATTATCAGCATCTAGGGTCTCTTGGACATAGCCTCCTTGATGATTAAACTGGTTATACAGCTCACGTGTTGCTCCTCACAAATTCAAACCAGCACCAAATCTTTGCCTGGAGGGTCCTGTCTTCCTAAACACGTCTCTGGTGTCAAACATTTTACAGACTCAAACATTTCCTTGCCTTTGGGATGTGACATGATATCCAGCTGCACATCAAGCCAGGGGAAAAGCGAGCCCGGGCGAGACTCGAGGTCTGCGTTGCTCCCCTGGGGTTCACAATTCGCTCCACAATTTCATGACAGAGCAGATAAAATTTGGCGTTAACTATTTCACAGCTTCCCGATGCTTTGAAGGTACAAAGCACGGAGTGTTCGCACATCATTATTTTGTAGATTAGCCCCATCTCCTCCCTGCTGCAGCCCTGACCAGCAAAGGCAGAAGTTGCCAAGAGCACTCGGCATCATCCCCAGACTGCTACGGTCGTCATGATCCATCATCCCTCAATCTATGGTCTGACACCATGGATGCTCTTCACTAAGGCTACATGTAAAATGGGGGTTTATATTAATTGCTACACCAAAAAGTCAGATAGAAAGCGAACAAAGCTTCAAAGATTCATTTTCTTCCTCCAGAACAAGCAACAAAGTCCTTAAGTCTGTTTTCCATTATAAAAGAAGTAGCTTGAACAGCTTCTCATTGTTCTTCTGCTTACGGTGTCCATTCCCAAACTTACATCTCAGCCCAGTCGGTGTGGATGGAACATAAGGGAGTCCCCAGAAACGCTGGGTTTTCAGAAAATGAGAATTTACATCGGGAGAGCATCACTTTATAGGCCTTGTGACTGGGAGGACAACAGGGCTGGCGACACATCCCATTGGGATGTCCCCAGCCCAAATCCCCCATCAAGCTGAGGAGGCGGCACCCTGCAGGTTGCACAGCAAGGGATACAGCACAGGCTCCCTTTAGCCTCCCCAATTTCAGCACCGAGGGTCCCAGCAGCACGAATTACAGAGCAGGTAAATAAATGACCCCGGCTCGGTGCTTCTCACGTACCCAGGGCATCCCCAGGTCTCAGCCATGAATGCTACAGCCAAAGGAAAGAGCTCAAGTTTTCATCCACAGCTCCATAAAACAACAGGCATCTGTTCACCGACTCCAACAGGACATGAATCCCAGACTTTACCACGTTTATCCACAGCAATTCTTTCCAACTTCGGAAAACCGAGGCTCGCCTGGCTGAAGCACGAGCCGTGCTATTGCTGCGCACGTTGGTTGCCCTGCAAAAACACCGATTTTTTAAGAATTTTGAGGGAGGCAGCAGCATCTCGGTGAGACAGTCTCCCAGCAGGAGCCTGGCTCGGTCCTGGAGACCAAACACAGATCCGACAGGACAGGACCTGCAGTGCGGGTGGAACGGGAAATCTCTCCCACCCCTTCACAGATGTTCCTCCAAACACTTCTGAATTGAACTGACACCCCCCTGTTCAGATGAACATATGGCTGCGCTTGTACCAGCACTGCTTTAATAGCTCCTACAGGGTGCTTTAAGGACAGGTTGGACCACTAAACTATCAGTGAAGACCTTTTTATGAAAAAAAATAGGGTTTAGGGGTTTTTTAGGGGTTTTTCCCCCTGCCTGATCATCACTGCAGGGTCCATGTGCAAGCCCTGGAGCTCCGGTCCAGGTGCCCAGCTCGAGGACCCAAACTGTCCCCTGCTTACATAAACATCCAGCTGGAAAAGGCCCAGACAGCTCTAATTAACCAGAGCTCTTATTAACCAAACTGCTCGTTTACCTTTGCAGAGCTGCTTTTCTCATGGGGTCCATGGGAGGCGAGGGAGGGATGCTGCGTCCCATGGGAGACAGACGGACACAGAGCTCTCAGTTCATACAGAAAGAAAAAAACACGTTAGCAGGATTAAACCAGAAAAAGGACCCCCCAGGTGAGTGAGGGGCCTTGGAGAGCAGGGAGCCCATGTAAGACTCTCCTCCAGAGGGGCACAAGTGCAACATGAAGCCACAAAAGGTTTAAGGAGGCAAGAGCTGATGCTAAAAACCAGCCCTTTAAGCCAGAAGGGGTGGAAACGGGGCAAAAATCTGTGGCAACACGGTTGGTTTGTAGGGTTTTGCTAAGTTTTTGGAGACAACATGGGTAATGAGGCACACATAGGCCAAAAGGAAAGGGGCTATGGTTAAAAATTAAAAACAAAAAGAAATTAAAAAGCAAAAGGCAGGAGAGTGGGACCAAAAAATAAACCTCATTAGGAGCAATGCAGAGTTGGCTTTCGGCGCTCTGGACCTTGTGTTTTCTGGCTTTATTTATGAAACACAAATAATCCAGCCTGCTCCGTAAGCAGCCAGATCCGGTGGAATTACATGTCTGAATACTCTCGGTAAACAGACGGAAAGCTGTGGAAACATAGCTTAAGGCAATACGTGTTAACAAGGGGGCTTTTATCGCTCAACCTGGCTCTTCTGGCAGAAGAAAACCCGCTGGCCCTGGCTGAAGTCTGTGCAACTGGTGCGAGGTGTTTTCCATCCGTCTGGTCGCTGCGAGCAGGGACCCCCCCGGCTGCATTTATTTACCCCCGTGAATGTGGATGGGACCCCCTGGAAATGAGCAGCCAAGAGGCAAGGGGGAGGCAGGATGATGCTGTTGCCCATCACCGTCCTTTCCTGGCATGGGAGAAGGGATGGGGAAAGCCAAACACGTAAGATGCACCTTCCCCCCAGCTCTGAGCATCTGCTTTCATCTCCTGATAAAAGCCCTGCGCGCTGCTGACATGTATCATCAGCCAGGTCAGGCACAGGAGAGAAGAGTTCCTGCCAGAGGAGAACATCATCCGCTGGAGAAAGCGGCAGGCAAGAGCTGACCCCGTTTCAGGGAGTCGACGGAAAATGCCGAAATACAATCCAGCTCGCCCAAAAACCAGGAGCTCAGCTATGGGAACGACGGAGCGCACTTGTCTGGCCAGACCGGAGAATCTGCATGTTCCCTTCTGGCCGGAGGATCTAAGGATCTGCAAGTATTTTCCAGACCAAAAACACACTTGTTTATTTTCAAAAATCCTCTGTTCCTACAGGGTGAAACTCCCATCTCTGCTGAGAAGCTGCACCAAGATTTACACGCAAGGAAACCTCAGTGCAAGGGCAGCTGAGGGGTCTGCAGAGCAATTCCGCCTTTACCCACCACCCATATGGTGATGAGGCAAAGCAACACTTCTCGCACGGTGGGTGAATGGGAGGGTCTCAGATTTTTTTGGCCAAGATGTGCATCCAGGCACACCCCAAAGCAGACATCCCCATCCCCAGCTCTCCCCTCTTTGACTCATGTGAAGGGTTACAAAGCCGGGTAGAGCTATTGCAGCCTCCTGCTTCCAGTGAGCTCAAAATAGATCATTATACTCCGTTCAAATAAATTATTATACTCAGCTCAGACACCTCAGTCTTTATTTGTTCCTTGCAAGGCGCATTCCAGGCTATTCTTGACCAAAAAAAAACCCCCAGGAAGTCCAAGTGGATGCCTTATTAATCTTTTTCTACCCAAAGAAACTTTCCTTTTATTTAAATCTTGCTACCTGCTGACGAAGAGCTGCGATCCCCCGTGACTGTCAGACAGGGAAAATAAAGAGTCTTGCGAGTGCATGTCCTAAGCAAGGACCTGTAACGCAAGATGAGGACACAGGTATGGAAAAAATGGAAAGACAAGGCTTTGCTTCGGAAGCTGGAGGTTGCAGAGAGAGCCAATGGGGTGATTATTCTTCCTATATTTACACTTTCAACGGTACAGGCAATTTTTAAAGCCATGCTGAAGGATATCAGCACATTTCTATGTGTAGGTTCGCAGGCGCCATCTGAGCGCTATACAGCTCTGTGCCTACACCCACACTTTGTGCTTACTGCAGTGTTTTCTATCCAAAGACCTCAGCATGAATTAATTTAGCCTCCCAGTACCCTTGCCAGGTAGATTATCGTCCTCTTACAGAGAGAGGAAAGGACCAAGAAACAAACAGGAGCTAAAGACGAAACCATTCCACCAGGACTGCATCAGCACAGAGCTTTATGTATTCTTATATTTTTCCCCCAAAAACCCAAGTATGTTTGCAATAGAGAGCACCCAAAAAGTCAAGCATCAAGATCGATGCTGATACTCTGAATTCAGCCCATGTCTGCAGAGGCAGGAGCTACGTGCTTGTGTGCTCTGCACGTCTATACCAACGTGACTTTTTAAGCCAAAAAAAGAGCATGTTTTATAGCTTGAACACAATTACAGGACAAGGTCATACATTGGGGAGGCAGCGATGTGGCTGCACAGATCTCAAGACCTTGCAAGAATCATAGATCATCGAGTCTAACCGTTAATCCACCCCTGGCACTAACCCACATCCCTGAGAACCTCATCTCTGTCCAACCCTCCAGGGATGGTGACTCCACCACTGCCCTGGGCAGCCCGTTCCAATGCCCAACAGCCCTTTCCACAAAGAGCTGCTCTCACTGCTGCTTCTCTTCCCCAACACCAAAAACTCCCCCAAACCCTAATTCTTGACGACTTGGCTCAAGAGCAGAAGTGAGGATGTCACAGGTGGGGTGGAAATACAGAACTGGGCTGGGGAGGGCAATGAATTCTGCAGGAGAAGCAGATCTGGTCGCTGTGGACGCCCCGTCCCGCTCTTGCCCCCAGCACAAACACGGGCAGCCTGCGCCTGTGTGAGGTGGTTCCTAAATTTAAACCAGCCAAAGAGCAGCTTTGAAACAACAGCCAAGCCTCGGGGTTACGTGCATGCCAGCAGAGGGAGGGAGAGAATACATCCCCATGCTTTCCTTCAGCTTATCTTAGAATCATAGAATAGTTTGGGTGGGAAGTCCAACCCCTGCCATGAGCAGGGACATCTTCCCCAGCTCAGGTTGCTCAGAGCCCCGTCCAGCCTGGCCTGGGATGTCTCCAGGGATGGTTCATCCACCACCTCTCTGGCCAGCCTGGGCCAGGCTCTCACCACCCTCAGGGCCAACAATTTCCCCGTCGTGTCCAGCCTGATCTTGCAGTCTTGGATGGGGGGACCAGCTCTGGCATCCACCAGACAGAGCCTTCATCCAAACCTTCAGATATGCACAATCATCCTCAGTGACATGAGAACTCTGCCCAAAGTCTTTACTCCATGGGGCTCCTGCAGCCTCAGAACAGGTCAAAAAGCCCCTTTATCCCTCTAAACTACCCAAGAATCCCCTACAACTGTTATTTCAGACAGAAAATGCTTCCTCTATCACAGCAATAATAAAAATTGAGATATTTGTGTGGCTTCTGCTTTGATGGGAAAATGGATGAAGCTGAGAAACACGCAGCTGCAATGAATCCCATGCGAGTCCTCCTCACTGTCTGGCTCTGGTGCTAGAGATAAAATTCTCTTCTTTATCCCTTTTTACCACACATCACCAGCCAAAGGGACATCTGAGGAGAGGGACGAACGGTAACTAGGGAAAAGCTGATTTTTCAAGAACAATTTCAACACGGTACTGCCCCATTCACCTTATATTTGATCCATAACTGGGTGCCGAATTCCTTTAGCAGAGGGAGAAATACCAAAGCAGCCCCAGACCCAACCACAGAATCACAGAATCCCAGAATGTCAGGGGTTGGAAGTGACCTGGAAAGCTCATCCAGTGCAATCCCCCCATGGAGCAGGAACACCCAGATGAGGTTACACAGGAAGGTGTCCAGGCGGGTTGGAATGTCTGCACAGAAGGAGACTCCACAACCCCCCTGGGCAGCCTGGGCCAGGCTCTGCCACCCTCACCAGGAACAAGTTTCTTCTCAAATTTAAGTGGAACTTTTTGTGTTCCAGTTTGTACCCATTGCCCCTTGTCCTGTCATTGGTTGTCATTGAGAAGAGCCTGGCTCCATCCTCCTGACACTCACCCTTTATATATCTGTAAACATTAATGAGTCACCCCTCAGTCTCCTCTTGTCCAGCTCCAGAGCCCCAGCTCCCTCAGCCTTTCCTCACACGGGTGATGCTCCACTCCCTTCAGCATCTTTGTTGTCCTGCCCTTTGTTGACCATCCAGTCCCAGCCCACAACCCTGCAAGTTTCCTCCTGGAACCACAAACCCTTTTTGCTCAGGAGTGGGGAGGCACAGCCAGTGTCTCCACAGCCCTCCCATTTTCCCTAAACAGATCCCTATGGCGATTTTAGCATTTCCACTCTGCCAAAAACACTGAATGCCAGAGGGGCTGCAGCCTTGTTAAAAAAAAATCCCCAGCACTGAAAAACCCTTTGCAAATTTACCTAAACATGTCCATTTTTGTGTTCTAGCCCAGGCACACGTGCTCTCCTCACTAAGAGGAGATGCATTTTTAGAAACCTTCTTTTGCAAAAACTGTTGGTGTTGGTGGGCCTTTTGTTTTCCTTTCTAGCACTAAGTACTCACAAGCATCCTGGAAGCTAAAAAAAAAAGGCCATTTTTAGACTTAAATGCACGGAGAGGACTAAGAGTGTGTCGCCACATGTCTGAGCTAGATGTTAAATTCTCCAAAAAACATATGCTGAAGATTGCTGTAACAAAATAGATTGTAATGATAAAGGGAAGCCCTATGTTCAAGTACCAGATAGGCGTGCGAGATTAGAAATTAGCTCACTATCCAGTTCTTATATAAAGGCTTTAAAAGGACAGTATTTCTCCTTAACATGAAAGCAATGAAGTGATAGCTCTTTGTTATTGAATTACTCATTTAGATTTAAAAGCAGCAGAAGTACAAAGCTTGTTGTCTTCTGTATCATGAAGAAAAACTACAGGGGTAAGAGCTAGAACATCGCATCCAAGATTGCAAATATCCCCCTTGGGTTTCATGCTTAAACCCCACTCCTGCGGGGACCTGCTGAATTTGAGCTCAAAGATTTTCCGTCTGATTAATACAGCACATCCCCAGGGCATCAGAAGTTAAGTTACGGAGAAGACAGGCCACTCGTCAGAAGAAAAGAGAAGAAAGAAAACAAGGTGTACGCTTGCAAGCAGGACAAGACTCCAGATAAGAGGCTGCTTGTGATCCAACCCCCTGGGAACACAGGACAAAATATTTAGATCCTGAAGGAGCAGGCATGCAATACAAACCACACGTAAATGTTAAACACCTGTGCGTACGTAAGATGTACCTGCACGTGAGCAGAACCCCAAAGGATGCCACAAAACCTACCAGACACCCCCAAACCTGCAAGGCACCTACACCGCACTCCCCTTCTGTGTCTCCCTGCACAAGGGCATCAATAAAGAGTCAGGCATTAAACTGCGTGCACTAAAACTAGTGCCACCATCCTACACGAAGGAGGTGGAAGGCACCTCTGTGCCCAAAACCAAAGCCACCCCCTGAAATAGCTCCTTCTCAAACCTGGATTCAGTTTCAGGCTGCAGTTGTTCCCTCCCGAATCGCTCCTTGTTAAACAGTCTCCCTTCCTCTTCCCCCATGGGATGACAGCGGGCTGTGCGAGCAGCAGAAAGCTAAAATAGACTTTCACTAAGATTAACATCCCACTGGCAGCTGTATTACAGTGAAATGCAACCACCTGGGGGATTAATATATAGACAGATTGATATAGAGACTGAAATTTATAAATAGATGGAGTAAATAGTCAGCCTATTTATAAAGGGGGAAGGTGGGAGCACCCACAAAATAAAGAATGCGAAACAGGCATGCACACCATGACGCGATCCCCCTTCATCTGCAGCTTCAGCATGGGCTAGAATCGGTGAGAATACAGAGATAGGACAGAGCTAACGATATTCTTGACATTTACCACGCAGTGCACAAAACTACAGCTCATAAAGTCAAGCAAATAAATCCAAGATGCGTGAAGCACAGTAAAGGCAGGTGCTTCGATACCCCAAATGAGCAACGCTGCACATATCCCAAGTCTTTCCAAGTGGTTTCTGGAGAGGTGGCCGTCGCAGTCTGGCCACCAACAGACGGTCTGCAAGCAAGTGCTGCAGATTAAGCACTAAGCAACATTGCAAAAACAGCAGTAAACACTCCTGACATCTGAATCTGGAGAACAGAAGGCTCCAGGGAGACCTTACTGCAGCCTTCGAGTACTATAAGAAAGATGGGGACAGACTTTTCAGCAGGGCCTGTTGTGATAGGACAAGGGGTGATGGGTTTAAACCAAAAGAGGGAGGTTCAGTCTGGACAGGAGGAAGAAATTTGTTATACACTGAGGGTGGTGAGAGCCTGGCCCAGGTTGTCCAGAGAGGTGGTGGATGAACCATCCCTGGAGACATCCCAGGCCAGGCTGGACGGGGCTCTGAGCAACCTGAGCTGGTGAAGATGTCCCTGCTCATGGCAGGGGTGGCACTGGATGAGCTTCGAAGGTTCCTTTCAACCCAAAGTGTTCTACGATTCTAACCTGGTAAGCGGGAAAGAAAACCGACCTGGATATCAGGGTTATCCTTGGCAGGACCAACCTTCCCTTCCCATTCACCAGAAGCAACAGCCGCAGCCACTTGCTGCGGACACCGAGTTATTTATTAAGCGGAGCCGCGAGAATCAAACAGTTTGTGCTCAAGTTGTGGTTTACCACCAAAAAAAATCCATCTTAGGAAAACCAGAGCGCTTGTTGCAGAATCAGATACAGTTATCTTCAAAAGTTGCGCCGTTATCTGGTTTCAACATACAGTTCCTCCATATGGCGAGCTGTGGCGGGACGTCATAAATCACAAAGCCATCCTTAGCAACCTGAAGGCATCGCGTCTATAAAATAGCCATCTTGTGTAAGAAAGCAAACACACAGCAGGAAAAGCAGTTGGCGATATGAAGAAAAACAAAAAGGAAAAAAACACTTCCTTGACAGGATTTATTTTTAAATGATGGTTGCTCAAGCCTGCTGGGGGAATTGCTATGGCAGGAGTGGAAGAGGATGAATGGTGACTCAGCAGGTAAAAGCTGTCAAAAACGTGTTCAAAATTGGAAGGATTAAAAAAAAATAGAAAAAATCAGAAGGGAAAACTATAAATACCTCATGCAGCTTTGCTTTGTGCGCTGGTTGGACGCCCGTCGCTGCAGAAGATGCTCTGCAAAGCAAGCGGGGGAACCCCATCCCAAGCACCCGTGGGGGATTCCTCCTCCAAAAGCAGGAGCCAGCGATGTGGGCAGGACCCCCGGCATCCTCGGGCCGTCAGGAACCGCTCTGGGTCCCACATCTGGATGCCAGCACCTCTGGATTTCAGCCACGATGCTCGAGAAAGCCTTGCACCCCCAGGCGCATCGCTCGCCAGCCTGCACCCCTCTTTGCACATCACTTTGGAAGGGACGGGAGCAAGGCTTCTTAATGCACATTCAGACAAAAATACCTCTTTTTGCACTGCCTTTTTTAAAAATAAAAGTCAAACTGCCCAGCCAACATGAAAGGCTGGATAAACACTCCTCCTTTCCCCAACAGAAATTACAAAAATGCCTTTGAATTTGTGTTGGCAAGTAACAATGTTTTTTATGAAAGAGCTTCATTGAAAAGTCACAATTCGGAATGTACTCATCTATTCTATGTTCTTTTTTTAAGTTTTAATTACCACCTTAACAGTATTTTGACATAGTTTATGGTTTGTTAGATTGTATTATGCGTTACAAATGCCAAAAGCACCTTTTGGAAGCACCTTATTATTGTATTAATGCTAACTGTGGGGTTCGTGCTGCTGAGTCTTGTTTCGGCAATTGAAAAATAATAAATTAATTCCATTCGGAGAACACGCTGCCATTCATAACCCAGCAATTAAGAACTGATTTAATTTTAGATACTGCCGCATTCTTCAGCTCATTGAGTTATTCAGTACTGACACCGGTACTATCAGTATATGCCCAGTTCTTATAAAACAGACCCAGGCCACTTTCTCAACCCCTAAATTAGCGACGACAGAGATAAAATGTTAACACAGCTTGAGTCTCTCCCAGGAGCTGCAACAGACGGTCTTTGCCGAAAAAAAACAGAGCGTGAGCACGGAGCACACGCTGGGATTTCTACCACGATGAACTGAATTATATCAGCCAGGGGCATATAAGGAGTTAACAAATGTAAAACACTCACGGGAGTGAGGCAGAGCTGACTGCACTTGCAAACCAGGGTGTGCAGACATTTGAAGGGAGATAAAAGCAGAGCAAGGCACAGCTGGAGAGGAGCCCATAGCCCCATCTCTTTCCCTCCCTGAGTCGCACAGCAGGTAAGAGACAGAGAAAGAAAATGCATTTTATTTGGCCGTGGGAGGTGATGCGCAGGGAGGTGTGGTGGTGCTGGAAGGGCTCCCGTGGCACCCACGGGACAGGAGGTTGCTGGCTGCATCCCACCGATGAAAGAGTCCGAGCGGTCCAGGGACCCGCACCTGCATCCCGGTGGCGATGGGCAGCCTGCCCTCACTTGGTGGTGGCAAATGGGACATGTCTTCAGTATGTCCCCTTGGGCACGTGGCAGCAAACGCTCAGTGTGATCACCAGCAACCTCTAAATTGTGAAAATAGTCTTTCTGGACAAGGAAAGGGAGGGTGAACAGGAGTGAGGGCACAGGAGCTCCCCTTTCCCTGTCTGTGCTCACGGTGTCACCGGCCACCTCCAGCAGCAGGAGACCACAATGCGTGGAAGAAAGGGACACGCATGGGTTATGCCAACGGTCCAGACTTGGAAAGTGAAATTACCACATGCAGTGATGGACAAGTTGGCCATCACCTCTAGTGGTGGCAGTGGGGGACCCTGGGCATCACCTGAGACACTGAGGTGACACAGTTATTTGCAGCTCTGCTGCAGGGACAGGCTGGAGCATCCCAAAGACGAGCTGGCTAAAGCAAGACAAGCTCTGGGCGCATGCACATGCCGTGGAGCTCGCTGCATGAAAAGAGGGATGATGCTTTGGGCTTCTTGTCACACGGGAGGCCAGAACGCTCACCAAGAGCTAAGTGAAAATACCCCAGGGGTTTGTTTGTTGACATCAATTTGCTGAAGCTAATATTCACAACAACAAATCTTAATAGTGCAACAAAAACATTTTGCAGAATAGCAAAGAGGTTGCCACCAAAAGCCCAGCGGTGGGTGGGCCAGAGAAGCGGAGCAGCAGTGCCAGACTGACCCCCAGGCCCCGGCAAAAAAGCTCTCGGCACCCTTGGGACCTGCCATGGAGTCACACCGAGTGATGAGGGCTCAAACACAGCACCCTTAACGGGCTTTGCCAGCCCTGATGAAGGATGCGAGGACACCTTTAACACATCTTGCCCTCCTGCCATGAGCCCTCCCGAGTCAGCAACACACGTGAAAGCAAGAAAAATTATATTAGACCTTGGTTTTTATGGGGTTCCCTCCTCCTCGTACAAAAAAAAAAAAAAAAAAAGGAGAAAAAATAGATCTCCAAGCACATATTTTTATTTACCAATATTCCAACTGTCTCATTTCCTGCTATGTCCCTCTCAAAGGCAGGAGTAATTGTAAGTCTGTTGAGAAACAGGCTACCCTCTGCTTTCAAATGGGAATTAGTGACGCTCGGCCTGACCTTGCATTATTTCGCAGCACTGCAACATTCAAAGAAAATTACAGCAACTTGTTAAATGCTTTAAGAGGTAAAGCAACCCTATTGCTCCAGGTTCACATTAAAAAAAACAAATCAAAACAAACCAAAATCAAGCTCTTAAATCATGACTAGTGCTTTAATGTGGTAGGATTTACTTTTACATTTTAAATTAATTCATTTCTCATTTACTTGAACAATCACGCTAGCTTTAATGAGCTCTCCCTATGAAAACCAACTACAAAGGATCAGATTTGCTTACGCTACAGAGCTCTGCACACCTAGAAAGGAAATCCTAAATCATCGCCCGTTTCTTAACAGCCAGATTACTAGTTTTTAATCCTCTCTGCCAGATGCATTTTTAATCTCTTTGTGTATAATAAAGCAAATTACTGTAATTGTATGGGTAAACTGAACCAAAATATGTACATCAGATTTATTTTAAAAAAAGAAACCGAACCCTCGGTGATGTTTTGCAGAGCTGGCAAGTGCTGCAGCTAGGGGCTGAATTCGGCTCTGCAGGCACTGGCCAAGGATGAAGATGCTGCACAGTGAGTGAGGAGCTTCATCATCCATCGGACACTGCTATGGGGCTCCTGTTCCTCCCCGGGTCGAGGGACCACACTGGTCACAGACGGGCAGCGCATCCTTGTGTTCATGAGTAAGAGCCCAGGATACTGTGCAGCTGCTGGTCCACAGCAAGTCCATGGTGGGAGCTGCTCACCCCTTCAGATTTACACCGGTCTGGCTGTCTTGAGCCACCTCCTAACACATTACGCGGGTTCTTTGCTCTCTATCATCACCAGTTTATTGTCCTGGTAAACTGGATGCTGCCACCCTCACACCGCAAGCAGAAGCATGAGGTTCATGGTAAAACTTCCCACCCACCAAGCCAAAAAAGCAAAATTCATCACGATCCACTGATGGCCTCAGGAAAGCCCATGGGTAAGGTGGGTGCCTTCGAAACCCAGCGATTTCACCAGCAGCACAGGGAGCACATGGGAAGGAAACCCAAACCAAGTACAGCTGCAGCTCCTCATCCAGGGCTCAGCATCTCCCCACCACCTCCACTTCTGGAAAACAGTGGCCCAGGTTGGCCAGAGAGGTGGTGGATGAACCATCCCTGGAGACATCCCAGGCCAGGCTGGACGGGGCTCTGAGCAACCTGAGCTGGTGAAGATGTCCCTGCTCATGGCAGGGGGGGCACTGGGGGAGCTGGGAAGGTCCTTTCCAACCCAAACCATCCTGTGACAGTGTGATTTCTACCAAGTCTGTCCTGCCCAAGAGAGAAAGGGCCACATGCCAAGCTTCTGCAGCCAGACAGGTCTGCAGCGAGGAGCTCTGCCTCTCCAGAACCACCAGCTTTTGCCAGCACCATCTACTTATTAACTCAAGAACACCTTGATGTGCCTTCGTAGAAAAACAGAGACAGCATCGCAGATTTTTTTTTCCAGATCAAGGAGATTGCTGCCAGATCCAGTGGCCCTAGAAGGACTAAGGAGGTTGTTCCCACTTTCTACCGGTGCCAGGTAGGCAAATTCAGCAGGATAAATTCAGAATAATTACATGCAAACACCCAAGAAGTTATTTTTGTAGCCATTTCAATGGTAAGCAGGACTCACCCACTGGAATTAAAGCCAGCTAAA
This sequence comes from Columba livia, assembly GCF_036013475.1. NCBI lineage: Eukaryota > Metazoa > Chordata > Aves > Columbiformes > Columbidae > Columba > Columba livia. The sequence continues at coordinate 4,416,716 of NC_088606.1, forward strand.
AGCATCACTGACTTCAGCAGGGTGGTCTATCAAGCAGCAGACTAAACCCCTCTTCATTTCCATCTTCGAGTTGGGACTCGCTCATGCTGCAATTCGGAAAGGGCACAGGGGTCCAGGCTGGGGGAGACCGAAAAGGAACCGGCGCACGAGCATCAGCTTTCACAGAATCCCAGGTTGAAAGGGACCACAGGGACCATCTGGTCCAACACTTCTTGGCAAACCTTCCCACGCAGGATGGGGACAAGAGCCCGGGAATGCAAGAAGTCACTCAGAAGTGCTGAGTGTCTCCTGGGAAAAATCCTTAGCAACCTTTTTTTTTTAAATATAAAAAAATATAAGCAAATAAAAGTCACAGCAGAAAAGGCACATTCTGCCGAGATGCAGAGGACGCAAATGGTGAAAAGGCTGGGGTACACCACACAGGGATATACAGGGATATAAAATCCTCAGCCAAGACTCAAATAAATAAATGCAGGGAGGAATAAATGTTACAAGTGTTGGACACACAGGTAACCCAGGCACAAACATTCTGGAGCTAGAGGAGGGTTTTCTTCCCCACCTGTCATATCTAAGCCATATTCGGGATGCTTGTTTGTACCGAATCCTCCTCCTTTTCAAGCAGAAGATCCCGTGCCCAGCAAAATGGGTTATTCTGGATTCACAGCAAGGAACAGAAAACAACTGAACATCAATGCTAACACTTGGCTTTAGGAGTGATTTAAAGAACTCTGGCTTCTTCGTTCCTTAATCCCACACCATGCTTCCCCACTACCAACCAGTATCGACTTCTAACAATGCAAAAGCGTGTGCCCACATTTTTGCAATTATTTCAGACCCGGCGAAGAGCACCCTCCCCTTTCTGTAGGGTTAATCTCAAGAACAGTTGCCAAAATGCTGAGAACACAGTCGAACAATAGCTCCTCTGATGAAATTCCTCCGCTCCATAGAGAAACCAGTATCCTCCAGCTGCTATGGCTTGTCCAGAGAGATCTCCAAGTGTTTACACGCTCCCATTTAAAAAGAGGAAAAAATATAAATTTAAAAGTATGACAAACCGAAAAACTTGAGAGCAACTTGCAAAAAAATTAACGCAGAACCCTGTGAGCTCACCATAAAATAATAGTTTTATTAATGCAACATTCACTTTGTGTGAAATATAAACCCGGGACACGAGTGGACAGAGGGTAACGCCGGCCACCTGTCCAGGGATAGAGACTCGCTATACTTATCAGTACAGAGACCACTTTTAGCAGCTCCATCCCTTTAAATACTTATTCTCAGCGGAATCTCTGATCAGTCATTTATAAAAGCCGGGTAGCCGAGCTGGACAGCTGAATTACAGCAGCTATTATCCACGTATGCCTGAATACAAGCAGACACCTTTATTTATAAAGGCTCTCCGGCTGACCGAGATTTGACATCGGCTACAAAAAGCATTCAGCATCCAACTGACTGCTCCCAAATAATGTGATGAAAGGTTAGCGAGCACAGGCCGAGAAGACACCTTTGCATGGCGCTATCGTTAAAAGAATTCATGCTGCTGCAATGACTCTCTTAACTGAGCGTGTTTAAGTAATTGATTTCCTGAACAGACACAGAGATACACACCTTTGCCTCTGCTGCTGGTATGTATTCAAATTCACTCTAAGACATTTAGAGTACTTTTTTATCAGGCTTATCCCCTCTCCTTTCAGACCTCCTGGGTCTCTGCACTCTTTGAGCTGCTGCTTCTTTGCTTGTTCACCTTTTGGCTCACCCCCACCTGCAAGCCACGAGTTTTCCACAAAATATGAAATGCACGCCTTCCATAAAACGTAGGAACCCACGTCACGCAGGTAATATAAATGCAAACGGATGGGGGAAGAAGAAAAGCAGGTTGTAGGAAAAATCAATTGCTTACGGTTGGTTTTCTTTAGCTCTAACAGTCTCAGAGGCAAAGCCCTGACAACAGAAGGTAACCAAGTCCAGGGCAAAAATGCGAATTCTGCTTTAAACTGACAGCAACCCCAGGAGCAGCTACGTGCAAACGTACCAAGCAGGGCTCAGCTGGGTGAAGGAAGGCTTTACATACGTCTATGCCCTCATCAGACTCCTAACTCTGCTATAACAACCCAAAACAGGAGCTGGCACCTCCCCTGGGGTGCAGAGATGGGACCCAATTCCCAATGGGGCTCCAAGGGCTTTGTTGTGCCTGCCCGCACAGTGATGGAAAGGAAGAGCCTTCCTTGCCTGAATGCTTATTTTTTTAAGTAAGGACCACCAAAAGCATCCTCCTTGGATGCCCAAAAACATCCTTCCTGTTCCCAGCACCTTCTCCCCATCCAACCCAAACCCACAGCACCAGACTCAGCAGCACAGGACTGAGCCCCAGCACAACTCTCCAGCTACAATTCCCTACAGGTGATGAAAATTCGGAGGCTGACAGCAACAGGATCAGCCAAGTGACCTCAGGCATCCCTCGCAGCACCAACACGAAGCTCTGGGGAGGTCTGGATGGGATCCCCATGGGTGACCCTCAAGAGCTCAGCACCAGCATCAGGAAGGAGCTGTGCACTGCGAGTATGTTGTTATGGTTACTGGAGGTTTGTTGGGGTTTTTTTTCTTCCTCTTTTAAAAAGAATTCTTATCAGTCTACCATAATGCTGCCAGTCAATAACAATTCTTATCTTAAAAGGTCACTCAGGTAGTTATAACAGTTCATCTACATTCCTATTATCTGGAGGGAAACAGCCTGGGGACTTTGTATTTTTTCTAAATAATCCACTTCTTTGGAATGGTAAGACTTAAAAAAAACCTACCCAGAGCCAAGCTGACCCCATGGAGCACACTGGAGAATAGACAGGAAAAAAGGGAGAAAAATCACATCGATGTTTGCTGCATGAGAAACAAGAGGAATATCCCAACAGGATAAATATAAAAAGCAGGGAAATGCACGAACGTAGACCACAGCTGCTGCAGAAACACTGTGTTCCGCTTGCAAACCTCAGATCGGCCAAGTTTCTCCACAATAAAAACTGTGGGTTTCTTCCTCCACATTTCTCTCGCCATTTTCTTCCTCCTTCACTTCCCATTGCAGACAAGGGACGGAGAAAAGACAACAACAGGAAAAACCTGAGGACAGGAACCACCGATCTGCGATGTTCAGGGTTTTTGCTTCTTAGAGAACACAGGAACAAGAAAAAAACCCACAGCAGCACAGAAAGCAAGTTTTAAAATGTTTCAAGCCAAACCTGGTAAAACCCTGTTCTACCCACCCACTCAATTACTTCTTATAGCAATTCAAACTCCAAACACAACAGATACCCGTATCCTACCAGGCAATGGTGTAAACAAGGAGCAGAACTAAATGGTTAAAATTAAAGCAGGTTTGTGGTTTGTCTGAAATAAGTTTTATCAAAAAAAAAAAGAAAAAATAATGAAATCTGGAATGAATTACTTGCAAGGATCAGTAACAGAAGGGAAGCTTTTTAAAGCGCCCTGTGCTTCTTCCACTCCAGGGCTGCCTTGGAGCAAACCTGCTGAATCCTGCAGATGACACTCACAATATTAACGTTACTTGAAGTAAAATAACATCTCCAGGCATGAGAGCTCCAGGCGCTGGGCCACATCCAGCCCTGCAAATGCCAGGGAAGGTTTGCATGGACTGCGGCACAAGCTGGCTCAGCCATTGGTACCATCCATCTGTATATTCCAGAAGAAAGTCCCATGTTCGCAATATTAAATGACCAAAAGTTCGTTCAAGTGTGGTAGCATGTGCAGGAGAAAGTCCTTTTTGACCCTGTAGATTACTTTATATAATACAAGAAAGTTTTTGTGCTCAAGCATTGCAAATGCCCTGAAATATCTCCAAAAGGCAGAGCCAGAATTAATAGTAGCAAAACACAAAGTTATCACCCCGTTTTGAACCTGAGAGATCAGAAGTCCACAGATTTCATCACCAAGCAAGTGGAGCCTTTACTTGCATCAGGCAGGAGCCCCAAGCCGGGGAAACCATCAACAAGGTGCTGCAGCATGAGCCCCATCAGAAAAACATGCTACAATTCAGACACTTGGACCATAATCTTTGATACACTCATGCCAGGGAGCCACCAGGTGCAAATACACCAACAAAGCGCAAGCTGGGAACCACCATCGGATGGGTGAATCTGTGCTGATAAATCCTTCACATCTGCTTGTGCCTTAGCCTTGTTTGCCTGGGGAGCCCATGCTGACCCCGCCAGGTATAAAGCAAAATGGGTTTCTGCCTCCAGAAATGCTCTTTGCGCCCCAAAAGGGCTCATTTTCTGCTCCGTACCCAAAAATCAGAGCAGATCAAATTGCGCGGTTTCCCTGCAATGGGTGAGACCACCCCAAGCCCTCTGCTCCAAGAGAGGAGACCAACCCTGCATTCCTCCCCGTGCCAGAAATGCAGTTCCCTCTGCCTGTAAAAACCCTTCCAAAAAACAAACCAGCATCACGTTCTCCAACAGAGAAAGAATCCCAAAGCTGTTTTGATGAGATCCTGTCCCTCCACTTAATGCATCTGCTGCAGAAGAGGAAGAAAACACACAAGTGGAAAGCGGGGAATGAATCCGCTTGCTCCAACCTCAACTTGATTTGCAATTACCAAGGCCGAAATGGAAAGCCACCAGCTTGGCTGTTTGCCATTGCCAAACACACTAAGCAAACCTCCGGGTCTCCTTCATAGGACCAGAGCACTAGAAAAATAAACATATCGGGGCCTTCATAGAATCATACAATGTCTTGAGTTGGAAGGGACCCACCTGGTCTTAGCAGCTCCTGTGTAACCAAGAGTTAGCAAAATGTAATGCTCGTTTATTTGTTGAAAATAGAAAGAAAATACAAAGGGCACATGCACGCTCAGAGACACACACCATGCGTGTCGGGGTCTTCTCCGGCCGCAACTCTTAAGCCCCACGCCTGGGTTTCTGCAGATGGAAAGGGTTGAAAACATGGTGATTTTGCCGTTGGCTCCTGCACTCACTCAGCATCACGCCAGAAGTGGGGAGAAGAGGTGGGAACCCCAAAACACAGCCCAGCAGCTTCTCCACCCTTGGGTGGATCCAAGCCCTGAGGAGCTGTCGGTTTGGGTGCAGCGGTAGCACGACGGCTGCCCTTTCTCCAAGCAGTTATCTGAGGTAACACTAGACACAAGCACGACGCTAGAGAGCTAAAGCACTGACGAACGCATCTTAAAATAAAGCAAGCATTCACACTAATTACTATTTCAGTTACTCACTCTGATTGCAAACATGACTCCCAGCTTGGGGAAAAAATTGCTTTGATGGGCCACGTATTAACTTATAGTGGGATTTTTTTTATGGAAGATGAGAAGAAAGGCCGGGGCTTGTAAGATGACGAGAATTCACACCACGGTCCCCCTGGTCCACAAACACCTTCACCAGCTCCTTCAGGGAAACTGCAGGAAGCTCTGGTTGACCATCAACGGTTTCAAAGCAACTGGCCCAAAAGTAAACATCTAAAACATAAATGGCGAGATGGGCACACAGCTCCGTTCAGATGCTGAGGTCTAACACACCAAAGGATGTAACCACGCAGACAACCATCCGCCAGCAACGGCCTGGGCTATGAGCAGAGCACCTTCCCCACTCATCCATTAAATCTCATTGAAGATATTTGCAAACTAGGTTATTTTAATTGATGGCTCTACAGGTGGTTCTCATTCAGCTCCTGATCTCAAGCTATCCTTGACATCTGCCATCAGCTGCATCCTGACAGGTTGAATATTGCCATAAACCATCAGCAATGCCCCGTGCGGTTCCTCCCCTTCACGTGCCGTGGGACAGAACTTAATCTCAACTGCTTTTCCAACTGCAAACATGAGATCTCTGCACAGAAGGGTAACAACTGGATAGAAATCAAGGGAAAACAAGCTGGCCCAGAGAGAAAACTCCAGCTCAAGTCTGCAATGATGCATGAAATGCTTCTCTGCATCTTCTACACACACTTCAAAAGCAGGATTCTTCCCAACTGCGGTCACTGGGGGAGTTAATCCTGACACCACGCCTCTCACCAAGGCACACTTTATATGACAAAACCGTTAAAAGGACACTGCGAAGTACGGAAAAGTCTCTTTGGGAGGGAGCACCCCACCCCACAGTGTTCTCATTAGTTAACTTTTTTCTCCCTCTGATTTTATGAATTGCTATGTAAAAAAAGTTCACCTAGAAGAGACACACCTGTCACCCAAACAACCCAGGCCTCGTTAGCGCTGTCCCGTGGAGCAAAGCTCATCAGTGGTACTGCCGGTGCTCTGCGAGCTTCTCCCTCCTTGGACTGCAAGGGGCGAGTGCCAGGAACAGCGAGGGAAAGTGGTTTTAAGGAAAGAGCAGAAAATGTAGAAGCACAGAGGTGTCTCCTCTCGGTCCCGTCAAGGGAAGCGCAGGCAGAGCGAGGAGGAGGATGAAGGGCAGCCTTTGTCATGCCACCCCACAGACCTACATGCTGACCCACATGCTGGTGTGCGCTGATTCCCACAGCTACTCTGAAAAGTGTTTTTAAAAATAAAAACCTTTGAATCACAAAATTGCAAGAGAATATTTGGTGTGTAACCTTGCTCAAAACCCCTGGCTAACATTGCTTTGTACCTCTATTCCCCTTGCTATTCTCCAAAAAACCCGGCACACGCGATTTTTAGCCCTCAAGTTTGCAAACACAACCCAGGCGAGACGCATGGGCAGCAGCTCATGCAACAGCATGCAGATTAAAAGCAGCCAGCGTGCAACTTCTCAGCAGATCTCTCCATTTCAGAGTCCCAGCTCATGATTTTTAATGAGCAGGGCTGCTCACAGTCCTCTCCGGGCTGAAATAAGAGAGCAGAGGGAGCACACAATGCCAGTGTCCACATCTTAGTGATCCCATGGGGAATGGGGCTCAGATCCTTGCCTCATCCTCCTGGGACGCCTGCACAGGACAGCCCAGCAACACTTAAACCAGAGCTCAGCACTGCAATGCAACACTAAATCAAGAAAAATTAAGAAAAAAAAAAAGAAGTGGGAACCATCTCCAAACTGGGCACAGGGATGATTTTCCGTGAGCGAGGGTCACTGGGGGCAAACTGTGAATTCCGCACAGTGGAGGGGTGGCCGCTTCCCGATGGGCTGGGAGACTGTCTGCAACAGCCATAGGGCTGGAGCCACAGCCACCTAAGGATATGAGAGGCGACGTCTGCAGGAACATGTCATACCTTTTAATAGACCAGCCGGTACAGTCGGGGAAAGGAAAAAATAAAACAAACCTCACAACCACACAAGCCCTCCTTTGAGCTGGTGCACCTTCGTGCTTGGCCATTTTTTCCAGCTGCATCACTTGGTCTAATTAAAGATATTACTGCTCCCTGCAACCCCTGTCTCTTCCTCCAGCCAGTCCTTCTCAGGACAAGAAATCTAGGTCATTTTGATGTCCTCATTGTGATACCTGACAGCCTGCCAAAATGAAATAAAGATTTTGGCCTAAACCTGTGAAGTAGTTAGTGTCCTGCACACAGGGCAAAGAAAGCTACTTATCCTTCAAAAACAAGAGCTTAAAGCTGTCTCTCTGCTACTGTCGGTGCCAATGGGTGTCTGGATGCCTGGAGGACACACAGGAGCCTTCGGGCATCTCTACTGACCAGCAGAAACTGCAGCAGTGCTGAAGCTGTGGAAGGTCCAAAGCCAGGGCTGACGGGATGAGATCACAGAACCTCAGAGTGGTTGGGGTTGAAGGGACCTCTGCAGATCCCCCAGTCCAACCCCCCTGCTCCCGCAGGGTCACAGAGCAGATCACACAGGTGGGTCCAGGGGGTTTGAATGTCTCAGAGCAGGAGACTCCACACCCGCTCTGGGCAGCCTGGGCCAGGCTCTGGCACCTCCCAGCAAACAAGTTTCTCCTCATGTTCAGATGGAGCCTCCTGTGTTTCAGTCTGTGCCCGTTGCCCCTCACCCTGGCGTTGGGCACCACCGAACAGAGTCTGGTCCATCCTCTGACACCCATCCCCGAGATATTTATGAACACTGATGAGATCCCTCTCAGCTTCTCTTCCCCAAGCTGAACTGAGATTCAAGACAGCTTCAGAAGAAAACCCCCAGTGACACCTCTGGCCATCAGAGAGGGGACACCTGAGCAGGCAGGAGCAGAAGCGCATCCCACACTCCGTGCCAAAAGCCTACGGACCACGTCTGGTGGATACAGCAGCCCCCATCTCCTCATTGGGTCCGTACCCTGCAGAGCGGCCACACCAGCACCCCTCGGTGTCCTGGTGGGCACAGGAGCACCGTGGGTCCTGCTGCCACCACAGGTCCCGTTTCCCTCCTGCGTGACCTTTACTGGTGGCTCAGAGGAGGTCGCCGCGTCCTGACGGCTCCGAGCAGCTGGGAGTAAAGCCGCCCAGCGAGGCCAAGCTGGAAGGAAGGAAGGAAGTTATAGCCGGCTTTTAAATAGCACTGGGTAATACCTGAAACTTCTATTTCGGTGCACGGATAATATGGTTTCCATATTCTTCTCCACGCAAGGCAGGCCAAGCCATTCGCACTCAAACTGAATTAGCAGCAACCCACATTCTTCATCAGTTAAACAATTAAAGCTCTGTGAGGCCACTTGTAGTGACCATGGAGAATAACCACGAGCTGTATACTTCCCCTATTGAAGAAATGCATAGATTTCTTTCCATGTTCACTTCTCTTTTACCTTCATAATCAAGCAATACCTTTCAATGCACTACGGATTGCTGCCCCTGCACCACATGTAGTCACCACATCTCTGGTGTGCTCAGAGACACCAGCGTAGGTTTCTGTGGGATGTCTCTTATCTGAGGTGGGCAACATGGTTATATCCACCTCTCCACGCTTGAGCAGGTACTCAAAGAGCCACAGAAGAGGTTCCTCAGGCCTTCTGGAGGGTCATACCTGGCTGTTCACAGCAGAGCCGTGTTGGGTTTGCAGTCATAATGAGGAGGCCTTGGCTGCCATTCTCAAAAATATCCTTACACTTGCAATAAAAATAAGATACAACTCCTTCAAAATAAATATACTTGCTTCTCTGCATCAATTAACTGACTAAAAAGAGAGCTTTTTCTTCCTTGAGGTTATCCCTTCTCACCTGCCACACAGCAGATATGTCTACCAGGCAAGAAACAACCCGGACACCTTTGCTGGGAGAAGTTTTCCTCCAGACCTGGTCCACACACCCAAAGGATCATGAGCCCAGCTCCACCAGCCAGCAAGGATTTCATGCTCTGGTCTCCCTTTAGGCCCCCTCCTGATCTCAGTTGTTGGTGATGCTGTTCCCAAGAATGGTGCCCATCCACCAAGGAACACAGTGGGACTGTCACCTTCTTCTAACAGCGGTGAACTAGAGGTAACGTTCAAGTTTTCCTAGCTCCCAAGAGGGCTGGGTCAAGCAACAGGTCTTGCATGTACGAAACAATTCGCTTTTCACAAGGACCCACCGTTAAGTCAATTCGGACACTTGCTGTGGCACATCAGAGCAGCACGTTGCATTCAGACCAGACCAGTCACAATGACACCCCTTGTCAGATGGAGGATTTCACCCATGCTTCATAAAATAGAATCATATGATCATTTTGGTTGGAAGAAACCCTCAAGATCATGAACTGCTAACTCAACCCTGGCACTGACACATGTCCCTGAGAACCTCATCTCTGCATCTGTTCAACCCCTCCAGGGATGGTGACTCCACCACTGTCCTGGGCAGCCTGTTCCAATGCCCAACAACCCTTTGCATCAATAAATTGTTCCTAATATCCAATCCAAATCATCTTACTGAAGGTGACCACACCACATCTTACAGCCAGCTCCTACAGCCCCTGCCACCCCACGATCCCAAGCACACCACCATCACCACGTCACCAACATCAACAAGGATGCTGGTGGGACACCTAGAAGCAGCGTCTTGGAGGAACTCAAGTTAGTTATGCAAACAATGGGATACAACAAGTAAAGAGCAACGCAAGGTTAGACAACAATACTGCTTTTCAGAAGAACTCAGTGTGATTCCATTGCCAGGCAAGTGACATTTGTCAGGCACTCGAAGTGGGCACTGAATAAGAGTGGTTTAAAATACACAGGTGTTTAAGAAGAAGGCAGTATTAACACTGGAGACTAAAAGCTATTTCCTAACAGTACTTGGTTGCAAACCTCAGCCACTCTTCCCTCCACCGCAACGGGATTGCCCGGCTTGGGAAAGCCCAAGTCCTGCTCTGCAGGACACACGGAGACATCCACCCTCCTGGAAAGCCCTACAAAGAAGTGTTGAGCAAGAGGAACTCAACGGATGCTGGTTTTGCTATCGGCGTTACAAATGCCCTGGAGGAACAGCTGATTTTTTTGGAAGAAGCGTCAGGGAAAGCGCAGGCAGCTCCATAAAGGCACCAAGGGACAGGCCGGATGCCAAACTCTGCTCGCGGGAGAAACCCTCATGCCAAGCAAGGTCAACGGGATTACGGGGTGAGCAGGGATTGCCTGCATGAGTAGCCATGGGAAGGGTCCAACCCCTGGTTGCCACCTTGGCTTATATAGAGACGCCACCACACAGACGGCCATACGTGACTTTGTATCTGGGAAGACTTAAGCTGTTTTCCTTCATAATTCGCCTTTTCTGCAGTCAGGAGGTAAATCACCCCGTTCTAATTACGTGACCAACCTACAGGACACGGCTACTGCCAGAAACACAGTTTGAATGAAAAACTGCAATGCTGACACAAGAAAATAATTAAAAATATATCGCTTATGCTGACTTGCAGCGGGAATGGCAGCAAGGCTGCGCCAAGGCCAGCATGGGAGGCTGCACATTTCTCCTAGAGCAGCTGAGTTTAGAGAACACGCTCCCTCCCCGGGGCCTCCCCACCCAAATGGATGAAGTTCGACCCTTCAGCTGTTTATAAAAACCAGCAGCGTTGCGCCCAGACGCACTCGGCAGCATTCCTGCCTCTCATTCCTGCGGGCTATATAAGGGAACGGCCAATTCCAGCCTCGCTCCCCCCAGAAACAGCCCCGAGCCCTTCGTGCCGGAGCAGCCCCCGGGCTCCGTTTCCTGCAGAAGGATTTAAAAATAACAAAAAATTAAAAAAATTTTTAAAAATCCATCCTCAGTGGAACACGGCGTTGGGCTGGACCTTGTCATCAAATGGCAGCGCAGGCAGCTGCCAAATCCTGCCGGCTCGGTGCTCTAATAGGGAACAGCTGGAGAAAGGGACCCTGCATTCCTCCCGTCCCCGGCAACACTGGGGGCTCTGTTCGGGATCCGGCCGCCAGCCCGCAAGATTTCCACCCATCCCCAAACACAGCCGGGCTGCTCCCCGGCACCGCTCCGACATGCACAGCCCCAAAAGCAAAAGCTCCTGGGGCACCCTGGGATTTTAAACAAAAAGATGCTTTGCAACAGGGTGTGTTTTTTGTTTGTTGGGGGTTTTTTTTTGCCTTGCCTTTTTCTTTTTTAGCAGAACTATGCAACTTAAAAACAGATTTTGCCTTCCCTACTCGCAGTCTGTATTTCACAAACTCCGCTTAAAGCGACTTGCAACCCTGCGCACATCTGCACAAACACAAATGTAACGCATATACGCCCATAAATACGTTAACGCACAGCGCAATTCACACATCGCTTATACCATTTCCATCCTGCTCTAACTCCGTTTACTTCTGTGGAGTTGAATAACTTGTAAAGGTGCATAAATAAAGCCAAAATATACTTTCGTAGCCGCGCACATTTTTTTGCAATGCGTCCTGTACGTTCAGTAACATAAAACAGCCTACTCATATTTTCTTCGAGCTCCACTGAAACACAAGGGGGTATTCAGAGCCGCAGGAAAAAAATGCGTCCAAACAGGATCTGAATGATGAAATAGGAATTGCCACATTTGGAATTAAAAAGAAAAACCAAACAAAAAAAGGATAACCCAGCCACCCAGACCTTTAGAAAATAACAGTTTGCTTAAGGTAGTAAGAGGCTTCTTCTGCATGTTGCAAAAGCAAAGCAAGCCACGTTGTCCAAAAGAAGCCTAGAAAATCCAGACTCTACGTGACCTGACTTACTTATTTCACAGGAAACTGCATGGAAGGAGGAAAGGGGGGGAGGACGGGGGAAAGCGAAAAAAAAACCCCAAAGTACCAATCATTCATGCTGCCGTAGTTACACCACGCCACAAACCAGAGTACTTTGCTGCGAAAAACTGCAATAAGCCATCGCCCGTTTGAAAAATAAAACATGAGAAGACGTTGAATGCGTTCAAGCTGGGGAGCCAGGTTCCCCTCTTTGCTTGGGTGGTTTGCTGATTTACTATTTTTAAACGGTTTTGTTGATTTTCTAAACGATTTTGCCTGCATCGGGGCATCGTTCGAGAAGGTTTGCAGCCAAAAGCAAATGAAAAATAAAATCAAAACCCAACTTACCGGGGTTGTTGGCCTCCCCTTCGAGGATGTGGAGCTCGGTGCAGTCGGCCAGGGAGTGCTCCAGGCAGAGCTGGAGGAAGCGAGCTTGGGTCCGGCTGACGCGTTTGAGGAGCGAGAGCAGCGCAACAGTCTGTTCGCACTCGTTCCAGCCCTTGAACCAACCGGCCAAGACACCGACCTGGTCTCGAAACATCATGGTGAGCCGGAGGAGACGCACCTCTGCGGGGGGAGAGAATAAATAACCGGCGGGATCCCCCCCGCCCCGACGCTGCTTGCGCCGCTACGTCTTGGGTCAGGATTTAAAAAAAAATAATAATAATAAAAATTAGGGGGGGGGGGGAAGGAAAAAAAAAATCTCCTTTGCGATAAAAAGGGTGGGTTTTGGTTTGGATGCAGCTTTCGGCCTGGGTTGGGTTTTGCTCCGGCTCTCCTGGCTTCGGTGCAGCGCTGGATTCCCTGACGGCGACGCTGGGGGAGGAAAAGGGGGGGCGGCCAAAAAAAAAAAATTAGGCCAAAAAAAAGGGAAAACCCCAGTGTAAGAGGCGGTGGCGGGTGGGGAGCGGTGGGGGCCTCACACCTGGAAAAGAAAGGGGGGGTGTCAGGGGGACGGCGAGGAGGAGGAAGGCTCGGCCTGGGCACTGCAGCCTTCCTCCCCCCCCCTCCCTCCTCCAACGAGACCTCTGACACCCCCTATGCTGGCAGCGACCCCCCCATCGGTTTGGGGGAAGCACCCCCCATCGCACCCAGTACCCCCCAGGGTGCTCCCAGCAGCACGGGGGAGGGGGGACTGTCAGCACCCCCACGCAAAGCACGGGGGGGATAAGCAACCCCCCCCCTGCACTCAGCACCCGGGAGGGGGAGGGAGGGAACTCCCCACCCACAGCAGCCAAGCACAGGGGAAGCTCCCTCAGAACACCCGGTGTGTGTGGGGGGGAATAAGCAAGCCCCCCCATGCGGTGCAATAAGCAAAACAGGGTGCAATAAGCAACCCCCCCTCAATGCATTGAACACCCCGAGATGAGCAACGCCCCACGCATGCAAAACCGCAGGGAAGGGGGAGCAGAAGGAGCAACCAGCACCCGAGTGAGGGGGGTGTCCCCACTGCAGCGAAGCACGGTTAAAAAGGGGGGTACCCCCCCCAAAAAAAGTTCCCCTCCTCCGCAAACTGACACACTCACCTGACTCGTCGTGGCCCCGGGGCGCGGGGGGGGCCGGCGCGGCGCCGGGGGGGGCCGTGCCATGGCGGGGAGAGGGGAGGGGGGAGCGGGAAGGGGGGGTTGCGAACGGCGGCGGCGGCTCCGCGGCGCGAGACTGAGGCCGGCGGCGCGCGGAGCCCCCGCTCCCCACATGCCGCTCATTTGCATAGCGGTGACGTCATGGGGGCGGGGAGGCGGAGGGCGCGGAGGGGGGGGGGGGGGGTTTGGGACGCGCGCATAGCGCGCGTCCCAAACCCCCCCCCCCCCCCTCCGCGCCCTCCGCCTCCCCGCTTGCAAAACCCCACTGAAAAAACTGGGGTGATCCTCCGCTTCAGGGTTGGGGGGCGGAAGAGCCCTCACCCCGAAGTCACTGCCCGCCCACCCCCCCCCCCCCGGGTGCGGATGGTGGAGGAAACCACCCTCTAGTGGGCTGTCGGGTAGTAGCAGTTCTGTGGGTTTCACAAAATCACAGGAAGGGACCTGGAAAGCTCATCCAGTGCAATCCCCCCATGGAGCAGGAACACCCAGATGAGGTTACACAGGAAGGTGTCCAGGCGGGTTGGAATGTCTGCACAGAAGGAGACTCCACAACCCCCTGGGCAGCCTGGGCCAGGCTCTGACACCCTCACCAGGAACAAGTTTCTTCTCAAATTTAAGTGGAACCTCTTGTGTTCCAGTTTGCACCCATTACCCCTTGTCCTATCATTGGTTGTCACCGAGAAGAGCCTGGCTCCGTCCTCCTGACACTCCCCCTTTCCATATTGATCCCCATGAATGAGTCCCCCCTCAGTGTCCTCTTGTCCAGCTCCAGAGCCCCAGCTCCCTCAGCCTTTCCTCACACGGGAGATGCTCCACTCCCTTCAGCATCTTGGTGGCTGCGCTGGACTCTCTCCAGCAGTTCCCTGTCCTGCTGGAACTGAGGGGCCACAACTGGACACAATATTCCAGGTGTGGTCTCCCCAGGGCAGAGCAGAGGGGCAGGAGAACCTCTCTGACCTACTGACCACCCCCTTCTAACCCACCCCAGGTACCATTGGCTTCCTGGCCACAAGGGCCCAGTGCTGGCTCATGGTCACCCTGCTGTCCACCAGGACCCCCAGGTCCCTTTTCCCTACACTGCTCATGTTTGGTTTGGGTTTTTTTTGGGCAGGGGGGGAAATGCTACTTTCTGTATCAGTAAACATCACATCAGCAAGAAAAGTAGTTTTTAGAACTAGTTAGTTAATATTATTTAAATTATTTTATTTCTGCACATCAGCATGCTCAGCATTCAAGGGGTGAGTGGTACAGGTGTATCCAACAAGGACACAGGTATGTCCAATAAGGGATATCCAAAATAGGGGGAAAAGCCCTACAACAACAACAACAACAACAAAACACACCAAACAAACACAAGCTTTTGCAAAAAGGCAGCAAATATTAAGCAGAATCTAACACTCTATAAAGCATAAATAAAGGTGTAAAACATGATTGTTTGTGGGCACGGTAAAAGGATGTCGAGTGTCTGATCCGTGCATGGCTTGGGCTTTAGGGAACGAGTGACAACGGTACCTTTGCAGCAATTTCTGGTCCATGTTGCTTTGCGGACAGGGAAGCTTGGGATTAAGACAAGTGCAGATGTGATGGGATGGTGGCAAAACAGGGGCTGCCCCCCTACACTGGTGAATCCATTCCCCAAAAGTGTCTGCGTGCTCTGGTGGGTGCCGGGAAAGGGAAAGCTCTGGGTTTGTGCACCATTCGGCTTAAAAAGCAACAGACGTGTAGGAAAAAAAGTAGCAGGGAGCTAAAGGCTGCCCGACGGCACCACGTCCCATGTGCAGGAGCATCGACCCCACAGCAGGACCATGAGATGAGGATCAACCAGTCGCTTCCAGCAACTCCTCTGTCAAGCGCAAATGGTCCAACTTACCCTGCTTACAAGTTTGCATGTAACGTGCTTCAGCTTTCAGTGTATCTGGTGACTAATTAAACAAACTGGAGCGGAGTTCCCTGCCAACAAACCCCAACCATCTGTCTCATCCTCCAGCTCCATCCTAAATAAATGGTCAATGGAAACAGCCCCTCGCCCCTCACCTCAGCGCCAGCGATCCCCCCGCTGTCCGGACGTCCTGCGAGGATGCACCATCTGCCACCCCGGTGTGCACGTCTTGCACGGGAAGACGGAGCGAGGCTCATCAACCATCAGCGGTAACGGCACGAGGAGCTCCGGGCAGAACGCCGCACGCTTGCACGTTGCTAATTTAAGGGTTGCCAAGCTTGCTTCGCTGATAACGCCTCTCAGGTTTTGCATTTTGCACATCTAAAGTGGTAACAGCAGCGATCGGGAGAATATTTTAGGGCTGAAACATCTGCGAGGCTGGGCAGATTGGCGGGAGGCCGTGTCCCCCCCATGCAGCCAGTCACGAATGAGTGAGAGTAAAAGGACCGAAGCCATGGAGTGTGTCCCATGCTCCAGGAGATGTGAAGAGCGTGTTTGATAATAGAACAAAAAATAATCATCTGCCACTTGGGAGATTACAGGCACCTATTCCCCATTGCGTCCTGACGAAGCAGGCACTGATGAGTGAGATCCTGATGTAACAGCATACGCTGTGATGTTTGGAGGTTTCTATGGTAATTAAAAAATATATCTGTGACCTGTGGAAGAAATACGCTGCTGCATCATTGTGCTGTGGATGCCCACAGAGATCATTTTGATATAAAGATCCCCAAGCTGGCTGGAGGCAAATCTCCTTTTTGGGGCTAATTGGCTGCGGTTGAAGAACTCATCAGCACCTCCATGGGCAACTCCCTTCCCCGTGGATGGAGCATCTAATGTGCAGACACCGCGTCCTGCGAGCAGAGACACCAGCTCTGCACAAACACGAGCCAGAGCGAGTGGAGAAGCAGGATAATTCTATTTTATATGGCAGTTCCTGGGGGCTCCCGGGATCTTCACGGATCTGTTTCCACAGGGCTGCAAGTCCTGGGGCAGAGAGTGGAGGTTGTTACTGGGCTTGGCGTCGCCTGCACTGTCACTTTTTTGGCTGGGGCAGAGCTCCTGGCATGCCAGGATGCTTGGTATGGCAACACGCGTGCTGTCTAGGCACCATCTACATTTCTGTTTACCTATTCGGGGAGAAAACAAGAGGCCTGCGGTAATATCAGCCAAGCAGGTGGTCTAAGCAAATTAGTGAATCTTGACGGCTCTTGGGTTCAAAGGCAGCAGTTGCTCATCTCCGATTGCATATTTAGCTGGAGAAAAGATGAGTGTATCCACCAGCGCACAATGGCCCAGATTTCCTAGCTCATTAAACCCAAGTATTAGTGAAAAATATCATGGTAGACAGGCTGAGATAATTAAACACAACAGCGCTTCCATTTGTTCCTGAACAAAGTGTGGCAATTGGCTGCTGGGATGCAAGTGTTTTCCTTACTTTGGGTGTGTTTGGTTTTGATGGGGCTTATTTGTATGAATCGCACAAAATAAGAAATATAAGTAAAAATAAAAAGTAAACACTAAAACCTACATGGGCCTACATTTCCACACTGGCAGCCATTGAAAATTTGCACTTATACTCACACTCTTGTACTCAGTCTGGGATTTGGGGGTGACCTCGGGTCTGAATTCACCGTGAAAGGGGCAGAGATCTTCCAAGGTCTGTCCTACATAGATCTGCTTGAGGCTGGGGGAGGAGGACGCAGATATGCACAGGAAATACTGTATAGCATGGGGAGTGCTGCTCATGTTATATTTGTTAAACCGTTGTCAAGGGTTTGCTTTCAGAAGACCCAGTTTCATCCCTGAAAACATCATTGTGTTGTGCTGTGAGGGCATCAGCATCTCCAGCCACGTCAGGTCTGCTCATCGATGAGTTGACACGTTGATTGAGGGACACAGATGCAACAAAATAAATCAGCTTAACTAATGATTGTCAAAAAAAACCACCAACCCAAACCTTTGCAAAGGCACCACAGGCTGGTGATGCACACAGAATCGGGTGACGAAGAGGAGCTGAGGAAGAAAAGGATGTGAAGTATTTATTTATCCATGCAGGCGGTACGTTTCTTTGGGCTCTTCCAGTTTCGAACAGCCCCTTCAATGTAACTGCAGGCTTTTGCATTGCAAAACCTTATCGTCCCATCGACAGTAAGCAGAATTGGTCTTTGCAAAACAGACCTCTGTGTGTGTTGAAGGCAAAGCCTGACTCAAGCCCCGCTGGGCCTTCGGGGCAGCCTGGATATTTGGTGTGCTGGTTTGCGCGGCACACGAGAGATGTCCCATCCCATCCCACCCCCTCCAGCTCACACCTCGGATGTGTCTGCAGTGAGACGCCCGCGCGGCTCCGGGCCCCTCTTCACGCATGCTAACACCCCGTAAATGCCTGCTGGCGGCAGAACTCCCTGGATGGCTATATCCCATCGCCTCACGTCATGTTTACCTACAACACTCGGATTTTTTCAAACCATTTCCAGCCGGCAATGAAAGCAGCTTGTTGTAGGACTTGGAGCGGACTGAGGCTGCGTTGCGAGCAGATGGCCCTGATGAAACAAGATGCTGATCCCCAAGGAGGCACCATCCAACGGAGCTGCTCGACTCCCCGGCTCCAGCAGCTCCAAGATGGGCTTGGAGATGTGCATTAGCACGCACCAGCGAGAAATTGCTTCCCTAGCTACCCCTTTCTGGTTCCAACTCAAGACATGTCAGCAGCACTGATACTAAGGCAGTTTTTCTACTTAATTATTAATAATGAAGCGTGCCTGGTGCTGACAAAATGATGGTAATTTAAGGAGAATTTCCTTCAAAGAGAGTGGAAGAGTTGCCAGGCTGGGTGAGGTTTTAGATGTAGCCAGGATGCTGGGGTGGAGGGAAACCTTCACACTCTCACCTGATAAAATAGCAGAGGATCCAAGCGTGAAATGCAAACATTGGGGCAAATGGCTCATGTTGATCCTCCTGCTCCTGGCTCCAAACACGCAGCTTTCTGCAAAACCTACGTGAGTAACAGGCATAACATGAGTATGGGCACATAGGTAGGATAGATCTAAATAGATATGATCCACTGATCTAAGGGATAGTCCGCATTTTGCCCAAGTTCTCTGAAGACATTGCAAGAAGCAACAAGAAGGGGACAAGACACGGAAACTGCGTGAACTGGGGAGAGAGTCCGCGTGTGCTTAGGAGGCAGGATGGGTTTGGCAGATCCAGATCCTGGATCCAGTCTCAGCTGTGTCCTTTACACTGTCCGCATGTCTCTTCTCCATCCCACCACAACTCTGGCCACTCACTTGCCCAGGATGCCACCTACTCACCCTGGTACGGAGGTTGTTTCTCAGGAGAGCTCCATAAATGAAGGCTGGCACGTCTACGAAGGACTAACAGCAAACTGGGTAACACCAGCCCCAACTCCCCGATGAACCAGACTGGTTGTGCAACTCTCTGCCACGTGTTTAAATTGTTGCTCAGAAGTTTTTACCTGTTTTCTTGAAAACAGGGTATAAACACATATGTAAAATTGGAAATGTTGTTCTGCGTATACTAACCTCAGCTAGCCCAGCTTGTCTCCAGCCACCACCCAGCAGAGCACAGGGGGGGTCACCACTTCCACGAGGAGTCTGGCATGGGAGTGGGGAACCCTGGCAGCTCTGCTAAAATGTCCCCAAACTGCCACTCCTGTCTTCATGGATATCAACAAGTTTCTTTGCCAGAGGTGGGAGAAAAGTAAAGAGAGAGAAGAGAAGGAGAGAGGAAGGAGAGAGGAAGAAGAGAGGAAGGAGAGAGGAAGGAGAGAGGAAGGAGAGAGGAAGGAGAGAGGAAGGAGAGAGGAAGGAGAGAGGAAGGAGAGAGGAAGGAGAGAGGAAGGAGAGAGGAAGGAGAGAGGAAGGAGAGAGGAAGGAGAGAGGAAGGAGAGAGGAAGGAGAGAGGAAGGAGAGAGGAAGGAGAGAGGAAGGAGAGAGGAAGGAGATTCTCGTGGAAATGAGAAGATGCAAAAAGGGGATAAATCAGATCAGATTTGCGCAGGTACGGCCACTCAGCTGGACCAAGGTCCATCTCTAAATCCTGCTACAAAGGATCATGTTGCTCCAAATAAGAGACATAAAAATAGACTAAAAACATTCCTGCCCTGTGCTTTTCAGGAGCTTATTTGGAAAAACAAAGCTCTTGATCAAGAACCAGTGGCTACGTTTTTGGGTTCGCCTTGCCCTTGTATGGACTGGTCCCGCTCCCTAGAGCACAGACGACCACATAGTTCACACACGAGATCATGCGTCGTGTTCCAGTGTAGATGGCTGGGGTTAAAACTGGTGCCAGCTCCAGGGAAAAGCTTTACAAGCTACCATACTTTGTCATTGTCCCCACCTTCAGCATCCAGCCACCGCTCTGTGCCCACCACCTCTTTCAGTAGCTCTCAGACTATGTGCGGCAAGGGAAATATTGGCAGTGCTGGAGGATATGTTTTTTGTGGGAATCTTCGGAGAATGATGCTTAATGTGCAGCAACCAGGAACATTTAAGGACACCATGGAAAATATGGCTTAATGCAGGATATAAATGACCCCATTGAAACATGTCATAGGGTGAAGAGTCCTTTTTTATTATCAAATAGAATCATAGAACAGTTTGGGTTGGAAGGAACATTGAAAGCTCCCCCAGTGCCACCCCTGCCATGAGCAGGGACATCTTCTCCAGCTCAGGTTGCTCAGAGCCCCGTCCAGCCTGGCCTTTCAGGGCGGGAGAAAAGCAAATGGTTTGTTAATCACAGAGCATTAAATGGTGTTGGACTTGGAGACTTTGTCTTTAAGTTGGCGCTGAAAGGGAAAACTGGAGCTGCCAGACTTATTTTACACATTTTCATGTCTCTGGGAAGATATTAAATATTGAAAGACTGGAAAAGCTATAGTAATTGTCAAATGTGAATTCACCAGCTCTTGAGAAACATCTTTCTTTTGGTCCTAGAGCAGAACATAAAGGTAAATTCTTGTGTCACTCAAACTGTCCTGGCAGAGGAGGGCTTGGATGATGCTGCAGCCACTCCAGCCAGTGTTCTGTACTGACCACTGAAGCCGGTTTTCAAAAGAAAGGCAGCAGCTGGGTTGTCAATCTTGTCTCCGTGTACGCAGCGTCTGGTGAAAAGCATCACTTTTCAAGCTGTTCTACACCATAAATCGCTGCCTCATTCTTACTTTGATCGATGAAACGTGCTGCCATAGAAAGGGGTCTGCTAACCTTGGCAAGCGGAGCAGCCCCAGGAGAAGACGCGGTGCCTGAGTCCTTCAGGGCTCCCTGTTTGCCGTAATTATCCTCAGCAAGATCCCACCCCAGCCTTCCTGCAAGCTGGTGTGTTCTGAGCTTGCAGTCCAGGCTCTTTCCCTACAGGGAAAACCCTTGAAATCAAGGACCTTCGGGACACAGAGACCAAAATCAAATAGCTTCGAGCATGTCTGTGTTGCATTTGACCAGCTAAGAAGTGACAGAACATCTCACGGTCAGTTCTGGTGGCAGGAGATTGATGCATGGTGACCCCTGCTAGATCTCCGGGGTCTCACTGCCTCCCAACTAAAGAGCATCTGCAGATGAAAAAAAGAAGAGGAACAACTATCAAAATCATTCACAGTTTAGCAATACTCCCTCTAGCCTGTTTGATAAAATATTGCTCACAAGGAGCTGATAGACACTGAAATAAATAGCACTATGAGAGAGATAAGTGATGCATTAGACTCCTCACCAGTCCCTGACTACAGCTACTGTTGCAAAATCTGCCAACAACTATTAAATGTGAACTGGCTACGCAATAGGGGAGGAAAAAATATTAGGAACTGCCAAAAACCTTCATCTGATGAAGACAAAAAGCTGGAGGAGGCATGTGAAACCTACAAATGCTTTTTAGGGGCAAATCTTCTGATGCAAGAATCGCACAGACTGAGGATTTAAACCACGGGCAGCAACTTATTGTCTTGATAATTTATTGCTGGTCCCCCAGAAGTAGTTTTGGGATTCACTGGACCCTCAGGGGCACCCAGACAGTGCACTAGTGCAGGTGTTTTCTAAGGAATGGAAACGCAGCGACTCCTCATGTCACGACTATGGGAAACATCCCAGTATTGCCCTTTCTATGGCTGAGGAGTTGGTGCATAGGGAGGAGGAGTAAACGGATTTTTTTTGGTTTCTCTGAACCCCGATGAAGGCTCAGTAATGTCAGCATTAATCTATAATGTCATTGCTTTTCAAAATACTGTTGGAGAAACAGAGCGACTCCTCTCTTTGGACATCAGGTTCTGTCAAAGACTTTGCCTAGTCCTAAGGCTGTGTTTACTACAATATTTTCACCATTTTAAGTCATTCCCATCATGAAATGGCTTAATTAAAGCAGGAGCTCTCCTTGCTTGGATGCAGCAGCATCCAGACAAAGGTGCCTTTATGTAGGTGTTGCACATTCCTACTAATTTATGGAACCAAACCAGTCGAAGCTCCTTTTTTTATAGGCATAACCATCGCTGTGCTTGTATCGCTCTACCCACATTGCTCACAGACATGAGGGAGTAAAACCAATACCGAAACAATGTGTAGAGACACTTGAGTGACTCTGCGCTGTTCAGCAGGGACTTTGCAAGCCCCTCTGTGGTCACTGGCTCAGCAAACACCCCAGGGGATGGTAGCTACGCTGCTTCAGAGAGCAGGGAGTGGGGTCTGCCTGGTTTTGGGGGACCCTGCAAAACACAGGACTCTCCAGTGCTCCATTATGGCCTGAGAGCTGTGCTCAGGTGTGCATTTGCATTATGAGGCCACTGTATGCCTCCAAAACAACATTAAAATGATAGTAATAATAAAGTTATGCAGAAATATAACCTTAATCCTCTTTTTCTCTTTGCCCTTTCTCCAGCAAGACAATACCAAGCCTTTCTAATGGCTTAGCTCAGAGGAGGACTTTGCTGTATCAGATAAAATTCATCTATTCCTGGCACTAATTACATTAGCTATAAACATACAGGGCACCAGGGACAACCTTTGCAGGGGCTGCACGTCTGCTGCACTGACAGAGGCCAGTCCTTGTTTATTCTGGATAGCAGGACAACGGAGCAAATGGTGACCGGTGGCCAGTTACTGCAGGGACTTCTCCTGGCAGAGACCTCCCAGAGCTTCATCAGGGCACGGAGGGACCAAGCAATGCACAAATGAGCAGGAGAAACTCAGACCCCGATTCCTGACTCCTCTTGCCATACTTAAGGTTTAAAGCCTGATGTTAGCAAGTAGATCATTTAGGTTGGAAGAGACCCTCAAGATCAAGTCCAGCCATTAACCCAACACCGGCACCACCCCATGTCCCTGAGAACCTCATCTCTGCGTCTGTCCAACCCTCCAGGGATGGTGACTCCAGCACTGCCCTGGGCAGCCTGTTCCAATGACCAACAGCCCTTTGAGGAAGAAATTGTTCCCAATATCCAATCTGAACCTCCCCTGGTGCAACTTGAGGCCGTTTTCTCTTCTCCTCTCACTTGCTACATGGGAGAAGAGACCAACACCCTCCACGCTACAGCCTAAAATGAATAATTTTAATGAGATTCACACAAAAGCTTGTCTTAAAGTTGAACAAAACATGTACATGGGTTCTCATCTGCTCAAACCCACCAAAACATGAGATGCTGAGCTCCCCTTAATCCCTGATGGGGAACACCACCACGCCAGGTCGACGGCACTGGCTACTGGTTCTGGTGGTCACATCCTAAGTGCTGGTGCTGAGACTTCATAGGGTCCGTAGTAGAACCAAGAGCATTTTCATCAATGAGGATTAGGGGTCAGGGCATTATCCAGTTTTCAAAGCACCTTATGGGAATTCTGAATTCTTCATGGGAACAAGAAGACCATTTTAAGATTAATTGACCTGAATTGTCTCCCTCCTACTGTCCATCCTTTACTTGAAGGAGGCAGGTCAGGAGGAGGGAAGACCCTACCAGAGAAACTTGTTCTACAGAAGGTGTCCACGTCATAGTCTGTTGGCATTTAGAGAAGTACCTTGGGACATCCCCAAGTAACACCACTTAGCTGGATCAACTCATTTCAAAGCCTCAGCTCTAATTATAGCTGAAGAACCAAACCAAGCGGTGATGTACCTCCCACCTTTCTCCTGCGGCAAAAAATCATTACAAATTTGTAATAACGCAATGCTGGTGACAAGAAGCAAGTCTTGTTGCCAGAAGTCCACATATGTTCCTTGATGTCACCAAATCATCCAGAATGAGTGGAAGAAGAACGGTATATTACCTCTATTACAACAGGGTGACAGAGCAGAACAGCCTCTTACAATATACTGTGTTTCTGTGGGTCACGGGAAGGTTTTATTTTTCTCTTAGAGCCTTGAATCCCTGTTTTAAGACAACCAAGGGATACACGAGGCAGCTTTAGAGCTGCTCCTTTTACTTCACACCTGCTCTGTATTTTGAGGTGGCTTTTTAGAAGAAAGGCAAATGTAATAATCCAGCTACTGTACCTTTTATAACTCTCCGTCAGGTCTTTGATTTGGGCCAGCAAGGAAGCTTGTTAGGTCTGATAAAGCGACTCAGCATCTCTGGAAAATGCTATTAAAAGAACATGAAACAAATGAAAAGCTGGGACAGACTTAATGGTAAATACATGGCCTGGCAGTTCAGCACAACTACATCCTGTTTGCCATTATTATTTAATACTGGCATCGATTGGTTGAAGGATGAGACAGACCAGGCAATTCTCTGTGGGGTTCACTTGAACACCATTTCACTTGGAGACTAAACAAGCCCACAAGCTTGGATCACACTGTCTTGTTGGGAAATTTTAATTAATTGATTTAATGTCGGGGACTACTGTGGTCAAGCAGTAAACACCACCTCTTTGATCATCTACGTGGACAAACCAAGTCCCGACTAAATCTCAAGCGGTGCCCAGCTCCAGGTTGGAACCAGTGCAGCATTAACCTGCTTCTCTGCAATAACGAGCCGGGCAGCCGCTATCCCACATATATAAACTGTTTGTATGGAAACTGCTATTGCCGTGGCTCAGGTTCTTTAGTCTTTGTATTATTTTTTTTCTGAGAGGCCACAGAGGCCTAGAACAACTCACAGCAGCTCTCCCTTTCACAACGGCGACACATGAAGAGATGTCTGAAGAGTAATTAGTTCCACCATCATCACGTTAGCTGCTCCCCTGTAACGGCAGAACAAGGCTAGAGACAGGGACAGGGAGGCTGAACTCAGCAACTACCTCCACCAGGTATGTTGTAACCCAGCCTGCAAAACCCAGCGTGAAACCACCTAGAAAGGGAAGGTAATTTTTAATTTTAAGACTGATTTCACCCACTATTTCATGCTCATTCTTGCACATTCACATACTCACAAGCGCCAAGCCACATGTCCAAGCGGAGCGGTGAGGACTGTCTGTAGTGACACAGAGGACAAGTTCTCATCCTGCTTCAGTGATTCATCCTAAGTGATGAAGACACTGTTTGATATTTGCAGTCTTTCCACCCTCTCTTAATACAGACAGCTCTGGGTCTGCTCGAGTTGGATCACGCTGTTGTGCCACATCTGCGTTGTTTTTATCTGAGGTACAGCCTTGCTGCCACCAACACTCATTCCTCCCGCTATTACATCCTTCTCTGCTCTCCTCTTGCTGTTCTTACCCCCTGGATTGCAGCATTTCCACACAGAACCGCGTCTCCTATAGTTCTCCACAAGCACAGCTCAGTCCCCACAGCCACCAGGTATTTAATTCCCGTTTGATATACAGTGCAAACAAGAGGCTGATTTGGCCAGCAGTTTATTCCCTAGTTGTGCCTGGCAAGGAAGGTCACTTGACATACACCAGATAAATTGTCTTACAAACTATTTACTGATCGCTGGCTGGAAATCTGGGGCTACGTGCATCAATTCCCAACCTCCAGCTGTCTTTACAACTCCTTCCACCAGCATCACCTCAATCTTTTCCTCATCGCCAAGAGTTTGGAAGCAGAGACATGAGAAAACAAAAACAAATGAATGATGGAAAGATGGAGTACCTTTGAGTAGGGGAAGCATCCTTCCCTGGTTTGGAGGTGTGCAGCACCTCATGTGTACCTTGCAAAGCAGCAGGAGCTGCAGGAGAACGCAGCTGAACAGCTCAGAGTGTGGTTTTCTGTCCCCGAGACCAAGCAGCTGTCCTGGAATTGGATGTGGGACAAAGCTGCAAGGGAACAAGAGGGAGGACAGAAAGCAGCTACTCCCCGTTTTCTACATGTCCTAATGAGCATTTGTATTTTTGTCTTACACAAGCAGATGTGAAAACCAGCCCGTTATCTTTAGGAGAATTAGGCTCTCTCTTAAGAAGCAAAACGACGCTTTCTCTTTTCAACAGCCATTTTTAATGCTTTTGACAACACACCATTGCAGGGGAAAACGAATTATTTTATGCTATTCTTTAGCTTCTCTCTTTGAGTAAGTAAATTCCCTGGGACTACTGATAAAAGGTAGACGGTCAACTTTGCATCCAAGCTGACCATGCAAGTAAAAAGAGTTGGAAATTCCCCAAAGCAGGCTATTCATGGAAGAATAGCACCACAAAACTGCCCAAGTATCTGCTCTATGGAGTAATTAACGAACATTTGCTTGGATAACAAGTTCTTCCAGCCATTGCTAACAAGCCTGAAAGTCTGTGTGTCGAGATGCCACAGCAGAGGCTCAGGCTTGAAAGTGTCAGCAACGTTTAGTTCAAGCCAACAATAATCAACAAAAATCTTTGCGCTCATTCAACGGGCTCTGGCTGAGGCCCCTGACACACACACAAATCCCTCAAAAGAGCCAGAAACTGTCCCAAATGCCTTCAACTCCCAGCTCCTGCCACAGTCCAGCCTTCACCTACAAAGGAAATATACACGGGTTTAACAATGAAGAATATTTACTTTCCTTCATGTGATACATTCTGTAAAGTGCCATGTTTCTAAATTACACCAAGTTATATATTGCTCTAGTACTTTAAATACAATAAATATAGAATGAGCTGTGTGCAAAGTCACTTGCAAGTTTTATTCTTTTTTTAGCAGATATACTAAATTTAGTAATCAAAATAGCCTCCAATAGTACTCTGTGAAAAACTACTAAGAAGTTATAAATAAAATCACATCCTTCAAAGATATCCTACGCACTTCTTGTGTCCACATTGCAGGGATAAATTTAGTGTTCCTGCGAGCATATGGAGCGAAGACAAATAAGGAAGCTGAAAATTACCTAACAATAAAAAGCAAACCCATACAAGTTAATGCTTGTTTTCTACATTTAATCTTGGCGCATACAACCCAGTCCTGCTTTTCCCCCCTCATTAAAAAACTCTTCCAGGAGGAACATCTTGCAAGATATGGGTTGATTCATCTTCATCTTGCTCCTTTTTACTGCAAAGCGGAAAAGATTCTTGAACAAACTGCCTACACATCGGGCACTGCTGAAAATACTTAACACAGCCGTCACACAAGCACGTGTGTCTGCAGGGCAGGAGCACCCAGTTCACTGCACCGTTCTGGCAAACAACACAGTCTTTACTGGTTTCTTCATGCAATTCTGGTTCATCTTCAGCCAGTCCGGCCTTTTCTAGCAAGCTTCTATCAGTGCTTCTCTCGCCAGGGGGTGTATCGCTTGGAGAAGGTGCAGTATTATTTGCAGACATGAAGAGCTGCTAAAATACACATATACGCAAACATTTAGAAGTCAAGAAGCTCTAACCCGGTACCTCAACACATGCACGCAACGTGAGTTCCACTGGGTCAGGTTCGCTCGTTTGCACTGGGTCAAATTGTGCCAGCCTGACTCTTTGCAAGAGGCCCCACAGTTGCCTACCCTTCGGTTACATGTATTTTAGAAGCATAAAATTACATAGAACACTGGGAAAATATCGAGGGTAAGTCATCAAAACAACATACACGCGTGAACAGAACTGCCCAGGCTTTGAACAGCTCAGATTTCTGTTCCTGATGTATCATTCTCTGCCTGGACGGTTGGTTCCAGCCATTCCTACCACCATTCCTACCACATTCCTACCACCATTCCTACCACATTCCTACCACCCACCAAGTCCCCAGATCTACTTCACTCACACCATTCTGCTCTTGCTCATCTTACAATCCCCTTCGTCTTTTTGTCTTATTTTATGGGCGTGATCTCCT
Organism: Columba livia; assembly: GCF_036013475.1. NCBI lineage: Eukaryota > Metazoa > Chordata > Aves > Columbiformes > Columbidae > Columba > Columba livia. Next base: position 4,444,456 of record NC_088606.1, read on the forward strand.
AAAAAAAACCCCACTAAACTACCATGCAGCCCAAGACAGCCATAAAGAGCAGCTGCACAGTCATTTCTGTTCAGTTTAAGCAGTGTTTTCACAATGGTGACCATATATGAAAAGAAAGCTTAAGGGGATCAGCAGGGAAGTTTACCTGGATCAACTATGTCAGCAAAAAATGGCCAGGACAAACATTTATTTGGACAAATCTATTTCTGAATGAATGCTAATAGAGTCAATCAAATTAATTTGGCCCAACTTCTAGCTTATTGAAGGGCAGTACAGGATAAAGCGCTGGTTCGAGGGACTAGTAAGGAGGTAACAACGGTTCTGTAAAAAAGAAGCATTCGACAGCTAGTTAATGTCTTATTACCACTTTAATAAATGGTCAGGACTTAGGCCTCTACACTAGAATCAAGTAATTTCTCCAGGAACTCTTCAGGATTTTCATATAAATTATTTCTGTACAGTAACTTTGGCTGGAACTACTGAACTAATAAAATAATTTTTGCTATTATCCAGTTCTTTGCATGACAATAAAAGTCTTAAACTAATTCAGGCTCCTGGAAGCCTACATAAACTAAACTTAACACTCTTGCCCAAACGAAACAAGACTCAGTATGTGGCTTACCTTCAGGTCGTGGTATTGACCTTGAGCTAGAAGTAGATACTGATACAATATTCTGCAGGAAAGTCTGTAGCTCTCATCAGGAATGTGAATTACAGCCACCATTGAAATCTACAAAACAAAACAACCTATGTTTAGTAACTTTTTGTTTTATCATTCCTCTATAACAGTTTGCTTGGAATTGCATGCTTTGTTACAACCTCTGACCTTCTTATTTCTTTAGACAATCAAGACTTCAACAACATTGACCTCAAGCACAGATCAAAAAAATACACTAGGAGAGGTAAAAACAGGACATGGCACAAGACAACACTTGGTGCTGCAGGTTTCTGCCCTGGCTCTCCACGCTGCTCTCACCCCAACCCAAAAAGGCACCTGTGCTGGTTGGACTGAAAGCAAGTTCATTATTTTCACATGCAGTTAGAAACCTTTATTTTTCGCAGCTAGCACAGTTGTTGTTTGGATTTAGCTTGAGAACAAGAAGATAACACCCTGGGGGACAGAATTAATGTTTTTCTTCAAGCATCTTTGTTCCAACTCAAAACCACTGCAAAGTGAATGGAACAGTCACTGTTATCTTTGCTGCTGTGTGGGAGCCAAGGTCTTTGTGTGCTATCTGCAGGTGCGAGGCCGCGGAGGGGACGGACCTCGACTGACACCAGGCTGATAAATGAGAACATTCCACGTTATGGGCATCACGCTCCCTATTTAAGGAGAGTTGGGTTTTCTGGCTAGGGAGATGGAGACCTGCTCTGGTTCTGCTCCATTTCAGTGGAGTTCTGTGCACTAAAATCCCACACAACACCTGCAGCCACAGCCTGAGCTGCCCTCAACACATGGAATGATGCTCAAGCTGAAATCTGAGTGCACAATTACAGGGGAACACATAAAAGGCAAAGTCTTTGCTTTCTCTCACTTCCCTCCCAAACACACAGACAGCAGGTTGTAGACTCCAAAAATCATGGAGAAGTGTCACTGATCTGCTTGTAAACCGAGTAGGCAAAAGACAGATTTCACTGGAAAGGATTATGGAAGGACCCTGTGGGCTGACTGTAGAGTCACTCTTCTGAAAATAAAAGCACTCTAAGCTTGCACGCTGTGCCTGATAGCCCTCACCCTGCCCAAATGATAGAATAGCCTCTAAAGAGCAGGGAAAAATGAAAGTGAAATTCAATATTATTGTGCTTCCCAGAAGCTGTCAAAAGAGATATGAAAGATAGAAGAGAGCTGGTTTGTTTAAAAAAAAATAAAATTAAAAGGCAAATCAGACCTGCACTTCAAAATCCACAATCTAGCTAATTACATGCAGAGTTTAAATACATATGCACCTATACAATTGTATTTATACTAACTGAATTTACTGTTCCTTGGCATTAAGGTCTTTTTTCTCTATATTGCAATGCGTAAAAAGACAAACCAAACCAAAACAGAAACCACACAAACCTCACACTACTATTAGTTTTGGTTTGGAAGCTGAAAGCCATTAAATCTCTATTAAAATGACAGATTTTGTGTTTTGATAATAAGAGCTTAAAAGTTAACAGTTCTCAGTGTACTTGTATTATGTCATCCCACCGTAAGTGCTTTCTCAATGACAACGGCATGTTCTCAATTCATAGTTTGTTCAGAGATGCAGGCAGCTTTTTAACTGGGAGTGGGACCAGTTCCCAACACAAGCATCTCAATCTTCAAGCTATTGCCTCCTCTGTGACACTGCTCTGTAGTACAGAAATATATGCAAAAATATATTCTGCTATGATATAATAGAAACGTGATGCTGTTTGATTATAGAATCCCTTCTCCTTGAGCACCAGATATTTCCTCTTATTGTAAATACTTGCACATCATAATCAAGTTACTCTCAATCTTCTCTTTTATACACAGGCCTAAGATTGGAGTCTTCTTCCACTTTATCCCTGCCAGTCTTCAAATCATTTCTGTAACTCTTATGTGTGGTCATGCTAGTCTTCTGGAGCTAAATCATGACACAAAACCAAACAGGTATCATCTGGCTGCAAACATACTTAGGATGAAAACAGACCCCCTCAAAAAGAGGTACTGGAACACCTTCCGTAGTGATGGATGCACAGACACACCAAATAAATCAAGACGGAGCTCAATGCACCGCTGTAAGAATCCATACTGTCCCTTGCAGTAATATCATAGTGGCTGGGGTGGCAAAGATCCCTTTCCACACTATATTTGTATTTTACAAGTTTGTTTCAACAATAACAGATGCAATTCTGACATTTGTCTGGCAAGGAGTTCACGTGGAGTTACTCTTTTGGCCAGATTACCAACAGATTCTAGTTGCGTTGCTTTTCTCCCAAACCAGGGGAAAAATACCTCCCCCGCTATACTTCTTCTATGTTTAATAACAAAGGAGAGGTGTTACGAATTCACATCCACGTTAATGTCAAGCACATTCAAATTTGACATTTATAGGCTCTTTATATTAAACTAATCTGAGCTCTAAACATACCGACATGTACTAATCTGGGAAATAGCTGGGGGGTGGAAATCTCCAGTGGGGACAGGAGGGAGAAACACAGTCCTAAGGTGAAATGACAAGAAGCTGAGGACAGGCGTCACTTGGGAAGGGAACAGATTTCTTAGGCACAATTCCCAAATGAACATACGGAAAAGCGTTCAGTGGATTTAGGCAATTTGCTTCTGAGCTCATTTGTATTATCGTTCAGGCAGTTAGTGCTAACAGATTATCAATGAAATTAAAAGATGGGAGATAAAAGTGTGTCCCAAATTGTTCCAAAAAGAATGAGTCAGAGTATATCCGGGATATACTGAGAGGCTGAAGGAGCTGGGGTTGTTTAGTCTGGAGAAGAGGAGGCTTAGAGCTGAGCTCATCACTCTCTAGAACTACCTGAAGGGCAGTTCTAGCCAGGTGGGGATTGGTCTCTTCTCCCAGGCAGTCAGCAATAGGACAAGGGGGCATGGGCTTAAACTCTGCCAGGGGAAATTTAGGCTGGATATTAGAAAGCAATTCTTTACAGAGAGAGTGGTCAGGCATTGGAATGGCTGCCCAGGGAGGTGCTGGACTCGCCGTCCCTAGAGGTTTTTAAACTGAGATTGGCCATGGCACTTAGTGCCATGATCTAGTAAACGGACTGGAGTTGGACCAAGGGTTGGACTGGATGATCTCTGAGGTCTTTTCCAACCCAGTTGATTCTGTGATTCTGTGATATTGAACTGCATGTGAGAAGGCTGAAGCTGTTTTATGTGTAAGAGATGAGGAGGAGACCTTCTTGTGGAGCTGAACATCTCATCTCAGTCTCCTGCAGGACCTTCGCACCTTCCTGTGAATGGCCTGGGGCTGGCTACTGTGAGACATAACGTACCGCATTACACGGCCTCAGGCTGGCGCAGGAAGGTAATTTCTATGTTCCTAACAGTCGAGTCAGCAATCAGCTCAAATATCTCTGCCAGACACTAACAAAAAAATCCCCCTGCTTTGCCAACAGCAATCCAAAAGATTGTATCAGCCCAAGAGCTCCACCACAGGTTTATGTGACTAGAAAAATCAGAGTAATAGCTTACTAACCTGTGAAAACCCGAGTTTGTCTGGCCACAGGGCTTACCACAAAGATCTCTGCAGATACAAGCTCTGTGAAAACCGTCAGCATCTTTTGAATGGCACACATAGTTTTATATAACAATTATTCTTGCTCTCCTGGAGTCATCAGTGATAAATTTAGGGACCAATTCGGGGAACAGGGAAAGGAAGCTGTTTTATTCAAGCCTGTCTCCTGAAACATTCAGATCTTAAATACAGTGTCCCTAAAATATATTCTTATATTACTTACAATATCATATATTTCTCTGTCTTCTTCATCAGCTAACGTTAACAATGCTACCAAGGGATAGCGAGATCTAGGCACTGGTCCAAAGTCGACAACTTGAGCATCTTCTGGTAACTGACAATATTTTTCTTCCTTGTCATTTTTTTTGATGCTTTATATGTGTCAAGGAAAACAATCAGTGTCGCTGCAATTGTAGACAAATGTGACGTTCGCATTAAGAATGTTTTTCATCATATTTGTTCATAAATACATTGTGCCAAGAACTGCCGAGTGTTCACAAGTCTCAACATTCCCCGTGCCAACAAATCAGCATATTTTGTCACAACAACTGAAAAAAAGGATACAAGTACTGCTGTCGATAGAGGTATTCGCTGTACAGAGCATCCTCTAATGCCTGAGGAGTCTTTATTCTGAAGCAGTAGACGTGTTTCTGCAACGCTTCGTGGAGTTTTTGAACACTGCAGCCCCAGTAGCATGTAAGAATACAGTCTTCCAGACAATCAGGTGTCAGTGTTACACCCTCTTGTAGAAAGAAGATAAGGATTTCATTAACTCGCTGGAGTAATGAACTCTGGAACTGCTAAGTTTAGGTACTTAAAGGGCAACACGCAGGAAACAATCTCAGTGTTGCAGGTTTTTGTCATTATAATCTAATTTTCTAAGAGTTTAGACTAGGTTTAGCGCTTATGAAAGTCCATGGACATTAGGAAGTATGTGCAAGGAGGTAAAATAGCTAAATAAGCTAACAAGAGTAGCATGTGCATCATATGAAAGGTAAATTTTAACTTCTGGTAACATTTTACACACTCGGTGGCAGAGTCAAGAGCACAACCCCTTGCCCAAAGTCCATTCCCTCTTTAGATAATGGTATCCAACGTATCACTGGCCTGCAACACCCCCTCTGGTCTCAAAGAATAAGGCCCTCTTGGTCATGCAGAGGGAGGACACAGAGCATTTATGCGCTCTACTGCTTTTGTAAAGACACCCAAGTAAATACTTTTGTTAAAAGTACTCAAGCCATTAACTTTTAAACCCTTACTGCACAAACAGGAGCAGAACTCTTGAAAAGTCCCCCCAAATTCAAGTGCTCAAACCTTCGGAAAAAAATCCACGTCACCTCAACACTAAGTTGTTATATGTTTGGCTTGTTTTTCTCTCCTGCTGAGAATAAAACAGCTGCAGCCCTTTTTTTCATTCACAGGAAGGCTCCACATCTGCGTGCGTGGAAGATGCTCAGCTTTGCTTACTACTCCCCAATGATGCAGAAGGGCATGAATTTCCCTTCCTACGTGGGTGATTTCAAGGCTATTATGAACTACTTGAACTCTGATGTGCACAGATATTTAAATGCAGTTTGCAGTGAAGCTCAAATAGAAAGATATGGATTTTTGTTTTTAAGTAGTGCACTTCCAAACATTGCTGGAGATCTGGACTCAGATTTACGTGAGTGGCATATATTCTATAATTAATTCCATAGAATTCTACAATTCAAACGCCCACAGCAATCTGCAAATGTTTTTGTTACTATAAAATCTGTTATAGCAGGAGGTGCTTCTTTAATAAGAGTTAATCTGCACTTAAATATCCAAATATTTCACTTTGAAAAGCACCACATTTATGAGCTGTGTAAAAATTATTATTTCTGTTGTAATGATGGGCAGAAGCATGTTGCTGAGGAATTTTGATAATAGGGTGAGAGCAAGAAAACAGAAAAGTGCTATGTTCAGGAAACCAAACTGACAAAAATCAAGCACATCTGAAATCCACTGACGTGTTACTGAAGCTGTGGCAGGACGAGTGATTTCTAACCCAAAAGGATTCTTCACTTGTCTCATCCGCTTTTTCAATACTCTCGTGCTGGATTCTGTTTCTTCTGAGTTTCTCAGAATAACAGGAACGACCAACCCGAAGCTATAAAGAGACATAAAACGAGACATAAAACAAGAAGAACAAGTGGGTTAAGAGTTAGTGTTGACACATTTGAATTTTTTGTTCTGCTCTAAAGATAACAGCAAGCAGCACAACAAACAGCTTGGCATTGCAGAATACTGCTAGGATGCATACGTAGAATACTGCTAGGATGCATACGTAGCCCGCCAATCTGACTCCAGCTTTCCATGGCAGAACGTAGGAGTCTTCACAGGGACACAGAAGAAACTCATTTCCAGAAAGAGAATTAAATGGTCAATGCCCTCTAGTGGTAAATGGTTCACCAGAGATTTCTCCTAATTGACATTCTGCACATCCAGTCACAGGGCCAACAAAACAAAACCAACCCAAAAAACCAAGCAAACCCACCAAAACAAAACCAAAAACCACCAAACAAAACAACCTCGCTGCTTGCAAAGATGGAACAGCCTTAATGGGCTGGGTGCTCAAAAGGAAGGCCCTATGCATAAATCATTCAGCCCTAAGAGATTCCCAGCTGTAACTACAGCCAGCAAGATGTTTTTATGGGAGACCAAGGTCCCTATTTTCCACATGAACCTCAGTTACAATAATATGCTGATATTAAATCAGGGGCCATAAAGCTTCTGCTTTGAGCTCGACACCAAGTGCAAAATAAGACTCTAAATCAAGGCTGAGTCTCTAAGAGCCTTGCAAAGCTGAAATTAGCACGCTAGCCCAAGTGAGATTCTGACTCTAGAAGTGTAACAAATCATAGGTTTAAAAGTTTAAACACCCTATCGATCAAAATTAAAATCAAAGAACGTGAGAAAGAATATTTCAGGATGATTTCTGACACCAATTAAAAACCCCAAGATTTTCATGTTGCCTGAGGCTTTTAAAAGAACCGCTACAGAAGATCAGGATCTACAAAACAAGCTCCACAACGGACTTCCTTTTACACTTGGCTAGAAATAATTCACTTTTGAAGGTGATAGCAATAACTTTCAATAACCAAAAGCTGATTAGAGAAACTGCCCCAGATATGCAATCAGAAGACTACTTTGGAGACTGAAGAGATTTTCTTAACTGCATTAACCCACCCCATCTCATTAGTAAAGCAACAGGCAGAGGCTGTGGGAGTCTTTTGTCAATGCATTTTAGAAAACAGTTATTAATTAGCTCAGGCTGTACTTTCCTGAATTTGTGCTTTTGTCGCTGCCACCTGTACTGCTGAAGCAACGGCCTGTTTAATGGCTTTGAACTTGGGTTTATGCAGCCATCAGCATATTGGGTGCTGGAAAACCTGGAATGGCACAAAGCGTCGGCTCTTCCCTGCATCAATTTTTTCCATTTACTACACTGAAATAGCGGCGGTTACGGTAAGATAGGTCTCACATCAATAACCCGAGCTGAAAAGGGCATGACCAACTTCAACATAATCAGTTTGAAAATTGCTGAAGTAATTTCGTGTACAACACAGCTCTGAGCCAAACAGGCAATTGTGTGGCTTAACTGCTACTTTTCCCTGGTTTTAAAATCTTTCCTAACTCCTACGTGTCAAACGAAGAAGAAAAGCGGAGCTTTTACTGACATTGGGCTCCCTCCTGTTGATTGACGGTGCAGGGGTGCCCTTTGTGAGACTAACGGGGAAACAACATCAGTCAAAAGTGATTTTCAATTTGAGGAAACTATCTCAGGAAAAAAATTCTCAAAACCATTCTCAATAGGAACAACCTGTTCCTGGGAGTCTAACAAATATTTGCCTTTACTGTTTAACATCTTGCCTTGCCTGAGTGTCACAGATACACCAAAGAGGAAAGAGACTGATCTATACTCATTACTCCATCTTTGCTAGATTTTGATGGAAACGTTTGCATTTCTTCAATGATATAATATAGGGTGCTCAGCCATACTTATTTTGCACACATGGAGGGTCGAATCTCTCTCCCATGGAAGTAAAACCAGTCATGCTGACTTCACTGAGGCTGGAATGAACTGTACCAGTTAAACATCTTACAAAGAAACCAGGTGCAGCAGCTCTTTCACTTACTCGGTATCCAAAACTGAGTGAAGCTAATCTCTCCAAACACACAGAAAGATGCCTCCTGTTTTATACCATCTGGCTGATTCTGAAGTTAAAACCCCGTTCTTTGGAAATTGTGTTCACTGGCCAACAGCAACAGGATAATCACCATGAAAAGCAGCCACAGAAAAAGGCCTCCAATACAGCTTTAGCAGCAGCTGAAGGCAGAAAGGCCTTTCTGTTCAACAGTAAGGTACAGCACCTCTGTAAATTTTAATGTAGTATTCATTATATGAATGATCAATAGAGATACAGATGTATTTCACCATCTAACATTCTATCAGATCATTAGCTGGTATAGGGGAAAATTAATTGATTCAGAACAACGCTAGTTTAGAAAAGGCAGGAGTTTCCACTGGTCTTGTTCATGAGTTAAATTTCTTCAAAGAGCCACCTGGACCTCAAACCGGTACCCAGCCTGCAGCTCCTTCTAATATGAGTGTTAAGCTGAAAAGACGATGCAGAGGACCATACTGAGCTAATCTTAATTCCCCTTCAACCCCATCCCCAGAGCATCTAACGGGCTGGCTCTACAAAGTTGCCTGTGCAGGAACCTGCTGCAACTCTGAGCGGAGCCACAGGGATCCAGGTCTGGCCATAAAAACAGACGCTCGTCAAATCAGTGCGTGATTTTGCAAAGGCAAACATTAAGATTCCTAAGCAGTTGGTGTTTTTCAGGCTGACTGACACCACCACGAACACATCCATAAAACAAGCTGACAATCGACGCCAAAAATGATGGAGGAAACAAAATGTCATTACAGCAATATATCAAGTATTATGTACTTACGCGACACCATATGCATTTATAGTACTCTGTGTAGCAAATAAAGGATCAAGTTGTTTTCATGAGCAAGTTCAAGAGCACTTAGACTGCAACTGCAGCTGCAGCCACGCTGAAATTGCTTGGAGGCTCTTGGTCAGACGGCTACAGCAAATATCTCTGAGCAGCTGCCACCTACTTGCATGTGCTGAGCCCCTGGCTACTGCATTGACTTGACTAACAGTTCCTTAACAAACTGGTGTGAAGACAGTTTGTATCTATTTACATAAACTGCAATAATATCTAGTGCAGATGCACTTAGAATCTCTGTTCCTGAAATAAAAATCCATCTGGATGGTCCTCCGCACACCCTGTAGCCCAAAAAGCATCAATGGACATGAGTGCAGATGTAAGGATCTTCTGGCACAGCTATTTCAGACACTTTGCAGCAGAGGATTGCAAAGTGTTGATTATAAGTAGGTAAATCAAGATTAAACTGATAAAGGATCCCTGGTTTGGGATATACATGCAGAAGATTTATTTGAATCATGATTCAGTATACTTTTTGTAAAGATAGTATCTTTAAAGAACTGATAAAGCAAAAAGGAAAAGTGGAGAGAAGCGGATGACAATATAACACCACCAGTGTTCCTTGGGACAGAGAGAATGATGAAAAGGATTTCTACCACCTTTCTCTCCAAGTAAATGATGAGGTGAAGCTTCATCCAGCAGTCAGGTAACAGACAAAAAGCAGTCTTGCCTTCACTACCACCTACCCAGCACTAGGGGAGGCAATGCAAAACGAGAAAAAGCTTTCCACAAAGCATATCTGGAAGATCAAAAGATACGTTCATTCACACCAAAAGCAATAGATGGCATATGTTGGAGCCAGTGGCAGCTAACAAAGTGATGTAAACAAGGGAAAGACTTCGCACTAAAGGAAAAGTCTGGCAGACTATTTATAAGCTGTCAAGAGAACAAACAGCTACAGCTAAAACATCTGTAATTCAAACAGAGACAAAAGAAGGAACACACTGAAGCGCAGAACTACAGATATTAATGTTAAGTCAATGGGAAGAAATACAATAACTCCATTTTATTCTCTCCAGAAGTGTGGTGTATCCACAATTCCTACATAAAATATTTTGATTGCTAATCAATGCTCTCCACTTGGCAAGTATCAGTATTTACATTTACGGACACTCCTGAGTTAACAGGAAAACAAACAGAACAGTGCGATGGACCGACATTCAGGGATCTGTTTCTGAAAAAGCCAACAGTAATATCTTTACTGAATCCTCTCAAACACGAGTAGGAGAGGGTCTGCCACTCATCACCTCTCTAGACACTTTAGCAAGTCAGCTCCTCAAGGGTTCCCCCCATTCCAGTCCCAGCGCCCTGTTCAGTTCACCTCAAATTCCCCCGTCTCTGAAGTTGAGCAGTGGAACAGCCTGGTGCCCCATCAGCAGTCCTAGGTAGTCTCAGGCCTCTGTAAGAATCCTGCCTTAAAGCCTGGCAGATTTAGCTGCTACTTGGCCTAACACCAGGCACTTTACTCCATATCTGCTCATTTGAACTACCTCAGATGGATCTGAGAGATCCATCTCCAACAGTGCCAAGCCCGCCCTGATCCCCAACCCCTCACTCAGAGTCAGGTCTTCTCCCAGCCACTCTGTTTTTTCCACAGCTTTCATCACAGAATCTCTGAATGGTTGGGGCTGAAGGGACCTCTGGAGATCCCCCAGTCCAACCCCCCTGCTCCCGCAGGGTCACAGAGCAGATCACACAGGTGGGTCCAGGGGGTCTGAATGTCTCAGAGAAGGAGACTCCACACCCGCTCTGGGCAGCCTGGGCCAGGCTCTGGCACCTCACAGCAAACAAGTTTCTCCTCATGTTTAGATGGACCCTCCTGTGTTTCATTCTGTGCCCGTTGCCCCTCACCCTGGCGTTGGGCACCACTGAACAGAGTCTGGTCCATCCTCTGACACCCACCCTGAGATATTGATCCCATTGATCAGATCCCTCTCAGCTTCTCTTCCTCAGCTGAACAGCCCCAGCTCTCTCAGTGTCTCCTCATCAGAAAGATGCCCCAGACCCCTCAGCATCTTTGTGTCCCTCCCATGGACTCTCTCCAGTAATTTCTTGTCCTTCTTAAACTGGGGAGCCCAGACCTGGACACACAACTCCAGATACTGCCTTACCATCCTCCCCTTCTCCTATAAGAGCAGCCCCTATGGTCAGTGCTTGCCCTCCTCACCTTCCTTTCTTCAACACAACCTCAATTCTCCAAGCACTGCCAAGCCCCACATCCCCATCCCCAGCACTGTCCCATCCCCGGCCCACGCCACACCCCCAGAGCTCGTATCTCAAGGGGTGCCAGCTCACATTACCCTTCTCCCACACCGTGCCCCCTCACTACACCGCCAGACCTCCGCAGCCGGAGCCCATCACTCCAAACCGGCCTCCACGAGCAACATCAGCCCCACAGGGCCGGAGCGGTTCCCAGACGCTGCCCCCGCCGCACTCACCAGCCCAGCACCAGGCCGCTGGTAACGAGGAAGCAGATGAACACCACAGTGATGCAGAAGAGCGGCAAGTCCTCGTAGAGCATGACGAGGAACACTTCGGCCATGGGGCCGGCCGGCCGGGGCCGGCCCTCACCGCCCCACAGCCGAGGAACCGCCAGCCCAGACCGTGCCGGCCGCCTCGGCCCGGAGGCCCGCGCATGCGCGGCAGCCGAGCGAAGCCGCTGCCCTCAGCTTGCCCGGAGATGGGCGGGGAAGGGGGCGGGGCCAGGGCCCGAGTGGCGGCGCGAGGCTTCCCCACCTGCCTGGGTTTGCACAAAGCATTTAAATAATAAAAAGAAACCCGCGTTTGTGCCCATTCTGCACAACCCGCCTTCAAACATCTCCGTGGCGCTTGGAAAACTGAGCTGGTGTAAGTAAGGGGCGCTGCAAACCTCCTCCCGCGATCTCTGCTCCTAAACACAAATAGGTTTTGCCTAACAAAATGAATAAACAAACTACCTATGGAATACTGAAACAGGTGCGTTTAAGAGCTCATGGAGATTAAGTGACACTTCAACAGCTGCTCAGCAATCCTGTGCTTCTGTGGTGTTTACTGAAGCTCTCGCCAAAAATCTGCAATTTTATGTTATAGAACTGGCACTTAAGTCGTTATTACAATCCACAAGAAGTCATGTCTGAGATGTGAAGTAGTTTCATTCTCTCTGAGCAAGCAAAGAGATTATTTTTGCCAATTCTCACCGTTATGGGATGGCCGAGCAGGCATTTTCTTTGTCATTACAGCAGCTTAAATCTCCAGCAGCACAGAAAAGGCCAGATATTTCCTTAGCAGCGGGGCAGACCTCCACCAACAGCCTATTATGGGCTGCCTCACACTTGCTGCTTGTATTTGTGAGCTCCAGATCCTGCTGTGCTTCCAGAATTATGCTCAACTTGTATAAACAATAAGTACCACGAGCAGCAGAGCTTACCGATTTCTGTCTTGTGCTCGAATTTTCTCATCTTTATTGAGACGGAAATTCCAGCTGAAGCTTTTTTAACAGTCATTTTTCTGAGTGTGCTCTCTGGTGTTTTAGCAAAGGATGTGACGTTACCAATAGGCCTTAACGGCCTTAACCGTGGTCACCCCGCCACGGGCTGATATCCCTGCCCGGCATCGGCACCATGATGATCCTCTGCGAATCGGGCTTTAAATATTGTCACCCTCAGGTGACATTAACCGCTAACAAATAGACTCCCTCGGTTCGGAGCCCGTTTCTCCGCGCCCCCCAGAACAGCCCCACGTCTGACGCACCCTACGTGAGGAAACCCCCGCCCGCCCCTTGCGCACGGCCCCGCCCCCTGCGCATGGCCCCGCCCCGTTGCCATGACTCCGCGGGGGGCGGGGCCGCGGCGCCATGGCAACGGGGCGGGGCACAGCAGGGGGCGGAGGGGTGCGAGGCGCTCCTTCTCTCCCTCCCCGGCGGCGCCGCGGCACCTGGATAGCCCCCGGCAATGAGGCGCTCCCCGCCAGCCCTTGAACCTTCCCGCTACCCGTAGGCGGGTGACACTGCCCCGCCCGGCTGGGGCAGCGGTGCTGATTGGCCAGAGGGGAGGGGGAGGCGGGGTCTCCGTCGCGCAGGCGCAGTGGGGTGCGCAGCAGAGCGAGGAGGCGGCGGTGGTTTCCGTTGGTGGCGCGCGAGGCGGCGGCGGTTGGGCGGTTGCACGCGCGCAAGATGGTGAGAGGAGCCGGTGCTGCCTGAGGGGAATTGGGAACCGGGGGGAGCGCAACCGGCTCCGCGGGCTCGGGGGGATCCCCTGCTGAGGCGGGAGGGGCGGCGTGAGGCCGGTGTCCCTGGGGGAAGAAGTTGTGAGGGGAGAGCAGGTGCTTTAGGGAGCGGCGAGCACCAGTTCTCCTCAGGGCGAGCCGCTGCTCTGGGGGTGCTGCCTGGGAAGGGGCCGCCGTGAGCGGCGTCTCCGGGTCGGGCTGTGCTCACCCGCCGCTCCGCAAGGAAGAGGACCTTCTGGGTTGTTTTGCTGCGGGGGGAGAGCGAAGCGGCAGCTGTTTGCGGAGGCAGCGGTGACCGGCCCTGCCGGCTACAGGGCTTCTGAAAATCTTGCAGTGTAATAGCGGTGTGAGTGGCGGCTGAGGGTCACCCACAGCAACCCCCCTGCTGCGCTGCTTGGCAGGTGTGTCTGCTGTCTGTGCAGCCCTTCTGTCTCTTAATTTGCTTCAGTTTCTATTAAATCAAGCACTGGTGAGCCAACTTAGCCCTGGTAGATGATCCAAATCTGCTGTCACCGTGTGTCTTGCAGGCGCGGCCTTCAACTTTTCTTAGGGATTTATGTCTGCGTGGCTGTCAAGGTGTAAGCAAGAGCCATGCTTACACAGCAGTGCCTGCGGGATGGTGTTAGGAAACTGCTGAGCCCGGAGGACTGGGAGAAATGCTTCAGAAAAGGGCATTTAATACAGAATATAACTTCAACTTTGAATTCTGGTGTGGTTTTCTGGTTGGTTTGTTTTCTTGTTTGTCTGTTGAGATCTTCTGAAATAGCAAAAGTGGATATTTATGATTTTTGTGGATCAGAGGGAGCCAAGAAAAATCTTTAAAGTTTAGGGTAAACAAGCAAATTAATGGATCTACACACACGGTGCTTGACCTGTCCTGTCACAGCAGAGCCCGGTTTCCTCTCCAGCTGTTGAGAGGAAGCAGAACGACAAGACTTTGTGCCAGAATTTGGTCAAGGTGGAAGTCTCTTTAGGAGTAAAAACGAACATAGGATATTTGCAAGGTGAATTTGGAAGTGGGGAAGGAGAGATGCTTCTCTGCTTTCTGAGGAAAATCCCACAAGCCAGTGTTGAATGCAAGGAGACAGAACTCAAAAGTTAAAAAGTAACTTTCTTCTGATATGTACTCAGTGATTTATCTGAATGATACAGTTCTTTAGTAGAGCTTGTGATAGGTAATCTTCCAAATTTTGTTTTTTTTTTTTTTTTAAATTTGAGCAGTTTTTTTAAGGAAGTCTTGAAGCAGTTGTTTTGGCACAAAAGCCTCGATACCTTAGGAATTTACAGATACAATATGAATAAGCTGGAGATGTTAAATAACTTTTCCTTTTCTAGCTGGCATGCATCTCTTAACTGTGGCTGTAGAGGTTGTGTGTATAAAATGTTGCTCAGGAAGTGATAGTGGTTGGCTTGGTACAGTTTAAAAATTGCATGTTTAATGGAAGATAACTTGCTTGTGAAATAAGCATTTCCTTCCCTATCTTCAGTATGATGACTAATATCTTATCTGGACACTTATTCTGAAAACTTGGAGTTAGTAACCTATAAGCACATGGGGGGAAGTATGAATGCTCTTTGATTAAAATGTAATAAATGCTTTCCGTATGTGAAAATCTCGAAAGTTTAGTTAGTATTTTTGTAGGTAAAAATAAGGGGTGACCCTTGATTGCTGTCTGTGTGCTTCTGAAATGCTAATAGTAGCTCCTGTTATTTTATATACTTAGATTACTTTAGCCAGTTTACTGCCACATTAGGGTCGTCCTTATTTCAGGACTTGTCTTTGCAAGTGAACTGTAAAAACTGTTTACTTCTGAGAGCTGTGAGAATAATCCCACTTCAGGAATAGCTAATAAATACTTCTAGTTAACTGTGTGGCTTTGAGGAGGGATATTAAAACAGGTAAGTGTTCTCTTAGAGTGTTTTTAAAAACTGCTTTCATCTGTGTTTTTTCTGGTTTGATGTTCAGAAACAGAACAAGCTGCATGTAGTTCCACTAAACCACTAAAGCAGGATTTATGCACACATATTCATGACATGGGGATTTTTTTCTGGTTTACTAGAAAGATTTACCTTTCCCTCCCCTCTGTCATTCCTTTTTTTTTAGAGTGAATCTCTGGTGGTTTGTGATGTTGCTGAAGACCTGGTGGAGAAACTGAGAAAATTCCGGTTTCGTAAAGAAACCAACAATGCTGCCATTATAAGTAAGTTAAAAACATGTCTGACAAAAATTGCAAAGTCTTGCAGAAAACCTGATCTTCTCTCTTCCTTCTCATTTAACGTTGCTGCTGTACCAGGTAAATGTGAGCCAAGAGGCTGTTTCTTGTATGAACTTCGATACTTCCAATTCTGCCTGTAATTTGAACAGTAAAGCAACACTGTTCTTATGATACAAGACTGCATCTGCTCTTAGTATTTATACTTAATTGTAGCTCAGAGTCTACCACTGGTTGTAAAATGATGGTAAAAAAATGTCAAGTCACAGTCATTTGAGTTTGTAAATTTCGTAGCCTCTAAGTAGGGGAATTTGAGGTTTCTGTGTGAAATTTGAGAGGAGTATATTGCGATGAACAGTGCTGAGTCTGTGCACTTCTCTTGCCATCAGTGATTTTGGGAAGTCAGGTGACAGACTGAAGAAGCAGAATGGAAGCACGAGGAATGCATTTATAGGGAGAATGTTAAAAAGCTTTGTGCATACATTGTATAGATCGATTGGAAAAACATTGATCTGCATTTTCTTTTGATTTATAGTGAAAATCGACAAGGATAAGCAGTTGGTGGTGCTGGATGAGGAGCATGAGGTTTGTTAAATGAATTGTAAATAAGAGTATCTTCAGCCTGCAATGTATTGTTGTCTCTAAGGTACTGCCTTAGTTTCAAATTGTTATCAAACTCTTAATCTAATTTGGGTCATGAGCTTATTTAAATGCATGGTCACTCTGCATGTAAAGCACAGCACTATTAATAGTGGAACTATGCAGAAGCAATTGAGTTGACTAATTAATTGCACAAAAAAGTTATTTTAAAGCTGCTATGATACAACTAGATAAAAAGCATCTCTGGCACCTTCTGGCTTTTTGAAGAGATTTCTGCTGTGTTTCCCCATAGATCTGCATATTTGACTCTGAGCTGATCTGCCATCAATTAGAAGCTGGGATTGCTAATCCTCTGCAGACTCTAAATTTGATAGGTGGCATAATAAGGTCAGCCCAGCATGTAGAGTTTCTTAATGGTACATAGGGCAAAATTAAATCCTTCCAAGGGATTTGAGCATTAACTGAAGCTCTTATTCCTAGAATGTAGAAGTTAATGTAAGATTTAGATAGAATGGGGACTCTTTTTTGCTTGCTCAAGAAGGAAGGACTGAGTTTTTCAAAAACACCATTTATGTAGCTGATTTTAACAGATACTTTTTGGTGTGTGCTTGCTTACTTCTGTTTAGCACTGGAGTCAGAAAAGCATAGTAGCTGCCAGCATATCCAACTAGAGCCAAAAATGTTGTCTAAACTCATTATGCCTAAAATAGAGATGATTATTCATGCTAACATTAATTCTATGTTTAGTCATATGAATCTATTAGCACACAAACTGCTTTCCTAAACTGATCTAGTAATTTGATTGAGAGATCATTATCAGTTCAGCTGTAGATGTACATCTGATGTACAGCTATTTCACAGTTCTGTTATTCTGCTTTAGCCTTCATAGTATACCTTCAAGTGCAAGGTCATTTGTTCAAATATTGCTTGTGTTTAATGTTACCAGGGTATTTCTCCTGATGAGCTAAAAGATGAGCTGCCTGAGAGACAACCTCGATATCCTTCTAATGCTGCTGGCATTTGGTCTTACTCACTCCTGGAAGCTGTTCAAAATGTTCAGAGTTGGACTTCACCTTTTTAGGCCAATATTTGCATGTAGTGTGACTTTACTGCTACTTTATTTGTGAGATAACCTGGGTGTCAGCTCTTGTGATACACCAAACAGTTGTCCCACTTGTTGAAACAATGACTGAAACACTTGAGCTTTTCCAAAGATTTTATTTTCTTCTAGACTAGATAAAGTTTGGGGAAGTAAAATGAAACCATGCTGCTGTTAATGTAAAGAAGTGAGTAAAATGTACCAGTTTTGTTTGTGGCTACTTCTAAATTTAGAAAAGTGCCTGTGTAACTTAGGATCCATTTCGGTACTTTGTCAGCATGTGGCCTTTGCTGTTTTGCTGCAGTTACAGATTCTGGGTGTGCTGTAGGCATGTGATCTGGGGAAGAATCCCTGTATTTAAAAGGAAGAAAGAGGCAAGTAAATTATTCTTTAACTAGGTGGAATAAGAGGGGTACTTAAGTTATTAGTGAAGAAAATATCTGCCTCCATTATCCTCAAAAGCCGGCTGGCACTATTCCACGTGCTGTTCTGAATCTTTCCTTTCATGAGCATAGTGCAGTAGGAGGCTACTAAGCAGGAGTGCTAGTGAAAACTTGAGTTAAAATTCAGCAAAACACCTGAAACAATGAAGTGCTTAGTCTGCAAAGAAAGAATTTGGCTTCCATTAAGCACGTTGGTGGGTGTGGGAAGTCTTTTTACAAAGCTGGGAAAGGAATATTTGTGATGAAAGGGTGATTTTTAACTCTCTGATGTGAAACAATAAGACAGCCCTGTCACCCAGCTCTGGTAGAGGTTGGTAAAGGCAGCGTCAGTTCTGAAAGTCAAATATGGAAGTGAAAACAGGAGAACAGTGAGAGTCCCTACCAAATTTAAAGCATCTCCTAGAATTCAAGACTTATTTGTGCCTTCATCAAGCTCTGATAACTGAGGATTATATCCTAATAAAATTGTTGATTTCTTAGTTTCTTTAACCTCAGAAAAAACATTTATTGTGTATAGTTACAAGTATCAACATGATGATGGAAGAGTTTCTTACCCCTTGTGCTTTATCTTCTCCAGTCCAGTTGGTGAGTGAACACTGTGGTAGCTACTGTGTGCTGTACATATGGGGATATTCTTTGCTATGGAAGATAAAATGAATGCTTAACACTCAAATAATGGTTCAGATACTTAAGGCTGGATTTGCTGATGCCAGTGCTGAAAGCGAGGCCCTATAAGGCTATGGCATCTGGAGACTTTCTTTGGCAGAGGGGAATCTCTAGTATATTAACTCCATCCTGTCACCCTCTTGTCAAATCTTGGGGAATCCTCAAAATATCACCAGACAAGGCTCAGGAAATGGGTGAGAAGAGGGCTGGAAGGTACCACCTCTTTTCCTGAGGGTTTCTGTTCATCTCTGTCCATCTTGCTGTTGGGATGTTAGCGACTGGCTGGGAAGAAATTCCTCAGAAGTACATGGAACCCATGTCTACCTGTGAAAGAAACAGGTCTCTGTAAAAGGGTTAGGATGGGATTTGAGAGGAAGGTTTTCCGGGGGGCCTGTATGTAATGGGCAGCAACAGAGGATGCTCCCAAACAGTGCTGTGATGTGAAGGTCTAAAGGATTGCAACAACTAGGGGTGAAAAAGGAGGAAAAAAGGGCTCTGGAACCCACATCTGGGCAGGTAAAAGTGCTGGGTGGACAGGCTGTAGTCAAGGAGAAAAAGAGTGTAGTCTTAGATTGTCCCAAATTTATACAGAGCAGTAGGTTCCTCTGCTTGCATCATATTAACCCTAAACATAAACCTAACTGTGCAGAAAACTCTGTAATTTTAATAGAAGCCAAATAACCTGTGACTTGGTTTGCTCTTACAGAGCTGAGTTGCTCCTGTGGCTTCCATCTGTGTTCTGAATTGTAATAGGGAAGCTTGCTGGTATTACTGGATTATCCTTGTTATCCCTTACAAGAAGATAAACTGATTGCATTGTTTTACCCTTCATTACTCAGAACTAGAATAACTAGGTAGGTAAAGAGTTGAGCAACTAGTGAGCATATTCTTCTGCAGTTACCTGAGCATCTTTGAATGTTCTGGGTGTTACGTGTCTTCAGAAGGACAGGTATTTTGTGAGTTAGAACAGCAAGAAACTTCCTGGGAGACCTTGAAGTAGCAAAGCAGGCAGACTAGTAGTACTTCATAGGAAAAGAGAGCTTACATAGTACTCTCTATTGATGGCAAGATTTAGAAGTATTATACACTCATATGTAGAAACTTATGAACAAGCAAACACTAAAGAAAAGCCCTTTTTTTTTCCTTGAGATAATGGTTAGACTGATACTGGAGTCAGAAATGAACCATTAGCTGGGACTTTAAACAGCAGTTACCTATAGCCGTGACTGCAGTGGCTCTGTGGTGGGGGTGAGAGGGGAGTCATTTTGAGCTACCAGTTAAGTTTAGAAATTTGGGGAGACATTAGGAGAAAGAACAACAAATTCAAACTGACTTGGTTTGTTCTCAGTTTAACTCCAGCTGGAAGGCATAAACTATAAAGATCTGTGTAAGTTTAACTATCAAAAACATGAGAATCTTCCAGAAACGGGAAGAGGGTAAAGAATTGAATGTAGTGTAATCAGCACAGTGCTGTGGTGGCGGGAGGTGCTGCTTGGTTGGCTGTTGTGATTCAAGTTTGACCACCGCAGTATTTGGTGGAACCTCTAAGTGGAAATACAGGTGCATGTTGAGACCACGAATTCAACTTGCACAACTATTACTTCTGGAAATGCTTTTCAAGTACCAGCTATGAAAGTAAGAGCAAGGATGACAATGTATGTAGAGAAACAGGTCACTTCTCTGGATGGAGACTTTAGCTTTCAGTTTGGATTATTCAAAAAAATAAAATGTTATTTTTTAAGTGTTGCAGTTTAAATAACTAGACAACCTCTTTATATATATGTTTTCTTTTTCACACAACTACAGGATGTAAGCCTGAACAACAGATGATGTATGCTGGAAGCAAGAATAAGCTTGTACAGACAGCTGAACTCACTAAGGTATAATTGAACAGCTGAAATAACTGTCTCCCCCTTAAATACAGGTTGCAGAAGCTGTTTTGTGTCCTGCTTGAACCTATTGCAAGAAGGGCATTACGAAACTTTGTAATTACAGTGGACAGATTTTGTTTTAGGAAGACTGAAGAGAGTGACATGTAAGGATTTGTGGAGTTTTAGGGTACAGGAAGAACAGTGTTCTCTAAAACTAAAATATCCATCAGTAGGGCAGATGTCTTTACTTTGGCAAATGAATTTATTGATGGGAAGAATAGACTGAAGTTGTGTGGTGTGGACTAGTTTTGCTAGATGGCTTATGGGTTGGATGCTTGCAGAACATAGCCTTCAGAATAAATAACCCATGTGCCGAGTGCTGAACAATTCTAAATCTTCCTGTGTTTGCCTCCTCCAGTACTGAGACCAGAATAAATCACTGCATTCACTGAGCTTAGGTGTACATATAAAGAAAACAAACCAAACAAACAAATAAAAAAACCAAACAAAAACAATAAGCAAACAAAAAAAAGCCACAGCTAATTGTCATTTTGAAGATCTTTGAAAACTCTGCTTAATTGGCACCTAGATTTCTTAAAGTTTTAGTTTCAACCAGTAAAGCCAAATAGAGTGAGTGGCCACTTCAGGTTTTTCATACAATATGAAGTGACTTCAGCATTCCCCAATAGCACCATTCCCTTTTGATCTTCCTTATCCTGACTGGGTACTTTTAACATCCCAGTAAAAATGTAATTTATGCCAATAAGAAAACTGTGAACTTCTCCCTCTTCTAGCTATACCCTGTGAGGAAGGACCTCTCTGCTTTAAGTTAGAGGTTGAGTTGACAGGGCTAAGCGGGGGGGAAGCAATCAGTACAGCCCCAAGAAATCTTTTTTTTAACTTTGTTGAAACTGCACAGCAGAGGCCTGAGAGCTTTAGCATCTTTGATAGAAAGGAAGAATTTGTTCAGGAGGAAGAAAGTTTTCAGTAGGTGAGAAAGAAGAGTTGATGAGAAGAAGGTGTAAGCCTGGGCACCTGCTCTATTGGAGTTACTCTCACCTGTCAAGAGGGAGAAATTCAGTTGGATCAGGGGTCTCTTATCTTCCTTCTGAAGCTGGAGAAGACAATCTGTCTCCAGGTTGCTTACTTGTTCTTCAAATGAGTTTCATTGTCCCCACTCATTGAGCCGTGTTTCATTTTAGCTCATGCTGCGACTTCCTCCTGCGATTTCTGCATGTGACTCAGCCGAGCCCTCTTATTTTTTCAGTGGCTTGTGTATTAGCTTCTGTTAAGCTGTTCTTTTAATACCAAGTTTTGTGGTTTTTATCCCTCATCTTTTACTTAAAAGAATCAGTATTAGTTGATAGTAGTGAATCACTGTCTGAATACAAGAAACAGTGTTCAGAGCCCATTCCAGCAGAGCTGGGGAATGAGGAAGAAAAGATACAAAACTTGAATTGTTTTCTGAAGAAGATTAAAATGGTGAAGTGGATGAGGACAGGATTAAATAGGAAGTTCTTTCCAAACAGCAGGTTCACTGGAAGACTTTGTGAGTCTTAAAAAATCCCATCCATTGTTTTGGCCTGCGTGCCTTTTGCAGCTCTCTGCTCCATACCCTTAGAAGGGCAGATAACAGATTTAGTGCCGGCAGAGCTTTATTTTCAGTGTTGTCAGAATGGTAACACCACTCTCCAGTGACAATATTTTTCTTGTATTTATTGCCTAGAAGAAGGCGTGTTTGAAAGCCTGTGGATCTGTAAAATTTACTTAACTGACTCTTCTGAAAAGATGATCTATTTGTGGGCATCTCGAAGACTCCAGTTAGTGATACAGGATTAACTGAGCCTTTTTTCAAGCACATTAACAACAAAAACCACACAAACAACCAAACAAACTCCAAACAAACCCAAAACATCGCTTGCCCATATGGAAAGTAAAGAGTATATTGGTGTCTCTGGTTTATTTTCTGTTTCAAGGTTTAAGACTTCTACAAAGGTTTGGGTTGGTGGTTTTTGTTTGGTTGGGTTTTTTATTCTGAGGTATCTTGGTTTTCTTAGAGGGAAAACAGTGTGCTACTGGATAATGTGGATTTGTTTCATTTCAGAGGAGGAATAACTGTCTTGGGCTGGGCAAATTTCCTGAACTTTGAGCTTAATTCAGCCCAGAGGTTAAATTAATTCGTATTCTTCAAACAGAATATCTTCTTGCTGAGATAATGCATGTGAGATGGTGCCATTTCAGAATAACTTTAAAATGTAGTACATGTGCTGTTCTTACCTAGTTTTAAAGAAGAATGAAGTCTAGAAATAGGAATTATGGAATTGCTCAAGTTAGTGATCTTCCTTGCCACTTAGTCTTGTGTATTTTCCACTGATGTTACTTTAGAACATTAACTGAACCTTTCAAGAAAGCACGTGAAAACCGCAGCTTGGTTCCTGGTTTATTATGGCTCAACCAACCTGTGTGGCAAGGTGTTGATTGCGTTGTATGCTTATCCCTTCCAAGTACCATCACCTGAAGAATTTACACAATGCAATTTTGTTTAGGTATTTGAAATAAGAAATACAGAAGACCTAACTGAAGAATGGCTGCGTGAGAAACTGGGCTTCTTCCATTAAGAAAACCTCCGAAAATAAGTATTTATGTACCATCCTGATAATACTGGAACCAGACATGAATACTTACATCTAAAAAATGCACTGTATTTACATCTGTCTCCTGCAGTATCTCTCTTGTGCAAAGGTTGTGCAAAGAATAGCAGGTCTGTCTCCTTGAAGTAACAAGTCTTTGCAGATGTTTCCTTATCTGTACCTGTTAAAAGGGAATACTCCTCTGCAGGGACTCCTTTTGCACTCCTGTGACTAATATTTCTATAACTAAATTAGTTCAGTTCTGGATTTATAACTATCTACGAACATAATTTGGAAGCTGATGCTAACTTCTTCTGAGCTACAAATGCATCCTTATGACATATACTAGCCATTTATATGCAGAAATTGTGTACTGTCACGTAATTTTCCGACTTTTTGACTTAACGTCTTCTCAGTTTTGAAAACTACTCTCTGGAAGCATTTAATATCCAAAAGACAAAATCCTTGTACTGCAAATCCATCCGTTTGCCTTGCCATCGAGTCCACGTGAACTTTCTCAAATTCTTGGAATTAATTTTTGTCATTCCAGTAATTCCTCAGTTGACTGAGTCAATCTTACAAAATTTCAGGGCACAGCTTTGACTGTCCAGTTCTCATGCTGATATAGTCTTACAGGAACTAGATGATAACTAAGGGCTGAACTACAACTCTGGCTACTCTCGTACCAGATGTTTTGCATATATAACTTCCTACACTGTTAAGAACTTTACCTCTTTGCTCATTTCCTGTTATATGAACACCTGGTAAAATACTGTGTGCCTTTAATTTGTTAGCTTTAAAATGACTTGAGAATTTTACACTGCCACTTATTACAAATTTGGTAAAAACTTTGTTAAAGAATCCAAGTAACATTTTTTTCTGAGTGCCTGGTCTTGCAGTTGACATCTGTTAAAAAAGAAAGCTAACCTCGTTTTCTTTGAAATTCCAGTCATCTACTCCATTTGTAGGAGTCAGGAGGTTAAAGCTTTTCATGATTATGAATGATTTCTATCTCTTTTGTTATAAAAGCTGGCCACACATAGCTTTTGAGTGATTACAGTCTCTTTCTTAACTGCTTGTTGGTCAAAACTACATTCCAGATAAAGCTTTTGCATAAGTGGTAATTTGATTTTCATTTACTTACGGTTCATCTCTTTGAAACAACAAATATTCTAATGTGAAAATAGTATTTAACTTTTATATATGACCAGTCTTTTTACAGGTCTGTTTTATATTCGCTAGAGTAGTTGTCTGACATGGGACGCGTTCGGCCCATGCGGTGGCAAAAGGAGTTGCTCATGTGACAGTATCTCACTATCTTGCTCATGAGTGTTTGTTGTGCTTCTGAATCAGTATCTGCGTGAGAGCAGCTTCCTGTTGATAATGTACCTTAAAATACAGCTGCGCTAACAAATCTGTTTGCTGGGAAGGAATGCAGTGTTAAATTTGGAGGCCAGTATTTCATGCTGTGAAACCTTTGCTGAAAGGAGGTTTATTTTTTGTTTGTAAACATCTGTTGTGTTAGTGTTAAAACACTAATTCCTCTAAAATCACAGGGAATTCATTTGCAAAGGTCCTCAGTGTTGGTAAATCTCTTCTTAGTTTGATGTTACTGCTCATTTATTTGTGTACTAATCTGACTTCAGAGGAGCTTTTCAAAGTACGTGTTAGAATGATCCAATTAAGTTGGTCTTTCAGTGCAGGGAAAAAAATGCTTGTAATTAAAATTACATTTCTGTGTTAACGTAGTGAACTGGAAAAACAATTTCACTTCCCTGGACAAAAAAAAATGTGGATTATGAAACTGTTGCTTGATCATTCTGTACTACAGATCAATAAAAAGAATATCTTTTGTGACAAACGTTGTATGAATAAGACCTTGGCTTAAAGAATAATGTCATTCTAAGCATCAGTCTTGAAACAGCAAGGATCTCGTTTTGTTGGCATTGTGCTCACAGGCATGTCAGTACAGCGCGGGGGACAGGGAAACTGCCACTTGTACCGTTCAGCTTGATTGGCAGTGGGGAAAACTGGATTAATCATCTTTGTTATTGTACTTTGTACACTGGGAGGCTGCCAGCATCCAACTGCTGCTTGCACAGGTCTTGACAAAAATAACTGTAAAAGGGGCCTCTCTCCTTCTCTCTCGGGAGGAGGAGGGAGGAGCTGCTGCAGTCAAATGGTTGAATTTGATTCTTCATCTCTGGATCACTCCACCTTCTGCCAAGAAAACACTGGCTGTATCTTCAGTCCAAGTTCTTTTCTTGTCTCTTCAGGCGTTATTGTTGCCTCCACTTAAGGACTTTCTGCCTTGAGTGCTGCCCCACAATTGCATAGAGCGAACAAATCCCCATGAGAGCATTAAAGCCATTTTCTTGTGAAAGGTGATGTTGGTGCTGCTCAGCCCACCAGTACTGTTCTTCAAACAGCTCTTCTTGGCAGCTGTACGTCCGTCCCCTCTCCGAGCTGTGGAGCTGAGGAAGCAGCTGCAGGTACCTGGAGAACCAGCATGCAGAGGATGTTTGCTGCTCTAGGCTCCGTTGTGGTTTTCTTGTTTTTAATGCAGTGTTTCGACACAACTGGCTGCTGCTTACTGTCCTAGGCTCTTGAGATACAGGTAGTGCTAATACCTGATTAAATAAAGGCATTAATTATGTCAAAATCCTGTGCAGATCATACTTGTTTTCATAATGTACTCTTCCCACCTTTAGAACTCTCTTTTCTGTCCTGAAGAGAAGCAGGAGGCAGATGTGTCCATGTTCAGAAGGCCAGTATGTTCTGACTGTGCTTTACTCGTGAGTTGCCCATCTGTAATCGTACATTTGTCTTGAATTTTCAGATCTCTAAAGAGGGTTCAAACTAAAGGACAACATAAATTAATGGCACTTATAGGAGCCTTTGTAGCTAAAGGTCTGAGAGTCAGCATTTTCCATTGGAGCTCCTATTTTTCAGGAGTTGGGTTGGCCATAGAATTCTTGGCCTGGAGTTAAAGTTAGAGGTCTCTCATAAAGGGAGACTTCTGCCACAATTAATCTGGTTTGCTTTAAATATTGACTAGATGGCAGGGATACAGCTTTTGTAATCCTATTAATTGATGGTAAACTGAATTAAAGCATGAGTTTGCATGTCAGCCTATAAAATGGATTTGTATTGTTTGAATTTTTTTAACAAAAAGTATTTGATGGTTTAAGTGTGTTTCTAGGATCATGAGTGCTGTTTTGATCTATCAAACAAGGCAATAATGGAGGTGTCCACACCTTTTCACTTCTCCAAAGGAGCGTCTTCTGCGTTTGTACCAGGGTTCCATCTTTGTATCTTTAGCTGTAAAATAGCTAGTCCAGAAATCAACGTTGAACTGGTAACAGGAGTCTGAATCACACATGCAAAAGCAAGGGAGTTCAGTTCCTCGCTTCAGCGCGCTCAAAAAAGGAAATGTCACGCAACTATCTTTTCTTTTTTAATAGATACATCTAGTAACTGTGAACTGGGGGTATGATGGGACACGAGGAGGGGCACAGTGAAACTCTTGCTTTTGTTACGTGATCCGGACTCTGCGTAACTTGTGTCCTGTGACATGGCAGGGTTGGCACCAGCGCTGCGAGAGGTTCACGGCCAGTTTTGAGAATTTGGCAATTCCATGAAAATATCAGTAACCAGTACAACTTCCACACGCTGTTTAGTCTCTGCTAGTTCACACTGCATGTTTACTTTAAACCAAATCTTTTTTGCTAAGCATGGTGCTTGTATCGGTTTAAATAAAATGTTTAATTAAGAGGTTCTGTTGCCCTGTTTTAATTGCACAGTATCACATCTATTGTGAGTGTCTGACAGGGATAAAGCTTTGAATTCTAGGTATGACCTTCTCTTCTCAGCTTCTTGGAGTTTGCTTTGGACTTGTAGCATGGTCTTCAGTCATTAATGTGCTCCTTCACTTGCTCTTCTACCTAAAATAATTCCTCTTTCCATCTGCTGTGAAGGGTGACAGCAAAGGAGAGGAGCTGATGGAGTGCGGTGGGACAACCGCTGTCCCCCCTGGCTGCTTTGCACCTTGCTGTCCCAAAACTCGGTGTGTATTCTTGTCAGCTGTGAGACAGCGTGGGGGCTCGACTTCATTCTGAAGCGCCACTTAGACTTCCATGTTTCACCTCTCCCACCAGGTCAAGGCTCCCGGCGTAACCTGGAGCTGTGAAATGCAATGTAACTGAATGCTGTTGGAGTAGTTGTGTAGGAGACCCCAGGGCTTGAAGGAGTCAAAGGAACTTAGTTGCACCTCTTCCTTCTCACAGTTGTTGGCTCATCTCTTTCTTGCCCACAAGACCCCCAGGTTTAATTGATGATGACGACTGTTTCTTCCTTTCCTGTCCTTGGAGATTAGTAGTTTATTCAACAATATTTTAAAAAAATAAAGATAATACAAGGAATTTAGCTTCGGTAGCTGATGTACATTGTTTTTGCCGATGCTGATTAAACATGATAGAGGTCAACCCCTTCTCTTTCAGGCGAGATTGATCCGTGAAGGAGAAAATGCGCAGCTGTTTCAGCTCTGGAATGGCATCTTGGTCACCTCAATGTGTTGCAACAAAATGTGTTGCCAAAAGCTATGAAATAAAAATCAGCTGAGCTGCTGTGGGAGAAGAATGGTTCTCAAGAACAGCTGATGAAAGGGAAGGAGGGGAAAAATAAAAGGAATAAATAGCTCTCCCATCAGAGGGGGAGACCACCTGTGGAGTCCTGTTCACTCAGTGTGCTTAACTAGAATATGAGGTGATGGTTTACTGGTCCTGCGAGACCATTGCGATGGTAAAAACAAAAGCTGACAAAAGAAAATTGCAAGGAGATAGAGGAATATGAAGTGAAGGGCAGCTGCTTTCCTTCAGGAAAGGTCATTGATTTGTAATAGCTATTTGAAAAGGGCAGTTGAGTGCTTGTTAAAGTCAAAGCAAGGGAAGAAAATAGGAAACAAAATGGAAAAGCAGTTCAAATCTGCAGTGTAGCCTGTGTATCGCTCATAGCTGCTGCTTTCCAGCTGTGTAACCGGGAGGAGTTCGCTACGGGGAGCCCTGGACTTGGCAGGGTCTTTGGGGATGATGCAGAGAAATAATCTAGTTGGTTCTGGGCGAGCTGGAAGCAGAGCTGCGGCAATTGCTGCCTGTATGAGTAGAAAATAGAACAGGATTTGTCCATCTTCTAAGATGTGGCTGGTTAGAAAAAAAAGTGAGCTCAGCTTTGTGTGGGAAAGCCTGCAGAGAAGGGTTTGGAGTCCTTAGGTCCTTCTACATGTATGACAACTACCTCTACCAAGTGAAGGAAGAGCTGTGGAGATGGTACCAAGTTTGTGGAGTAACTGTTACAATACCTCTTCTTCTCCAGAAGGGTATTGAGCCCAGGGAATCAGTCCTGTGCGCTGAGCTGGCGTCCAGGCTGGTCTGGGCACACGGCTTAAATTGTAACTGCTGGGGAAGAGGGAATTTTTCATGGATCCAAGAGGAAGCCCCAACGTTCCTAAAGAGCAGTTGCTAACCGCCAGATATGCAGGTGTGTGGGTTCCTGTAGCTTAGCGAGGAAAAGGAGTTGTAGTTCTCAAAATATAGTAACAGTCGATCGGGGCATTGGCAGCTTCTTTCGGGGCTGTTGTGTAAGGCAGTGGGCTGCATTGATTTGTGCTGTATTCTAGGTGTTTGGAGCTCCATTGCCAGCCATGTTTCAATGAATACAACAATTCTGAAGCACAAGGAGCCCTGGCATTAGCTTTAAATTTCTCCAATTAATACATATTGGTATCTGCCAGGACTCTATACTGAAAGGCTGAGCATAAGGCTGAGCAATTACATATCTCAGTTTTTTCCTATTAACGCTCAATTCTCATTCTGTGAAAAACAGTGAATATTCCCTAGTTGTGGTTAGGACACTACTGCATGAAAAATTGTCTTCCCATCTGTGTAAACTTGGCCACTGTTCCTCTCCCAGTTCTCGTTTGTTCTTCTCTATCTGCTGTTCCTTTTGGTGACACTAAGACGCTGAGCTCTCATGGGGAGAACAGGCTTTCTACTCTGGTGTGTATACATGGTATCTTGTACAGCCTTCCTCTGTGTCTTTTCTTAATGTGCCCATAAAGTGAAAGAGATGATTTTAATACATTTGCATACACGTAGTTAATCAGCATGGTCCGTTTTGTCATGCCACAGGGGGGTTGTCTCCTCCGGACTGTTTTTTTGTTGTGCTTGGATTTTTTCAGGGACTGGGAATGTACGCTGGGTTAACCATGTTCACCCTGGGTGGTGAGTGAGACGTCTCATCCGGAAGGTGATGGAGCTCGGCTGAAACTCCCCTGACAGCTCCAGCCGTTCCTCAGCAGGAGATGGAGCGGAGCACAGAGCAATTATCAGCCAGAACGACTCTGAATGCAGAACAGATGCGAACGCTGGGGAAACAGCATGACTGTCTTTCATGGCAAATTTACTTCTGCAACGGGGAAGTCCCATCAAGGCTTTTTGAAAGGGGCACTGTTAACCGTTCCTGCTGTTACGTGCTGTGGCAGGCAGCTAGTAGTATGAATGCAGCTTCTTTTTCCTTTTCCACAGTACTCGACTCAACAATTAATATAATGCACCCTTGAAATCCCCCTGCCAAACAGCATCTGTTGTCGTCACCTCTTTTCTGCAGAAAATGGGAAGAGCGCAGAGGAAAATGGGGCAGAAATTGTTCAGTTGAAAGGGAAAGGGGCACCAGCCATCCTGCACTCTCACTGAGGCCTTAGAGGGCAGAAGTAGAGCAGAAAGTTAGGGGTCAGTGCCCTTATTGAGCTGAACAGGGAACAAAAGAGATTTAGCGTTTCTTCAAAAGAATATCTAATTTTAAATATCTGCCATTGGAAAATGCTGCTGGATAATTGGGAGAAGAATGTGCGCGCCCTGCTCACAAGCGCGGCCTGCCTGGCCATCTGCTCCGACAGCGACAAATCCTGGATTGATTTGCGAACGTGATTAATTCAGCCAGGACGACTGGATCAAGGGATCAGCGAGAGACAATATTTCTACCTTATCTCCAGCTGTGAACGTGCAACTGTTTGGTTCAGAAGTGCAAAACAAATTGTGTAGCTGTATTACTGCCAGAATGGAAAAATAGATACATCCACTCAACAGCTCTGTTTTCCTTGAATGGCCCATTCCAAGGTCTATAACCACGTTCTAACATAAACGCAGTTTCCCCGTTTGAGATGAAGCGGAGCTGTTCTCATTTTACAGAGAGCTTCTGTCTCTTTAGTCCATGTGTCGATGCTGCTGTCGCTCTTCTTGCTGCAGTTTAGTCCTAAGATCTTGGAGCTGCTGGCTCTGTGACCTCATCCATGTGGCCTGGAGAGGCTGATTTGGAGGGTGAGCAACCCACCCACCCACCCTGCTCCTTGTGCCTGAGGTTACTGATGGGGGAACTGGTGCGTGGAACTTCGAATCCTGGAGTCCATTTGGGGCCCCTCATGACAAGAAAGACCTTAAGGTTGTAGTGAGGAGTGGGGGGTCAGGCTCTTCTCCCAAGTAACAAGCAATAGGATGAGAGGAAACAACCTCAAGTTGCGCCAGGGGAGGTTGAGGTTGAATCTTGGGAACCATTTCTTCCTGGAAAGGGCTGTGGGGCATTGGAACAGGCTGCCCAGGGCAGTGCTGGAGTCACCATCCCTGGAGGGGTTGAACAGACACATAAATGAGGTTCTCAGGGCCATGGGGCAGTGCCAGGGGTGGGTTAACAGTTGGACTTGATGATCTTGAGGGTCTCTGCCCAACCAAAGGGAAGCTCTTAAATCTTAAGAACAGCTGGGGGGTGAATATCCATCACTGGTAGAGCCTTGAGCTGCTTTGATAATACGGATATAGCTGGAGAGATCAAAAGCAAGATTTGTAAAGGTATTTAGATGTAGATGAAGGCTTTTGAAATCCTACTTAGTATGATTTAAGGGCGTAAACACACATTAGACCCGAAGGTGCCGTATTTGAGGCCACACGGGATTTCTGTGGGAGAACACAGAGACCAAAGTCTCCCGACTCTTTTTTCTCCCTCCTACATTTTCAAGTGTGCTGCAGGTCTGGGACTGCAAGAGCCACCTGGGGGAAGCGTGAGGTTGTGAGAGCTGGGCTGTGTCTTTTGGCAATTGACAAGATACAGCCCTAAACAGCTGATTTTTTTTGGATACAAAGCAGAAACCACATGTATCTTCCTTCCTTTTGGGCAGGAACAATAATGATGTCACATCTGGCAGAGGACTGAACGCCTCATTTGTCCCAGCGAGTATCTGCCCTGACTCTACCTTGGTGCAATTTTACCACCATATCCAGCGGTGACCGTGCTTCTGCTAAAACAATTAGCAGTGAAATTAACAAGGGAGGCTTTTTTAGGTGGTGTCATTTGGGACCGGATGTAACACCATCTTCAAATGCCACCACTATGGTTTCAGCTTCTCTTTATTCAGGTTGATGTTGCTGCATCAGTTTATAATTGGATCAGAATTTAAAGTTATTCAATGAAGAGTAAGGAGCAAGGGTGGCGTTTTCAGCATCAGAGCTACTGCAGTTGGGCTAACACAGAAAGTTTGGGAAAATCTCCCTCTTAGTTCATTAATGGGCAGCTGAATCCTGAAATGTGTTTTAAAATAGTTCTTGAAAAAACAATTATTGCTCCCTTTGCCGGATCTCCCAGGCGTATTATGCCATGGGCTCAGAATTGTATGGAGCTCTACCCAGCAAGAGAGAAACAAACCCTGTCATTAAAAGGACAGGTTGAGTATTCAGTGTTTAGCCTATTAAAAAAAGCCCTGTTGCCATCTGACAGTAAATGTTGGAGGGATTGAGGCCACGCATGGATTCCATAATGAGATGTGGGGAGATGCCTGGTGGCGTCTGCCATTTGAAATTGAGTTTTGAATATGACTCTTGTCTGTCTTGAGAATTTCTTTCATGTGCAAAGGGATTTATAAAGTGAATTTGTTTACGTGGTCACATACATAACAGTAGAGTCTAAACAGGGATTCTAAAGATGAGTTAATTAGCGCAACAGGAAAGGACGTTTGCCGGTTCGGAAGGAAGCCGGTGCATTCAGAAGCCCTTGGATCTTTTCATTCTGCTGATCAAAGGCCGAGCAGTGAGCCAGCACCCTCCAGCCTGCTGTCTGTTAGCACGTCGATGAGGTGGGTGCAGAGGCTCTGTACTTGTGCTGCTCCCGACGGGTATTTCAGAGGCGAGCAGGAGGGTGAGCTCCGCTAGACTGCGTCACAGGCACTCAGAGAGCTGCTCTCTATTGAGAAACACTCAGATTTTCCTCTCCTGAAAACCCAGTAAGTGACGGCTTTATTTGCATCAGCAGGATCTTAATTACTGAGTTCAACAGTTGTCCCTGATATCTATAACTGAAATAACTATGTTTTTTCCCAGGGATATTATTTTTAATGTTGAGGAATGTAGTTACCCCATGCGTTTCTACCATGGTAATTCAGAGAAGTTGCTGTGTAATCATCCCTCACAGGCCTGCGAAAGCACTGCTGTTGGACCTGCCACCGCCGTCTTTCTTCAGCTAAATCTTCCATATGAACAGACTGTAACACACTGAATTTTGTCTGATTAGATGACTGTTTTTCAATAAGGACCTCATTAATGTTTACAGATATATAAAGGGTGAGTGTCAGGAGGATGGAGCCAGGCTCTTCTCGGTGACAACCAGTGGTAGGACAAGGGGTAATGGGTGCAAACTGGAACACAGGAGGTTCCACTTAAATTTGAGAAGAAACTTCTTCTCAGTGAGGGTGGCAGAGCCTGGCCCAGGCTGCCCAGGGGGTTGTGGAGTGTCCTTCTGTGCAGACATTCCAACCCGCCTGGACACCTTCCTGTGTAACCTCATCTGGGTGTTCCTGCTCCACGGGGGGATTGCACTGGATGAGCTTTCCAGGTCCCTTCCAGTCCCTGACATTCTGGGATTCTGTGAAGGACAAATACTTGAGAGGGATTTAAGATGAGGTGAAAAGACACTGGCATTTTCCCTTGGGATTCCACTCAGGATTAAACTCAATGAGTCCACGTGAAAAGGAAAGCGCATGAAAAGCTGTAGGCCGCCTCCAGATCTCCACTGTGTCCTACGTACACTGCTTGCAAAGTTTAATCAGAGAAAATTTTGAGAAGATACTCAGTTGTTTGATTAGAGATCCCATATAAATGGACGAAATGAGAATCAACTAGACCCTTTTCTACAGAATTTGCTTTTCATTTCCCTTTGTGTTGTCTTAAATAGATAATCTATGATACAAGAAATCCCTCAATGAACAAATCTTTGTTGCACAAGATTATAGCTGCCTTCCATTTCTCCTGACAGGATAATTGCGGTTGAATGGTGTGTAAAGCATCAGAGGTAGTAAAACTTTGCATACCTTGAGGCACAACCAGTATTAGTTGCAAATGCAAGTACATGGCTGACACACCTTTTTATTTCTGCTACTGCACATCCCGATTGCACAACGTTGTGTCGTACAAGAACACAGAATGTAATTAGCAACAGCCTTGTTTATTGTGGTGTAGAACAGATGATTTGGTTCCCTTTTCTTGCCCTGTGTTTCGGCTAATACGGATCATACATCCCAATCCAAACCCATCAGCATCTGTAACAGCTGGAGTGCTCTGAAGGAATTTACTGCTGCAATGACCTGTGTATTCAAACAGCCAGCGATGGTCACTAAATCTGGGTCCCTTTTAGAGTAAATATCTACCTTGAATGGATCAAAGTGTTTTCCACATCACAGTGCAAAACCAGCGTTGCCCAGTCCAAAGGTGTAACAGCATCTCTGCACATATTCTCTGTGCCTTTACCTCCCACAGCTTTTCTGATGCAAATGACCCTTCTGGATGGCTTTGGAAAAGCCAGAAATCGGGAGTTTAAATGCTGAACGTCAGGTCTTCCAGCAAAGTCCATCAAATAGCCTTGAGAATAAGTGTATCCGTGTGGCCTGAGGCTACTCAAAGTAAGAAATAAACAGTGTGTTTATAAATAAGGCCAAGTGAAGTATCATAGAATCATTTTGGTTGGAAAAGACCCTCGAGATCACCAAGTCCAACTGTCAATAGTAGCACTAAACCATGTCCCCGAGAAGCTCATCTATGTGTTTTTGAACCCCTCCAGGGATGGTGACTCCAGCACTGCCCTGGGCAGCCTGTTCAATGCCCCACAGCCCTTTGGGGAAGAAATTGTTCCCACATCCAACCTCAACCTCCCCTGGTGCAACTTGAGGCCGTTTCCTCTGCTCCTGGCACTTGTTCCTGGGGAGCAGAGCCCGACCCCCCTGGCTCCAAGCTCCTTTCAGGCAGTTCAGAGATCAGAAGGTCTCCCCTCAGCTCCTGTTCTCCAGCTGAACCCCCCAGGTCCCTCAGCCGCTCCATCACACTTGTGCTCCAGCTCCTCACCAGCTCTGTTCCCTTCTCTCCACTCGCTCCAGCACCTCAAGCCCTTTCTTGGCATGAGGGGCCCAAAACTGCCCCCAGGATTGGAGGTGTTATTCCTAATCCATCCTGTCACCCCTGGATGGGAGCAACCGCATTAGGCTCAACCTTTTCTGATGTCCTGTGAGCATCAAGGTCACCCCGGCTGGTCCCCCCGGGAGGGGGTGGGGGGCTCCACGGGCAGCTGTCCGGGCTGGGGCACCCACCCCGTGCTCTCGCCTGCTTTTATTTTCTTTACCTTTTAATTAATATTCACTAAGGTTAATTTTTAAATCTGTTTTCCAAGTTTCATACTGAAGTTTCATTGGTCATAATGACACCGCAGTGGTTTTATGGGTGTAGTTTGGGGACAAGATGAGTGATTTTATACTGAAAGATCAACTATGTTTGCAACAACTGACTTCCTAAAGGTGACTCATTTGCTCCAGTTTTCCCTCTTATTTTGGGGAAGGAAATAAAAGTGCTCATCTCCCATTTTGACAATTAATTGCATGAAAAGCTTTCCAGCAGATATCATTGGAAAATATTATTTACTATTTGGCAGCTGTTAGTTTTTTGGAAATCACTACGCTGCCTGTGTGGAGATGACTGCACAGACACGACCCAGCCTTTCCGTCATTGCAAGGTATTGTTGCTTAAAACTGAAATGACTTTTATATGACCCAGCAGAACGAAAATACGTGATGTTCTCCTCAAATGATTTTTCTTGCTGTACTTTTAGAGCAGGGCCCAAACTGGATGGATCTGGGGCTGTGTAAACCTGTGACCTCCCGGGGCAAACACCACACACCCTTCCGCAGGAACTCTTCCTGACAGACATTTGCCGTCTCCCTGTTCTCCAGACATCGCGCAGATTTACCTGGTCTTTCCCACCAAAATGCCGCTATATTTATTGGGATTGCACCAATCTCACGCATCTCAACCTGAAAACCACCTTCTTATCTGCTTATAATCTACTCTGCCCTGGGGAGGAGTTGTGTGTCCAGGTCTGGGCTCCCCAGTTTAAGAACAAGGAATTACTGGAGAGAGTCCATGGGAGGGACACAAAGATGCTGAGGGGTCTGGAGCATCTTTGTGATGAGGAGACACTGAGAGAGCTGGGGCTGTTCAGCTGGAGAAGAGAAGCTGAGAGGGATCTGATCAATGGGATCAATATCTCAGGGTGGGTGTCAGAGGATGGACCAGACTCTGTTCAGTGGTGCCCAGCGCCAGGGTGAGGGGCAACGGGCACAGACTGAAACACAGGAGGGTCCATCTGAACATGAGGAGAAACTTGTTTGCTGGGAGGTGCCAGAGCCTGGCCCAGGCTGCCCAGAGCGGGTGTGGAGTCTCCTTCTCTGAGACATTCCAACCCCCTGGACCCACCTGTGTGATCTGCTCTGTGACCCTGCGGGAGCAGGGGGGTTGGACTGGGGGATCTGCAGAGGTCCCTTCAGCCCCAGCCACCCTGTGACTCACAAGCACCGAGCCGGGACCGAACAGGCCCCTCCCCAGGGAAATGGCGCCCGCGCCGTGGCGGCGGTGCCGGCGGGCCCCGGCAGGGGGCGCTGCGGGCGGGGCGGCGCATGCGCGAAGACGCCCCGGCGCGGCCCGGCGGTGAATGATCGCTCCCGGCAGCCCCCGCGCCGCTCGGCCCCGCCGCGGCTCGCCCGCCCCGCCGCCATGGCCTTCACGTTCGCCGCCTTCTGCTACATGTTGGCGCTGCTGCTCACGGCCGCCCTCATCTTCTTCGCCATCTGGCATGTGAGTGCGGGAACGGGGGGCAGCGGGCGGTGCTTCGCGGGTGTCCCGCGGCCCGGGCTGAGGGAGCGGCCGCGGGGCGGGGCGGGGCCGGTCCCGTCGGTGCGGCTCTGGCCCGAGGGCAGCGGCTCCCCGGGCCCGCTCCGCCGCGGAGGCCGGACGGGACCCGTCTGTTCCTCCGTGAGGAACCCCCGAAGGGCTTTTTTTGTGCAGGCTGGAGGTCCCTGCAGGTCTCACCGCCTGGGGCCGGCGGGGTGTCCAGCGGCTGGAGAGGGACTTTTACAAAGGCCTGTAGTGATTGAACAAGGGGTAACGGCTTTGAGCTAAAAAAGGAGAGGTTTAGATTAGAAATAAAGAAGAAATACTTCCCCATGAGGGTGGGGAGGCCCCGGAACAGGCTGCCCGGGGAAGCGGTGGATGCTTCATCCCTGGAGACACCCCAGGGCTCAGGTTGCACCAGGGGAGGTTGAGGTTGGATCTGGGAACAATTTCTTCCCCAAAGGGCTGTGGGGCATTGAACAGGCTGCCCAGGGCAGTGCTGGAGTCACCAGCCCTGGAGGGGTTGGACAGATGGGGTTCTCAGGACATGGGGCAGTGCCAGGGTGGGTTAACGGTTGGACTCGATGATCTTGAGGGTCTTTTCCTGCCAAAGTGATTCTGTGGTTCTATACACCAGGCTGGACGGGGCTCTGAGCAACCTGAGCTGGTGAAGGTGTCCCTGCTCATGGCAGGGGGGGCACTGGATGGGCTTTAAGGTCCTTTCCAACCCAAACCATCCTGTGATGCTGTGACCTCCCAAACAGCTCAGGCTGCTGAAGTGCCGGGTCACCCCCCGGGACTCACGGAGCTGGGGCAGCTGAGGTACCACAGCCGGTCCCCGGCTTCACTGTTATGTTGAAGATGTGGAAATATGGCAGAGCTTGTCTGTGGATAGAACGGATTTTCAAGTGCTGATAAAAGATTCATCTATTTCATTAAACAGTACTTTTAATCTGTTCTTTTTTTAAAAGAGTTGTTGGAAATGCTTTATTCTGAAGTCAGTTTGACTCCTTATTTAATAGAAATAATCACTTATGTGTTGCGCTCTTTATGTGCTTTATATTAAGACTTAATTTTTGATATTTCTTTATTATTGCTTTTTGAGGGTTTTCTATCTTGAAGCCGACACAGGGAGAGCCAGAACCTCCCGTGGCTCAGCTGTGAGAAGCTGCTGGGGGAAAGGACGTGAGGAGGAGGATGTTCTTGGCACTATTTCAAGCTTTGTAGTTATCCCTAGCAAAAACTGTTCTGTTGCAATATAAGCCCTGTCCTGTAAACATATTTGGGTTTATACTGAATATAAATGAATCTTACAGTGACAATAAGTCGGTCTTAAGACAAGTAGCAAGTGATAGGATGGGAGGAAATGGCCTCAAGTTGCACAAGGGGAGGCTTAGATTGGATATTGGGAATAATTTCTTCCTGGAAAGGGTTGTTGGGCATTGGAACAGGCTGCCCAGGGCAGTGCTGGAGTCACCATCCCTGGAGGGGCTCAAAAGGCGTTTAGACGAGGTTCTCGGGGACATGGCTTAGTGCCAGAGTGACATTATGGTTGGACTCGAGCATCCCGAGTGTCTCTTCCCACTGAAACGTTTCTATGATTCTAAGATTTTTAATGTCTGGTATGACACTTGTTCTGTACACGTGGCTTTTGTTGTATTTCATGCTGCGTCTTTGATTTTTATGGTACGAAAAGGTTGAGTATATGTAGATTTTTTAATAGATGCACATCTCGGACATACATGTGGGGTCAGCATTCACTTTGATGGTAATGAGGCAAAACATTTGGCTGCTTTTAAGTTTGCTGTTGCTTTGTTATTTCGTTAGTGACCCCTGTGCCAGGTTCCAAGAGTCACTTGCGAGGTTTGGCGAGTGGGGTTAAAACTGTTGAACCTGAGCTGGGAAACCGATTGTGGGTGGGGAAATAAAGAGAGAATGTGGGCAGAGATGTGAATGCCTGAAATATCTTCTCTTTCTTGTTTTATAACCTGTTTGAGAAGGGTCTCACCTGTGGGTTTATGACCTTAGAGAAATGACGTTCCTGAATGTGGTGGCAGCAGTCGGACTTATGGCTCTGTACCGAAATGTTATTTTTCACGCATAAAATACGTTGTTGCTCCTGGATTGAAGAATCACAACTCTTTCCTTTATTTCTTTTCCCTAGATCATAGCATTTGATGAACTGAAGACGGATTACAAGAATCCCATAGACCAATGTAATACACTCAATCCTGTAAGTCGCACGCTGAACGCTTTTTGAAATAAACGTATGTAAAGTGGTTGGTTTTGCTGTCATCTTGATAAAACAGGTGGTAGAATTGCATCTGGGTGGACAAAACCTAGTTGTTTCGCACAAGTTCTAGGGAAAATGTCTGATTCTTTGCTTTCAAATTGAATATTCTGACTGTTATTAATCTGCCGGTGATCTCGTCAGCTGTCGTACTAACATTCTTTCAATCTGCTTTCTACATTTTCGGCACAAAGACAGTTGAAAAGGTCAAAAAGATTAAAAGAGTCAAAATTGCATTGAAGGTGTGTACTGCTTCTCAGTTTCATGTTTTTAATGCCACTTTCATTTTGTTAGGAACATTTGTAATACTTTGAAGCTCTTTTGTTTAGTGTGCCTGTTCATCTGCTCGTTATCTGTTTGTTGGGGTTGAGATAACAACAACTTCATGGATTTTCCATATTTTGCACAAAATGATTTTGCTTGCGCACCCAGCGAAGCGGGGAAAACTGTTACATGCCTGCTACACGTCCTTTTCGTTAGCCGGACTAAGTTCGGAGGGAAATAAATAGAACGTTTCAAGCAAGATTTATTGAAGTCGGAGATTATCGGAGACTGGTTGGTTTTTAAGCGTTGACTGAGTAAATTCTGATCTCATTTGAGGGTTTAGATGGGTGTAATGTGACAGGTGTTATCTTCACTTCTTTGCTTTATGTCTCAGGATCGGGGTGTTTCTCGGTGGCCGCTCATGGAACTCCTTGGTTTATGAAAATAATTTGAGAAAAACGATTTGCTTACACCCGTAACACACCGATGATAAAAGGGATGCTTGTTAAAAAGCACGTAGTTGGATACAGCAGGATTTTTGTGCTGTTGTCATGGGTTTTACTTTGGCTCGGCGTGCCCAGGCTGACGTAGAACGCAGGGGCAGCACAGCAGCGCGGCCTGGACTGGAACTTTTTGAAGAATTAAGTAAATGTTGCCAATGAAAAATGAATTGACAGCAGCTGGGGAGGGAAATGTATGTTAGACATACGGCACGTAGCTTGACAGCGAGTTTTACAGCAAGAGAAGGGGTGGGGAGAGGCAGAGGCTGGATCTCAGGGGTTTGCATCTAACAGTTTCCCTTGCTTGGTCTGTTCTCGCGTCATTGCTGCTGCAGTACGGCGAGGGCAAATCCTCATGACATTTATGCATTATGATCTTATCACAACCTGGGAAGTATTACAATGCGCATGTTTAACGCAAATATTAACCTTCTGTTAACCCACGTGCATGCAGTGTTTATTGGTATGAATTGAAGACATTCAATCACTTAATATTTGCTGTTGTGAAAGTAGAGTAGCCACTAAAGGTGATGTTAAGATCCACGCTCTTGAGGGGATCTGGTAAATGACTCTGAAGTGTTTTTTCCTATACAGAGAATCAAAAATCCTGGTAGGAATTGAGACACCTGAGTAGGCAGATTAGCCCAAAATAGTAACTGCTTAGTACCCTCTTGATGTCTTCCCCGCTCCTATTATAGTTGTATCTCTTCTTGGCAACGCCAGTTCTTTCCTCCTCGCTTCTCTGATAAATATCACAGTAGAATATGCTGTAATTACTTTTTCTCTGGGAGATACAGGCGGGATAAGATGTGGTAGATTTGAAAGAGACAGGTATTGTGGTGCGGGAGTAGGGCGCGATCAACAGGACAACGGAAAACATGTTTTGAGATGTATAGTTCAATAAACTCCACATTTTCAGACCTGGCGAATGTGTCTCAGCAGGCAGCCAAGTGCTTGGTGTTTGGATAGGGCTGTTGTTGTTCTCCTATAAATAATTGCCAATTTGTAAATGGTAAGTATATAAAGAAGAATCCGGAGAAAAGGATTTACTCGAAACATTTCATGTATGACAGGTTGTTTTTGTTGATGTTGATGCAAGTTGCTTTGATGTTGTGCATTTAGAGAAGCAGAATGTCGGAGCGATGTAGGCGGTGAGAATGTCTGTTTGTTGGTAGTGTGTAGATTTCTAGGAATATCTTGGGATTTAAAAGAAGCCTCTGCTTGGAGAGAATGAACGAAATGAGAAAACACTGAGATTTCCGTGCAGTCATCCTATGCAATGTTAATCACACGCAAAAGTGGGGCGGTGTGTGTACGTGTGTGCACACAGTTTAAATCTTCAGGTAGAAATAGAGCTGTTTTCAAGGGGAGATGTTTTAGTGGTCCTGAGTTGAGAAGCAAAAAGCTTATGGATTTTCTTCTTCCTGAATTAAGTGATAAAGGAGTGAAGGATTTCACTGGGGGGTGACTTATTTCAGACACCTTTCCTCTTGTGGCAGGTGTGAGGTTTTTGCTGGCTCTCTGCATGCGTTTAATCTGTGTCTCTCTCCATATGTCTCCTATTAATAACACTAATATTACCTGGCATTTCACGCTTTCTGTGGTTTTGTAGTAAATGGATAATGAGCTTGGCGGGCCTGTGCTGGGCAGCATGAGGCTGTAACGCATGCGGGGGGGGGGACGGAAAACGGGGGTGGCTGGAACCCCCCAAACCGCTTGAGAAAGGAGCCGGCAAATCCTTTGAATTGGAAAAATGACGGATTTGTGAACGCCAAAACAAAGCTTTAAACCAGGAAAACGCAAACCATCTTTTTGCCGATAAACCATTATCTGGAGCGTGTTTCCTACTGATATTTCTCTGTCGCATGAGCAGAAATATCTCACTGATCTGTTCCAAAGGTCATACCTAAAGCGTGGAATCTGTTAACAGTGCACTGAATTTAATAGAAGCAATGAAAAACTATCGATCGGAGCATTTAATTGTTCACTTTTTTCTTCTTGGTTCATAAATACCACGTGAAAACAGCAAGGCACGCACCGCTGGCTGCTGTTTTCACTCTCTGTAGTCTAGGTAGTGTTGTGTTTTAATAATAATAATAATTTTTAAATGATAGCTTACCTCCAAAATAGATTAAACCACACGTTTTGCTTTGGGTAATCGAGATGTCTAACTCCTCTTTTTCTTTTCCAGCTTGTCCTTCCCGAGTACCTCATCCACGCCTTCTTCTGTGTCATGTTTCTCTGTGCAGCAGAGTGGCTTACGCTGGGGCTCAATATGCCTTTGTTGGCTTATCATATTTGGAGGTAATATTGACGAGCCTGCCGTCTCGTTATGTTAATTGTTACTCATTCTCCCGTTGCAGCGCTTCCTGTTAAGTGTTCGGCGTCTTTGGCAAATAAAGATGCTTTTTGATACGACATTAAGAAAGTTGATGTTGTGGCTATAAAACGAGCCCCATCGCTTTGCTTTCTCTGTTTCTGTTATATTGCTGTGCTGTGCTTCCCGTTGCTCCCGCAATTCGCCGTCTCCTACACGGAGCTGGTGGAATTTTCTGGAAGGGGGTGGTTCCGTGTCTGGGTTCTGGTGTTATGTGGGGGGCAGGACCCCGTGTTTCCCGGCACTGTCCCCACAAAACTAACCCTGTGTCGCTTCCAGGTACATGAGCAGACCCGTGATGAGCGGCCCTGGGCTGTACGATCCCACAACCATCATGAATGCAGATATTTTAGCCTATTGCCAGAAAGAAGGATGGTGCAAATTAGCATTCTACCTTCTATCCTTTTTTTACTACCTATATGGGTAAGTTTTTATTTCCTCTGTCTCCCATCTCATCTTCACCTTTGTTGTTTTTTTCAATTGGGCTCAGTGTACAAGAGAAATTTCATAGATAAGAATAAATATAGCGCAAACTTTTCGGAAAGAAAATCCACGATCACCATTTGATTCTGTTTTAAAACGCAACTCTTAATTTGGTCGGAATTACTATTTTGAATCCGTTTGACTTGAAAGCTCCAAGCTTTTCTTCTTTTAAGCGTAATATAACGACCCCTCGCCCAGTATTTTCATTAAGAAGCTGCAACAATGCTGTTTTTAGAGTAAGGAAATGTGATTTTTGTTAAAGGTAGAAGAGCCTGCCTTGGTCTAGTGCCAACTGGTTGCTGCATCAATTTGCATCATGTTTTGTATCAAAAAGCCCTTCTGATGCGTTTTGTGTAAAATTTCAATCACGACCCATCTACCTCACACAGATTTGTTCCTTAAAACTCAACGACTGTATAATTAAATGTATAAATGGTGCATCTTAAGATTTTTCTTTGGTTTTCCAGCATGATTTATGTTCTGGTGAGCTCTTAAGAAGACGTTTGACAAGCTTTGTTCCAGTTAAGTGCATGCAAAAGCCACAAACCACGGATTCTTTACAACAAGAACCTCTTACCAAGATTAAATCCGGAATCTGATGATCGCATTTGCGTTAGAAAACGACGACTCCCCTATTTTTAAAATATTTCCACATTTTATACTTGTGGAAAGACTCTTTTCTTATATTTTACTGGGACACTGAAATTAAAGAAGTACATGTCAATTAATATAAAGATTACTGGGTTTCGAGAAGTTTTGACTTTGCACTCCATAAGGAACAGCCGTAATCTTCAAGTAGGTATTTGTTACTACCAGCCTTAGTACACTAGGGAGTTTCTTTAGGCCGGGCTTTGTAGCGGCTCGTTTGGACTCGCGTGTCCCGCTCTAAATCAGCTGCCGAGCGCGTGGGGAGGACCAGAGGTGCTGGGGGTTTGACCTGGGAGCGCCGTTGGTCTTAAAGAGCTGAATTCACGGACACAATTGCAAAAATAGGAGTTTTGTTTAGTTTGGTTTGTTTTTTCTATGGTTAATCTTTCCTGTATGTCTGTATTTTCTCCAAACGTTAACCTTGCTTTAAGCTCAAACGTGTGTCATTGCGATAGAAGTTGAATTGTCCACGAGGGAATGAATTGAAATGAGTTTTGTTTTTAATGTCTGTGCTGTCTTATTAACAAATGGACAAACCTACAACAATGATGAAGTCCAATGATGAAAATACTCCTGAGTTGAAGAGTAATAACTACAGAGCTTTTCAAAGCAGAAAGTGAGCTTGTGAAACTGCCCCGCTGTTCCTTAGTGCAATAAAAAATAATAATAATAATAAAAAAAATTCTCAAATTCAGAAACACTTTTTACCTGGTGCCTTGTTTGGTTGGTAAGTTGAACAGATACCTCTTGTATTCAGCTGTTTATGATGGATAATTGTGTTACCCTTTAAAAATAGAGCACCGAATCAAATAGTGTCTGGAAAAGAGAAGCTCTGATTTCCTGGCTTTGGGGCTTTTTTTGTGGGTCTTCAGATAAACTGTAGATGGGGCAGGGGGACGATAATATCACTTTATAAATTGTGACTGCAACAGCTGCTTAATTTAGGAGTAATAATTAGGATTTTTTTGTTTAATGCTTCTGGAGAATAATAGTTTCCCAGTTCTAGTAAAACACTCTTGTATAAACTGGGTTTCTTTTGTTCACTTTGGATCTCTTGGGTGTTAAAATGATGTGAATGGCTGCACTGGTTCGACCAGAAACCCAAATATTGTGATACTGGGGTGGGCTGAGGCAACAACTGAGGAACGGTGACACTGGGCAGGTATCGAACATCTCTGCTGGACTAGCGGGGTGGTGTTTGGAAATCCACGTGTTACAGGTGCCCTGAGCGGGAGCTTTGGCGTCAACAGCCCTTGAATAGATTTTTCTTCCATTAATTCAGTTGCTTTTTGAGCACTTTCATAACCCAGGGTGGACGATGTGCTGGGACAGTGACTTCTGCAATGTGTAAAAAAACTTGTTGAAAAGTTCTGCTGACTTCATCTGCTGCTCCTAAGCTCTTATTTTTTTTAAGACATTGAAAATTTCCCCCTTTCCACCTTATTTATGCCAGGGGTGATTTGAATAGACCATCATGTCATCTGTCCAAGCCTGTTTAATCTCTTTTTGAGTGGAACATCTGTAGCTTTGTCGTTACGCTTTCTCCTCTGCAAATTTCCCTCTTCTAAGCGGGAGGAGACCAGAACTGTTGTCATCAGATGAGATTTGGGTGCCCTTGTGCTGTAGAGCAGCAGTTTCCTCCTCTTTTTCTGAATTCCTCTCCTCTTTTTATAATATACTGGGGATGTGAGAATCCAGGCTCTGATAACTTCAAATTCTGCTTACTGAGTAACAACAAATACCTGCCAGCTTATTAGTATGGACATAAAATAGTTTTTCTCACACGTTTCTTTTTTGCGTTTATTGACATTTAATTTCTCATGCCCTTTTGGCTCGAGCGTTCTTTTTTTTGGCTTTTTTGTCCTGAGAGTCCCAGATCTTTTGCAGCAGTTGCAGGTGTTACCTCCCAGCCCTTGTTTTCTGTGCAAGGTGGCGGGTTTCAGCCTCCTCACATCCACAGCTCCGTTACTGCTGTTCTGCGAT
This sequence comes from Columba livia, assembly GCF_036013475.1. Taxonomy (NCBI): domain Eukaryota; kingdom Metazoa; phylum Chordata; class Aves; order Columbiformes; family Columbidae; genus Columba; species Columba livia. Next base: position 4,489,236 of record NC_088606.1, read on the forward strand.
CCCGGTCCATCCGCTGTTAGTTTGACAAGAGGATTTTCTTCCTTGCACAATCATCATTTTGAGCTTTTGAGCTAAAGAAGTTTTGAAAGGCTTTTTGGAAACTTGGGAATATTGTTCCTGTTGGCTCATGTTTGTTTTCCTGCTGCTTGGGGCCTTCAGACACTGCAGTGAGATTATGACTTCACCCTGTGTAAGCAAAATTTAATTAACCCTTTTGTATGGTTGTATATTTATTAATCTGTTCCAGAAATGAGCCTTATTGGCGCACATCGCCATGGCCTTCGAAACCTCTCACTCCTTTGGTACTTGCACTGATTTAAACCAAGTTACACACCAGAATAAATGCAGGATTTCCTGAGTTCAACTGAAAACCCCCTCCAGCTGTGGAGCAGCTTTAGCCAGGCATATTTAGCAAACCGTTTGCAACATTTGCGCTGTCCTGTGAAGGCCCAGCTTTACACATTGACATAAAATGCATCTGAGTGTTCCTGAGCAGTGGAACTGAGAGGTGAAAGCAGTTCTGGTGAGCTGAATTCACCACTAACCGCAGAACAAAATGCTTGTTTGCGTTCTGTCCTGGTTAAATACATGAGAACTGAAGGATTTAATCTTGTTTCAAAGGTCTTTAAACTGTCAAAGCATCACAGAGAAAGGTCACGAGGGCAAGTTAAGAATTCCTGTAAGAACGGAGTGTGTGAAGTGTGAGGACTGCCCAGCAGAGTCCCCCAGAGAAAGCTGCTTAGGAACCACGGTCAGCATCTTTATTAAAACAAGGTTAATGTCTGCCAGCTCCCACCCAGCTGCGGGGTGAACCTTGTCCCCTGCACCCAGCGACGTGCGCCTCGCACCCCATTTTATCTTTGTGAGTACGTGGAGCAGCACCCACGATGCTGGAGTACCAGTCGTTTCACATTCAAAATGTGGCTGTGGTATTAATTGATTTTGGGAGTTCTAAGAGGCAAAAGATTATGGAAAAAATAAAGAACGTTTCTCTCTCCCTGTCAGAAAGTTTCCAGCCATCTGACATATATTTAATACCTGAATACCTTCAGTTGCAAGGACTCAGCACTGAAGATGGGACAGACAGACAGTGCTTTTGTTTTTCTGATTTGTTTGTGCTGGAGAATACTGACACAACACTACGAGTTTTGAGCGAAGTGTTCTCTGCAAGTGACTCTGTGCTGTGGAAAGTGGAAGCATTCCTATTGTCTGCCTTCAAAGTGACAGGACACGGCTCCATCTCAGTGCTGGACATGTAACCAGCTGGTTTCTTGCAGCACTAGGGAAAAAAAGTGTCGCCTGGGAGGAGTGACAGCATGGACTACAGGGAAACAGATGGTGACAAGGCAGGACAGGACACCAGTACAGCTCACAGCAACATCAGCCCACAGGCAACAGTTCCTCTGACTCTGCTGGTTTGTCTCACAACAAAAGGCAGAGTGTGGGTGACACAGGGTATCGCCCCAGAGCCAAAATGACCTCACAGGGGGTCCCAGGACCCCTGGGCACTGGAGTGGATGATCATTGCTTCCTCCGAATAGGACAGAACTAGTTTAAATGTTTTCTTCAGGAGTCTGATAATCTCTGGTGTTTGTGAGTGGATGGAGTTAACCAGGAGGGACGTGAACTGTTAGAGATGTTGCTGTGAGATTTTCTCCAGCCCACAGTGGGTTGTTTGTTTACTTGCTTTGGTGTGATCCTGCAGACGGGCTGTGCCAGACTCACCCACGCAGCTATCGCAGTGTCTCGTCCTGCCACAGTCATATAAAACCTGCCTGCTTGCTTTAGCACACTATAAAACCTCCTTCTGTTGGAACGAGGGGATCTCATTCCTAAATATCACTGAACACACTACGCAGAACTGTGACATTTCAGAAAGCTCTTACTAGTTCATAAGGCACAAGTGCTCCAGTGTGAAAATTTCTATGCTTGATTTTCAGTTTAAAACTAGAGCCAAGGTTTTTTCGATGTAATTTCTACCTCGCTACATTTTCCCAGTGTGGTTCTTAGGAAGGCGGTGGATAAGGAGTTCTCTTTCACCTCTTCCCCTGCACACGGAGCAGAAGCCAGTCTGTCAGCGCTACGTCCGCACTTAGCTGTGAGGATTTACAAACTAATCGCTTTCCTCTCCTATTTTGCCTTCACGTCCAAGTGCTCCTCCCAATTCTCATGCTACATAGAACACAGATGAAGCAAAATGAAATTTGGTCGCTGTTTTGGCAGCCCAGCCTCCCTCCGCTTTGTTCACAGAAGCAGCGCATAGGATGTCAGTGTTAAAATATCAGCTAAACGGCAGCACACGTGTATCTGTGGTGTTAAATGTGAAGTTAACATTGTGTAAGAGTAATTATTCTGTGGAAAGTGAGCTCGTTAGGCGTGCAGGCCACCGGCAGAGCAGTAATGAACACCAGTACGCTTCCACATATTTTTAAGGTGGTATTAAATTAAGGAAGATGCAGTGTGGTCTGTAAGATTTCCATCCCCACCCCCAACATTTTACACACAGAAGTTAAAGCGAGCGGCTGCGTCACATGGGCTGGAGTGATGGGAAATTGCGAAGGTCGGGAGATGTTTTGTCCAGGCGTCCGTCAGCCATGTAGACACAAAGATGCACCACTCCAGTATTAGTTATTGTGATACTGATCTTAATCCCGTGTCCTTTGTTGCCAGATGTGCAGCCAGGTTCTCTCGAAAGTCATGGAGGTAATTGTATTGCTGAAAAAGCACAATCGGATTTGTAATGAGCGCTCTGTACTTCAGGAAAAGGCATTACCCATCTTAAAAAGCTGTTTGATAACCCAGAATTAAAACTGCACCCTCTAGTTCATTTATTTGCTCTTCTTGTGCTTATTCCAAACCCCCTGGAATTTCTCACCATGGATCCGAGCTTGGATCTTGTGGCTCCTCATAAAGGGCACACATGAGATCAAGCTAACGCAAACCATGGCCCTCATAGGTGGAAGTTTCATGTCAAAATTCCAAGCTGCTTTATTTGGATCACCATTACTCTCTCCGTAAGGAGTCCATGGTGCAGAATAGAGCCTTGAGTTATTGTGATGATGTACAACAGTTTGTACTAAGAGTGTACTAAGAGTTCTTAGGTCAACTTGTACATCACATGGAGTAGTAAGATGCAAGTGTTCAAAATGAGATAAAAATGTTGGTCAGCAGTGGCTAAAGGACAGATCGTCCACCCTGAGCGGCTCTGAGGGCTTCTCGTTACAACATTTGTTCAATCCTTCCCCCTTTCTTCAACCAGACATGCAAGCTGCCCCCCACCTGCCCCTCTGGTTTGTTGAAAACTGATTCTCAACAAGTAGTTTAAACAAGATGTGCCTTCCAGAGAGGCTTAGAGCTAACAGAGAAACAGTCTTTGGGCAGCACTTCCCCCTCAGAAATTATCTTGTTAACTTTTTAAATGTCCTCCCTCCATGTAGGTTTTAACACTAGTGCCAGGGATGCTCCTTAAATGAAGGCTGCCAGTGTATGGATGTGATGGCTACGGAACGTGAACACAGCTACACAGGTTAGCGAGGCGGAACGAAATCAAGGCAGAAGAATCAAGTAGAAGTTGTGAGGAGAACGTGAGCAACAGAAAAAGGGACAACAGTGATGAGCAGGGATAAGGACAAGAAAGCAACTAGTTACTAATGATGGTGAAGAAGAGGCGGGGAGAACAGCTGTTGAATTGAGAGGAGACAGAACAAGATGGTTGGAGCAGTAGGGGAACTTCTCAGAAAGACAGCGGCATCCCTTTGGGAAGGAAGGAGTCGGCCGTCCGAGCTCTCTGCCCTTATTTCCACACGTGTTTTACCTTTGTTAGCTTCATTACCTTGATGGTCTGTATCGCCCCAGATCCTCTCAGGTTCCTCAGGCTGTCTATGGCTTGCTGAGGTGCCAGCGTGTCCGAAAGCTGAAGCAGGAGACACCCAGCTACTGTAAAAGAGAAGTAAATCCACCCCTGTGCTACTGAGCACCTCCTCCTGCGCACAGCACCACTTTTGTGCAGTAATAGGTTTGTTCCATGAAAACCACTCCAGTATAACTCAACCTCATCATATGGGGGTCACAGATCTGCTGCATACTTTGCCAAATACTATTTGTTGGTCCTGGTCCCATGTGCCCGCTGCTCCCGCCTGAGCCCACAGGCTTTGGAAACAGGTGAAAACCCTCCCAGTTTCCCCCCTGTCTTTCCAGAAGCATTTGGGAGGCAAATTCTAGGCTTTTGAAGAATGAGTCCCAGTACACCCCGTTAGTTGCCCTTTGTGTCTTCTGACTGCATTTGCTTTTTTGGCATTATCACCTTCTGGCACACACACAATAACTAATGCCCCTGCAAGCTTTAGAGGGAACATTGGGCTGAAGAAAGATGCAGAAGAAGAGTTTCATCTCCTTTTCCTGAAGAGTCATTGAGAGAAGAGGGGAAAGTGCAATCCCATTGGTCAGAGGAGACTAAAATTTGCAGTGAAAATGGTGAGAAAATAAGAGAGAACTTTCTATCAGCCCCACTGAAAGACTGACCCTGCCTGACCCTCCATCCTCTCACCTACACACTCAGAGCTATACCATAACATACTTATGTCACTCACTGCAAACAGTTTCTATACAGGCAGCTCATGTTCCTACCATTTGACAACACCTTTCTCAAGAAACAGGCCCAAATATACTATAATACCTAACCTGCTACCCGCAGGGGCACTTTGCATTGTAACCAGTTAAGCTTTGAGGACAATTTGGCTCCTTTAGGCAATGCTGTCTCCCAAAAACAGGTGTGCGGGGTGGGTTAGTCAGGCATTGAGAAAGAGAAGGTAAGTGCTTACTGAGACATGAGCGTCCGAGGCCACCGTAACAGCTGAAAAGAGAATAAAAACACTTGGTTGTACTGAGCTGTACTACGCTGCAACACCCAGAGCGCCTCGATAAGTAAATACACCCACACAATTCTTGCCTTAATTTAATCAAGAGGAGCAGTGGTACAAGAGAGTTGGAATATACCTACAAGGCTATCTCGTATTTATTCGTCACACCTTCCTTAAGCAGCGGCTTTCTAAAGAAACTGCAATTTTAAAGTTTCCCTTCATTCATGGTAATAGTCCCAAAGGCACAGGAGGACAGAAAAGGGCACAAAAGTGGAAAATTTCGGTTTTCTTTAAATCCTACTCCATATTCAGGCTTTGATGACAGTTGTGAGCTGCTGACGGCAGCAGGGAGCCCAAGGACTCAGCGGGTGTCTGTGCGGGGAGCTGTCAACAGGATCATTCAGGGAACACAGAACTTGGAAAGTTTTCCCCCCTCTACTCCGAGCTCCGCTACAACTGTCTAAAGAAATTCTTTTAAACCTATTTCAGGCAAATTACAAGTGAATTTTGCACTGCTGGAACCCACTGACTCCTTGATAAACAGCCCAGAGGTGTGTTATCCTCTAACAACAGCTGCTTTAGCTTGCAACTCATATCATACACCCAATATCCAAGGGGGCTGGCAGTGAGGAGTTGTCTGGTGCCGTTCAACACATGATGTGAAGCGTTTGCTGGAGAGAACAATGGGAAATGGGAGATTTGGATCTTACAAAGGACAAGTTAGCTCCAAAAGTTGCACGAGGAGAAACAGGTGGCTTTTCACAGCTTGAACTAACTCTAAAAAATGCAACTGTCATTTGACAGGGTTCATTTTCAGCTGGTCATGCACCTAGAGAGAAGCCAGTATCTTTTACAGAAATGTGGGGTGAAAGGGAGACAACCAGAACCTACTGTATGATCGTTTTCCGGTTACTTTCCAGGCAGTTTTTGAGCTCTTCCAGAATTTTACAGCAGTTGGCAATGTCAGGAGTGTCCCCATCAGGAACAGGATAGTGGTGCACACAGATCCCGTGCTGTTGGTAGGCATCTATAAGGTTTGGTACTCGGTATTTGAAGAGCTCTCCTCTGGTACAAAGCACAAATATATCCTGGGTCCCGTAGTTCTTTAGTTCTTCTGCGAACAAATTAAGACACTTGCAAATAAACAAGAGCCTATTGAGCTTAATGATACACAGATAAGCTACTTGGTACTGGTTCTCTTGTTTAATCTTTGAGGTTAAGACAATAGGAGTTAGCAATATTTCTTTGAGCAGCATTTACTTCTGCTGAGTCTTACCCACATTTGCCTCCAGGTGACCCCTGAAAGCATTTTTCTGGGTTCAGAGGGAATCTCAAGATGAGCCTCATTAAAAGCACATCAAAACTCAGCTAATTGCTGCCAGCTTAAGCATGAGTCTGTCCCATCTCCAGCTGCGACTGTGCCCAAACACAGTGGGGTTTTGCTGTTGGTATTAATCTCTCCTCTACTAGTGTTTACAGATGAATACTCGGCAAAATATTTACATTATTTCACCTTTTCTATCCCAATCTCACTTTCCTCTGGGAAAAGGAGATTACAAGTTTGTAATTTATCTTGGTCTTAGCTGCTTTAAAGACAGATTCTCCTGCACGTGACTTAGCAGAGCTTGTGGTTACTCCGAAAGATAAGCCTGTACAGCTCCGGCCTGGAAATTATCTGACTACTTATCCAATATTTGGTAGAGAAGTCAGAGAGAAAGTGGCACTGCACACCTGAAAGTCGTATCTAGTGCTCATAATGGTGACAGCACTAAGATATTTGCTGCATCTACTGCCTGGAAGAGAGAGGCCTTTATATACTGGCCAGAAGACTCACCTATATCTTTCTGAAGATTTCTTCTAATATCCTTAAACCTGCAACCTAAAACAAATTATGAACGACAATTACCACTACAGGCAAGTGACATTTATGGAATGGCTGCTACAGCTGAAGAATAGAGCACAGACAAACTCCCCACCAAAATGAAAGCAAAAGCCAAAACCACACCCCATGTAAAACACAGTTCTTATTTTTGCAAATAGATCACTAGCGCAAAAGACACTTTAAACTCCATTATCTGCTTAATACTGTAATGTAATAGGATTAAAAAAACCCCACAACCTGCCCAAGTTTTTAAGATGCTATGCATTTTCCAGATGAAGAGCTTTGGATATTATAAATCAGGGTACAGCTTGAAAAAAATCCCCCAAAACCAAAAACCAACACCACAAACAAAAAACCCATAAAACAAAAAACCCCAACAAATAAAAGGGCTGGGTAGAGATCACTTCAAAGTTATCTGGTTGACTGGTAGGAAAGTAAGTTCCCTGTTCTATAATATTCAGCATAAATTAGGTTAAAAATCCTCCTCACTATCCAGTCTTCAGCGTATCCCCACTTCTGTTTTTTCCTCACATCACACTACAAAGGCATTTTTGCAGCCCCTACAGAACACTGTACTGCAATATTCACAGCTGTTGTTTGGTTTGAGATGTAACTGCTCAGAATATTTGTGCTGCACCTTCCCTCTGTCTCCCCTCCTTCTCTTACAGCCCCGTAGGCAACGAATCTTCAGGTCTACCCTGACAATGCTCAGCATTGTGCGTATCTTGAAACACCTTTTGAAAACGAGTCAGCAGAATCCTGCAGACCAAAAGCTGTATCAGCATGGCTACGACTGGATGCATCTGAAGATTAGACAGCTCACGTAGCTTAAAAACATAATGCAGCTATTTTTTGGCATATATATATTAACCAGTGTTCGAGTGGTAGTGGGATTTTCACTAGCACTGGCCATCACCCACTTCAAGATACCTTAAATTCAAATATTATTCAACACTTGTTTTCTAGTTCTTCAGTGTGGTGCTAGTCCCAAGCTTGTACTTCTCAGTTGGCTGATGAAAGTCAAGTAACTGCTTTGAATGAAACAGAGAAAGTTCACAATGTCACCACCAGCAGTTCTATCTTTTCTGTGACCACAAGAGATTCACCATGGCTGCAGTTTTGGTAGATAAAAATACAGTGAAAGCCTGTATGTTTATTTTTATATCTTGGTCATAGTAGTACAACCCAGATGCTAAGGGAGAGCAGTGCAGAACTGTGAGCAGACCGAGTGAGTGTAATTTGAGCCAAATATATCTTACAAAGGAATTATTTGTCAAAGCAGTCTTGTTTCACTTATGTTGTTGCTTGTTATAAACAGCAAGCCAGGCTAAAAATCCCAATATTTTAACTGACAGTGGAGGACAGCCGCTGTTTTCCTACCACTCTGCCAAATTATCTTGTGTTAAGATATTCTCTCAATTGGTCTTGGTATTTTTGAAACAATTATTCCAGTGGTAGATTATAAATGAAGTCACTCCAACAACTAAATGGAACACAGAATTTTGGGGTACAAGATATTGCCTCTCTTCAGCTTCAAACATGCCTGCAAATTTCAGTGAATACTTCTTACCTGGAAGGGAACATAATCCCAGGAATTTAGAAGAGTAGACAGGAGACAAAGTCAACCTACCAGGAAATACAAAATATAATTTTAAAAAGCCCCCAAAAAACAACAAAAAACAACCCAGAACATTTTTGTTATTTGAATACAGATAACTCACTACCAGACATTGCTTTTCTGTGGGACTATGAGAATCACAGGACGGTTTGGGTTGAAGGGACCTTCCCAGCTCCCCCAGTGCCACCCCTGCCATGAGCAGGGACATCTTCACCAGCTCAGGTTGCTCAGAGCCCCGTCCAGCCTGGCCTGGGATGTCTCCAGGGATGGTTCATCCACCACCTCTCTGGCCAACCTGGGCCAGGATCTCACCACTCACATGGGAAATAATTTCTTCTTTATATCTAATCTAAACCTCCCCTCTTTCAGTTTTAAGCCGTTGCCTCTTGTTCTGTCACTACAGGCCCTTGAAAAAAGCCCCTCTCCAGCTGTCTTGCAGGTCCCCTTTAGTGGGGGAAGAGTTACCTACCTATAATTCACTTTTAAGAATAAACCAGGCAAGGGAAACTCACGTGTGGACACGTACTTCATCACATACCCCTGCCCAAGAGGAGAAAAGCACTGACAAATCCCCACGAGATTTGTCAAAAATAAATAATCTATCAAGCGTGACTGACAGTGACCAGCAAACACTTCCAAAAGCGGCCCGGGGCATCAATCCCTTTGCGGGGGCACCAGCAGTTCAACCACAGCCCCCGCCCCCGCTCTGGCCGGTCACCACAGTTTCCTCCAGGGAAAAACTCCCGTTTTCCATCAAACGCCCTTTAATGTTCCATTCCCGCCGCTCCCGGGCGCGTCTCACCAGGAGATGGGCAGCGGCCTCGGGTCCCACTCAGTGTCCTCTTCATCCGAAGAGTCAAAGTCTCCCACTGGCGTCCCGCAGGCCTGCGGCGGGACAAGAGCCAGGAACTTACCTGGGGCCGCCCTGCCCCCGGCTGAGATGACCCCGGGGATCCCGCTCCCTATCGCGATCCCGCTCCCTGTCGCGATTCCCGCCCCTCACCGGCTGCACCATGGCGCCGCTCCCCCACCGCCGCCCGTTCGAACTGGCCCCGCCCATCCGAGCCCTTCTCTCCCTTTGCCCAATGAGAAGCTGCCGCGCTTCGCGAGAGGAGCTCTCTGATTGGTGGACCGTGAAAAAGAGGCGGGCTTAAAAGAATAAAAGCAAAGAGGGCTGTGGTGATCTTTGCGTTGATTGGCTGAGGCGGTGTGGCGGGAAGGGGTTGTGTCTCGAGCCCCGGGTGGCGTTGCTGGCAGGGTGAGGGCGGCAGCGCGCGCGCGCGGCTCCCCCTTCACTCAATTCCTTTTTAAAGCTGTTTTCTGACTGGAAAAGGGCTGGGGACGGGCTTTTTTAGCTGGCTGTGATTCGCATCCAGGTTGCCCCAGCCCTTTTTGTCTGGGAGGCTGTTCCTGAGGTCAATGCAGTGCTGGAAAGCACCTAGTGAGTGGGGAGTGCTCCTCAGCTCCTGCGGTGCTGGCCTTTGGTTTCCATTTGTCTCTGTCGGTCATAAATCTGCTGTGGGGTAGGAGGGAGAAGTTGAAGGGAAGGGACGTTCTTGAAAAGTGGGCCTGTGGGATGAGGAATCTACAGCCACACAGGCCTCCCTCATGGTGCATGTGGGAGCAGGGACGCGCTTGAGTTTAGCGGTTTGGGGTGCAGTTTGTGGCCCTTTTTGGTACTAGTGTGGTTTTTGTGGCCTTTGTGGCTGCAGTGGGGTTTCTGTGGGACTCACAGCTGCCTTGTGGAGGTTTTGGGTGGTCAGTTCTGTGTGCACAGAAAATTGGACTTATTAGAAGCAGCAAACGAGCAACGTTTGCTCTGTTAAACTCAGTGTCAAATATTGTGGCAGCAGTAGGACATGCAGCTCTTCAAAGTGTTCAGACCTCACAGATGTGCCCTTAGCACGGTTGCTTGGGCAGGCGCCTCAGCTCCACGCAAAGGAAAGCAAAGGTGGCTGCAGTGCATCCTCTGGTGGGATCCCCTGGAAAATTCAGACTTAAGGCAATTTGATGTGTGCACATCCTCCTCTTCACATGTTCCTCTTTTCTAACATTTTGTGCACATAGGCTTTAAGTGTATTGCATGGAGTTTTTCTCTGAGCCTAACTAGCATGAAAGCTCCAGGGGAAAAGAAGATTCTGGCTACCTGATTTTTAAGAGCTAGGCTGCTGCCCGTGCTTAGCGTATTTTAGTAGAGCTCTTTTTGCAGCATTTCTGGTTTAACATGCCAGTAATTCTGTTCGTTAATTAATAGGGAGAAATGCATAAATTGTTAGTGTGGAATTTGGGTTTTAAAAACTGGATTAAGGCATTTCTACAGTCTGTAGAACTGTGTTGTGAAGGAGCCAGGCACGAACAGTGATTCTTGACATAGGTCTAGAGGATAAAATGTGGTCATGGAGACTCTCAAAGATGTTTTTTAAAGTCAAAAGTATGGTTGTATACTAATTTCCTTAAATGGTTTGTGTTTGGAAGGCTTCCTGGTGGTGTCAGTGCAAGTTCTCCAGGTGTGGAGATTACAGGTTTTTAGTTCCACATTCATAATATTAGTTCCACAGCTGGAGGTTTTACTGAAACCTGCCTGAGAAGGATTGTAGGAACAAATTGCTTGGTATCACAGGATTTAGGGTGAATTCAGGGAATGAAGAAGCAGATGATGAGGGGATCAAGGAGGAGACCAGTTCGTTAAACCCCAGAATATGATAGCAGATGTACAAAAATTACATTACTGAGCATAATAGAGAATTAAAACACTGCAGATGGTGGTGACTAAGATGAGAAATGGGAAGAAATATGTCTGAAGAATTGAGGCAACATGAGGACAGCCAGCCACTGTAGCTGCAAACATCACTTTAACTCCTGCAGCTGCTACATGAAGGATCAGGTATGTTTACTTCTTTTCAATGTCTTTTTAGCCCTTGTGCCCCTGCAGATTATGTGGAACACTTGTACTGTTTGATATAGATGTGAAATTAACTGTATTTCCCCCCCCCCGTGATTGATTTTGCCTATTCATGTGAAAGGTGTTGCAGAATTTAACTCTGTGGGATATATCACTATAGAAGCAGTGACATGAGATGGATAAAGGTAAAAAAAATAGCAGTGATGATAATGCTCCTGGTTGTCCTTTGAGATCAAAGGGATTCTCTGGAGTTTGGGTGCCTTCATGTGGTAGAACTCAGTATGGGATCTAAAATGGTAATAAGAGCTGGTAATACCAAGGACTACCAAATGTGAGGCTAAAGCTTGTTGTGGCAGCTAAAGCTTCTGTTGTGGCAGAAATGTATAATTATAATATGTAAGTGTGAAATCTGAAGTAAATGGAGGAAAAAGGTTGGGAAAACAAACAACAAAACAAACCTGGGAAGGTCCTGTGAGATTCCTTATTACTTTAGGCATCTTGCAGCGTTAAACAAATATTATGTTTAATTAGCTTGATACCTGTTAGGATTGTTTATTTCTTAAATCAAGCTGTTGTCCATAATGTCAAATTGTAATGTGCTAAAGCATCTAGACCATCTTGCTTGTCTTGGTCTGCCAGAAAGTGTTCTTTTGGCACATAAAAAGGAATGCATCAGCATCAAGACTTTATCTTCTGGAAGTTTTTGTTAGTTTATAGATGGGAGGCCTGTGCTAAGTGAAGAAAAAACAGTCACAGGCATGGGCTGAAATACATAGTTTGGAAGATTTATTTCATTGGTGAGAGAGGTGATGAAGAATGCATGATTTAAGCAGAGTTTTGGTAAATAACCAGATAAATGGTTAGGCCGGGAACTGCTGTCTACAAATACCTAATGTGAGGGTCTAAAAAAGATGGAGACATGCTCTTAGAGGCGTGTAGCAGAAAGAGACAATGGACAAAAGTTAGAACATGGGAAATCTGTACATCATATAAGAAAATAATTGCTTACTGTGAGTGTTGACAACAATCAGTAAGAATTTGAGTGGTAAGTTTGTGTTTACATGGTAGCTGCTTGGACTTATATTTTTTGGTTGGCGCTTTTTTTTTTTGTTGAGAGGTAATTATGTTGCTTGACATAGACACTTGTGCCTTTAATGCAGTATTAAATACCCTTCCAGAAATACTAGAAATAATTTACAGTGAGTTGAGTAAAACAGCAAGGTTTTCCAAGGTGCCCTGCCTCCCAGGCTTTAAATACACATGCATAGAAGAGGTTTATGGTCTGGCAGCAATATCTGTATACAAAATTTGGAATGTAAGCAAGTAGTGTATGAAAATCAAGACCGTTCTGGTGGGTCAGGTGAGAATTTTCTCATGGACCCAATTGTGAGTCCTGTGAAAGCAATCCTGTTCAAACCTGTAAAGGTTTCAGGTCATTTTTATTTCTCATTTTTTTTCTTCAGCAGTCAAGCTTCTGAAAGCCAGCTGGCTTTCAAACGTTACTCTGGTTATACCTGACTCAAGTCTGTGTGCACCAAAGACAAAGTGAAGATCTTCATATCCCAAGTGCATTGCTTGTCATACCAGTGAAGTGTTAAAATTCTGACAGAGTTAAGCCTGACCTAGTTTTGCTGTCCTGGGGCCAGGGGAGTGGTTCATACTTGTAGTATCTTCTACCTGCTGTTCTGCACTCAGGTTTCCCAGACAGAAATAAATAATTGATTTACTTCAGGTAAAAGCCTGGGAGGTAACTGGTGTGTATGGAGTGCAGTGGACAGGGATCACCAAAGACCAGTGTGGAAAAAGGAGAGAATGAACTTGATGGTATATAGTCTTAGGATGTATTTTCAAAAAGAAACCTTTAATCAACAAGCTATGTTCTTTTCCTGCAAGGAGCCAAAATGAAATCTGAAACACCCAAACTATTAAAATAATTTAAAAATCATTGTTAACTTATTATTCGAAACAAACTTATGTAGTGCCAAAGACTTATTAGTCACCTCTCTTTTCATATCTCATTTTCTGGATGTTGTATTTTAGTAAGTAATTAATATGCATAGTGTTACAAGAGATGTACTGTAATGTCTTTGGGAGCAATCCACTGGTTATATCACCAGAAGATCCCATGACATAATTTCAATTTTTCAGATTGTTTTTTGGTGGGTAAAAAATGATAGATGGAACAGAGTTGCAACATTTCCAAGCATCTTCTGTTTTTCTCCACCCTTGACTTTAAACTGTAGATTTGTAGAAAACTTAATGCCACTACATTACAAACTTTACATTGTACCTCCCAATGAGGATGTGAATGGAAAATTCTTGTTGCATGAGATAAAAATGTGTAATGTTTGGAGAAAACTTGAGATAACAAAATTTTAGAATTGCAAGCACAATTTTGGGAGATTCCATCAGTTTTCCACATTGTTACTTAGTTCTTCAGCTGCACTTGAGTATGTTTTGTTGGGGTTTTATTCTAAAACTGCGCCAAAAGAACACTGACAGAAATATTTGTGAATGGTGATTATCTGCTCCAAGCTGAAGTGTTTGTTGAAGGGAGATTCTTTGCAAGCTGTGTTATTTCAGAGTAACAAGCAACTACCCTCCTACTCCATGTGTTTTGAGTGAACTTTTTTTTTCTTCCCTTGCATGTGTTTTTTCTTTGCTTCCCATCAAAACCCAAATACATTTGTGGCAGACAGCTGACCAGAAGCAGAAAGCTCATGGATTGCCTGTCTTTTCTGTCAATAAAGCTTCAAAACTGTCATTTTTCTGTAGCTCTGAACAAAGAGACGCTGAGTACTGAGAACGGCCGTTGGTTTGTGGAGCAACTTACTTGCGCATATGGTGTTATATGCTGCTTCTGCTGCCGTAGGACTGGATTTATGGATTGTTTTGCCAGGATGGTACCATGGAGCAAAGAGTTGAAAGAAAGAGAGGCTTAAGCTCTGTCCAGCTCTATAAATCCTACTTGTCAATTGAATTAAAATCAGAACTGAGATTTGGCCCTAAAACTGGTGATGAAAACAGTGTTGGAGAGTAACTGCTGAGGATACTGGTGAATAAAATAGTAGTCCGTGCAGTTTTATAATAGTTACTGGCAATTTTTAATGGAAATGAACTTCGGCATTTCTAGGCAGGGTGCAGCCCTGCTTATATTGAAACTAATTATGTAAGTGTCGCTGGAATCAGGATATTTTGACTTGCAGTTTTCAACAAATTCCTGTTTATTCTGGATTAAAACGTCGAGTCTTTTATAGTGATAAAGAAGGTCCAGTGCTACTTATAGTCGAGAATTGTGCCGTTGCGTGCAGCTGGCATGAGATGATGCGTGTTTCTTGTCTGCCCTTCATTTATCACAGTTTTTTCATTTACATATATATAAATATAAAAAAGTATATATATAAATGGAGTTTGATCAAAAAGGATATAGATTGCCCAGCTGGCCTAGTAAGAAGTATCAGAAGCACCAAGTCCTTTTTGTCTCCTAAATCTTTCTTTTATATTTGGGAAACTAGGAGCAATAGTGTTTTCAAACTGTCTCCTTAAATCTCCTGTAAAAGACAAGCTAATGAATTTCACTGAGCCATCTTTATAGTATTGTTGAAGCCTGTGAACAGACAAAAGGATGGCAGTGGTCAGGAGCTGAGGTTGGGTGGTGATGGCAGAGAGATCAAAGCACCATACGTGCCTGAAGCTTGTGCACTGGAAGGAAAAGGAGTGAATGGACTACCTACACGCTGCCAGCAGGTTTATCACTTATTATGCTGGATGTCTACTAATTTCACTTCAGAGAGAATAATTTGTCGCAGGGGAGTAATTTAGGATTCTGCTTAAAATCATCCTCGCTCAAAACATGGTGATCATAATATCTGCAAGCAAAATATGTCACCTGAGCAGCTTGTCCAACCTCTTTGAAGTTCCATCTCCAGCTGTGTCCACTGCTTCACAGAAGCATTGATATCGCCTCAATAGCAAACTTCTGGCGAGACAAGCTTTGCGATCTTCCAGTTACTATTTTTTCTTAAACTTAAATCCTGCACACAGTAATTTGTTAATCAATCAGCAAAATTCAGCTGGAAGTGTCATCTTCCAGGTCTTATAGTGCAGGTTGCATGGCGTCTGTGACAGTAAGGAAACATTTGAAGAACTAAAACAACAAAAGAAAAAGGATGTATTACTTAAGCAGTAGAGAAGATAACGCTATTTGAATTTGATAGACATCCATCAAAGATGCGGTCATATTTAGATTACGGGAATAAAAATCCCAAGTTAAATGTAAGATGGTAATTACACAGATAAAAAGATTTTGAGGAGCAAACTCCCTGGAGATGCAAAACTACTCATGTGCTTTTTCCGTCATATTGGAAGCAGAATTTTTATAGCCTATTGATAATGTTGTAAGAGGAATCCTTAATGAAGTTAAGGTTGAAGTTGAAGACTAAATGAATTATTTAAATCAATGTTCTTTGTGGAGTAGCTTGGGAATCTTCCATGACTAGAGTCTGTCTTTTTTAAAGATGTCTCTGAGGAACTGACTCTCTGACAAATTATAGTGTCAGTAGAATGAAAACAAACATCAAAACCAAACAAATAACCAACAAAATGAAAATGAAGAATAAATGGGTAGAAGCAGGTGTTCACTCAATAATTTCAAAGCTATCTGATAACAAGTTCACCAAACAGCTTTGTTTCTTGAAATGGAATGAAGGTCATTGGGTGGCAGGTGACAGACACTAAGCCTGTTTTAGGAAGAGTGCTAACAAGAATCCAAGAGCCTTATGTGGGCTTGACTACCATATTACATTGGTCAAAGCTGTAATGAAAGTAGAAGTAATAGACACTTGAGTAGTTAAGCTATAATGATAAAGAGTAAACACTGCTTTTATAGAGGGAAATCAGGTCTCAAAGATTTGTTGGTGCAAAAGGAATTGCTGGTTTTGTATTGTTGAAATTTGACATTTAAAATTGGAATACATTCTTAAATAAATGTGGTTATGTTATGCATAATTTTAATGTACTTTTCTCACCTTGTTTTTTTCTCCTGGATTATTACTTGCTGTTTATTTTATATTTATTTTTAGACTATGTAAATGATGTTAGATGAAAAGCAAATTTGAGCGGTTTTCTTATTCGAGTTCAAAACGGGTTGTAAAGCAGTGGAGACAACTTGCAACATCAACAGCTTGTTTGGCCCAGGAACTGATAACGAATGTCCAGTGCAGTGGTGGTTACAGAAGTTTTGCAGAGGAGACAAGAGCCTTGGAGATGAGGAGTGTAGTGGTGGCCATTGGAAGTAGATGACAACCAATTGAGAGCGATCATCAAAGCTGATCCTCCTACAACTACACAAGAAGTTGCTGTAGAACGCAGCATTGACCATTCTATGGTAGTTTGGCATTTGAAGCAAATTGGAAAGGTGAAAAAGTGGGTACCTCATGAGCTGACTGAAAATCAAAGAAATCATCATTTTGAAGTGTCATCTTATTCCATGCAGAAAAAACAAACCATTTCTTGATCGGATTGTGACATGTGATGAAAAGTGGATTGTACATGACAACTGGCAATGATCAGCTCAGTGGCTGGACTGAGAAGAAGCTCCAAAGCATTTCCCAAAGCCAAACTTGCACCAAAAAAAGGTTTGATGGTCTGCTGCCAGTCTGATCCACCACGGCTTTCTGAATCCAAGTGAAACAATAGCATCTGAGAAGCATGCTCAGCAAATCGATGGCATACACCAAGAACTGCAATGCCTGCAGACAACATTGGTTGACAGAAAGAGCCCAATTCTTCTCCATGACAATGTCCAACCACATGTTGCACAACCAATGCTTCCATAGTTGAACAAATTGGGCTATGAAGTTTTGCCTCATCTGCTGTATTCACCTAACCTCTCGCCAACCGACTGCCATTTCTTCAAGCATCTCGACAGCTTTTTGCAGGGAAAACACTTCCACAACCAGCAGGATGCAGAAAATGCTCTCCAAGAGTTCATCGAATCCCAAAGCACAGATTTTTATGCTACAGGAATAAAAAGGAACTTGTTTCTCATTGGCAAAACTGTTGATTATAAAGGTTCCTATTTTGATTAATAAATGTGTTTGAACCTAATTATGATGATTTAGAATTCATGGTCCAAAACTGCAGTTACTTTTGCACCAAAGTAATAATAGTTTTTGGAAACAATAAAGAAATTGCAATCTTTTGGTGCAATTCTGTTGGCTACAAGAACAATTTTGACCTACTCCCCTTGTTGGCTTAGTGTATACTAATATTCCATGATGCAATTTTTGGACTTATGGGGTTCTTGTTTGTAGGGAAGTTTAGAACAGTTAAAGATGCTTTGGGATGTATGATGCTACCTAAGCATATTATCCCATTGAGCAATCTGTACCTCTTTTATATAAGTCTGGAAGACATGGACTACCTGATCAGGGAAAAACAAGACCTACACATAGGGCTTGCACAGCATGCAAATGTACCTACATCAGCTTCCCTGCGCTTGAGGGAGTTGTGTGCTCATTTCAGAGAGAGGGTGCATAAATAATCTTTCTCCCACACTTAGCAATGTCTTGTTGTGGAGTTCTTGCTCTGCCCTCGCTGAGTTCACTCAGCTTGGGTGGGAGGGAACAACTCCCAGGCTGTGAAGCCTCCAAGGTTTGTAAAGCATCTCTGGGTCAGGAGCTTATTCATGTCTGTGTTGTGTGAAGACTTAAAACAGGTGAGGCTGAGCCTCCCTGGTTTTAATGTATCATGAGCAGTAGAGGGCGATATTGTCTTAAAAATTTAGAATTTTCACCTCTCCATGCCTTTCCTTTACAATTTGTTTCTGAAAGAATGAAGGTTTTTATCTCTAGAAACCTATAGGATCAGATGTCTGTATTGTTCTCTGTAAATCTTATCTTTTGTTAAAGATACTTGCAGTAACTATCAGGTTTTACACCACACAGGAACGTTTCTCTGTATTAAGTGAGAATTGCTGAAGTAAAACCACTGTAATACTAATGGAGCAAATAATAGAATCCACTGTGCAGGGACACTATGAAAGTCTGCAGTAATGGGGTAATACCCAAGAAGCATTCTGAAATAAACTTTTTTTTTTTTTAAGGCTTAGGATAAAAAAAAATTGGAACATTGTGGTTAATGAAAAGTAGATAAAACTCATAATTATTATTTGATTTAGTACACTGCATGAAAATCAGGGAAATGCAATTCTAAATGTGTTTTGTAAATGTTTCTGTATGGAAGGTGCTTGTCTGTTACCTGTAAACATGGGGATGGCCAGCTGCAGATTGAGGCACTAGTATTTACATGGCTAGTTCTTTTTACACAAACTTCTTATGAGTAGGGACAGTCCACATGACGAAAAGCTAAAAGATGAATGCTTAAGTTACTTGGACACAAAATATATGAAACACTTGACTAGGTGGAAAGTTGTACTTCTGCCTTTATTTATTTTTTTTTTTTGTGGTAGAGTTTTTAAGCGGTGGCGTTTTTAAAAACATTTACTTTTATTTTGTGTAACATTTTGTATTCCTAAGGTGTCTCCTGGAGACTAGTGTGCTAAAGCATTTGGCCACGGTGAAGGAGAATGACGGCTCTTGTAGATGGCCTGTCTTGATAAACTTCTTTGTCAATTAATCTGTTGCAAATGCCCTTCGCCTTCCAACTGGGTTTTCCTCTCACAGCCTGGTGATAGTTCCCTGTGGCTCCAGGTTGGAACAATCCTGGGCAGTAAAGAGATTGAGATAATGACAGTCCATGGTGACAGCAGGGCTGGCAGAGCCCGCCCGGGGGAAGACAGACGCATACTTGCCAATAGAAATACCTCCATCCTTTGGGAATTGTAGCTTGGGAATCAAAGCTGACCTCATAGGCAAGAATGATGGAGAACAAGCTTTTGATTTATGACTAGATGAAGCTCAAAGTCTGCCCTTCTGATCCTTCTTTACAACACACCTTTTGTATTTTATGTGAGCTCTTTCACTTTATTGTCAGAATGTTATCTTTTGGGGTATCGTTTTTAAGTCTTTCAGTGTTGTAATAGTTCTCTCATCTCCTTCATAGCAGTTTTTCTAAATGAAGCTAAAATCCCTTTTTAGTATCACAAACAAACTGTCATTTGTATTTAACATGACTTATCAGCTGCCTTGCTGCCTTTTTTTTTTTTTTCTTTTTATCTGTGTTCTCCTGAAAGCTAAAACCATATTTGCTTTCCAGATTACATGCTCACTGGTGCCTTGGATGCCTCAAGTATTTATTTGCACTTGGATACAAAAAATTGCATTTTTTTAATACTAAAATTTATAGGCCAGATCCTTAGTAAGGTGTTGACCTCTGAGTTTGATGAAGCTATGCTGCTTTTCACCACCAGTCTCTAATTAAGGCATCCACTAATGACTGGAACAGTATGTCACCATGCTAGGAAGTTTACTATCTGCTACCTTGTCCCTTTGTCTTACAGATCTGAAGCAAAATCGTGAACTCTCTGAAAGTGAAAATAAAATGGCAATCTGTGTCTAACTCTTCTTATCTTGTTCTTGTCCAAGTTATCAGTTGTTCATATTTTCCTCATCTTTGCTGTGTCCTCTGTGGCAAGCCGTAGAAAGGGGATAAAGAGCATTTACAGTGGTGTCATTTAGCAATGGGAAGGACTATGACAGTGTAAGGTGAAGCACAGCTTTCCGAAAAGGAATGTGTCTGCGCATCAGCTCTGTCGTATTTGTATTTCCATATATCTGTCAGTCTGTCTGTCATCTGCCTGCCTGTCTTCCTGACTTATACGGCTGTTGATAAATATGCTCCATTGGCGATTAGAAGGAAGTGACCTCATGAGTTTGTCTTTTCAACCACAAAGGTTTGGTTGTAACGTGACATTCCATCCTATTACTCTGGTTTACACCAAATTCAACAACTTGTGGCCTGCAGATCCTCAGTATAAAGAGCAGAAAGAGACTGACCTTGACAACCTCATTTCTCATTCCTTTCTTGTTATAGGTAATATAGCTGAAAATGTGGTTTTAATTATAGTACTAATGAAAACTGAAAATCCAGACAGACACTTGACAAACTCTGGTACGCTTTATATTACATTTGTGCTAACTACAAAGTATCCAGCTGGGTGAAACATTATATCTCTTTTCCTTGAGCATCCGCCTGACTTAAGCTGTATAATTAATGTGTACTTTGGCTGGAGGTCAGCTTACAGTTGGTTTTTTAGAATTTTTACATTTTTTAAGATGTTGTAATGAAACGAATATGTTTATTACCTTTGTGCCTGCATTCCCCAGGGGGAGTTAATACCTGTGGAGGAGCACTGACTGGGAGAACTTGAATAAAATGCTTCTGCCAGCTGAGTCTGATGCATCAGAAGTCTGTTTGCAAAAGTAGGTGTAAAAAATAGAACCAAAGAATGTAAAGGCCACATATGTGTTTAACTTTGATTTACCTTCTTTGTGTGGTTTGTTGATTTTAAGTTATGACACCAATGCATGATTGCCCAAAGTGGAATTTGTGAAGGGATTTCTTTTATTTCTGGTTTTGTTGTTTTTTTGCTTTGGAAAGCAGTTTGTTGTCAGAACTCACCAACGAGAAACTGATGTTCTCAACTAGAGCCAAAAGCACTTAAAGCAGGTTCCCTGCCAAGCCCCACCATGCACCTTCTTCCTGACCTGTCTTAAGTCTGCGGTTCCAGTCAGGCATCTGACTGCATGAGCATGTGTATGTAATCGTATTAAATTAAATACTGGTTTTCATGATATGGACAAATGCTCTCTTGGGACGAGACTGAAATGAGCTTTGAAGCAATTTTATTGTGATGTAAGGTAAAGTTGAAATTGGGTTGCAAATGATAAAAATCCAAAGACTTGCATTGCACTGCTGTTTTCAAGGACCTGCTGTGGAACATGAAATTTTTCTTAACAAAAATATCAGTGTGATCCTTATGCCAGACTTCAAAAAACCCATTTCTGACATGAAAGGAAACGGCTGCGGTACAGCCACATTCGCAGTGGGGGCCTCAAGGTGTTACTCGTAGAAACAAATGCATAATGATTTTCAAATGACCTTTTCTGGCTTGTTCATCTGGCTGTTAACGTGGTTTGATGTCTTGTGCGAATGCACAGAGAGCTGATCTACACAGCTCAACTGCAGCTGCACTTTAAATGTTTGCTGATACAGGTGATCTGAGGAGAGTTTGATCTTTCTCTAAGAGCCTCAAATTGTTTCTGCTTTCTCTTTTTGTGATCACAAAGCCAAACACAGATGTGAAAAACAAAAAACCCAAACACACCAAAACAGTTTTTTCTGAAAAATTATTAATGAGTGGCTTTGCTAATGTTTAACTAATTTTTGCAAGACCAGCTGAGTCCAACTGATCAAAAGGTCTCTCCAAAACAGTCTAGCTAACAGGTGATTGTTTTCAAAAAATGCCTTTCTAAAAATGACTGGCGGGTAGAGTTCCTTAAAGGCCGTACCTTATCTTGGAAGGTATTTTAGAAAACATGATGCTAAAGTGATACATATTCTTTGTACAACAGAGGGTATAGATTTTGGAAATGGCCATCATCTTATACATTTGTGTTCCAGAAACACCGAGAAGCCTTGTCCAAATTCAGGCTCTATAGGACCAAATGTTATGCTGACGTGCGCCGTAAGAAACCACCTTTGTTCCAAGGGCCTGTGATCCAGAGGGACACAATAGGCAAATCCCAGTGCTGGTTTCTACCACAACTGCTAAACTGGTTTTCGTGGTGTCTCATGAGTGCCCATTTGGCATGAGGGAGATGCACTGGCATCAATTAAAGGCATTTCCCATCTCAAAGAGGAAATAACACCTAGTCTACAGTTAGTAAACAGTTCAAAAAATGAATTAAACCAGATGTTACTGAGCTCTTGGTATTGACACACATGGTAGTGCAGCCTTTAAAGTGTCCCTCCTGTGGCCCCTCTAGTTATATTAAGATCTTATTTCCATCCTATAAACATTTAGGAGAATGATTAAGCAACAGTACCCTATTCATATCCAATGTTATGCTGAGAAAAGTTCATGGCTGCATTGTTTCTTGAGTGAAAGTGTGCTGGATGAGTAGTGTAATATTACTTATTTGTTACTCCATTAACTGTTACTAAACAGACTTACAGGACAGAAGTAGCTAAAAGTGTTTAATGTTTGATATTTGTGCATTATTATTGTTTGGCTTGTTTTCTCCTCTGGTAATTTGGACTCTTTCTCCTTCACCTCTGCCATTCTACTAACTATTTTCACTAACCTTAGTGGAACTACTATGACTAGTATATCTGTTCTGATTTTATTCCCATCATCTGCTGTTTTCAGCTGATGCTGAGGCACTAATTCTCCATTTGGCATCAAATACTAAACACAGGCATGAGAATAAATTTGTTTGTAGAATAGCTTGGTGTTTACTGGACAATACAGCATGAATGAATGGAGAATTTCATCCAGGATTAAAAAATGGATGTCTTTTCCAAAAAATCTTTTTTCATAATAAACTAAATGACTGCTTTGTGTGGGTGTTGTGTTGTTACTCTTCCTGAGGGAGCGCAAAGGCAGGGAGATGAGTTATATGCCTGTTACTGAGGGCAATGAGACAGTGGGTCTAATAAGGAGTTATAGTTCAAGGCTGGTCCTGGCGTGGAAAGGAACCACGTGTTTTATAAGCAGGAACAGCAAACCTATGGAACTGCTTCCACCATATCCTATAGATTCTATGGATTCTCTAAATCAAGGTCACTATTTGTGTTGTGTGCTGTCATGCAAACAGAAACTGAAGGGCCCTTGTGCCAGAATTCAGGGCAACTACCTGCTCAGCTGCAGGTAGCAGAAAATAACATTTCTCTCTGGCTATTTGGGTTTCCTGCGCTGTGTCTGGAGGACCCAAAGCTGTACCTGTGCCTCTTTGTGTTTTGCAATGGGATGCTGCTAGTAAACTTTTTGAGACGGATGTCTCTTCCATTTTCACTTCCTTTTGACAACAAGGGCACAGAGTCCCCACTGAATTTATTGGAAATAGAGTTTACTCCAGTGAAGGCTTCAGTCACAAGTATTGTGCATTTGGCCTCCTGGATGTCATCATCACAAGAGAAAGCTGTTCTGGGAGCATGGAAAAAAGTGTTAAATTTTCTGATTTGCCCATTTATAAATAACCATATCACAGTATTATGCTTGTCATATGCTATGTGTGTTCTGGATTGCTTGTGTATTTATAAAAACTACAGGGTCAGCATGACAGCACCTTGCCCACTGCATTTCATGTGAAGTTTTGGTTTGTTGAATTTGACAAGATGTTTGTGCCTTCGACTTAGGCTGGCGGCAAATGGAATGTACTGGGGTTTCTCAGATGGAGCACTGTTTTTTATCATATAACATTTTCATATATCATATAACACTGTTTTTTATCATATAACATTTCAGAGGAATCGCTGGAGGGAAGTTGAGACAGTTTTCTCTGATGGGAACAATATTGGAAAACAGATTTGTCTAGAGTAAAAACAAAAATTTCCATGCCTTACTTTACTGGTGCCATAGTTCCCTAGGAAATGAGAGGTACCTATCCATGTTTGGGAATGTTTTGTATTTAGATATCTGTTTTACTTGGCCTTGCAGTGCTGTGGAGTTAGATTATTATTATTTTTTCTTTTGAAGAGTGGCTGTTGTTTTACTGTTTTATGGGCTTCTTGTCTGTGTGGGGTCCTGGATATGTGCATGTATTGATATGTGCCTATCTGCGTGTATATGTTCTCCATTGAAGTGTGTAAATAACTAGGCTGCTGACTGGCAGATGCAGTCAGGTGCTTAGTTCTCTGTCAGCAGTTTCATTCTCAAATAACACCCTGCAAAACTTTATCTGCAGATACTATAAGCTACTCAAGAATGGACTCAAAGGGCAAAGGCAGGATGCAGTTCCATTTAAACTGACAAGCAGCGTTTTGAGCAGCCAGACAGCCCCCTTTGACCACACAACTGAAGAGGATAAAAGTTTGAATTATCCCCAAAGTTACTAACACTGGCTGCAGGTTCCATGATCACAGCAGGCTTGCCATGAGGAGTTTACAGTCTGGATTGCGAAGTCGGATTGTATAATATTTTACACCATGTGCCATATTAGTTTGAGCCTGCAATCTTTTCTTGAGCCTATTTGTACAGATTCATACCTGTTCTCTGTTGATTTGCATTAATTAATAATCACACACTGCTTGAGAAAGGAGCACATGAGAAAAGATGCTGAATGCATTCAGCTCTTGAGCTCTAACTCTGGAGGACAGCAAATAATGTTTTCTGGATAGAATCCTGTTCAAGAAAACATATATATACACTTTATTTCCTGAACTGTCCCTTTTATATTTTGGAGCTGGAAGAAAATAAGATTCTCAACACATTAATCTTGGAAGTATAGTAATGAATAATGGATCTGAGGACAGGATTTGGCACTAAACACTGACCATGGTTCTAATGATTTTATAGAATGCTATAGAACCAATTCAACCTTTTTAAAATTAGGGGAAAGAGGTACATTAATGTAATTTTCTTCTGTCTGCAAGACCTAAATCTCATAAATTCTGAGATCCACTCTTCCAGCTCTAAAGTGCAGAGGGAAATATTTCCTTTCTGTCTGTAAGCTTTCACTTAGATTGCAAACATTTGGGGTAAAGCTGCTGCTCACTGCGTTTGCACAGCGCTTAGTCCGCTGCTGCTCCAGCTTCAATTAGGGACTCTGAAAATGTCATAATTTCACCAACTGGTAGTTCCAATAGTAGTGACAGTTCAGCACTAACCCGTGGCAGTATATATTCAGCATGGCAACAATATACTTTCCCATACTTTGAATTATGATACAGGTGGTGCCCCTGAGTTACGTGTGGAATAGCGGCAGTGTGAGCTGATGGGCTATTTTGTACCTCGGATGCAGAGTTTTTATGATGGCCAATACTCTGAAACTCGTTCAGGCAATAAATTTACTTGCCTTTGAGTTTACAAGGCAATAAACAGTTGAGGCCTTTGACCTCAACATTTACCAAATACATTTGCAGCAGTTGTGTTTATTGACAACTATTTATGGGGAAGTATTTTATACTGAATTTCACATGTGAAAGAGAACAGTTTAATTTTGCAGCTCTTATTCTTCCTTCTGATTTCCATCTCTGCCTCCTCTCTCTTTGATTCACTCTAATAGTTGCAGGTTAATGCTGCAAAACACTCAGTTATTGACACAACACTTAATTAAAACCTTTGTGCCAGATTTTTAGAACTTTCTCTATTTTTATTTTGGAGATAAAGTTATAGAAATGCTATAATTTACAAGGCAAACTATTATTATTATTAACCTTGATAGTCATTTAGCAACTTGAAAACATTTACTTTATTAGTGAAAAACTGAAAATGACAGAAATACTAATATTTTAAGCTCCTTTTCCCTGATTTGTAGGAAGCCGGGGTTTTCACTCTTTTCTGGTGGGTGATTAGCACCATGGATGTTAATGCTCCTCTACAAATCCAGAATATCTAGTGACTCTCTCACGTTTTCTGCTTATTTGTTAAGACCAAGAACTCTGTGCTGCTCTGCAGTTGAGGATTCCCTCTCATTTAGGCACGTGTGGGATGGAGACCATCAGCCGGGGCTGTTCATAACAGTGAGTGTCAGAGCAGCTGGAATTTTAACCAGCATAAACTCACATAGTCCCGCATCTGCTCTAATTTATACCTTCAGATTACTGGAAAGCAGAAAAGTAACAATGTTTTCATCCCTTCCTGCAATGTTCAGCCCATGCTAGGGGTACCCGAGGAACTGTTCCCAAAAACAATCCCTGCTGTTGGAGTTGATGCTTTTTAACTTGCATTGGCCTTGATCCAGCGAAATACTTGAGTTAATGTTTAATTTCGGGGACAAAGCTTGGGACTTCAGTGCGACTGCTCGTAAGCTTAAAGATAAGCACATGCTCAAGGTCCTTGTTGGAAAACAGCCAGCATGCTTTTTATCTTGGAGCATCATGCCTGCGAGGTACTCATTTCAATCTGCTGAACTCTGATTGCTTGAGTTCTTCTAGAAAAATCATTTCAGATGCTGTGGAATCAGGGTCATTAATTTCTAAATAGCTCACCAGATTCTTCCCCCTGTAAGCTGCTTCATGCCTATTTACAGCAGTGGAGGATATGCTGGAGGGTTTCGTTCAGGAATACTTTATGCCCTTTTGTAACTGGACTTTTTTCCTTTTTGATGAGGTATTTATCATTAATATCTACAGGCCAAGTGCACCAACATTCTGAAATCTATTAGAAAAATAATATTTAACCAGATGGTCGGACTCTTGGGTGGGTTACATCAAATAAGTTTTGAAAGTACTGTCCTGTGCTTCAGTAAATCATTATAAATGGGTCCACAGTAGATTGTCATGCAGTGTTGATGTTCATTCATGTGACATAAAGAAAATGGGCTTATTCTCTAGAGTGGGTCTGTCCACACAGGAAGAGGCTCATATACAAGATGTTTTATGTATTTAGTGTGTTGAACGTTTAAAGGAGTAAGAAAAACACTTTATCAGTGCAGCTTTGTGAGTTATGTTTTCAGCTCACATCCCAGATTCACGAGCTAGAGATCTGTGGAAATAATACGAAATGGCACTGACTCACACTGAGGTGGTGACAATCTGGAGTTCTGGGGCAGGACACTGCTTTCTTGGCACCTCCCTTGTCTGTTTAATGAGGTGGCAGAGATGCTGGGCTGGAATTAAGGTCTGATATGAAGGTGTGGGGGAAAGCACATTGCTTCGTAGGGCTGGGTTTTGGATGAGTCCCAGAATCCTCTAAGGAAATCCCATATAGAAGGTTGCCTCAATATGGATGTTTGGCTGAGTTTGCTGTAGTGCGTAGAGGGGATACGGGCCCGTCGGCCTGTAGGGACCAACACGCACAGCTTTGTCAGAGCTAAAAATGAGTCGGAGAAGAAAAACAACATGGAGGAGGACGAGTGGGGAGGGACATCGCATTAGCAGCCTGACTGTGTGACACTGCAAAAGGCACCTCCAGACCTGTCAGCACAACTGTGTGCAACAAGCCAAGGTGCCAGATGCTGTTCTTGCTGCTGAAAGATGGTTTTCCACATTGGGGCCTTGTGATGTAAATCCCTGCCCTGTGTGTGGCCATAGGTGTGGAAACTTATTCCTGGCTAAACTAGTGAATGCAGAAGAAAGCGAGGAATCTTGTGTTTACATGGGGTGATTGATAAATGAAAAACAAATTAATTGGATTAAATAGTCAATTTAAAAGGTGGGGAGAAGGTACTTTGTAACACTTAGTGATTTATAGGTTTAGGTAGCAGCATCCGCATTCATATCAGTGTGTCTCTCAGCTGTAGTCCTCCCCACAAATGCTCATTTTTAAGAAAGCATAAGAAATTAATGTATTAATTTTAAAAGGAATTGTTAAGCTAATGAGAAGCGTACTTAAAATCACTGCTTCATCTTCCTTTGTATTTAAAATAGTATTCCTATTTTCCTTCCTGTGCATCTATCCTTAAAGATGAAGCCTTCACATCCGGAGTGAAGGAATCATACTCAAGAACAGCCGTTGGGAGACAGTGGATGGAAATCCCCACTAATAAATCCAGAGAGCCTTAAGAAATTATAACAACCTTCATTGGTCATAAATTTGCTGTTGACTCTTTTTTGATAAAACATATGGACTTTCTGTGTGTAGAAAATATCTGCTTTCGTGGAAATTCTTTAGTAAAACTCAAAAGGTATTTTTATGCTGAAAAATTTTGATTTTTATATCATTAGTGGGGTTATTGATAAAAAGTAATTATTTTTCTACTGGAGATTCATCAGAAATGACCACCTTTCCTTGACATTTTCAGGAAGGGGAAAACATTAACCATTTTGCCAGTAGCTTTAATAAGCTTCTAATGTTTTCTTGGCATACTCATTGCTTTTTGGCTTTTATATTTTCATTGCAACCCAGAAGTTTGGGGTGGGAGGGAAGAACTAGGTACTCAAATTGTGCTATTTTTCTGTCGTTTCCCAGCTATCCTGAGGTTTCCTCTGTGAAGTTCTCTAGCTAAATGGAGCTGAAGCTCAGCTGCCAGGAGGTGGTTGTTGAATCTCATTGATGCTCCACAGCAGTTTTATGCTTGGGAAGTGCCCAAGGTTAAACCAAATATTTTCCCAAATCATCTCGTATTTGTGTCCTCTTATTGCTTGAAATCCATTTCTCAAGTGTGCAGTGAGTCCTGCCAAATGATCAGACCTAAGCTGATCTCCAGCAATGTTTCGATTCATTTAGGGTGCTGAGATGGGAAAGGAAATTTATATGGGGCAAACCCAAAAATTAAAAGCGAAAGGAAACAAAGACTGTTGAGGTCTTGGAGTCACACCCTGTGATTAGACTGCTTTGCCTCCTTTAATTTTAATAAAAGTTCTGCAGAGGCAAAAGGCTGAAGGTAAAAACTATCAGTGATTTTCCTCAGTTTTCTCTGTGAAAACCAGAGGAGACAGACTTGGTATCACAAGGCACATATCATTTAATATGGCTCTTACAGCCTTGGCTCCGTGAGTCACTGCAAGCTCTAATGTACCTTAGCCTATTTGTCCGTGTTATTTACCCTTAAATTCAATAAACTTTACTCTGAAATTTTTATTAGTTTAAATCTGAACTGAAAACCCCAGAAGAACCCAAATGCTTTAAGTACATATTGCACTGATATCTGTCCCAATTTTTAAACTGGTTTTAATTAGTAGTATTCCATTCACTCTAATACAAAGGCATTCATAAACCCAGATGTTATTTAAAACAAACAAATCTGCCCAACAAGCCAAAGGTTTGTCCATTCTCACCATCAGCCCAGGCAGGCCAGTCTTTTCTCAACAACCTGAGCAAAGATTAAATTATTAATAATAGGATACATGGGAGGCTAATTAATTCAGACACTGTTGGGCCAAAGTGGGAAATTAATTGAAAAACCGAGGATACCCATAAAGAACAGTCTGGTGGGTCCCTCCCTGTTTATTTGGAAGAAAACTTAGCTCAAGCAGACCATGGTCATAATCTTACTAAATGTAAACTGACGTGTTCCGTGGGGCTTCTCCAGTTGATCTCAGCCGAGGCTCTACTCAAAGGCACTAATTTGAGAGAGACACGGATTAATAACTTTTGCAAAGTAGCACAGAACTGCTGTCTGTATGCGCTATACTGAGATTTGCTCTTAGGGGTCACTGTATTTATTTCTGTTAATGGTTACCCTGTATAGGTAGATGAACAATTATTTTTCGCATCTTTTAATTTTGGTATTGTTAAAAATACCTGGAAGATATTGATGGTGTACTTGCCAGTGATTCTAGCGTTGTGTTGCGTTAACTACATGCAAAATAAGTCACACTATCTGTGGTGTTATCTGTTGCTTTACATTATAACACTGTGTTACTAGTTGGTTCTCTCATTGTCATTCTTCAGCTATTTGGAAGGAATGGCTAAACCCAGCTGCACTGTTGATGAGATTAGAGAAAGATACATCTTTGTTATTGCTAATATTAAAAATATTTGTTAAATTATGCTTTGGACAAACACTTGAAATCTGGACTAGAAGTTGTTCTGATATCAGAGGGAGATCTCTTGGCCACCCTATAAAATTTTTCCCAAATCTGGCCAAGCTGTATGGCTCTCAAAACTTTCAGTTCCCAGATGTTTCAGTCTTTTTAGAGTTTGGCAGCTAAATTCTCTGGTTTCCATCTGAACAAATTCAGTTTTCTCATAATTCATTTTTTTTTGCTGCTAGTGCTGCCTCTGAAGTGTATGGGCAGGATAAAGAAATGGAAAAAGCACCTGATGGGAATTTCAACAGAAAAGATGGGAGGGAAATAGAAAGTGAAGGCAGAAGGAAATAGAAAAATATTTGAGTGAAGGATATTGATTCTGTTCTCACGTATCTGCTGCAAAACCAACCTTCTTTCCCTATGTGAAGTGCTTGGATGCTGTGCCTGTAGGACAATAGGAATACCAATGAGGAAATAAGTAATTCTGTATTAAATGCACAGTTTAAAGGCCATATATAAGATAAAACTGGGGGCTACATGTTGAATGGAAGAGTAGAAAGTATTGAATAACTCCTTGTTTTCTGAATGAGTGAGAGTTTCTACAGGCAGCTATCTCCTTGACAATCCTAATTCCTTCCTCGAGCTGTTCCTTACCTCAGGATGGATGAGACAGTGGTTTGGTGGAACAAAATTGTACATGATCATGTAATGAAAACCTGTATCATGAAGAGCACTCAGAAAAGGGCTTCACGAAGCTTACACAGGAAACCTTAATTTTGGCATTTCCTAACTTTTGAATTCTTGGCGTTGTTTTGTCGGTGTTATTTTAACGTAATTTTTGGATGTCATAAGTAAAAGCGATGCCTTCGAAGCCTGTATTTCATCCTTAGCTTCAGTGAAGCGTTGCTAATCTTTATCCGAATGAGCCTAAAGGGGCTTGTTTGTCAGACTTAGAGTCAGTGACAAATTGTTTGCAGCAGCATTTTAGGAAAACGAACCTCATGCCAAGTTTACAAATGATCTTCCGAGAATGCACGTTGTGCATCTTGCCCCTGCGGCCGCTTGCACGCTCAGAAGACTTTTGCCTGGATTGCTCAGGAAGGTGTATGGTACCGTAGCTTGGACGTCCGTGTGGATTTGAGTGGCTTTCTTCTGGAGACTGCATTTGCATTTAATACTTGAAATATTACGGAAGACCACATCCCATTTCCCGTGTAGTAAAAACAACTGGTCCCTTTGTCAGTTCAGCGGGAACACTAATGAGGGTCCTGTTCAGAGGAGCTTGCCATCTGTAAATCTGTAAAGTAGTTCAGCATATTCTTATCGTTCTTATATCATTAAGGGCATACTTAACCCACCAACTTAATGAGGAACATACATCTTTAAAGGTAATCACATACTTAAGTGCTCTGTTGAAAAGGGATTGATTTAAACCTGATGCAACTCTGTAACTCATCCAGTTGATCAAGTACCCATTCAAATTCCTTACTTAACTGGAGGGCTGGTTTACACCTTCTAGATATTGCTTTGAGCAGCAGCAATGTGCAGTTGTTCCACTTCTCACAGAATAGTAGAAAAATAGGGCTGCAAGACACCTGGAATTCTTGATTGCAACGGTGCTCAGCCTGTGATCCATAAGCTGCATATTGCTCACTCAAAGAATTAAACCAATCAATCCTTTTCAGGTAGCAACTCAGGAGCACTTTAAGAGTGGCCTGTTGACTTCAGGAGTTGTTTGAGTGGTGGAAAATCCATGATTGTGGCTCTTGTTTTCCTTGTGGGGTTCCTGGGCTTGCATTCCATGCAGTGCATGGTGCCAGAGGTGGGCTGTGCAAACTGATTGAGCAGCACATCTATGACTTCGTTTTTTCCAAGGGTAAGCTGTGATGCTCAGAGGCTTTTCTGCACATGTGTGCATGCCCGCAAAACCAAGAGATCCCAGAAAGTGCCATTCCTGCGATGTGGGCATCTCAAATCTCATCAGGTTATAGGGGAAGGACAGGAAAAAATGGTCTATCCATCCAGAATCTCTAAATACTACTCACCTAGTTTGTTACCTTGCCAAGATCGACTATACCTATATTTTTCTTTACAGTTTTGTGTGTATACCTGGGGTTTTTTTTCTGTCATTTAATAATAATTATTGCCTTTTTTATAGTGTCTCAGAACAAAGGTATGAAATTTTCCTCCTGCTGGTATATTGAGTCAAGGGCAGCAAACACAGTATTGCCATGTATGTTCTTAGTACCACAGTGCAGAGACGCATTTGGCCAACAGACTGTGAATCCTCATGGGAAGAGGCACAAAGGTTTTCCAAACCTCAGAATCATATGTTGAAAATAATTGTCTGGAAGGTAATAGTCCCCCAGAATGGATTAATAGCCTGTCAGGTTTCATGTTTCCCTAAGTCATTTTTGAATTCGTGAAATACTCCAACTCAAATTCGGTTCTCAAAAACGTCGGCTCATGAGATGAAGATTTTTACCTTAGGTTTCCCTTTGCCTTTCTCACTGGGACAGCCTGAGCGAATCGGGGGAGCAAACTTGCATTTTAGGAGTCAGTTTGTATTTACTCTGTCAACAGATACTCGTTGAAAACCTTAGTGAGACTCTCAGTAGTGTTAAGTGTCCAGCTGCCAAAATACAGATGTTGTACAGCTAAACTGGATTGATCCAGAATGGTATTTCGCTGGCAAGATTTAGCATTCTTAATGCAAAGTGAACCCTCGTAGTAGGGCCTCTTATACTGTAAGGTTTGTACTTTAATGAGGTAGATATTTAATCAATTTTAGGGTATACTGGTATCTACGTTTTGCATATGTTTCAAATAACAATGAAATTTATACGCAGATGAAGTAATTGAAGCATAACCTGATTTCAGAAGGGCGCATAGTCCTTACTGCACTGTAATTCGAAGAGATTGGGGATCAATCGAAGTGTTTTAAAATTAAGAGGTTTCTGCAGCTGGGACACTCCCAAGTTGAGCTACTTTGGTTTCAGTTTATAGCTCAAGTTTTTTTTCTCCAAGTCAAATGGTTTATTGTACCCAAGATTTTTTAACTGTCACATCTGAAAATGAAAAGTAGCTTTAAAAACTTGATATTCTGTAGAGATCTAAACCCGCATTGAGCTGTGTGACCCAAACATACCCTGAACTTGAACGGCAAGAAGTTAAAAATTTAAATCCAAGTCCACATTTCACATGAGTTCCTATCCTCATATGTCAGAATTCGAATGCAATATTCAGCTAAAATACTTCAGAATTTGCCTTAACTGCTCTCACACAAGTTACAGCTCTGGCAATCATTTATCGCCTCTAAGCACTATATTAGCTATTGTTTAGCAAATAACCCTTATCCTTATGGTGGTCCCTACCACACCATTTGGTTTATATGTGTATCTGCAAACTCTGGAGTATTTGAAATTCAGCTATGGGTTGTTTGGCCAGAACCGTTAGCAGATTTTCACAGTGTTGCTCTACAAATCCTCTTACTTTTGTAGTAAGCATGTTTGCAAACTTTCTCTGCTAGGAGTGTGTTATTAAGTTACCCTCTAAGGTCCACTTTTTGATACGTTTTCTTGCAGTAAGTAACACCCATGTTTTATGGGGAGCTCCGCATGGAATAGGACCTATTCATTCTGCGGATAAAAAAGTAGACTTTGGCGATCAAGATCTGATTTAATACCCTCGGAGCACAGTGTTTAGCAGAGCCTTGTATGTACTTGAAAACCAGGACAATCGAGTCATCAGGAGTAAGAACTACGACAAATTGTGTTTATCTGTAGTTAAAATAGTTTGTTTAACTGTGTCTCAGAATGACGTTTCTGTGCTGGATTCTGAATTTCATAGTTGACAATTAACTTACAATTTTTCTACTGACAAAGAGCCTGTTCTAGCTGAACAATGAGTCCTAAATGCATTGCTCTAATATTCACAGGTGGGTATCATGAAAAAATTCCAGTAGTCCAATACAGACCAATATTCCAATATGTTTTCAGAGTAATTTTATTGCTTTAATGAATAGGTACACATAAAAGCCATAGTTTAAAAAAAAGAGGCAGTAAAAGCATCTTTGTAGAAAAAACAAGCAAAATAAAAAGACAAAAGTGGGTGGAATGTAGAACACCATGTTAAGTAATAAGCAACAGTTACATAGGAGTCATTACAGGATTGGGTCCTGCAGTATATTCTATAACAGACATATACAAATAAAACCATATGGAAAGAATTACACTGAACAGGAAAGCATAATTTAGTTTTAATGATATTTTCAATAATTTGGACCAAAGCACTTGAAATGTTTCAGTGGATTTTTTGCAAGTTTTTACATAGCTTTCTATTAAAATTTTCTTTCCCATTCAAAATAAGTTACTTTGCATCCTTTCTATTAATTCAAACTCTTGTTAAGGAGTGTTTCATTAGGAAAATGTTAAAATAAGCTAAGTGCTGTATTTTTCAGAATACCATATCTTTTAGAGTGCACCGCTGAATGGAGTCTTGTCAGATAAAGGATGCACGTTTTCAAAATTATTTCAAAAAGAGCTTGTTTTAGGATGATATTCGCCCTTCAGAATGAAATTCTGATATGTTTAGATCTTGATTAGAGATAAGAATAAACGTCAGGTGCTGTAATGGGACAAAGCAACTGGCAGCTAGTGTGACGCTCTGTGCTCGTCATTATTTCTTTCTTTCCCTGGGGTTATTATTTAATTAGTTCATTTAGTTTTTCTGTTTCTCGCGCAGAACCCCAGCAGGAGCTCACAGCCGTACGGGTGACACGGCCGAGCAGCCGTCAGCCAGACTGGCCATGAAGTTGAGTGGATTTGCTCCACACTTGTATCCCCTCCCATCCCACTGCCTGGCCGGGGGTGTATTTAATGCTGCACCCTCTCCTGTCTTCTCAAAATACCCAGATTTTGGGGTTAGAGCTCTTCTGGGCTGCTGGAATAGCACAAAGTGGCTGGCGTAAGGGATGGCGTGGAGGCTGCTCCTCTCCAGATACATTCACTAGCTTTTCCAGTTTTTGATGTGCTGATGGCTGTAGTTTATAGAAGTACGTGTCATCAGCAAAATTAGAATTTTAGAATGCTGTTTCCAGAGTAAATTACAGTGTAGCTAAGTAGGGAAAAAACTCCAAACAAAGCCACAAGTTATTTAGCAAAATGAATATATTGAAGGGTGATGTAAATTGTCTGGCATTAATGCAGTCATATGGCGAACGTGAAAACAAAAGGCCGTTCCACTTTAGAAAGGAAAAGAAATTTTGCTCGTGTGAAATATCTGACAGCAGGTAGCTGTCACGCACATGGGGATGAAAAAGGTTAGGAATGCAGCATGCTTCAGAACAGAAGATTCTCTGTGTTTTGTCTTTTATATCAATAAATGAAAATAGAATTTTGTGGTTAGAATATGGCTTTAAGTGCATAGATAAGGCCCAAGTAAATACTAGGACTCCTCCATTCCTGAGGGAAGTTGGTGGCCTGCCCATATAATTTGCTGATAAAGTCCCATCTGTTAAAACAAAGCACTGCAGCACTAGTAATAAATTTCAGGGAAAGACCATGAGACGTTATTTTTGCATGACAGTCTTTGCAGAGCTTTATTTTAAACCAGAAAAAAAAAAAGCATTTGAAACTGAAATAAAGATTAGAATGTTGGCTTTAAGTTCGCTTTACACTTTTACAGGGCAAATGAGAAATCCCGCTCCACTTTATTTCACGGGTAAACTGTGTCGCATGATAAACTGTTAGCAGAATAAAGTCATAAGGAAAACTCTGCTTCACAAATGACATACGTAGAAAAACAGCAGATGTCTGATGAAGTAAAGAACCGACTTATTGCCAAGTCTTTGGAAAACAAAATTAATTTCCTTTCGTCTTTGATAATGGTGATGTCATGTAGTTAATAGGAAGAGCCTGCCATGCTCATGGAGTTATTAAAGAAGAAATGTTAGACATGCAGCAGGTCAGAAATATGGGTTTACTTACCAGTGCTTTTTCCATGACAGTGTTTATAGATGTGGAGGAAAAAGAAAGACGATAGTGATGTAGAATGTTGCTTTTTGTGTTATTTGAAGAATAAGAAATGTGTAATGAAATAATACTCATGAATGTCCGCTTAATGAGTTCAGAATTCAGCTTGGTGAGTGCAAAGAAGAAAACTCTTTTTGGTAGGCAACTTTCTTCTGCTGCGGTCTTCCTTGGAGGAAAATGAAATCTTTTCTAAAGTGAAATTAAAAAATAAATAGCTTGCCTCCTGTTTTTTTCCCTGTTGAGGGTTAAACCCAGTGAAGACAGTGTAACCTCATCTGGGTGTTCCTGCTCCATGGGGGGATTGGACTGGATGAGCTTTCCAGGGCCCTTCCAATCCCTGACATTCTGGGATGAGTGGACATGGCCTTGGCTGTTTTACTGGGTAGAAAATATCTCAACAACAACAAAAAATAAACCGTGTTTTTCTTAATTTCCAAACACTTAATTTTGCTCCTTTGATTTTTTTAACAAAATAGGTAGCATAGTTGATAGATGTAACGCTATATTTATGTGCAATATCTTCTTTGGTCACTAGATGTCCCCGCATGCTGTTGGAGTCACTGGCAGGGTGGGGTTCCTGGTGAACAAAAAAGGTAAAGCTACCGCTGAAGTTGAGCAGATTCTTTGAGGGTATGGAGGAAGCTGTCCTGGATAAAGGACATTTGGTGATTTTCTGTGCACTTACATGGTGGGGGAGGTAGGGCTGGAATGTCTTGTACTTTTACCATAGATACAGTATCAAAATGAGGTTTTTCATGGAAACTTTTGAAGAGCTACTTAGTGGAATGGTTGAAGCAGCCAAATATGGTTTGGGAAAGCATTGGTGGCTTTTCCCCTGGGATTAAATATTACAAGTTTGTTGAGGTGGTATTTAAAATCGGAGTTTCGTTGCTGAGATGTGACGATAACTGCAATATATTAATACATTCATATATATATATACATACACGGAGATGTGTGTGTGTATGTATGAGAGAATCCCACAGTCCTGCAGTCATTGTAACTAATGTTGCTTTTAGCAATGTCCACGATAACAATCTTGATGGTAAATTTTTATATTATGCAGTGGGTTTTGTATTCTGTGACAAGCCTGGGAGTAGTACCTAATTAACAAGAAACCTGACGTTGACCTGTCATGTAGAAGATTTGCATCTATTTCTACATTTTTTCCCTTTGAGTACAAAATGCACACATTTTGATAGATGTGACTGCTAAATTCTCCCCTGGTGTGAACAGACACGATGCTGTTGCCATCACTGGACTCTTGTTCTCATGCAGGTTGTAGAATTTGGGTTTTCTCTTTCTAGTAACAACCCCTGTGCTACATCTGGCAGCCAGGACTTAGATTTCTGGCAGATCAGCTCTGAGGAGAGCTGGGACAGATACGCTCTCATCGGAGCCGTTGCACTTGTCACAACAGCCGTCGGGCTTTCTGAGCAGCATCTAGAGATGTGTTTTTGCCACCGTGAAAGATTTAACAGTTAGTGCAAATCGCAAATACAGAAAGCAGACTAAACCACTGCAGAAGTGATTGTGGTTTTCGATTAACAGGTGAAAAATAATGCCAGAATTTAGTGTGAAATACAAAACATAACTCTCAAGAGAAAAAGAACATGTGACTGAAAGAGTTACCTTCAGCTGCAATGTATGCATGGGGACTACTAAACTGTTTTTATTGTTGCAATTTTATTTTTTTGCATATATGGCTAAAAGTTTATGGACATTTACTTTAGCATTAGACTGCTCTATTCCCTATTTGACTTACCATGGGTTGTTATAAAAATAAAATTATTTTGGGTTGTTTGAATACCTACGGAATTGTTGTGGTTATTAAAACGCACACAGGCTGATTGACCACATGTTTATTAAGCCTGGATACTCAGGCCTTTAGAGCCCACCTGCCAATGAATATTTCACTCCAAAAGAACCAGTTAAAGTTCAACAAATTTTGCTGAGGGTTGCTCATGCAGAGGTGAGACCTGCTGGTATGCCATCCAAATGTTGAGAGCAGTCTTAGTTTGCTTCACTAAACTGGGTTTCAGGAGTGAATTATATTTGTGTTGCGGATTCAAGCAAGTGCCTTGTCCTGGAAAGCTGCTTTGCTGCCTGTGGAATCTCTGAACTCTTTAGTAAATGGAAATTTGAAGGTTCTCTCATGTATCTGATGAGTTCAAACATCTCTGTCCCCCCCACCTCCCCTTCTACCAATACCGAACTGTGGGTAAAAGAATTCAAAATAATCATTTCTATTTTGCGGTATTTGTTTAGATCAGGGGAGCCATGGCTCTTCAGCTGAAGCAATGGTTTATAAAATAAAACAAAACTGATTCTTTGAAATTCTTACATTTAATACATGTTTGTTCTAATTTCAACTGGATAACTAATTTTTTTTTTATTGTGCTAATGGGCTGTTATGCATATGTGGAAGCCATTTACTACATGCCCCAGACGGAAGCAGACTCATATTTCAACTCTAGATATTTAACACTTAATAAGGTAACCACCTGCTTTTAAAGTTATTCCAACATATTTGAATGGCCTTTACGGCTCATTGTGAATACCGGTATTATTTTTGATCTCCTGTAATGAAACAAATAACCAAACCAAATTAAGCGCTAAATAAACGTAAAAAAAAAAAAAAAAAAAAAAAAAAAAAAATCTAACCCTCTAACTCTATTTTTCAGAAATTCAAGCAACTTTAAAATAGCACCTTATAAATCACTTAGAAAGAGTTCTGTAGCTTTAAAATATTTGTTCTTCTCAACATGAGGCAGTGACACCAGGGAGTGTGTGGTGGGTGAGGGCAGGTGCCGGGCTCCGATCGCCGCCCAGCACCGCCTGGTCTCTTCAATGCTGCCCAAAGCCGTCTGGAACATTCCTCTCGAAACCTCAAACCAGTAGAAATGAATCTGTGCATCTGTTCCACTTTGCCCGCAAATTTTGTCATGGCTCATGAACCTGCATCTGGGGAGTGTAAAGTACAAGCCAGGAACTGGCGGGAGGTGTTGCAGATGTGGCTGAAAGCCATGGACTGACTCCTCACTTTGGACCTGGCTGCTCAGGACTTCAAACAGCTCCAGGAGTCATCTCATTTCCAAGGGCTGGTGTTGTTGCAGGGACAGAATCAGAACTCTATGGTGGTTTGTGTGGGGGAAGTGTTACCTTAATACAGCATTTCCCATTCTTCCAGTTTCCCACAATGTCAGGGACTGGAAGGGACCTCAAAAGCTCATCCAGTGCAATCCCCCCGCCAGAGCAGAAACACCCAGATGAGGTTACACAGGAAGGTGTCCAGGCGGGTTGGAATGTCTGCAGAGAAGGAGACTCCACAACCTCCCTGGGCAGCCTGGGCCAGGCTCTGGCACCATCACTGAGAAGAAGTTTCTTCTCAAATTTAAGTGGAGCCTTCTGTGTTCCACTTTGTACCCATTGCCCCTTGTCCTGTCATTGGTTGTCACCGAGAAGAGCCTGGCTCCATCCTCCTGACACTCAGCCTTTCCATATTGATAACCATGAATGAGGTCACCCCTCAGTCTCCTCCAAGCTAGAGAGCCCCAGCTCCCTCAGCCTTTCCTCAAATGTGAGATGCTCCACTCCCTTCAGCATCTTCATGGCTCTGCACTGGACTCTCTCCAGCAGTGCACTCTATTCCCTCATTCAAGTCATTGATGAATATATTGAATGGTACTGCTGTTTGATTTTGACCATGAGTACACAGGACAAGAAACATGATTAATACTGTATTATCAGGCTTCGAGATGCCACCCATTGCCGCGCAGTGCCA
Source organism: Columba livia (assembly GCF_036013475.1). Lineage (NCBI taxonomy): Eukaryota > Metazoa > Chordata > Aves > Columbiformes > Columbidae > Columba > Columba livia. Next base: position 4,528,853 of record NC_088606.1, read on the forward strand.
GCGAGGCTGGGGACGCTGAGGGAAGTTCTCCCTCTGGGAACAGCCACCCAGCTCTGCAGGGAGCAGTGGGCTGTCTTTTAGACCATTTCTATTTAGGCCATTTTGGTCTCTTAAAAATAACAGTGAGAACTTAAGCGAGTACTTCATGGTGAGCCAGTGTGATAGCAAGGAAACAATCTGCCTGGGGTCACTGTGGGTAGGTGCTCTGCAGCCTATGGTACCAGCTGGTGTCCTAGTGATAGGACGGGAGGAAACAGCCTCAAGTTGTGCCAGGGGAGGTTTAGATTGGATATTAGGAAGAAGTGCTTCCTGGAAAGGGTGTTGTTGGGCATTGGAAAAGGCTGCCCAGGGCAGTGGTGGAGTCACCATTCCTGGAGAGGTTTAAAAGACGTTTAGATGAGGTTCTTAGGGACATGGTTTAGTGCCAGAGTTAGGTTCTGGTTAGACTCGATGATTCTGAGGGTCTCTTCCAACTGAAATGATTCTATGATTCCAGGTTTCTTGTTGCTGACGCTTGAAGTCCAAATGGACTCCAGTGCCATAGGCAGATGGGAAGCGAGGAAGGCATTTGTTCTTGAGGCCAGGTCATCACATGGATGTAGCGCAGACTGTTGGCTTCTCAGGGATGGTAAATAGCATTTCTCACAGATGTTGTTCTATGAGAGCATAGTATCAATAAGGAGACAAGAAAGCTTCCAGAACGCGGATTCTCTTGATAATCTGTGAGCATGTGAACTCACTGCGAGGGAACCGCAGCGCTCCTTGGAGCGTTTCCCTCTGCCCACAAGCCCTGTCCTGCTGAGCCTCCGCTCCAGCCAGCTCCTGCTCTTCCACGTGCTAATCTTGGCGAGACACTGGGACAACTGACTGTCTGTTGTATTATCCTGGGCTGTAAACAACAGACGTGTGTCTGTGTCTACAATGTGTCATCTACAAGAACTTAAATCCAAACAGTGGCGTGAGCGCCTGTGCACCGTTGGGAGCATTTTTGTAGCGTGTTAGGCATGCTAGGGGGACAAAGGATGGTCAGTGTGCCAAATATCCCGAGCGTAGATGAGGCTTAGACATGTGTGTTGGACAAAAGCAGAGCAACAGTGGCAGAAGTACTTAGGAAAGCAGCTTGAGTCGTTTCGGCCACTAGTTTCTTTCTTTCAATGCAGATAAGTGAAGAGAATAGTGTTTTTTAAGAGAATGGTTCCCCTTTGAGGGAGCTGGGGAATGTCAGGGGGCATTGACGACGTTAGCAGGAAAAGACTTTTGCTGCTTTGTGCTCTTCTTTTGTTTAAACTTGCACTTTTTGTATAAATCTCAGGATTTTTGTGATGTTGGAACTTGTTATCCACCTCTGGAGTGAACCAGGGCTTTTCTGCAGCAGATGAGTTATGTCAACTCATGGGTTATCTTTAGCCTTTTTGCCCTTAAAATGAAAAAGATTGAAATCTATGTTTTGTACAACAGACATTATGAAAACAAGGAGCAAACTTGGTTCTCTTCCTGGGTTTTGGAAGAAACCTGATATGTATTAACTAGGAGTTTATTTCACTGCTGTGCCTTTCTTTAACTGTCTTTAAAATGGGAATAACAATACTGGCCATGTTATATCAGGTGTTGTAGAATGCGTGGGACAAACGAGCCAGGGAATGAGTCAGAAGCCGACTGAATCTGACAAAATCCCAACTGTATGAGGATCTGTCATCCTCTTTCATTCCCAATGCCAACTCCATGCAGACTAGTTTGAAATTCTGTTTTAATTAGGAATATGTACTTTGTAACAAACTAGCAATGGGCTAAACACATCTTCACCAGTAAGAACATTTTTCTTGTAAGGGCAAAGAATGTACAGATTCTGTAGCATTAGCTGTTGCTTATTTTATTTTTAAACAACTCGTCCTCATCTGTATTAGGGAGCAAATTATATTGAGCAGCTTGACAGTTTACATATTTTCTGTATATTCATCTTTCTAGAGAAGTCATAGCTTGAGCTTTTAAAGCAAGAGCATGTGATGTGTAGTTACAGTCTTTAATACTAAGTGGTTATCATCCCCCTCTTTCTTTTGTGGGTCACGCAGAAAACTCAAAGCAAATCCCATGTTGGGCAGTGTGAAGTTTTGTGCGGGCTGAGCGAGCAGCGGCGTGATCTCCTGTTGATAAAGCACCGAGCAAAACAGGTGAACTGCGGTGCTGCTATTTGCCTTTGCTCACTGGCAAGATTCCTCACAAACCATCCAAAAAGCCCTTGAATACAGTCGCTTGAAGGGATGTGATGCACCCAGAGATATACATTACATACATTATGCCTCGCTGCTTCCTCTGCCGTGTCTTCCTCTGTGTTCTGTGAACGCCGTAGGAGAGAACCCCAAGTGATGTGCTGCGAATGCTGCGTGTGCCTTGGGGCAGGAATGCTGACACAAACAGAAAGGAGATAACTTGGAAATTCTATTGCTCCGTTTATGTTATTATTGTAGTTAATGGTCTGTCAGCATTTCCATTATAAATCCCTATTTTCAGGGTTTTATAACTCAGCCGTAAAAATTCTCTCCAGGCTGAATTTGGCATGTGTGTTTTCAGCCTGAGAGCACATGTGTTGGGTTTTTTTTAACAAGTTTTCTTTTTTAAAAAAATAGAACTGCATTCACAATTTTTAAGATATAGAATTGCCAAAAACAAACCGAAAAAAAAGGCAACAAAAAATAGGTGATTGGTTACAGATGCTTTCTTTGCACTCACATAACTCAAAAATTGCTGAGTTATTTCAGCTGTAATTGTGGGTATGTGTAAGGTTAAAATGGTGGATTTAGTACTATTCCTTTCTTTATGGTGTTGGTATTTGACAAGCAAATAGAAAACAGACCCCGATACTGTATACACTCACATATAAGCTGACCCGTGTGTAAACTGACCTCCCAAGCCCCACACTCCCCCTGTCTAGGCCAGATTGTTTCAATGTCAGCAAGGGGTGGGGATGCAGGGAGCGGGGGACAAAATGTTCAATTTTGGTGCATTTCTCTTCCTTTATTCCATTGCTTCCAATAGGCCCGTGCTGATCTGCAGCCGCAGAATCCACATCGACCAGGTGGTGTTATTAATAAAAAGCTACAATAGACACATGTTCCCACACATTCTGAGTCTCAGCTTTGTCCATCTTGTTTACAGAGGGACTGCCCTCTGTCTGCAACTCACTGCAGAGAAGTTTACACAAAGATGAGTGTAAACCACATGTTTTACGCTGAAAAGAAAAGAAACAAGGGGGAAGACCAAGGGATTATGTCTGAATTCTTTACTGTCTGCACACACAGACTTCTCCTCATCTCCCCACAATACCTGTGATTCTCCAGTCGCCCTCATTCACCGGTGCTAGAACAGAAAGGGGTGACCAGCATCCAGAGAAATTTTATTTTCTCACTTCCCCAAATTAATTTGCTTCTAAATGAAATGATTGCCTCAAGAGCTGACTCCAATAAAGTCCATAGATATTTTTATTTTACTTATTTTTGCACAGAGTGCTCTCTGCATAATGTTTTATTGCGCATAAGATCAGAACATGGCATGTCCTCCCAAGAATGACCAGTTTATTTCACACTTAAAGAAAGTAGGCAAGAAACGGCAGCAATCCTTTGCCATAGCGATTCCTGCTGTTACTGTACTTTGGCATTGTATAAACATCGATGTCTATAAAAGTGATTGTGGAATTGTATAATCTGCTTTGATTTTTTTGCGTCTTATCAGATATATATTTTTGTAAGTATCCAATTCTTTAAATTTTTGCTATCCATACTGAATTTTTTCCACGATGCTTTTAACAACCTGTGATATATAACATCCCATCATATCTTAAACATTCCTTTACATCAGTATGAAAGGTCATGTACTTGGGCTGTTTTTCATTTCATGAACATCTGGGCTTATGAGATTAACAGAACAGTATACCATTGCCTTCTTTTTGGTCTCTTTTATTAATAACTTGTGAATAACACTTGTCTTCTACCATGTGGATTATACTTCTGTTGGGGCAATTTCCTCACTATGATAATGGCTGCTGGTTAACCCCTTACAGCCGCTGCTGTTACCAGCTCAAATGCATTTCTTTATATGTTGGAGTGGATAGTCCTGTATGTTTTCATGGGGTGGGAACAGTTCATTTGCCTAAACCTGGGCACCTATCACCATCTGACATGTTGTAAGGTGTCACAGGTCTCCTCTGAATCCTTAGTCGCATCTTGTTGTGCAGATGTCTCAGATTCTGTAAGGTATTTTCAGTGTCGTTAGGTGCCTATGTTTCTATTAGAAACTTATTTCCGTGTTTGTGGTGAGCACAGTCAGGAATTGGGGTCCTCCCACAGTGCAATGTAGGGTTGGTAAAACCATGGGACAGGGACAAGAGTTGTTCAAAATGTGTGCCAATTAAGGCTTTAGCTGGGCATGCGATGGTTTTATATTCTGCATAGACCACACAGGTCCCTTTGTTGCAGCCAGCCATACGGGACATGAAAGCTGCTCTATAACCACCTAAAAGGCTAGAGTGTACTATCAGCAAGTTTGCTGATGACACCAAGCTGGGAGGGGTGGCTGACACACCAGAAGGCTGTGCTGCCATCAGAGACCTGGACAGGCTGGAGAGTTGGGTGGGGAATAACCTGATGAAATTTAACAAGGGCAAGTGTAGAGTCCTGCATCTGGGCAGGAACAACCCCAGGTTCCAGTATAGGTTGGGAAATTACATATTAGAGAGCAGTGTAGGGGAAAGGGACCTGGGGGTCCTGGGGACAGCAGGATGACCATGAGCCAGCACTGTGCCCTTGTGGCCAGGAAGGCAAATGGTACCTGGGGTGGGTTAGAAGGGGGTGGTCAGTAGGTCAGAGAGGTTCTCCTGCCCCTCTGCTCTGCCCTGGGGAGACCACACCTGGAATATTGTGTCCAGTTGTGGCCCCTCAGTTCCAGAAGGACAGGGAACTGCTGGAGAGTGTCCAGCGTAGGGCAATGAAGATGATTAAGGGAGTGGAGCATCTCCCTTATGAAGAAAGGCTGAGGGAGCTGGGTCTCTAGTTTGGAGAAGAGGAGACTAAGGGGGGACCTTATTAATGTTTATAAATATATAAAGGGTGAGTGCCATGAGGATGGAGCCAGGCTCTTCTCGGTGGCAAACAATGATAGGACAAGGGGTAATGGGATCAAGCTGGAACACAAGAGGTTCCGCTTAAATTTGAGAAGAAACTTGTTTGGGGTGAGGGTGGCAGAGCCTGGCCCAGGCTGCCCAGGGAGGTTGTGGAGTCTCCTTCTCTGCAGACATTCCAACCCGCCTGGACATGTTCCTGTGTGACCTCACCTAGGCGTTCCTGCTCCAGCAGGGGGATTGGACTAGATGATCTTTTGAGGTCCCTTCCAATCCCAAACATACTGTGATATTGTGAAGGCTAAAAGTAGCTTTTTTATGCATAGATATGTGATCATTTTCAAGTTGTGGAAGAGCTAACAGCGACTTTTTGTGTTGTTCCCTAGCAATGGTGTCAGCCTCTCATTGCCTGCTGTGGAAGGTGTGAGAAAACGGGTTGTAAAGCTCTCACTGCTGTGGGAGTGAGTGACCCTCATCCAGAGATTCGGATGGGTGGTTTGACAGGAGAAGGGCTGGGGCAGAGCTACCATCTCCATGCCTTTGGTTGTGTAACATGTGAGGGACTTTGAAGAAATTCCTACTTCCCATCTGTGTCGGGCCAAGTGTTTTCTTTTCCCTCCGTAACCTATACAGCAGACTTTTAGATAGTCTCTTACATATACCATCTTATACTCTTGCTGTCATCACTATCCGTGTTTCCTCTGTGCAGCTGTTTTCATCTTTACAAACAAACACGCTTTTAGGTCTTAGTCTGCAAGTAGGTCCTATTTGGAGCATTTGTCTTGTGGGAAAGGCACTTATTTTATGTCGGGCAGTAACAACACTCAGTGGCCTCATTGTTTGTGATCTCCTGCATTTCCTCCTGCTTCAGTTCAGTCAGAACTTGGGCAAACTTGTAGAGGATGCATAGCAATTATTTGCACAGAAAACTCATGTGGGGGAAAGTTTCAATAATTGCAGCTGTCTTTTAATGGAGTTTAACTGTCAGAAGTGTGGAGGAGTTGGTTCTACACCTGCGGACAGACACATTAAACAGAGAACTAGAGACTTGGAGATTAAAAGTCTTGATAGTAGGTCACCAATCTTTTAAGCCCTTATTTGTTCTTCTTTGTGCATTTATTGTGTGTTTTGCCTACTGTGTTGTATCTACCATAGCAATTTCATGGGTTTTGGCCACAAGATGGCATCTGATTTCATAATCTTCTTTTAAAATATCACTTTTTTGTTTTTTTTTCTGTCTTGATGGAGTAACGCCCAGTTTTCTAGCAGCAAATTGTAACCTACTTTCCTTCTGCCTTAGGGAATACCTTCAGGAGCAAATGCAGTATGATTTTCCACGGCATTCTTGGTTTCTAATAGCTGGAACCGTCAGCAGAGGTGACGGGCTCGGTGACACTTGCTGTGAATCCTCTGCTGTGCAACCCCCATTCTCAACCCTTCCAGGGTGTAACTGCTGCCTCTGTTGTGATTGTTGCCTGGTAAATGAGAACTGACACAAAAGTTTCAGCTCATTTCTCTTGTGAAGTGATCCAAAAAGTCCCTTGAAGTTGTTAGAAAAACTCTCATTGGCATAAAGGAAACTTTTAACCTGGCCTCTGCTTACAAGTTTTAATTCCAGCTAAGCTTCTGAAAGTTACAGCTAGTGTGTTTGCTCCTTTCTGCTTCAGGGCATCTCCCATGTCCATGTATTTGGGGAAGGAGGAGCAGTCAAGTTTGAAGGACAAGCCGGCGATCGAGCAGACGCTTCTCTGGGCAGGCTGGGAATTCTGCCTGTGCAATTGCGGGAGAAATGAGTGACTGTGATTTATCGGGGGATCGGCCCTACAGCTAACCCAACAACAGTCGGTTCTCAGAAGCTTCTAGAACAGAAGGTGGATCTTAATTTGCAAAGGGAGAACTAAATTATTAAAAAATTATTCAAATCAGTTTGGCTTAACTGTGCAGATGACGTGCTGCTTGGGAACTACTGAATGATGTGAAATAAGGCAATTCACCTTTTTTGAAGTAACTTTAGCAAGTAACATAATTGTGAATTGCTACAGAATATTTTATCACAGGAGACCTTCCACCAACTTAAGAAAGCAAAAAGTGAAGATTATTTGAAGAGCTTAGACAGATTCATAGAGTTCAGGTGCAACCCTGGCCCAGAAACCCCATGTCCCTTTGATTACTGGAAACCGGTGGAGTTCAGTCAGATGAAACGTACAGTATTTGGCCTGAGTCTGATATTCCTCCTTCAATATCTGCTACTGTCCCTCTTCTCCTCCTCCCAGAGACCAGGCTAAACCTAGTAGGTGTTAGTTCTGACCCAGAGGGCATTTTCTAAGCTGTTTCTTCTGTGCTTAAATGCTGAGCTCCTTATCTTTGATTTTAATTGATGTTTTTGGAAGCATGTGTGTAAAAACACTCTTCCATTCATAGTCACATAGACCATATCCTCTGCACTGGACAGTGACAGAAATAATTTCCTCTCTGTTTTGCAACGAATTATTGAAATAGTAACTGTAGCACCTGCGTTCCTTGACTCATCAAACAAAACAATACCAGAAGGTGCCAAATGCACTTTAATTTTTTTAAATAACAATCCCGTAGGATTGTTCCAATCCACCAGGAAGGGCTGTAGAGACTCTTCCCAGATTAAAGGCCACGGGGTAGGAACCTTGGTCAGCCGGGGTGGCAGAGGAGGTACAGGTGGTAATGGGCAAGGAGGCAGGGACCAGTGCACAGGGAATGTGAGACTGTAGACACCAAATAGTTCAGCATCCTTGTTACTGCTGAACTCATGGATCAAGAAAAAGGGTAGATTTACCTCTGTAGTATGGTCATCCTGGACGAAATGTAGATGAAGCAGTAGATGCTCACAAAAGAGAGGCCAGCAGCAGGCAACGTGATAAAGGCTGGAGCAGCAAAAAGATTTTTAAATAAGAAGTTCAGCAAAGAGTGGAACAGTTGACCATGGTCTCTGTGTGGATGTGTTTCATGGTTAGATGTTCTGATTGAAGCTTTTCTGTCTTTGGGGCAGACCCAAAGGCTCTTTGCTCTGGGAGTTCCTGATCGCTGCTGAGGGCTGAGCTCGGCACACGGGGTTTCCATCAGTGTGGGATGCACCGCTGGCCTTCCTCTACTATAATATAATGGAGGAGAGGTACCTGCTTTTAAAAATTTAAAAGTCTTTAATTTATCTGAAGCCTCTACCGCTCAGTCCAGTCACATATGGCTGAAATTGGCAAGTGGGGATGTTTGTGGAGGGGACAGACAAACAGACACTGCATGATCTGGGCTAAACCCTCTGTTTTTCAGATTGGGTTTTAATACAAGCTCTGTTAACTTTCTTAAGTGGCTCTTTCTGTAGATACTTACCCTAACACCTCAGAGACTTGTCTTTACACCTACAAAATTCCTTGGAGGCAAGGAAGGGTTACTCTCTTATTTTTCACTTGAACAACTGGAACACAAAGGAATCTTGACCAAGATGACAAAGCTATTTAAACATCTAATTCCTAATAGGAACTTACGGCTCTGTAAAAATAGTCCCCTGAGTGACCTGGATGCAAGAAGTTTGCCCAAGACGATGCTGAAATGGTGTCACAGAGCAGTGAGGCTTGACTTGCCACCACCCGATTTCACTCTGTTCAACAGGCTACAAAGATGCTGAGGGGTCTGGAGCATCTTTCTGATGAGGAGACACTGAGAGAGCTGGGGCTGTTCAGCTGGAGAAGAGGAGCTCAGAAGGATCTGATCAATGTGATCAATATCTCAGGGATGGGTGTCAGAGGATGGACCAGACTCAGTGGTGCCCAGTGACAGGATGAGGGGCAACGGGCACAGACTGAAACACAGGAGGGTCCATCTGAACATGAGGAGAAACTTGTTTGCTGTGAGGTGCAAGAGCCTGGCCCAGGCTGCCCAGAGCGGGTGTGGAGTCTCCTTCTCTGAGACATTCAAACCCCCTGGACCCACCTGTGTGATCTGCTCTGTGACCCTGCGGGAGCAGGGGGGTTGGACTGGGGGATCTACAGAGGTCCCTTCAACCCCAACCACTCTGTGGTTCCTCTGGATGGAGACAGATGCTGTGCTGGGGCAGGGGCTTAGTGCCACCCCAGCTGTATCGACACTGCTGCTCCTGTGAGCCCTGTTTCAGACTAAAGGAGTAGGGCTAGTTTAAGTGATGCAAACAGCAGGCTTTCACTGATTTTGTGTGTGATACAGTGCTTCCAGGAACAATTTTCCTCGGAAACTAACAGGGCTGAAGGCTGTCCCATTTTCCACAGGTATTGCTGGATCCGGGAGAGGATGTTTGTAGTGTAAGTAACTTTACACATTTCCATTCAGCCTGAACACTCTGTGGTTGGAGAGTCCAAAAAAAGCTGCTGTTAGCAGAATTTGCTCCTGTGCTGAGGCTTTGCTTGAGGAACTCAGTGGCGTGTATCGGTGAAGTGTGCTTCAGGTAATTATTTGCCTCTTGGTACACCTGACAGTATGAAAGCTCTGTTTTCCGTGAATGTTGAAGAGCAGATTTTCAAACAGCACACACCTAGTCTAGAGCATATTCCAGCTAACAATTTAGTTTTGAAAAGTACTGATTCCGTTACTGATTCTCTGTCTATTTTTTGGTATGGAGATGTTTCAAACTCTTCCACTCGAGGTCTGAAGGAAAAAGCTTATTGCAACAGTAAGGAGCTAAGGACAGCTATCCAACGACACCTCCATTTCCAGCTTTTCACATCTGGTTAAGTGCATTATGACATTTTTGCTTTTACGTACGAATCATTAGTTATTGGCTGTGACCAGGAGGAAAAAGAGACAGCAATTTTCTTGTGCTTTTCCATATTCCTATATAGAAAGGGGGTAATATTTTTTAAATATGCTGAGTGCTTCTGTTGCATCTCTTGTCTAAGTACCTTCAAGTTCTCTGCAAATAGTGATCAAATCAGTTGTATGTTGCATGACGAGACAATTATTATAAAAGAATAAGGGGGAGTGTGAGATCACCTTCCATTTCTTTTACGAATCCAGAGACAAGCACATTTTCCTTTCCTGCTGAGCAATGAGAAATTCTTGTTTTATTCTGATCAGCTTCAAAAGCGAAGTGGAACTACGGTTTATCTATAGTCCTGTTTTTCTGTTAATGTGCTCAAAGTGGGTTTTATTTGGCAATTATGCTTTTTTCAGCAGAACTGGAGTCTTCAAACAGCCTTTCCCCATCTAAGCAGGATAGTAAGTGGAAAAGGAGGTTGTTCCTCTATTAATCTCCTGCATGGCTCAGTAGAAGCTCTGTCAGTCTCTTGTGTGACTCCTCTACATCAAATAGGAAAAACTTTTATACCTTCTAGTTCTCACTTCTGTACTTCAGTCCCAGTCCCAGATTTCCTTTTCTGTCAGCTGCTGCCTTTGTTCCCTTTGATGAACGGTTGTGTGACCCAGTGAGATTTGAGCTGCATATTTGTGCTTTGTTGTCTCACCTGCTCTTGTTTTGACAGCTCAGAATGGGCGAACGAGGCAGACCAGAAGCTTTCTGGAAAGGCTCAAACTTCAGAAACCTGCAGTGCAGCCCGGCAGTGGTACAGCGACCGCTGAGCTGCTCGGCAAGGCCACATGTCCCTGGGGGCTGAGGGATTGCTGGGCACTCTGAAGGGACACTAAGGTACAGCAACCCTGTCTGTGTGTCCAACAGGCTCCCTGGGCCTCCGACACTTTCTGCCTCCAGCATGCCTAGTGACATCCACTCCAAACAAGCTTCTGCAGAAACCTGTAGGTTTTGTGAAGGCAGCAAATCTTATTCCTTCTATAAGGAAAACAAAAGGCATTTTGGGGTGTTGGAGGGGAGTTTAATACATACGTTAAAACACTGCGTCTCAGTAATGTTAGTTGTGAGTCAGTTCAAGGGATACTGGCTGGTTGGCACTATTTCTAGAAGGAGCATTTTCCACTGAGCCTGTGATTCCATAGCAGTTTAAGCCAAAAAAATCGGTGTACTATTGCTACCCCTAGCCTCTACTCGCACATTCCCCCTCCTGTCTCCTCCCCTCTCCTTTCTGTGCACATTCAGCGTGGATGAGGCTGTTCCCTGTGTGCTGGGCTTTGCAGGCTGGAATGGCAGAGATGCTGCATTTCTCTAACACCCAAGAAACAGTCTTACCACCTGGCAAAAAAATTCTGGGAACTTGTGGCCTGCCTGAATCAAATAAATGGGTAGTCTAAGATGGAAAGTGGGGAAGATACTATCGAGTATTTTTACTAGTTCTACCATTAATTTACACTCTTTCTGACCTTTGGCAAAACAATTGAATTTGTGGATGTCCGAACTCTACAATGGAGTTATCAATACATTTGATCCTGTAGGAAACTGGCACGGTGCTGCTCTGTGTGTGCCGAGACGTTTGAGATCCTTGGACAGAAAGTTCTCCACCCATCTGAATTGCTATAATTATGACTTTGTTAGTTGCGTATTTGTAAACACGGGGCAAGAAGTCTGGGGAAATACCATAAATCAAAAACTCTGGAAAAACATGAAAAAGAATATTGAGTTCCTCTTACTCTGAAGTTTGTAAATCTCAGAGTCCATATTAGGAAAAAATATTCTGCTGCATTATGTCACTTTTCAGACTATGGCTAGTGCCACTTTGTCCCCATGTAGAAAATACTGAGATCAGAATAAAAGATTGCTTATAATTACATCCACCTTCATTCTTTTCTTGAGGGGCAAAACAGAATGTCCCAGGGAACCCAGAGCATTAGCGTGTCTGTGCTCTGCTGCACAAGGTTAGTTCAAAACTGAAAATCTGTGAGGTTCAGTATAGAACAATAAACTGATAAGAGGAGCCCAGGCCAAGCACTGCTGGTCCCAGCTGTTGGAGTTTATCAGGGACTAAACTCCAGACTTGGCTCTGTGACCCTCATGAGAGAAGTCGAACAGGTTACCAGTAATGAAAACACTCAGAAAAATTGGTATTGTTTCACATTTTAATGTTTATGTTCTTGCACATGGGCGATCAGGGAGTTTCCATCGGCAGCACTGCTGGAAGAGCAGGTTGACAAAGAGCTGAGTATTATCCTGAGGATAAATGAGTTAACCCATCACCGCAAACACTGTGCTGGCGGATTTTAGTGCAATTAGCTCCACAAATACCAAGACATGCAGTCTGCAACCAGACTAAAAGGTCTCCTAAACAATTAGGGGACCACGGCCCCATGGACCCCTGTCATGCACATTAATGTCACTGCCCTTAGCACAGGGTATGTGTGTGCTTTGATGCCAGGGGAATCCAGAGTTTGACGGCCCCATAAACCTCGTACCATTTTTGGTCCCAGCTCCCACGACTCAGTGGCATTTTATTTACTACACCTCATAACGTTTAGTCAATAAACACGTACAGGTTGGAGAGAAGGTCTAGTGTGAGCTTAATTACCTCAACTCTCTGCCTTCTCTTTTGTTATGTACATCATGGATACTTGACAGCATTAACATTCCTGGAATTGTATCTGCCATCCTTTGTAAAAGGATTGAATACTACGCATTAGTTCGGGCTCGTGGGGCATTTGTGTCTCCAACAACAGCTTAATTATGGACATTGTTTACTAATCAGTATTAAATTGACAGACTATGAGGGCTAATCTGGAGATTAACACAATAGCTTGTTTTCATTTTGTTCTTCTAGCAGTTTATTGAATGCAAGATTTAAAACAAGACCCTTTTGTGAGCCTTACCTTCCACATCACAGCTTGCGTGAGTTTAAAGATCTGGAGATTTCCTTACTGTAACTTAGAGTTTGAGCACATTTTGCTTAATATATACAAACTATCATAAAAAACCCATGTACTGGGTACTGCTGGATGTTAAAGCAATATAGGGTGTCCATCTGTAGGATCAGCAGTTCACAAATCTTCAGTCTCATTTAAGCCTTCTGTTTGTTCTGTTTTCACAAGCTGCACCGAGTATCATCACTCAAACAAATACCAACAGACCCCAAGCCCCAAGTAGTAATTTGCGTGGTGAGAAGATCTGATGTCACTGTGTGCAAAGTCATTCAGTGAAAGCTGTGGGTGCTTCTGGGACATCTGTTTTGCCCATACAAATTATTAAACTCCCTGCTAATTTTGATTTACCTGTGAGTGATTTCTGGTTTTGGCCACGAAAGCTGCCCAGAAGCTGAATGTCTGTTTGTGTAGGCAGGTTCCCATTTGATTATGAGGAATATAAGGGTTCGCTTAGGAAAGAACACCCATCATGTGAAAGAGTCTTCTGCATGTTTTGTATCTGTCCATCGTGTCTGACTGCAGCACTTGTGATTTATAGTAATGACAGTGACCTGGCGTATCATGTTCACATCTATACTCAGCTCTGATTTTTCAAATTGCTGAAAGTACCTTGGGATTTGTAGCCTGGGAAACTTTGCTTATTGATGGATTGCTTAGCTGATTAAGTAGAAATGAATGAAAACTCAGTAATCATGAGATAATCTTTTCCTATTCTCTGATTTTCTGAAAAAGTGATGTACAGTAGGAGGAGGTGGTGCTACACTGTACTTCACAGCAACAGTGACTGTGGAAAAGCGTCTCAAACAACCAGAAACAAGCGGAAAGGGCTGTCACTACCCTCTGTCCCAGACACGGCAATTTCATACGCAAGGTTTAATGACAATGTGGCACTCCAAATTACACTGTGGAGCAGCAGTTATTTTACTTGTGGCAAGACAAGGTGGCAAATATTCCTGCGCTGAAATACCCAGCAGAGTGTCTCTGAAGTCGGCGCTCTTCTGCTCCATGCACTTCGCATGCTGGAAGTAATTAGTATAAAAACCCTAATCTTTTTTTGCATCCGAGCCACGCGGTATAATCCAGTCTTTCAGAAGGATAAGTCAGTATTTCTGAGCTCACTTGGATTTAATGTAAACAATAAAGGGCTAATTCAATAAAATGGCTTTGACCCATCAAAATCTCCTTTTGGGAGCTGTACTGTAGGCTTGGAGCCCACATGGTGTGTTGTGCACGCAGAAATCTTCAGACCTGCGTGGTTTGGAGAATAGCTGACAGTGCAGATGTACCAGCCCCAAGGAGCGCCAGTTGTTAGAGGTTTTGCACCTTGCTTTTTGGGGTCATATGCATTCATTCTTAGAGAACTTGTTTGTCGAATACGATATGACAGCTTTTCCGATTTATTCACAGGCCTTAGAAAAAACAAAGGAAGAAAAGGAAAAGAAAACCAAACAGAAAGACAATTAGCTAGGACGAAAAGAGCAACTGATTTTTTTCATTCTTCAATTTTTGTGTTTAAGATTCTTCAGAGTGTAGGTTTCAGCAAACTTTGACTATTTCATCTGTCTCCAGCAAAAAAATCGCAAGAATGCTGTTAAAAATTAAGGCATCCAAAACGCATTTGTTGGCTTCTGAAAATTGAAGCTAGAGGCTTCTGAACATTTGGGCTCACAGACTCTGAAAAGTCTCTCAGAGGAGACTCTCGCATAGTGAGTTTAAGACCGTGGCAAATAGGTCGCCTTTTATTACTATGCTGCAGACTCCTTAAAACTTGTCTGTTGATCACAGGTTGAAATTCGGTAATGAAGGTAAATGACTGGTTATTGTAGCAAAGTCAAGTTTTACTTAAGTTTTACTTTTGCTCCTGGCTCCTTATTTCCTCGAAGGGTTGTTCTTTCACATAGGAGCAGCAGGCTTTTAGAAATGGATTTAGATTGGCTTCACACATGTGAATGTACATCCATAAACCATGTATTTTGACTATTGTGTGCAAAGGTTAACAACTCCGATCTCTCCATCCACCTTTTTTGCAGTTGCTCGTATTCAAGTCCTTTTTAAGCAACAGTCTTGAAAGAGTGAGCACTAGAATGTTTTCGTGGGACTCTTGGGAAGCTGATAAAGTTTGCTAGTTAATCCAATAAAGCTAAGTCTGTTGCATCAGACCACATCAGTCAGATCAGTTTACACTCTGGCTTTTAAAGCAGGTCTTTGTTTATTTTCTTAAAGAAGTACCTGCTACCTGTACATAGGCACTCAGGGCAGAAGGGACCACCCCACCGATCATCTGTTTCCAACCCCGTTTCCATAGGCCATGAGGTGTTTTCTGGAAGCTGGATTAAAGTGTTAAACTAGAACTGTATCTGGTCTTGCTTAAAGGCTAAGAAGAACAAAGTCAGCCAAATCCTGTACTAAGATGTTCCAATATTTAATAACGCTTATTACAAGGAAATTACTTTTTTATTTTAGAGTTGAATTCATCCAGCTCCAGGATTTTGTTATACTTTTGTTAGATCAAGACATTCCTGGTTGTCAAGTCTCTTCTCCATGTATTAAGCTCAATGTACTGAACTCCTTAAGCCTTACACTATAAGCTTTCCTTTTCTAGATCTCAATATTTTTTGTAACCTTACTTTGAATACTTGAGGAATAGTCAAACCTTCTTCAAAGAATGTGCATCAGAATCGACCGGCAACTCTAACAGATGTTTCATCTGTGTACAGAGGTGGTGTTGCATCTCTGCTTCCACTTCATAGACATCTTACAGTCAAATGAACTTTCTTTATGCCACAGCATCTCAGAGGTTTGTGTTTGTCCATTGCCCCTGGAATCCTTACTGCTGCCCGAGTCAATCTCCAATCCCGCTGGCAAAACCTACGTGTTATGTTTCAATATGTTTTAAAATGGCCACGTGATCCATCCATGATAATACAGTTTTTCTTTCTCTCCATTACAGACAAAGGCTTGCAAGCGGGTTATCTCCTACCCTGATGACAACTGAATGGTTGCATGTTACTGCTCACTTCATCATTTGGAAGCATTCAGTACGTTCCTGTGCGATCTCTGACAGCCTAGCAGGTAAGTGTCTTGGAAAAAACTCAAGCGCTCTCTGTTTTCTCCTTTCTTTACATAAGATGTAAACAGTGATTTTAACATTCAGGTTAATTGACTTATCCCCAAGTTTCAACCATATAGTTTATTCTTCAAGGAGAGAAGGAAAGAAAAGGAGGTCTCTGACACCTCCTTTTTACTACTTCTCCTCCTACTACAACACAGAGGTTTTTAAGCTTAGTCTCTCTCAAATCACAATACCTTAAAATGCCTTTAGACATTGTCTTCTAGGTCTAGCTGTGCCAGTTTTAGATATTATTATGCTTAGCTATTTTTGACCACTAGAATGTAAAGTTTTCTTCTTCCCCAGATTAAATCAGAGTGTGTGTCTGCAACAGTTTTAATCTCTCTGAACGAAAACTGCCTCAGTATCAGACTAACCACTGCTTTTCCTACTCCCTTCTTCCCACAAACTGTAGTAGTCATCAGACTCTTTAGTGAGGCAGCTTGAGGAAGGCAAAACCATTGAAAATTACTTTTTCTTAGAGTTAAGATGCAATCACATTCGTTTCCTTTTATAATTTAGGGAGAAATCTCTAGAGAGTAATTCAGACCACCTAAATTCTGATTTCCCTCCTCTCCTCTTAGGAAATTTGATGATAAAGTTATACGATACAGTTGAGCTGATCTAACATCTTGACCTTCTGTTGAAAGAGGTAGTTCTGCTCCTCCCTACTTCCTGCTATCCAGCCCTGCCACTCTTTTTCAGCAGCTAAATAGCTGTCTTGTGTAACTGCACCCCAATCCAGCTCACCCTGCAGGTAGATGAGCACCAGATGTGGCACGAGAGAGGGTGAACCAGCCTTTTAGTCCACGTTAGGAAATGCCCGATCTCTTGCTGGCTGAGCTGTGGTTTTGTAACCCGCAGCAAAGGAGCGGTGACACATTGCTAGGCCAGATAATGCCTTGAATCGCAGTGCTATTTGCTGATTGAACCCTTGTCCAATTACATACACATTTAGGCATCTGAAGCATCGTTATCTCATTTTCAAACACCATTTACACAGTTTGATAAGAGATTTTTAGCCTATCTTTCAGGAGGCTGTTAATCCTCTGTGTGAGACTAAACCCCTGTTCTCTGTAAAAGTTGTTCCACTGCTCAAAAAAAAATTCCCCTCCTTCACTGCTTACTTAATGAGCTAAACTTTCACTTACTGTTCTTTTCCTTGCTTGGAAAGTTTTCTGAAAAGATAATTAAAAACCCTTTTCTGCAGTCTGTCAAGAGCTCTGGGCTGGTGCCTGGTGTGTAATATCATGGATATCAATGTGGATTGTAACCAAAGAAGTCCTTCCTGAACTTGGAATCTTCCATGTTCGTGGTGATAATATGTGGCCTTCATTCCTGCAAAACTACTAGCTTTTCTCTTGTCTGTCTTTTGTCTCTTGCAGGTCATCTTAATCGGTTTCTGTCACGGAGTTCTCAGACAGGACTGTCTATCGACTTTGGCAAGCTGAGGGTTGTGTCTTGGACCTCTGAAGTCTGTCTGGTTTGAGCCAGTGGCAATTCTCAATGGATTCCTCCAGCTTCTTCTTGCAAGTTGGTCTCTTTGTATGTCTACAGTGTCAGGTACAATTAAATACACTCAGGGGTAAAGATTTTGGGTTTCCTCCTTGCTGTGACATGTATTCAGTCATCTTTTGTTTTCTTGTCTGCTTTTCATGTGATTCCTCTGGGAGAGTGTTGGGAGTCCCTGTGGAGTGATTTGGACCAGTCTGTTGAGAAAAGATGTTTCTCTCAGTCATAAACTTTCTCCTCCACCTGAGCTTGTACCTCATAAAGGCAAAAATATGTCTTTTTTAAGAGAACTGAAACTGGGCACACCCAGTGTAGTGGCATAGAGCTGAAACCCCTCTGTCCATCTGCATTGCTGATGGGAACCTGCACCACAAAGCAAAGCCTCAAGCTCAGCTCTGGGAATATTCTCAGAAATTCCACTTTCAGCCACTTGCTCTTCCCAGTTTGTATTTCCTCAGCACCATCCCCTTGGCAAGGGTTGCAAATAACCTTAGGAAATCAAAGTCAGAACCTACAGCACTTCCTTGTACCTGATGCAAACTATTCCAGAATCCTAAAAGCAATCCCCCAAACCCAACAGACCCTGAGGGTGGGTTTATGTGGTCTCCATATGTGCTACTGAAGGCATGGACATCGTGGGACTCAGCCCACAGCCAGCTCAGACCAGGGCTCCTGAATGGTGGCCGTTTGCACGTACCATGAGGAGTCAGGGGTTGAAACGTTGGTTTCTAGAGGACAGGCCTATATGTCTTTGTTTCCTGCTTTTCTCAAAGCTATATCTGTGCTCAGATGGAGTGAAAGCTGCTTCAATTACCGCCAGGCATAGAGATGCAAGTAGCTATCAGGCTTTTTATTGGGCTTCCTCACCATTGCTCCGCCTTGTGCTTCAGCAAAGGAAGCGTTAAGAGAGGAAAGTAACTGGCCCATGTTAATTAGAGACTTCTCTTCTGCTTTTCCCAGGGACAGACTATCAGTTGATAATTACAATGTGTCACTAACCCCCAGTTGCTTCTGATGCTGCTGCTTGGTGAGCTAATGAGGGAGGGAGGATGAGCTGTGGGAAGAGTCTGTCCTGAGGGGAGTCTTCACTTCTCTCTGGAGTTCAAACTGTAAGAATCATAGAATCATTTCAGAAGAGACCCTCAGGATCATCGAGTCCAACCATAACCTAAGGTTGGGGTTTACAACAATAATACTGATATATGCTCTTATGACACTCTGCGAATTATTTTTTCTCACGATTTAGTGTTAGATATGCTACTAATGCTACACTTAACTAATACACATTGCAGCACGTGCTTGTCTTTGCCTCAGAGCGGAAGGAGGTCTGTTCCCATCCTTTTTTAATGTGTGTGTGCAGATGACCTGCTCCACCTCATTAGCTCTGCGGTGCTGGTTGGTGTGCTGGGAAAGCTGATCCTGTAAGATCCGCTCAGCTGAAAGGGATGAAGTGCGGCTGCGCTGACAGAGCTGCCATCTCTGCTTCCTACATGGGAATCAATTCGATGAGGGATGCGACGGAGCATCCCTTGTAGGCCTTCAGTGAAATGAATAAGAATGTTCTAGCTCAGATTTTTTAAAATCGCATATATGCATATAATATTAATCCATATTCTATAATCAACAGTTCAGGTCCTGATTTGGGTTAAAGGGAATGACCTTACTGTCTCTATGACATTTGAAAATGCCAGCTGCTGTGTCATTTTAGATATTGTCTCAAGAACACAATGCACAGCTAGATCCTATGATCAGCCCCCTGAAGGAAATATAAGTGAAGTGCTGTGTCCTTTAGTCTTGTAGAATTACACATTTAAAAGACTTTTGATTCTTAAAAAACCTCCTTTATAGCTGTATTAAAAGTACCCCTTTTCTAAAAGCTAATGTTGATATCTAACCAGTCAACTAAAATGCTGCATTAACATTTTATTGGAATTCTCTGATCGACCTCAGCCCTGAAAAACTTATATTTGAATAAGGTGTTATTACAATTCAAAACACTTTGGTGAATTTTACCAGATACCGTGGTTTAAACATATATATCATATCTCTTCTGACGTCAGTGAGATTTGAGTATGTACTCAAAGGCACTGCAATATTTTGCTGAACAGGGATGTTCTAAAGTGTGTCCTTAAATTAAAAATATTTGTAGTCCTTAAACACCTATATTAGTTAAATATCTTTGATCAGCATCTGTTAGGGTTGATTTGGGATCACTTGGTACCATTAGAAGGGAGAAACACATTTGGTAGAGATCCAGAGCACCGAGTTTCAGGGTGAAGTGAACTTCTGGTGTGTAAAGCAGTTATTAAGTCTCAGAGAGATTTGTACTGGGAATGCTGTTGGCATAGTGATAACTATCAAACTGAATGGAGTCTTGGAAAGAACAACACTTGATAACAGCTGTGTTTGCATTAAACATTTTTAGAGTTCAGTTCAGAGCAGTTCTGCGCCATATATGTAGAATTTTTATGCAGAATTTGCATACAGAAAGCATGGAATGCTCTTCTCTGGGTAAATTATTTGCTTCTGCTATTTATGACACTCCCCCCCTTCCCCTGGGCACACATGGCTGTGAGGATGTGAGTTAGTAGAGAAAACAGGTGTGCCTGGTCAGAAGAGCAGAACGCTCGCATTCACGGGAAAAGCAGGATTTTTGTTTTGGCCGAGATGTATAACGCAGTCCTCCCTCTGGGTCCATCCGCGCTGACCTTTTGGCAAGACTGAATTCAGGCACAGATACCATGGCCCATATTTTCCTCATCTAATGGAGATGCTTTAATGCTGTCCTTATTAGACAAAAGATTTAAGTACAGTCTTAAGTCAGGAACATTGCACTAGGCTTACTCTCTCCTCCGAGGACAAGAGGTTCTTCTAGATGGTACTTCAGGTCTTCTATACATCGAGCCATCTTCTCTCTCACTAGGAAGGTGCACGATAAGACTGAAGGGGTCCAACAGCTCATTTCAGGTGAAGGACACAGTCTCACTCCTCTTCCTCTCCCTTCTTCCCAACTATGTGGATAGTTTTCCTCTGGGGCAGCAGCTCTCATGCTTGCCTGACTGCAGAGTAAACGCTGAACCAACTCATCAATCTGGAAGAAAATTACCCTTTTTCTTTGATCAGGTGGAGCAAAAACTTTCCTGCAGGCTGAGTGAATCACATCAGGGGTCAGGGGAGTGCCAGGGAATAAAGAGTATTGCAACGTGAAGGATTCTTCCCTTCCGGCAGACTCTCCTCGGAAATTTCTCTGACGTTGTGTGTTCCAAAAGGCCAAAGATCACAGCACAATACTCCACAGTCTGTGAATCTCACCTCATGTCATCCCTGGATTTGGATTTGGAGATGGAAGAATTGCAGACATATGGTTTGTTTGGAGTTCTTCTAGACAGGGGTGTTTTTCCATGGGCCTCAAAACAACTGAAGATGGAGCTCCCAGAGCTGTGCAAGTCCCTGTTCCCAGGACAGCAAAACCTAAATGTGTTGGAATTTGGCTGAAACAGTGCAACTAGTATTCTATTTTCCTGCAAGAGATACCTTCTGACTTCACCAGCTGTGTTAAGTACGTGAATTTTACATGTCATGTGAAAGGTAGTATCTCTGTCAGCACCTGTCATTAATACCATTTTGGGTCATCTGCTCTGCAGTGATTTGGACTGTAGGATGCAGCTACTGGCTCAGCAGTATCACTTGCAGCAGTTTAGATGTTCTTCAGAGGTTGCTGCCTAAAATACTGACCTGATCCTGCCTGACCTGCATAGCTCATGAAATCTGATGGAATTTCTTAAAGGTACCAGGACTGATTTCACCTGTGTCTGTGCTGACTGTACCATTTTTCTTTCCTTATGAGGGAGAGGTACAATGAGTAATAGCAGGCATCATTAATTCTTTTGGTATTTTTGCTTCTCTGTCATCTGAAACAGAATTTTGTCTTCAATAAAACTGGTTTTGATGGTTTTAAACCCCCTTCAACCATTAAAATAGTGTGAGCCAAGTGGAAACCATCGGAAAACTGTGAATGATCATGGATGCTGGTTCTCCTGCAGGTGGTTGGTGAGGACAGTGCTTGAATGTCCAGAGGTCCTTGTGTTGATTGTTCCTGTTCTTATCAACAAGAGATTCAGTCTATGTTATTTCTTTTGTCTTCCTTCAGTGCTATGTAGGGTTGGAGGTGGTGGTCTGATGTCCCTAGAGCTGAGACATTCTCTGTTCCATATGGCTGAGCACTGGTATATAATCAGATTTCATTTGTGGAGCAAGAGTAAACTTATCTTCCATGTTCCTCCTTTGTATGCAACCTCTAAAAGGCTTCATTGTTTTAAAAGAAAGATTCTGGGCTAAAGGCGAGCTGTGCAGTTTTGGAAACATGTTTTTGACTTTTTTGTCCAGGCTAAGAACAGCATTCATCTCTTAAGGCTGCATTTCATGTCTGGGGGGGCAGCCTGTGTTCCCATGGTCTGAAAGGGCCGGAATGTCTATGGGGTAGGACCTCCCCACTCTCAGTGTCCCCTTGTGCTTTCCAAGTGCTCAGCATTCCTTACAAATTACAGTCTTTTGTGGTACAGAATACCGTACTATTTTAACCAATTGGAGGGGTGGTGGTGCTGGGGGGTGGAATATAATAGGCTGAGAAGTATTTTCTTACTGTGCTAGATGGTTTGTTTAGGCTTCCGTCCTGCAACAGGGTCTGAGGACATGGACCTTTACAGGCCCGGTGGGACTCTCTCTGAATAGAAAAGGTCTCCCCTACTATCACATCCTGAAGTGTGTAAAATCCACTGTCAGCTGTAGCACCTCCATATACTTAAACTGATTAAACACTATAAAGGAAAGGAGCTAACAGATCCAAATCCCAGAATACCCACAGTTACTGAGCAGTAGGCAGGTACTAGTGTTCATTTCAGGTGGTAGTATGGTTTTTAAATCCCAGATTGCTTGAATCCAATCAGAAATGTGAAAAGAACACTCAAGAAAATAGCTTCTGAGATGAAAAACATTTAAGTTTACACTAGAGAGACAATAAGCAAATTATTGACTTTAGGAATCCCATTTTCAGGTGGCTGTGAAAACTGTCAGGAGAAGGGTCCAGAGATCAAAAGGAGACAAAAATGTTAAGAGAGCTTCCTGAGAACAAGAATGTGGCAGCGGGAGACTTGTTAGAGCCACGTAGGGTGAAGGATGGAGCACAGAGACCAGAGACGTACATACTCTGTAAGATAATCTAAAGAGATCAGCCCTCCTTGCTTAAAGCAAAAGAGCTGGGAGCTGACAGTAAGCACCAGTGAGCCCTGGGGAACGACTAAACAGCTGTATTGCATATCTTGTTTTTAAGACTTGTTTTGTCAGAATAGTTTGGTTATAAGATCTGCCCAGATTCTGCAGATCTAGGCTTTTCACACAGACAGTGGTAGAAAACGAATAGCATCCTTGGAGCAGAGTATTTTTAGTGAGAACGTGAGTCTGTGTTGAAAAATCGTCTGTGGATCTAATATTATTTTTCTAACTTAAAAAAATTATTATCTTCCACACCCAATTTTTCAAAACTACAGTGAGGTCTCACAGCTTTGCCCACAATTCATATATCCATCTATCTCTTCATCCGCACAAATCCAGCATGAATTGTAAATTTAAGCATGCACTCAGGTGAGTGACATTTGTTGAACACGTGGTGCGATAGGACAGCAGTACATGGGGTGATTTCAGGAATCTGTCAAGAATAAACATTATTGATGATAAAACATGCTGAATATGCAGCCGGCATATATGCAATAGAAAACAGCATTGCCTTTGGTTTTGCTGTTCTATTTATTTCATTCATTTTCATGCATAATAAGTCTTCACAAGTATAGGATTTATTCTGAAGAAATCACTGCAGAGTTCCTTCCTTTTAGGGGAAGAGCAGGCTCCTTAGGGTAAGAACGTATTAGAGGTAGGAGAAAGTAACTGGCGTGTTTCCTGAAGGTAATACCGATTTGGGAGTTGAAAGAAGAAAAGAATTTGCTGCAGTCTTGTGAGAAACAATCACCTATTGGAATAATCCAAACTAATAAACCCTCTCTTTTACACTATTAAGAAGTTTCTTCCTACATTCTTAATGTACTACATTTCCTGATACTAATGATATGGGTACTTGTTTCCTCAAATGTGCCATTCTCGTTACACTTACTATTCAATAAAATCTCATTTCTCCCCCTAAGACGCAAAGGAACACAAAGAACAAGAAACAATTCTATTTTGTTGTATCCCAAGTAATTTAATAAAATAGTAAGTAAGGTTTTACCTCTGACTTCTGACAAGTTCCTTGGCGTAAAAAGTCCATTTAACAGCTGTGCTACCAACATGAGCTCAAAACATCTCCATGTTTTCTGAGCTCTACCTCAGCAATGGCTCTAAATCACTTCCCACCCACCTTCGGCCTGCACTGTGCCCTTGTGGCCAGGAAGGTCAATAGTACCTGGGGTGGATTAGAAGGGGGTGGTTAGTAGGTCCAGAGAGGTTCTCCTGCCCCTCTGCTCTGCCCTGGTGAGACCACACCTGGAATATTGTGTCCAGTTGTGGCCCCTCAGTTCCAGCAGGACAGGGAACTGCTGGAGAGAGTCCAGCGCAGCCACCAAGATGCTGAAGGGAGTGGAGCATCTCCCGTGTGAGGAAAGGCTGAGGGAGCTGGGGCTCTGGAGCTGGACAAGAGGAGACTGAGGGGTGACCTCATTCACGTTTACAGATATATAAAGGGTGAGTGTCAGGAGGATGGAGCCAGGCTCTTCTCACTGACAACCAATGATAGGACAAGGGGCAATGGGTACAAAGTGGAACACAGGAGGTTCCACTTAAATTTGAGAAGAAACTTGTTCCTGGTGAGGGTGGCAGAGCCTGGCCCAGGCTGCCCAGGGGGTTGTGGAGTCTCCTTCTGTGCAGACATTCCAACCCGCCTGGACACCTTCCTGTGTAACCTCATCTGGGTGTTCCTGCTCCATGGGGGGATTGCACTGGATGAGCTTTCCAGGTCCCTTCCAACCCCTCACATTCTGGGATTCTGTGATTCAGCTGCTACATGTGCACAAGTACAGTCAAGTGCAAAGAGCTCAGAACTGCTTCCCATGTTTGGGCACGGTTTGGAGAGCCAGGATGGCAGGACTTAGGGGATGTGTTATTCAAAGGTTAAATAATTGTGTCTTGTGAGGTTTCTCATGGTTTGCAGAAGTCAGTCTGGTGTAGCTGTTCTCACCTGCTAAACTCCACAGAGATAAACAACTTTCTAGTCATTATTCTGCAGATTCTCTTGTCTCCAGGTATGAGTAGCAGAGTCACAGGGTGGTGAATACATGTAAATACAAAGTGGAGAAGAGTAGCTGCTTTCTTTAAAGGTGTGCCCCACATCTAACAAAAAAATCAAATCCTCTGCTGTGCAGATGTGTGGAAAGAAGAGGAAGGTGACTGGGGACGGGAGGTATATTTATGCTAAAGGGATCCCGCTTCCTGAAGAAGCTGCTCTTTTGAATAAGGTCTGCTCTGAAGAACTGTGGAGATGGGGAAGGATTACTTTCCTTGCCACAGAAATCTGCAGGGCCCAGCCATATTACTCAGTTGGCAAGAAAACACGCTCTTAAAGATCTCTTCTGTTGAACTTGCTAGCAACTGTGTCACTGACTTCAGTGGGACCTGGATCAGGCCCTAATCTGTTAAAGAAATAAGTGACATGACCGGTTTCCCTCCTGGCCCCCTACTTTTGGCTATTCTGCCCACCACTGTGTTTATGTTTTCTCCAGCTGGGCTGGTTTGATGGCAGCAGCGCAGCCGGGCTGTGTTCCGCCTCCGACCCTCTTCCAGCAGAGAAAAAGTGTTGTGCTGCAGCCCTTTGCTCAGGCAGCTCCTCTGATTATTAAGGGAATAACCTCAAAGAATTTAAGGAATCACAGATATTCTGGGGGGGAAAAAGAAAATCTGTTGGCGGAAAGTGACTGTGTAGGAAAAGCAAAGAATGACCTCGCATCTTGATTCAACTTGTCTGTTATATCAATCATTTACTCTGAGTGGGTAGCAAAGATATGATCTAATAGGTGCAGGGTTCTTATTTCCTGTTAAAGCTGAGCATACCTTTGGTGTGAAATCAGAATGTTTTTATTTTGCGTTATTCACCAAATATTTTTATCAGCTAATTTCAATGGCAATGTAGCAAAAAGCATAATAGGTCATTATGTTTCAGGCTATATAAATCTCTTTAAGGTCTTCTAGATCTTTTATAAGCCTTTATAGTATATGTTCTCCAAAACTTTCTAGTCTTGTGCTTTCCGGTGATGTTCTGCTTTTCTCCCTGTGTCGCACGCACTCAAGTTCATACTTAGGTATAAGAGTAATTTTTTCCTTTGAGAAAATGCTAGTGTGGAGTTAATGATAGTGCAGCCATTCTCAGAGCTTACTTCTCTCACATGCAAGGAGAAAAGAGAAATTAGAACAAAACAGCAAGTGCCATCATCTGCTCTAGAAATCAGTGGTATACTCACAATGATAAGCAGCTGGATCAATATCCACATCAACTACACATGGGTTTCACTGGGAATTCAGGCACTTAATTAGGATTTAGTTTGACTGTCTCTGTGCCTGGTATGCAGTGTTAGCAGGATCAGCCCCTCAGCTCGTGCACTCGAATCTGCCATGAACCTGCTGTGGGCAAACCCGTGTGCTCCCCAGTGACTTCAGTGGAGCCAGGAGAGCCCAGAAGCTGCTCCTGTGGAGATCATTCTAGAATCTAAGTTTTATTATCAATGAGGAACTTTCTGTCTTTTTTTTTTTTTTGGTCTGTGTGGCAATTTTGTTGCCATAACAAGTAAAAGAAGTAATGGGAATAGGTTAGCAAAATGCGAGACACAAGCAAGTAATTGTTCTGGTGATGAACTTTAAAAGGCTGGAAGCCTGAGTTTCTTTCAAGGCTGGTTTCCTTCTCCTCCCTGGATTTAGAACCAGTCAGTGTTAGCTGTAGGCAGTGCAGTGTTAGCACAGCGTAAACGTTTCCACAGGTTTGGAGTGACTGGTCCTGCTCAGTAGGCACAATCGTAGCTAATATGTCCCAAGCAAGAACCAAATAGCTCTTAATGGCCAGCCAGCCTTGTACTGACCTTTCAAGCCATGACCCTGCGGCTGGTTGTATTGTGAGGTTTAGATTGGATCTTGGGAACAGTTTCTTCCCCAAAGGGCTGTTGGGCATTGGAACAGGCTGCCCAGGGCAGTGCTGGAGTCGCCATCCCTGGAGGGGTTGAACAGACACATAAATGAGGTTCTCAGGGACATGGGTTAGAGGTGGATTTGGCAGTGCTGGGTTAATGGTTGGACTTGATGATCTTAAAGGTCTTTTCCAACCAAAACGACTCTGTGCTTCTATGTGTAAGCAAATGAGCTCCACCTACTTAACAGCCCAGATGAAACTGAAGAATTGATGTGTCCATGTTGTTATTAATTTCTTCACCCAACCTTGTGTCATCTGCAAACTTTATCAGTAGCAATACTGTCTCTTCCTCTGCACTCTGGAATATTATCTAATGGCACTGTCCACAGTGAGAGCCCCGTGCTACGACCTGTGCTCTGCCTCTTGGAGCTCCCAGACTCTGTTCTTTGGACCTTTGGACTCCATTTTCCATACAGAGTGATTTCTTTGCTGTGTTCAAGCCATAGACTGGACACTGATTTAGTTCTTATAAAGTACTTATTTAAAATTGTAATTTTGCATGTGTATCCTTCAGTTTTTTTTGATGGATTCTGTCACTCCACTACTTTTTACCAAAAACCACACTATCATCATTAAAATATTTTAAGCATTTAAGTCTTGTATTCCATTTCATCAAGAGAACTGACACCATCTGGGTTGTGAGTCTTTGGCTTTATAAGTGATTGCATCTCATCACAGCCTTATCTTATCACAGTCTTATCTGGAACTGATGTTGTGTTGACCCTTCTGTAATTACCCACAGTTTCCTAGTTTTATAGAAAGGTTGGTACCTTGCAGAAAAGGGGATTTTCTGCAAATCCCCTACTTTTGCAAGATTTTTTGACTAAAAACTGTGCAAGCTCAGAATTCCTTGATCAACTTCAAAAACTCTTAAGTGTAGATTATCTGATATCTGAATCCAGGCAGAAGACAGTATGATAGTGAGTGCTATCAGGTACCCAGGGAGGGCGCGAGCACACTCACGTTCCTAAATACATCACCTAACAGTGGGCGTTATCCCCATAAAATGTGTTTGTGGATTCAGCACTGAGGTTCTGGGGGGAAATCACAGCCTGGCTGTGTCCTCTGCGTTGTTTCGAGGGCCACAACAAGGCCAGTGGTAACTGAAAGGGGATCAAGGTGCTTCCTCTGTGCGTAACAACCCTGTGTGATCTGTTTTCTGCCCCACAGGCGGAAATCCCAATGGCCCCAGAGAAGATATTAGAGCCCTGAGCTGCTTCTCCCAGGTGTGGCTTGTGCCATGGCTTGAAAAGGACTGCGGATAAGGCTGACAAAGTCCACACCGAAGTGGAGCTTTCTTTAAATGCCTCCAAAGCTTGGAAACCAAGGATTGTCCTAAGGTTAGAGCCTAGAGTTCTTTCTTGTTTTTCCTTTGTGTTTTTGCAGTGTTTACCAGCTTATCCTTTGTATTTTGAGTCATAGAAGTTCAACTCCTGGAAGTTTTGCTTAGCGCTTTCTGCAGACAGTAAGAAACCAAAGTGCAGATTAAACTCCAAACAGTTAATGGACGTTTCTAGAGGAGACGATGAGAGAAAGGTGCATTATCTTCATAATGAAAAAAACAGGAAAAGCCCACTCAACAATTACTTTTCAAGACAAACACTTAGGCAATTTGCCAGAAAAACATCAAATGCTGTCTGTTGTCTGCAATGTGCATCTTGCAGCTTGTCCCTGTGACTGCTTGCAAACCTTCGAATAAAACCTAGAAAAAGTTGTATTTCAAGGAATAGTCCTGGAAAGCTTTGATTCATTGCTTGTGTTCAGGATTTGTGAGATGTACTATAATTACATATGTTATTACTCTTGCAATATTTTGTATTACGTTACTGCATGTTTATAGACCAAAACTTTATAGACAGATAGAAAGCAGCCTGAGAAGGAGGGAAGACATAAATCAAAGTATAAAACTGCCCTGAATAATATTTTACGTTTCACTATACTGACCTGGAATTAGAGGATAAAGACATTTTCTACTAGTGCACTGTTCTTTTCTTGCTTTCTGTGTGTGTCCGTTTCAGCCTTGTTGAAGTTCGTCATTAAATCCAGAATCGGTATCAAATGAGCTGTAGTGTGCTGCAGCACATAAAGGTTTCAAAGCAACAATTACTCTATTATTTCAGCAGAGATTACCTGTTTGAAATGAAACCCACACTGAATCCTTTCTGACCTGGTCCTTATTGTGATACTGATAACAAGCCACACTTTCCAGTCTTTATCTTCCCTCCTACGGGGTAATCTTTTCTTCTGGAGCTTAATTCTGCTAATAGCACCCTTGACTGGTTGCCAGACAACAAACACAAGCAGGTGAAAAATGAATGGCTCCAGTCTGACCGCTGATAACTGCTAGAGCCTTTTTATTCTCAGAATTCCCTCCAAAATACACAAGCGGACTGGTGGCCGATCAGTTATAATACATTCCTCGTATGCTTCTCCCTCCCTCAGACTGGTTATTCTTTGAAAGAAATGGTGATGATCTTTCCTACAGTTTCAGATTCTTTTTGATTTTTTTCCTCCTCCAAACAACAGTAAATAGTAATTCCAGATGGTAGAAATTACTTTTAAATTAAACCGGTTAATACAGGGCACGTATGCTCATCTAATTCCCCTGTTTTAAGTGGTAACGATATGATGGAAATGGGTAAAACTGATGTGCAGCGAAGGTATGCAAAATAGTTTGAGATTGTAAAATACTTCCCCCCCTCGTTTCTGATTTACTGTCCATGAAAATGAATTATAGACTCGTGAAGAAAACAGAAGTTTTTATTTGCTGAACTCAATAGGCTGCTTTCTGGGGACTTGAACTCTGCAAAGTGCTGAAAAAAAGATTACTGCATTCCACTGACGATTTCTCTGTTTGAACCAAATGGGAGGGATGACAGTGCGCTGCGCTCTGCCTTTCTGCTACCCAAAGAACATCTCAGGGCTCTTTATTGTTCCTCTGCTCTGTGCGTAAAAGTCAAACCCCGAAGCACACGCTTAAAAACTTCGCTATATTATGTATTTGAGCCTGGACTTCACTTTAATCAGTTCCTCTTAAAAGCAACGAGTGCAGAAGATC
The DNA here is from genome assembly GCF_036013475.1 of Columba livia. Taxonomy (NCBI): domain Eukaryota; kingdom Metazoa; phylum Chordata; class Aves; order Columbiformes; family Columbidae; genus Columba; species Columba livia. The sequence goes on from NC_088606.1 coordinate 4,558,617, forward strand.
CTGAGCACCTTGCAGGTTTGGGGAGTATGTGAATCAAAGCCATTGTCATAAGGAGGATGGTGTATTAAATGGACCTTGCTTCGCTGCAATCAGTGACCATTCATTAATTTACACCAGCTCAAGATTTGGTGGGGGCTCATTTGCTTTTTCCAAAGTGATTTTGCTTTTACCATCTATGATTATAAGGTGCTGAGGGGGAATATGGTTGGCTTTGCTGGAAAATATAAAAGTATCCACTGTTCCTTCAGGGAAATCATTTTAATAGATAACAGCATGTTGTACAATGTTTCATCAGTGATATTTGGATCTAAATTAGGAGCAGTTGTGAGATGGGTTGCCGATTTTCTTGTGATAAAAGGGAAATAGTTCAAGAAATATGGACCAGATGTTATCTTAATCCAATCCTCATGTACGAGAGCACACTATGAGACAGTAATAATAGTCCCTTCTACCTGTTTCTAATTTTCCTGCTCTGAAACACCCCCTGTGAAAAATAGATTAAACCAACACATCATTTATGCATCGGCACTGGGCGGGTTGGAGTTTGTATGGAATGCAGCATCGTGGCACAGCCCGGCGGGTGCAGCCACTGGCTTTTGAGACATGTTTAAAAATGCTCGTTTGACAGTAACATTTAAGACGGCAGCTCGTAGTGATTTAAAAGGAGAGTAGCCAGCTTGGGTTTGAATCAGGCTTTTGGTTCAGTATATCCCTACACAGTTTCAAATTTGTCATCGGTGTTTCTAGGCAGTATATGTTATACAATCCTCAGCAGGCCAAAAAGGAGGGGGTTGATCCTCAGCTGCTGTAAATCAACACTGATCCATTGATTTAGATGGAACTACACTGATTTGTACCATCTCATGGTCTGGACAAAGTGTATTAACTTTCCCCATGAAAATCCTTCACAACAAAAAGCTCCATTCACAGTCCTACTGCATAAGCAGTAACTAATGTGTCTCTGTTCTCGTAACAATGTTTAATACCTGCATCATTTCCTACTTGCTGGGGCACTTGAAACATTACTCTTTGCTTTGACGTAAGAAGTTGAGTGCTGCGCATTTGTAATATTTGGGACGGCTTTTTCCATAACTCCCTGTCTGAGCTAAAACATGTTGCTGGAATATTCACGTCTCTTGGCATCAAATGCCATGGAGGCATTTGGGCAGCTGTCTAGCAACTCAGGAGACAAGACTTTTCCTTTGAGTAACACAGTTATATGAGAATATTCAGGACTTTAAGAACTACTGGATTCAATTTTTTGCTTATTGGAAATAGCAATAGCTGTGAGGATAGCAGTAATACCAACGACAACGTTCATAAGACCGCTTTATTTAGAGTAGACACCTTCACATTTTGAACTATCCCAAACTATTTGTGAAGCAGAATAAAATCCTGTTTTCCAGATCGGATATTTTGTATATTTCTACGAACAGAGGAAACAACAGCAGGTGATGAGCCAATTAATCTTCAGAGCCTGCCCACGCAGCTGCCTGGCTGCTGCAAGGACGCAACAAGAGTTTTCCTTTTGCAACTGACTCCTTTGCTCTTCATTTATTTTTAAAATTAATGTATGGTATTGCAAATGGATTCGCACCTCTGTTGTTTTTTGGTTCATTTTTTTGTTTGTTTTTCAGCAGCTTTAAAGATAAGTGGGAAAGCTTGGAAAAAAAATCGCTTTGAAGGGCCAAAAGGGGCTACAGGCTCACACTAGAGAGCTGGAATCTCATAGATTCCCATAAAAGGTTCATAATCTGACTATTCATGGGTCATGTATCAACGCATTAGGAAAAAGGTGTTCACTATTTCTGGAGAATATTTTTGTTGTGTTTTAACCTGTTAATCCAACAGGTGTCATTTTATTCATGTTGTCTGTACCTCAAGTGTCACAGTCCATTTGATGATGGACTCGTGATGGTTCTTTTACCTTGATCTCAGAGCACAAAATTAAGGGGACCAAAAAGCCAAGGGGTTATAATTCAATCAAGCAGTGTTGCCTTATTAATTTGCCTGTAAAGCGGCACACGATAGAGAGAGAAAGAAAAAGAAAAGGGAAAAGAAATGGGGAAAAGTTAAAGTAAAGGTGAGAAATGAGGTTGCGTTTATTACCAGTCCAGTTCCAGAAGCATCCCTCTGGTCTCCGGTCCTGTGGAGTCCTGCTGGTCCTCTGTCGTGGTTCGGGATCCTCTGGCGGGAAGATCTTCAATGGTGTCCATTCTGGAGTCATCTTTTATGCTTCTTCACCCCCCCTTGCTCCCATTGTTTGAGGCCAGCCTTCGCCTTGATTTCACAACCCAGGCTCGTACTGCGCAGGCTCAAAGGATTCGTGCTTTCTTTTGCCAACGCTTACGTGTCCAGCATTCAGGGGTCTTTCTCTGGTCCATTGGGTGACCTCAAGACCCCTGGCGAGCTTCTGGGCATGCTCCTTTTGTTGGCCATTGTTTGGGGGAGCAGGTGGGGGACACGTGTGACTGAGGCTGCAGGTGAGAACACATCTTCTGGATGGCAGCTATTGCCCCTGGGTCAAAGAGACCCTCATAACAATCACTTTCAGGAAGCAGAGGCTGGTTTGGCTGAAGCAGCAGGCAAAGTCCACACAGCAGGCATTGTGAGCAGCAGCCCCCCGTATCGGAGAAAACAGTGCAACACAATGCTTCTCCTCAGGCCTCTCTCCAAGTCATTGTCCATGTGTTCTTTCTGACAGGGCCTCAGTTCTCTAAGTTCTTGATGGTGATGTTCAGGCAAATACTGCTCCATCGTCGGACCGGCTCTCACACACAAGGCCCTACTTAGCTTTTGAGGGGCTGGTTGTGTTTGATTCTGTACAAATTCTCTGGAGTCAGGGAGGGTAGTAAGATGAGACAGGTGGATGGACAGGAGCAGGAGGGGAAGGGACCGTAAAGGAATGGCTCAAGAATGTGCAAAAATAGAGTCCGGATAGTCCAATCAATGGGAAAACTCTCATTTGGGATAAGACTGCTTTGGAAATATAGATGGAAAACTTGAGGGATTAAAGTGGTTAATGAGAGAATAACATGAGAGGAAGAAAGATGTAGAGTAGTTGAAAACAGTTATAGGAGAGAGAATCCACCTGGCAGGGGAACTGTGGATTGGGGCAGCTTGAAGCGCCACAGCAGCCGAGGTGAAAACACACGTCTAAACCGAAATGCAAAGCGCAGCTTTGAGATCTCGGGGCTAAAAGGCACCCGTGGTGGTGGTAGTGGGATACGTAGGTTAATACTGAAAGCGTGTTATTAGTAATGACCAAAGACCTTTAGCCTCCTGTCCAAAATGCTTTTTTACTGTATTGAACGGGAAAGTAAACTCTATCATGTTGGGCTATTTAGTAAGCTATTAGTGCATTCATCTTTTCATCATTTGACAGGTGGAAGTAGTAGTCCAGCTTTTAGTTTTAATTATAAGGGATTCCAGATGTAGAATAGGACATAAATTAAAACCAGATCTACTCATATGTCTTTTCAAAGTAAGCCAGCTTCAAGGTATCTGCTTTTCATTTCAAAATGTTATTAAAGCTATTACTAAGAAATTCATAGTCTTAGCATGCTCCAATAATTGACACCTTTAAAGTGACTAAACAGATTTAGAGTGTGCAGAAAAGTAAATTTGTCTTAGAGAATGACTCTAATCATCCATTTACATATAATGGACAAATCAGTGTTTGCCTTTGGAAAGGCTGGGCGAGCGGCCTGTCTGACGGCTCTTTCTCACAACTCCCCCAGCCTGGCCTGCCTGCCGGCTGGGAGCTTGTTTTCATGATTATGCTACTATGCAAATAAAGATAAAGAATTAAGGGCTGATCCAGAGCCAGTGAAAGTCAGTGGGAGTCTTTTGGTGAGCTTACCGTTGTAGTCTCCTCCTCTCATGTTGACTTGACTATGTTACGTTATGTTTGTAGTTGCATTTTTTTTCTAAAGAAAATTAAATCCAGAACTGTTTTTTTTTTTTCCAGTGATAGTGTTTGTAAACCCAGAACTGCATATAGAAACCTGCAGATTCCTTTCTAAAAAGCTTTTATTTCCCCGAGACTTATATATCTAGTGATAGGTTACAACCATGCAAATAACGCTGTACATCTGACTTCATAAAAAGTCTGAGGTTTCCAATAATTAGAATGATAGCTGGCAAGTCTGATAAATTAGAGAAATAACTTGTTTGGTGTAAACTGAGCCTGTTTCTGAGGCAGAAATGTTAGGCTTTTATCCTCTGGAGTGTGATTGAAAGGGTGAGAAGTTAATTTGGCAGCTTCGCTTCTATGGTTTCATAATGTTTCTCCTCCCCCCTCCCCTCAGCTTCAGGGAAGGACTGTGATTTCAGTACTTTGCGCCTGCCCTCATACAAGGCAAGAGCATGACCCGAAACGAAACCCCTCTCCCCAGGGCACATCCTGAGCAGTAACAGCTTGGCTCAAGTGTTTCTTATGAACAGCCGTCCAGAGCACTTGATCTAAATCATGCCATTTCCTTCACAGTATGGCACAGTTAACAAGTCAGTGCATCAACACAATCTGCAGATGGCAGTTCAAAAGGTGCACGTTCCCCAGCAAGATAAAGGGCAATGAGTTCCATGGGTTAGCTCATTACTTGGATTCAGGCAGGGGCTCCGTAGGGGTGTGAGGGAGGAAAAGGGGGCAGGCAAACCTGGAGAATGCATGTCTACACAAATAAAGGCAGCCTTGCAAGAAGCACGTTATTGAAGGAAAGCGCAAACTGCTTGCAGGGCATCGTTTCCTTCGGAGGTGACTCGCTTCGCCCCCAAAAAGCGAGAGGAAAAGGGGAGTGAAACCAGCAGCTGCCCGCACGCCTTCGTTTATCCACAAAGCCCCCAAATTCAGAAGAGGTGAGAGAGTTCTCGGCAAGGGCCAGGGCTCGTGGTTGCTCCTCATCCCGCTTGGGAAGGAACCTGTTTTCTGGAGCGTTGCAGAAGGGCTTCTAGAGAGCAGCGTGCGCTCCCGCACAAATTACATTAGAGCTGAACGTCCAGTGAAGAATCTCTGAGACATATTAGTCCTTTAGACTTCAAAACAAGCTTAAATTGGAACCATATTGCTGGAATACTTCTTAGCTAACATTTATATTACTTCAGTTACCAAATCCAGACTAAGTCCCAGGACTCGGCAGGGGAGGACATAATATATTAGGAAGTAAGATGGGGGTGTGCACTTCTGGCTTTCTATTTTATATAAATGTACAAAAAAGTTTCCTCACACTAGCAAGGAAATGACTACAAGGCCCTAAAATGCTGATTTCCAGCGGCAAACGAGGGAAGTCCGCTGCCCCCGCCTCTCCCTTGGCCATTCTGTGTTCGCCATGCCTTGGGGATAGTTTGGATTACTTGGAGTAAGGCTGTTGCATAGAAGCTCAGGTATCAGAGCAGATAATTATACACATATAGCTAGATACAGCAAAGGTCTCAGTGAATTGTCAGAGGATGAGATACATCTCGGGAGACCAAACAAGCCTCCCCTATACTGATCTTTGTAAATGAATCTCTTTGGGAACTATCAAGATGGTGCTTTACCACGATTTTCACCGCTGAGGGAAAAGGAACTCTTCCAAGCTGCTTCTTTTCCAGCTTGTATCAAAAGATGGCGAGTAAAGAATTATTTTCTTTCTGAGCTTATGTTGGTATGAATGCACTGAAAGGCGCTAACATATGTGCTGATCTCCGAGTTCCTGCAGCAGAGAAGTTCAAGGCAGGTCAGGTAAGGGAGGAACAGTAACCCCCCTTCCCCTCCACATAACTTCAGATCTACAAAGGCTGACTTGCTGGTGAACTCCCCGTCTACATCACAATTCTTTCGGAGAAACAGTGCGAAAACTGGGAAGGGCAAATCCTGAGTGGCTGCTAGGCAGAGGTGTGTTGAACTAAGTTCATTCCTTGTGTAATTTGATTGATTTAGTAGAGTTATGCCAGAGAGAAATTTGGCTTCAGGCTTTCGGATGATGTGTCATGTTTCTTTATTTAACTTATCAAACAGGTGCTTAGCAACAGCATCTTCTACTGGTTTATCCAGAAATCTTCGCTGCTTTCTTTCATTATCTGTTCTTTAATATCCTTCCAAGCTGTGCTGAGTTAAAAACTGAGCCAAGACTTCAGGCTGTGCCCCCCTGGGACACGAAGGTACGCAGCACGTTTCACCAGGCCCTGTATCCATTTTCTTTCTTACAGCCATGCCTGGTAATTGCTGTTTTTCTCAATTCAGTGAGATAAATGAAGGATAAAGAGCTGTGAGTCTCAGAGATTTTTCCTGGACTTGGGGGGTTCAACCGTAAGCTAAAGCAGCTGAAGAGGACTTCAGTGGTAAGGAGTTGAACTTCATTTCCTTAGAAATGTTCCAGCTTCTGCTGAGATCTGCAAAAAACAAATGAGCCCCAGAGGTTTCAGACCTGAGCTGACAGGCAGCACTGGTGCAGGTTGTTCACAGCTGCTGCACAGTGTGACTTCTCTACACCGCTTTTAAAAGCTGCAGTTGCTGTCCTGGAAGTATTTTTGCCCAAACAACAGGTCTAAGACATGCACACGTCTCAGACACTGCAAAGCAGCTATTTGTCATAGTTGCCCCTGCTGGGCAGCAGCCTTCAAAATATTTTCTCTTTAGTGGAGAGTGCAGTGCCCAGAGCACTGAGAGGTGGCTCGAATGCAGGAGGGCTCTGCCTTGGCTACACAGATCCTGCTGCTCTTTCAGAGGCATCTTTGCTATCTCAGCGTGGCATTGCATGGTGCTGTGCTGTACCAGGGTTGTAAGAAATAGTCTTTTCGATCCCTTTCGCAGTCTCTCTTGAGAAGACAGAAGGAGAGATGAGCAATCCTTGTGCTCAGCTTTCCCTGTAGCAAGTGGTAGGACAAGAGAAAACGGCCTCAAGTTGTACCAGGGAAGGTTTAGGTTGGAAATTAAGAAAATATTCTGGCCAGAAAGGGCTGTTGGGCATTGGAACAGGCTGCCCAGGGCAGTGGTGGAGTCACCATCCCTGGAGGGGTTTAAAAGGCGTTTAGACGAGGTTCTTAGGGACACAGTTTAGTGCCAGAGTTAGGTTATGGTTGGACTCGATGATCCTGAGGGTCTCTTCCAACTGAAATGGTTCTATAAGTGGCAAAGCCACGTGCCCTCTGTCCTCTGTGTCTCTTCGCTGGTGTGGAGCCGATCTCACCGTCCTGTGTAGAGGGTGGAGGGCCTTATTCATGAGTTCTACAGCAGCCACAACCTGCCTAATCTCTTATCTCTGTGGCTGCATCCTTCACAGCTGTTGCTTGCAGAGAAAGTGTTGTTTGCTTTCTTGTGTTACACCTTAAGCTCAGGCCAGTAAGGTACACCTGACAAACAAACGCTTGTGACTGATGGAAAGGATTACATGACATGTTTGCTTGTAATAGCAGGAAACAGAGCTTAGTGAATTGAGTCCCTTCCCTCTTCATCTTCCTGTGATTTCCCTTCTAATGATGGATGTCAGAGAAGTATACGGTTTATTCTGGTAGTTCTTACTGATCAGCACGCTCACATTTCTTAGGACTACAGTGGTCTCCTATTGTGTTGAAACAGAATCTCAGACCCTCACAATGCCATAGTCTTCCAGAAAACATTCTGCATCTTTATCATGAAACTTCAGTGATCTGGTAGCACTGAGAAGCCCTGAGGATGGGAACTCCGGTGTGCAAGGAAATAGAAAAAGAGATCGATCTCACATAGGCAGTCTGCAGCGAGCACAGCGACCTGGGTCTCTTGCCTTGTAGTCCCATGCTTTCATCATGAAATCACTCAGTTCTTTCAGCTGGATCTCCAGGCTCTGTTCTTAGCACTGTAGTTTCTCTGTCCCTCATGGAAACCCCAGGGCTGGGCTTCACAGACTCTCTGCAACTCTATCCCTTTGGACTGTAATTGATTTGGAGTCAGGTGGTGGTGTAACATAACCCCTATGGAATCTGTTGGTGAAGTTTATGGCCATTCAGTTAGGAAAAAAAAAGAGAGAGGAAAAAAGGGGAAAAAAAAGGAGGATGAATATAGAGGGGGAGTAGGAAGCAAATTGAGTTTGAGTTCTGGGATGTGAAGCTGCGTTGTTTCACAGCCCAAGGAGAAAAGCTTGTAGGGGCCTTGGCTGTGGAGAGGTGTTACCAGCTCATGCAGCACAGTCCTGCTCAGATATACAGAAGAATATACAGAGAATTGTCCTCAGCTCTGGTCAGCCATGCAGGGAATAATCCCAAAAATTTAAAAAAGAAAAAAAAAAAAGAAGAAAATATAATTGCTCATTTGCTGGCTCTGCACTGCCTGGCTGTGTGGTTATAGTAAGTCTTTGGACTTCTCTCTTCCCTTACCTGAATTTCCAGCGGTTTAGTGTAGCAAAGGGAGATATTTCAGTGTGGCTCTGGGTCCCCTGAGGTACTGCAGGCAGCCTCATGTCATTTGCAGGTTTGAACAACTGATTCTAGATTGAAAGGCTTGAAATAAACTGAGAAGATCTCCATTGATTTTCTGATTTGGCAAATTCGTGACAGAGGTGACAGCCAAAAAATTGCTGTTTCTGTGACAAAAGAATCCCTTTCACAACGTTTTGTAGAAGAGGTTTGGAGATATTCTTCCAGGTGCAAGAAGTTCTAGAAAAGATTTCTTACCCAGCTGGTGGGCTTCCCCTATGAGTTACGCTGCAAATACTGACAGCATTATGTGATCAGCATTATGCAGTAAGTATGTGATAAGCAAGGCCATAAGTTTGTACAGGTATCCCTGCATTGCTGAAATCAAAATAAACAGTGAAAAAGGCTGTGAGAGCTCAGATCACAACCGTATGTAAAGTATTGTGAGGCAAACACTCGTAGCTTTGCTGCAGCCGTGATGATTTACTGACACAAGGGAAGCAAAGTCTGTGCGAAGCAGTGATATTTGTCAACAGGCTGATTTGTACAGCTAGAAAATAAGTGGTCTGGCCATTGAAGACATGATGGAGGTATTACTGCTGTTGTTGTCACTACTGTAATCTGGGACGTTGCTTCCCAGGAGGAAGAGGTGAGGGGTTCCCACCCCAGACCGTAGGCAGACTGTTCCTCTGTCCTCATCTTGCACAAATTGCTCTTCCAGGGGCTGTGGACAGTCATCCTGCTGCTGCCACCAGTGGAAACACCACTCTTGGGTGCATGTGAAGAGCGAAGGGCAGAAAGGAGCAATTGAGGAGGGAGAGGGTTTGCCTTTAAGCACTTTAAGCCCTGACTAAGGAGCGATATGGATAATGCGTTCAAACTGGAACACAAGAGGTTCCACTTAAACCTGAGAAGAAACTTGTTCCTGGTGAGGGTGGCAGAGCCTGGCCCAGGCTGCCCAGGGGGTTGTGGAGTCTCCTTCTGTGCAGACATTCCAACCCACCTGGACACCTTCCTGTGTAACCTCATCTGGGTGTTCCTGCTCCATGGGGGGATTGCACTGGATGAGCTTTCCAGGGCCCTTCCAGTCCCTGACATTCTGGGATTCTGTGATATCTCAGTTACATCAGCCACCCAGACATCCTAGGGGACCTGAGGTCCTCGATTACTGTTCTGTGGGACATTTTTTCCCTTTGCTCCTCAGAGGCTCCTCCAGCCAGTGCTACCAGGGGGAGATTTACAGAGGAGGGGGAAGATGTTTCAGTCCCTCTGCTACCACGACCCTGTGCAGCATGTGCTGTGGGTCAAATGCCCCCTGTACACTTAGTGTCATACTGATCCCTTTCCCACAGACTGTCCCAGTCCCTCTTGTCATCCCCACTCTGTGAAGTCACTGTCATACGTCCTGCACACACCAGGGTGCTTTTCGGGTGATCTCTGTGTGTGCCAGTGTCCCAGAGCTACCCAGGGCGGTGTACACTGTTCTGTACCATACCCTGTCCTACGTCAGTGGAAAATGAGATGAAACAACCTTGAAACCAGTCAATTCATAGTGAAAAATAACCTCCTATAGAACTGTTCAGATCAGTAAATGGAAACAATAATAGGAACTTCTGAATTACTTTATGGCTTTCTTAACAGAGGTTATAATTTTCCATTGTGTTTTGTCAGACACTTAGCACATCTGTAGCGTGCTCCTTCTTTGCCATTAAGCTCTTCGAGGTTCTTCCATAGGGGTGATATTTTTTTAAAGAGAAAATACTGAAGCCCCATGTGAAAACAGGAAACTCCATGAATTTTTTATAGTGAAATTTTTCCACTAGGGAAACATCCATGTTTTACAGTTTGCAAAATGTGTGGGATCATAAGCTGTAAAACCGCATGGAGAACTGGAGAACCGCAGCTCCTTTGTGCTTCAAAAATAGACATAAAAGTAATTTGTCCAGAAAGAAGGAGAGTATTTTTAAAGGTGAATATTTGCAGGGCTTATAAAAGCTATTGGTCTGTTCTTGGAAACTGAATGATAATGTTTAAAAAAGGAAAAGGCAGATTGCGGTGAGTCTAGTGTGACTGAATCATCTCTGCAGTATGTGCTCCAGCGGAGCAGCCGTAGCGCAGCTGCTCGGGGCTGTGAGATGTTCCCACCCAGCCTGTCAGCCCCTGCTTCTCTGCACCCAGAGGTGAGGGGACAGGAGAGATGGTGCATAGAGATCGCAGAATGGTTGCGGTTGGAAGGGACCTCTGGAGATCATCCAGTCCAACCCAGATGTAGCGGGCAAGTGGTGAAGGCCGTGAAGAAATTAATTTCTTCATTTCTCCCACTTATTTCATTTATTATTTCATTTCTCCTACAGTGTGCCAGCCAGGGGAGCTCAGCTGGAATGAGGGAAAACCAAGCTATTCTGGCCACAGGAGTGCTGTGTTTTCCCCCAGGTGGGAAGCAGGGAAGAGCTCATTCTTTATTCTCTCAGCTCCTCGGGGGTGGTGCAGGAATGACCACACTCAAGGCTTTGAGCCACAGCTCAGTCTCACCCTGCTGACCATGCCATTCGTAGTAAATGAGACTGACACTTTTCCTCTTCGCATCAGCCGCTCTGCAGCCAGGGCTGTGCCGGACCAGGGCTGGTCTTTAGAGCTGCCCAGCTGGGAAACGCACGTATGGCAGGATGGTATTTTTTAGCAGATGCTCAGTGCGTGGCTCAGCACAGGGATGTCAGCACAGGAGGTATTTTGTTGCTCTGGACGTGCTGTCAAGGCAAGCAGCTGCAGTGATCACCTGAGCCCATGGTGTCCAAAAACAAGGTGAGATCCAGTGTGTGAGTGGGCAAATGGAGAAGTGGGGACCTCCCAGTATTTAATTCTGGCTGTGGCTCTCTGTTGATGAGATGAAAAACCAAGGGCAGGATGTGTTCCACAGCATCCCCAAGCATCTTGTGTGAATTCTGAATTGCACCAGGGCAGGTTGTAGTTCTGGGCAAAGCAGTTGCCCCAGAGCTGGTGGAGTCCTTGGCTCTGCTGCCCGCTCAGTACGTGCCAGGTGTCTGCGGATCCGTCTCTTCTGCAGCTGCTTGAGCTTGGGGTGTGTGGAGGAGGTGGCCTTTCCCAGCAGCAGCTCTCTTGTCCTCTCCTTTTCCCCCAGCACCAGGAGCAGCAAACCGCATTCTTCACAGCTCTTTTCACTTTCCCTTCCTCCCTGGCTGTCAGCTCTACCTCCGTTTCCAGGCAAGAGGGGCCAGTTCCTGGCATAGCCTCCTCTATGGGTGACAACATTCACTCTCGTCTGGGTGGCAGAGGACACTTTATCGGACTCATGATTTGATAATGACATCCTGTTTATCAAAGTTTATCCTGCCATTTCATATGGATAAGAATGTACTTTTCCACACGCTGCTCAGTCCTAGTATTCTTAAATAGTGTAATATTCTGGTCCGCTGTTTGTCTACAGCTGCCTTTCATCTTCAATTATCCACTATATTTTAGCAGTGGATAACTGACTGATTCCTGTATTCAGGCCAAATCCTGCTTGTTTGGCTCATGTGAGTAATCTAAGGAAGTCTGACACTTTGTTCCCTGATCTGTCTGGGAATGCTTGCACGACGAGTGGTCCCTGGGCATGGGACCCATGAGCAGGAGCGGAGTCCGGGGGCTGAGACCCATCTTCTTTTCATTGCACAGGCACAAGGCAAATGCACCGGTCGCAGAGCGTGACTCCTGCTCTAGAAAGTCACCCTGTTCGTGGCCAGCTGGATAACATTAATTTTTACAGGCCGTTGGTACACAGTGTGGAATATAGCAGCTGCCTTTCCATTTTCAGGGAGGGGTGAGACGAGGCCTCGGGCCATTCCAGTTGGACGGGACTCCTGAAAAAGGGCAACTAGACGAGCTGGAAACATGCAAAGTGAAAAACTTTCCCAGTTCTTCTGTGCAGCTGTCATCATTAGCACAAACAGGCTGGTGCTGCCAGAGCTGCTGGGCTACTCACCGCTGAGACTCATTCTATCCCAAATAACTGCCCTGCTCTGCTGGTAAATGTATTTCTTTTGGATGCTTTCATTTAGCTGAGCTCCAGAGTACCGAGAGCAGTTTAACTCAGGATGGGGCTGCAACCGCTTCATTTTTCCTACTTTTCTGCGTGCGTGAAGAGATCTTGGATGTGACCACCCCAGAGCTCTGAGCGTGGACCAGTGTTGTATGCAAACAGATGCAAACCAGGGTGAAGTATGCGAATTTGGAATATTCTTTTTCTGTCACTTGCCCCTACTACTTCCATAGCGGGGTCACCACCTGAGCGAGGCGGGCTGGCCCGTGATAAGCGCATTTCCTTTGAACCTGGTACACACGGGTTCAGTTTTCTGCTCTGTTACAGGTTTTCACTGTGAACCTCAGAAAGTAACTTACACTCTCTGTGATTCAGTGTCAGATGTAAAATAGTGGCAATAGCCTGGCCTTTCATCAGCAATGCACATAAAAGAAAATGAATTAAAGAAATGTGAAGTGTCAGCCATTATTATGTTGAGAGCCCAAGGGAAAGGAATATCGAGCCCAAGGAGGTGAACTAATGGGGAAGGACTAAAATCAATGGATGAGGTAGTTTAGGTTTGGGGATGAGAGGGGTAGAGGTACGGCCAAGGTGGGGCAGGCAGATGTGCTTGCTGGAAGGCGTTTGGCAGATGCAGAAGGAACATGAGGGTGTTGGAACTGGAGTCATGGGAAGGGAACGGGTGGGAGAACAGGAGGTGTAACCTCCCCCCCAGAAAAAACCCTCTAATTTTTGAAGAGAAACTGTATCATTCTAGGACACTGTTTTGAGCACCTAGAAACGGACGAAGAACAGAAGGGTGTTGTGGGCTTGGTGGCCACCGTCCCTCTGCACACTGAAGATTTCCTACCCTGCTCACCAACATCACTTGGGCTTGGTGACTGAAGCGATGCTGTAAATGTCCGAGGCTGAACTGTTTGTCCCCAGGGTCTAACTTTGTCTTGTTTATTTGTTGATTTACTTGCATTTTTCTTGAACAAAGTCCTCATTGTCTGCTTTTACAAAATCTAAATATTTTAGGGTGTAAACAAGCAGTGTCCGGGTAGAGCAGTGAGTTTATGGTTTTGGATGTTGTGCAGTGTTTGTAAATAAAGTTACAACACAGATAGCAACAGTAATCATGACAATTAAGATCTCTGGTGCCTGAACTGAGCCGTTTGGCTGAGCTCTGGCTGTCTCTGTGGGCTGTAAAGACAAAACAGCCTCTTATCAAGTGCTCCATGGGCCCCTTGTGTAGGCCTTATAGCTTCCAGCTTTACCAGTCTTTTCCAGCATAGGACACCAGCCTTTCAAAAGGCTCTGGCCAGGATTCGGTGGACTACAGAAGTACAATACAGATGTTTGTATAGGCAAATTAGGAAAAAATAATGGACATATGCATAAATATGACGCACTCAGGAAGAGTCAACCTGGTATCTGTGAAGTCCTGTTGCACAAATGTCTTGGAGTTCTCTGGTGGGATCAATGAACAAGTGATCTGATAGATAAAATCTGCTTGAGGGAATTCCAAAATTAACACAAAATTTCCCACTCAAGGCTTTTAATGTAACTTAGTGACCATGGGGTAGGAGAGATGTTCTCTGCATGGGCAAATAACCAGCTTAAAACAACAGGATATAGAAAGTTGAAATAAAATATTGGTTCTTGCAGAGAGGGAAGTTCACTAGTGGGGTCCTGAGCTGGGGCCTGTGCTGTTCAACGTATTCATAAGTGGTCAGGGGAGGAGAGAACAAACAGTGAGAAAATCTGGTGGTGAAGCAGGATTTAGTCAGGGGAATAAGGCTGTTGATAGATAGTGAAAGAATGTAAAGGGGCTTGTGACTGGTCCTCAAAATAGAGGGTGAAATTCAACAGACATAACTGTGAACAGATGCACACTGGGAGAAATGAGCTAGGCTTTGCAGTTAAAGTGAGGAGCTTTAAGCTGACCACTACCACTCAGGACTAAGATACAATAATCACTAATTTTCTTGGCTACTTCTGTGAAAATGTCAATATGCCCAACAGCACCCAAAAAAACCCCCAAATCATATGTTAGGAATTACTAGGAAGGGAGTGGAGATGAAAAGAAAAGATCCTTGCACTGCTATAAATCAATTTATTGCCTGCTTATTGGCTGTCATATACAGTTCTGGATATTGATGCGTGCTCTGACCCAGCACAATGATTCATTTTCTCACCTGTATGTGTTTTATCGGCAGCTGTCCACTGGATGTTCAGATTCACATACAGTGTCGTACTTTAGCAGAGCAAGGTCTAATCTCTGTGATGAGGAGGCAGTTTCAGCTCTGGATCTTAAACTCAAACCAACATAATCTCGGAAGTTTTTCACCTTTCTAGGGTAGAAGGTCTCCCTACAGATCACCTCATAAAGAAGTTCAAAGGATGTTGTCCCTGAGAAAGCAGAGAGTATGGTCAATATTCTTTAAATAACAGTTTATTGATGCAATTGGAGGTAACAGAAAATACCACTGATTTTGTTTCAGTTCTAAAGTTTTAGCTGGTTGTATCTTGGCTTCTTTCACCAGTGGAGACTGGAGACTTCTCCCTATGGAGACTGGCAATGCTATCCACATTCCTTCCAACCCCTCTTAGTTCAGAAAGCTGGCACAAGAACACATTAAGAAGATTTGGAGAGTCTTTGTTAGCCCAAACAGTATTGGTTTTCTGATCTGCAAAAGCGACAATCCATCTAATGCTGGCTCTTTTCATTGTAGGTGTGACATCACCATAACGTAGTTGGACATCGTATCCCCATTCGCACTGTTTCTGCTCCACAATTTAGCCAGTAAGTGGCTAATTCCATTGAGGCAAAGTGGGACTGTTCTCGAAGTGCATAAAATCTCCTCCTTAGCTGGAACCATTAGAACCTTGAAGACAAATAAAAGTCATTTTCTCTCCAGGCCTGTTGTCGTCTGCTGTTTCCATCTAGAAGGCAGATTCAAAACATTTGAGAACAGCTGCCGAAATGGAAAGGAGCCTTTGGTGAATTCAGTGCAGCTTCAGCTGGCAGCTCCTTGAGAAATGCTCAATATTTTCACACTTCCATTAAAAAGGTCAATAAAAGGCTTAAAGACGACTGACTTACCTGCAAAGGAGTTGTTGTCTTCTGAGCTTTACTTGAATTCTGACACTACTCACGAGACCTTTTTGTACTTGTTACCCTTCTGTTCTCTTTTTTGATTGTCCAGAAATTCTAATTTCTTATAAGCAATAACAAGGAAGGGTGGAGGGAAAACCAGTAATGGTAGATCTCTTTATTTTGATGTTTTACAGGGAAGACATTTTATTAAGACTCATCCTGAATCCCTGCCCAACAAATTAACAGATTTCCACCTAGTATTCAAGTAAGCGCGTCACTTATTTTTGCTGGAACTGTGAAACATCGGGGACAGGAACAAGTTTAATACACTGGATATATATGAGACACCATCACTTTAATTAACTGGATTGTGCAGTTTAGATCCTGTCCATGTCACCTATTGGAAAATAAGAGAGATCAAAACTTTTCAGTACAGAAAGTCTTGATTTTGGCTTCTATATGTATCTAGAGTGGATGTTACCTCTCAGACTTCCAGGCATCCAGAGAACATCGATACTTGGAGAGCTTATATCTGCAGCGAAAAATTATGGAGGAAAATTCTTATTTTGATAATTTGTCAATTTTAATACATTCATATACATCTTATCGTCACCAAAGCCTCCAAGCTGCTACAGATATTAACAGCTATGGTAACACCTGGGAGTGTGCAGAGGAATAGATTTGTCATTGTAATGGCTGGAAAGAAAGAAACAGTTCCTTACTTGCACAGTAACTGTTACTCTCACACAAGAAATCTCTCTATAGCTCGCTCTCCGTTGTCTCCACCGTACATTCTACTAAACTTATAGATCTCGAGGAGGTGCCCTTGGAGTTCACAATAAGGCCACTTTTTCTTTTTTTTTTTTTAATTCCTGCTATTTTTTTCACCCCCCAAAAGAAGATTTACCATCCCTGCCTGGGTTTTGAATATCTCAACAACTTTCCACATCTTTTCAACGCTCCTCCCTAATACCTCATTACAGAGCTGGTGGCACGATACCGTCTTTCATCTGCTCATTCATTCACTTTACAGCAAGCACCTCAAGTTCTCTGTCAGGATATCTCACTAGGATTCTAGAATGGGTTTTTCTCTTTGACCTTTTCACAGCCCTGGGGCATTCACCGAGGATTTGGTGGTTGTGGGAGCTCGTCTGAGGAGACAAGAAATAAGATCGAGCCGTAAAGATATTTCCATAGGCACCACTATCCAGGAGACCTCAACTGCCTGTATGGACACATAAGCAAAAGTAGAATCCATGTGGACAACACATCTTGAACGATAATTACCATATGGTAAATAGTCATTCTTTATTGTATTGTCAACAGTCAAGGAACCTGCTCTGATGCGGAGGCTTTGGGGTATTGCTGGTGGAGTTAATGGATGAATCTGGGGGGAATACTCTTTTTCCCACTTGACGCTCAAGTCACTGTTCTTAATCGTAAGAACATCTGTAAGAAGAAGCGAATGAGTTGTAGGCTTTGACAGCTGATCTTCCCGTGACTCATCCCACAAAGACAAACTTGTCTTCTATTTGTCCTTTATCTTCATTCAAAGTATTTGCCAAGAGGAGTGTCTGAATTTTGCTGAAATTGTAGTATTAAATTTCAGATTTTCCATCTGAAGCCTTTGCTCCAGAAAGAGGAAGGATGCTTCATATTGCAGCAGTAATAAAGTTTTAAGAGTTGTTTCGGATAGAGCCAGAGCATTTAAGAAGGCACTTCAGGCTTTTCTACCTTTGTAAATAAGGTTTAAAGAGGAAAGCTCTCTTTATTCAGTTTTAGGTTGATATGAATTAGGTTCTGCATGAAGAGATGTAATTTTTACTTGCATGTGAATACTTACAAATGAAGCCACATGCAGATGTTAAGAGTGAGTTGTCTCCACCTGAGCTACTTGTCCAGCTTCCAGAATAACGAATGAAGAGAATTAAAGTGTATCAGTGTATCCTATAGTAGTTGCCTAAAACAACTCAGACTATCTGTTCCTTAAATTGTCTGCATTTCATTTGTTTTCCTGACAAGCTCAGAGGTAGGTGTCTGCTATGTAGGTATCTAAAGTGACTCCAGTAACCTTCCTCCGTTATGGGTTTGGTGTATTTTGTTCCTCAGAGCCTTTTTACTCCCGCTGCTGGGAGGGAGCTCTGCGATCTTTCCCGATAGGTATAAATTAACCAAGGACTTCCTAATTTCAATTAGATTGACTTGTCAAAATAAGATTGATAGTAAATTGTCCCAAAGTATAAATACCTTCAAAGCTATAAAATACTTAGTAGTGTTTTTTCTTTTTCTATTGGAGAAATGCATATTGAAACCTGCTAGAAGCTAGACAGATATATTTGAACTGAAAAAGAGGCTTTTTTCTTAATGACAGGGAAACTTAATCATTAAAGCAACCCAAAGATTGTAGCAAAAGGACTGATATATTCTCTATCTTTTGATGTCATCACATCAAGCCTGGCTGCCTTTGTGCAAGGTATGTGTCAGCCAGCTACAAGTGACACTCCGGTCAAACACAAATTATTGGGTTCAGCAGAGGGGTAACCCAGTGAAAGTTAATGACCTGTGATATATAGGAAATCACACTAGATGATCTAATGGTTTCTGCTGGCCTCACACTCTATGAATCTATGAATATGTATCCTCTGAGGTTGACTGCTAATTATATTCCTAAACAGGGGAGCAGGCAGAGGCTGCTTCAAAAGCAGGATTTAAATTTATTGGTTTTTAGCTATATATTCAGATGGTTCACACCCGGCTTATTTTTTTCTTTTCTTAAATTTTCCCTTTTTTGATGTTTTTGGGGTCTGCCAGTGGAGCTGGAACATTTGGGACAGGAAGGTCTCTGGTAGCTCCGCTCTGAGAATTCGGTGCCGCAAGAAGTGATTCACACATTTCCCAAAAGGTGCCGCCTTCCAGCCTGTTACCACATCTTGGCAGCGTTTGAAGGGCACCCGGCGAGCATGAAAGGCAGAAGCGATGATTCAGAGAGCCACAGTGAGTGGGAAGAAACCCTTTTTTGGTGGAATTATGAAAATACAGATACTGCTTGTGTTCAGGGCTATTCAGACTATCAAGGGAGGTGCAGCCCGCAGCAACTGGGCTCATTTGTGTGTGTTTAAAGATGGTTGGTTTGGCTGCTTGTTTACCAAAGTGAGGCTTTTCCCCACGTTTATTTTCTGGAAGGACAGTGGGAATCAGAAGAACTCAGAGCCTTGTGCCATGCTGGGGCTGCCCATGTGTCCTTACAACATCAGGTTCCTGTTGCTGGTTTGGTTTTGTTTTCCAATCGGGTGGGAATATTATTTTTAAACAGGCGAGAAAATGAAAACAACTGACTTAAAACCTCTTTCGAAATAATAATCAAGGAGGCAAGGATGTTCACAGGAGGGGAGGAATAATAACCGATGAAGAGGCGAGCGATTTGAGGAAAAGAAGTAGCCAGATTTGGAAAACACCAGGGAAGTCCTGTCTGTTTCCAAGCTCTGTTTCTCCACACCTGTGTGTTAGAAATGCTGTCATCTGAGGAGTGGCCCCATATTACAAGAAGGTCAAGCACCAAGCAGACCTAATTAAAAGCTCATTACAAGAGACAATCTCCATTAGCATGCCAAGTTTCATGCAAATCCATTAGCACCAGGGCTCTCTTCGGAAGCTTTAAATTCCAGTCCTGTGCCCCAGGGACTGGAAACCGTGGCCGGTTAATTTGCCATTCTCAGTCTGTGAACATTAGGCACAGTCCTCTTACTTTCTGGATTATTTCACATTCCAGCAAATTAGTTTTATCCGTTCTGAGAACATTTTAACAAAGAAAGTTCTTTTGGCATCACATGGATAAAATAACAAGGGATAAAAGAATGAGCAGTTCCCCCAATCAGGAACAAATAACTTTAAATCTCTCCTGAAAATGCAGCCTTTCCTGTTATTCCCACCCCCCCCTTCCTTTCATTTATCTTTCGGCAGTCGGATTTTTTAATTACGTTTCTGCAGCCAGATTCCCCTCCCTCTCTCTTTATGGTGCTGTTCTCAAGAGCCACGTTTTTTCTTTATGCCATTGTAGCAGAACTTGACTAAAGATCTTCAAACTTGTTAAGTATAAAAGTTGGTAAATGATACTATTGTTTGAGTTAAGGGTGGGGGGAGAAAGGGGGAAGGCACTTTTTCTGGGGTGGCTGCAGGGAGGGGGGAAGATTGAAAAAAAAGGGAAAGAAAAAAGGCTCAAATGAACTGAAATGGATCAAAGTAAACAGAGGCATCTAAGAGCTTTTGTAAGTTAAAAGTGGCTATCTGTTGCAAGTCCTGCCTCATTAACTACTGATAGAAGCGCTGTCTTGGCCTTCCCAGATATGTAACGCTGACCGCCTATCAGGAGCTGAACTCGGGGTTATTCCCTCTCGCCGCTCCCTCTGGTGCTGTGCACGGCCGCGGAACCTCGGCTGTTTGTCCTCTGCGAGGTGGGAGACTCGCTCCCCAAACCTTGGCTGTTTGCCCTCTGTGAGGTGGGAGACTCGCTCCCCAAACCTCGGCTGTTTGCCCTCTGCGAGGTGGGAGACTCGCTCCCCAAACCTTGGCTGTTTGTCCTTTGTGAAGTGGGAGACTCGCTCCCCAAACCTCGGCTGTTTGCCCTCTGCGAGGTGGGAGACTCGCTCCCCAAACCTTGGCTGTTTGTCCTTTGTGAAGTGGGAGACTCGCTCCCCAAACCTTGGCTGTTTGCCCTCTGTGAAGTGGGAGACTCGCTCCCCAAACCTCGGCTGTTTGTCCTCTGTGAGGCGGGAGACTCGCTCCCCAAACCTTGGCTGTTTGTCCTCTGCAAGATGGGAGACTCGCTCCCCAAACCTCGGCTGTTTGTCCTTTGTGAAGTGGGAGACTGAGTCCCCAAACCTCGGCTGTTTGTCCTCTGTGAAGTGGGAGACTTGCTCCCCAAACCTCGGCTGTTTGTCCTCTGCAAGATGGGAGACTCGCTCCCCAAACCTCGGCTGTTTGTCCTCTGCGAGGTGGGAGACTGAGTCCCCAAACTTCAGTGCTCGCTCGAAGGAAGAAACAACCTCAGAGAGGAGGAAGGAAGTGGGAGAATGAAGGAAATCTCCCCACAGTTGGTGTCTGGTCTACACTGGTTCAATATACCTTTCTTTTGAGGAATTAATGGAGAGGTGGAGATCACCGTCCATGTTGTGGGTCACAGTGTCCCCCACGCCGTTCCCGCTCGGCGCTGAAACCAAGAGCCTTGTCCAGGGAAGCGGGGAGCGTGGGGAGGGCTGGGGAGGGGGGGACACGATGGCTCTTTGACTAGGACCAGATAGGTCTCTGTGTAGAGTAATATTACAGCTCACTCTCTCATAAACAAGCTGCATGCCGGCTTCTAAAGAGCCCATCTGGCATAGCTTTGAGAATGGCAATAATTACAAGCTGATGATGGACATGGAAGAAAAGCCCTGCTGAGCGAGCTCATAAGGAAGTACAGGCCAGGACTGTAGGGAAATTACAGGCTAAAGCCCTTTCTAGTTTAGGCCTTTTGGTGTTCTTAATCACAGACTTTAAATGTTGTAATAAACACTGTTGCATTTTATTGACCAACTCCCATGACAGGCAAATCTTTTTTATTTTATTTCATTTTTACTATTTGTTAGTTCAGAAAGCAGCTCAGGAACAATTGTTTCTTCAGACTGGGTCTGTCGATTTACTTCATGAAAAGTGATCCAAACTGCCAGAGTACTTTGCAATTAAAAAAGAACAAGGAAAAGAAATATTTTAGGGTTCCACTTACCCCTGTGCAGCACTGGGCCACTGATAATGCTCACTTTGTTTTGAGATTATAATCATGGAATAAGAACTAAAATGAGTTGTTCAGTTTTTAGGTGAAACTCATGTTGATTTCACCGGTTGTGGGATTTCTCAGGAAATAAAAAAGCAGTTTTTAGGTAAAAGGGGTGTGGGCCTGAACCAGTGTCAGTTCTGAGAGGCCTCGGCACATTGATGTGCCCTCTAACCACGGTGACTCAGAACTGCATTTCTGAATAAAGGGGAAAACTGCAGGCTGCTGGGGTCACTGGGGCTCTGCTCCAGCATCCCTGACAGATGTCGAACACGGTTTTCACGGTGACAACGTGAAGCACGTTTCACAGCGGCACGTGTGAAGCACGGCGGCTTGGCGCCCAGGTTAGGGCACCTGGCGGGGTTGTGGTTTGCAAGGACGGTGGCTCTGGCAGCAGGTTTCCCAAGTTTGGAGTTGAGAATCACAAAACTTTGACAACATTACCACCTCTGAGCCTCTAAATGTCTGTGTTTCGGGTATATGAGCGTATTTACTATGTGGCTTTATAAGCACATATATGTGGCAGTGCCATCCTTATGGACTACGGATGTATATGGACTATCTCCATGGATATATGAGTGGAGTGTAGCGGTGCTGTGCCCGTTAACACCAGCTAAAGTTCTGCTTCACAGACTAATTTCATTCTCCTTTTTCCTTTTACGGAGTCTAGAAGATCAAGAGCTAAACAGTTCTGTGAGTTTTATTTGACTCCGGTGCAATAAATCTCCCAGAGTGACTGATAGACTGATACCTCTCAAAATCCATTCAGTACTTTGTGTGTCAAATCAACAGTGAATATGGAGTATTGTCAGTTGTTTGAAATAATGCTGTTTTGTCAGTATGTCGTTTATTCCAATTCAACACATGTCATTTGTTTTCTTGGAGGAAATCTGCCTTTATTTTACATTGTTTTTTATAAGAACATCAGCCATGTATTAGAAATGCTGCATAATACAGCGAGTTGGATTTACTGATCCAGTTGAATCCTGGCAGTGTATCTGTGTTTTTACAGAACACATTCTCCTATGAGATCCTAAATAGCAGAACATTCTGTTCCTTTAGATAAATGTTTGCCTGCAGGTATAGCTTTGCGTTTGGAACTTGTTTCATGTTGGTCCTATTTCTGCGGCAGTTCCCATTTCGCAGAAGCTTAAAAGTTTCTGGTTTACGTGTGGCTGTTTGTATCCCAACATTTCATAACGCAGCCCGCTTGTTTAGTTTTCCTGATTACCACTTGATTATTTGTTCAGGCATCAGGTTTTTTTCTCTTTCTGTTGTGAAGTTGAAGGAACACGAGGTCAGGCAGTGGAAATTTACCTTTCCCAATGCAGCTCTTTTCTTTCATAAACTTCCTTCGGCTTCTTAATCTGAAACTTGCTTGTCAATGTGAAATGATTTCTTTATATTTAACTGTCTCTTTCCAATACAGACTAGAATTGTTCCCAACAAAAGAAGCATGAATTGGTGGAAACTATATATTAAATGCAAGACTATTTGTCTAGTTTTCATTAGGTTGCTGAGTGAGAAGCCCAAACTCCTCTCTTTTCCCAAGGTACTCGGATATCCACCAAGTGCCTTCATCCCGCAGCCTTGTTTCCTCTCCCAGTAAACCAGCTTTCCAAAAGAATGCTGCACTCGCTGCTCTTTATACTGTCAGCAGTGACAGCAACCAGCAACGCTGACATTTCTTATTGTTTACAAAGGATGAGCGCAAACAAGGCATCTCTGATCGCTTGATAAACTCTCCTAACCCTCTCCCCCAGCCCAACCCTCCGCTCCGCTGACCAAACTAACCTTTCCACGGTACACTGCCTGTAATTACCAGTGAAAGATGCTAACCAGAAAGGATCAAAACTTCAGCTGAACACAAACAAACCGGCAAAACAGCTATGAAGATAGACCGCTCACAACTGACGGTGCTCGGCTGGGAGAAACTGAGTAGCTACAGGCGGGGGGGGTGGAGAAAGAAGAAATCTAACCCGAAATTCTTTTGTGCGTGTATTTTTCATATGAATTTTAAAATGGCTTGAAAAAACATCCTAGAATAGCATTAAAATAACCTTGTTGTTTATGATGATAATCCTGTATATTTAATATCCTTTTTCCCCTTCAGTTCCCCCCACTCCTGCAGAAACTCCCGCCAAGACAGTGGTCAAACTGAGGTCATAGTTCCCTGCACCAAGCCCAGGACTAAGGCCTATACCAAAAGAGTTACTTTGCAGTAATCACATGAATTTTACTCCCTCACCCCCTTCAATTTCTAGTGTGACAAGCAGATACTTCATATTTCTTTCCATTCTGCTTTCCTGGAGGTGAGAAGCACCAAAGTCAAGTCGTCTCTCATCCCTCTCCAAGAGTGAGCTGGCGAGGAAGGTGGTGTTGATGGCCTTTGTTTGCCAGGAGTGCTGATGTGGTAGGTGATTATATAAACATGATTTATATTCCATCTTAAAAAATTGCATCTGCTGTTCCAGATTCTACCTGAATTAGCTGGATAACGGGCTTGCTCAGTAAGCAGAACTTTTGCCACTGAGTTTTCCAGTGCCAAAGAGTCAGACAAAGTTTTCAGTATAGTGGGATATTCTTACTGTATGCTAAGGTATATTGGTTCACTCTTTTTCATGATAAGAGGGCTGTTACATGGAAAACAACAAGATCAAGTTTAGGTCTTCATCAGAAATCCACATCTTTAAATTGAAGCTTTATTGTAGGCAAAACAAACAGCTGCAGAGGGTCACCTGGCTCTGCAAAGTATCTTCCGGTTCGTGTAGAAGTCTTGTCTGCTGGGAACCCGCTTGTGCCATGTTAGATCAGCACAGAATTAGTTTCTTCAGCGATAAAAAAATGTTCAGGTACTTGTGTCACTTCTGCAGATGCCGTTGATTAAAAACCTCCTCAGGAATAACCACAGAAGTAGCAGAACCACTTTGATGGCCTTTGGACAGGCTTCGTCATCAGCGAGATACTGAACACCTAAGAGACCTCCCTTCATCTTTCTTTCTTTCATCAAATTGTTGCAGTGTTGTGATGGATGAAATAGTTTGTGCCTTAGCCCTAAAACCCTGATCCTTGACTGGAAGATTTAGCTGAAATTTCAGCACAAATAATAACCAGTTTGCTAAATGGAAGGTGTCTGAGATCTGTCCTTGCCTGACTTTGTGGAGCTTCCACCATCCCGCCGGGTCTCCATGTCAACACCATTGGTCAAGGTAGTACGTGGTGTTTTTCCTTTCATTTATCTGAACGTCAATTGTTATGGTTCCCCCTTGAATTTTGATCTGCTCCAAGTGGATTTCACAACATTGTCAAACTAGTAAGACATGAAAAGCTGAGCCTACGCAAGCAGATTTGAAAGCCTGTGTGATTTAAGGAGCACAAAAACCTCCTTAGAAGTATATATCATTTATCCTTATTGGCTTTCCTTCTTTTCTATATCAGGATGGCATTTTTTAATCAGAAGGTTCTGCATAAAAGTGGCTGTTCATGCACTTATAACACTCAAAGTGAAAAGTGTCCGTAGGTCTGAGACGTCGTTTATTTTCCAGAAAGAAAATGTGACGTGTGTCAATGCCTTTGGTTTCCTCCAAGCCCTTCTCGGCCCATCCCAGGAATTGGTTTGTTCCAAAGCTCTTATGAGGATGTACTGAGCGAATTGCTGCGACAGAGCTGAGTGCTGCATAGGCAAATGCAGTTTAACGTATTGACAAACAGAATTTTAAATTGCGGATATGCATCATCTGAAGACATGAGCTTAAATAGACTGGAAAACCCCCACAAATATAAGGCATATTTGAAGTTTCTAGGCTAAAATATTTATGAAAATACCAATTTAAAATATTTACTTTTTCAAACACCCATAGATAGGAAATGCCTTACGTTAGTCTTTATTTTGTCCAAAATACCCACTAGCCAGTGAATGCAGATGCTAAATGCAAAGCAGAATTTTTTTTAAACAATTTAATGCGTGTGGTGGGGAGAGACTATAAATTAGCCTTATCAGAGAAAGGCTTAACTATTGAAAAACTGCTTCCTCCCTATAAACATCAGGAGGATTCATAGATCTTAAGGCTAGAAGGGACAATCAGGGGCCATGCTGTTCCTAAAATGTAGCATGTTGGCCAATGTTGGGTATTTCTGAAATTAGATACAGGGAAACCTACAGCTTGGGCCAGGGTGGGTGGTGACAGGACTATAATCAACGGCGCTGGATGGAGATGGAACATATAACACACACTCAACATGTAACACAGTCACTGCAAACCACTCGGGTTTCTTTTTCCTGTTGTTAATATAATTAGAGTTCCCATATTTCCCACTATTGTCCCTTTGTCTTGCGCCTCTTTCATGTTTTGGTGTCTCGCTATCACCTTCATGCTAATGAGACACTCCTTGGCTAATTAAACACTTGTTACCTTAGTATAGGTAAGTGGGCACGTTGGCTCTACAGGTCGTACCTGGTCTGAGTCGACATGACGTTTTATTTCTGTGCTTTATGTTGGTAACGTGGTGTCAGTGTGTCCCTGTTTTCCCAAAACTCGGGGTTGCAGCTGAGGGAGCTGGGCAGGGAAAGGCTTAAAAAGAGAATTCTCCCCTGCACTCCCATGTGCTTGTATAGTATCAATCCCAAGAAACCCTGTGAGTTAAGACGAGGTGCAAATGCCAGCAATTCTTTGCCCTTTTATCTGCACTGTAATGAAGTCAAGTCTTGCTGTTTCACTTTTTGTGTTACAATTCAGATTTTTACTTCCTCACGTGATTCACTGCAGGGAAAGTGGATTCAGAAAACTTTCCAGGGCAAAACAACACAAGTCAGAGGCGCACGTAGGTGGAAATGGAAGTCTAATCCCAAGTTATTTGTTTCCAAGTCACATTTAAAAAAACTACAAGAGCAAGTCTTGCTTTCATCAGCATGCAGTGATTGGAAAGAATAAGATATTTGCTCTTGGGCATTATCAGAAGCCCCCTAACTTGGGAGATGCCAGATGACTTCAAGGAGTTAGTAAGGGGAGGCATGTGAGACAAATGAAGGTCAAGCACTTACAAGCCAATAGGCTGTTTTTTGGATCTGCTGTTTAAAAATGTGAGCTCAAAATTCACGTCGTTAATGCACAGAAGCATTTTACAATGAGAGCTAAGAGAGTAATAATCATATTTAATGTCGTTTGTCATGGAACTGCATGTAGATTCTCTATCTAACCTACCTAAAATGAAGTGTCTTTGCTAGACGGAGCCAGTTGTTCCCGGGACACTGGATGAAGTAGCTTTCTGCTTTGTAGATTTTTGCTCTATTGCATTTGCAGGTGCCTCATATTTAGTTGCAGACAGCAAATAATCAGAACTTATCTGAATAAAATTTTCCTGAGTCTTCTGCCTGAATGTTCTCACTGTCTGTTCCCAGCCAAACTGCCTTTCCAGTTCTTTTCCCGACGTTTCTGCACAGTTCATTGCCCTCATTCCACCACCGTGGCCCGACGGTTTTGTTTGGTGTCTCTTGTCTCTACACATCTGCTTGGGCCAGCGGCTTTCAGACCACGACACAGGGAGTCTCGCTGTGCGGGAAGAGGAGGTCACCGCAGTTTGCCTCGATATAATCCTAGATGTGAGTAGGAAAAGCACAGGTGTTGTCATTAAATTGAGATTTCCTATCACAGTGGTTGTTGTGGGGCACTGGATTTTGGCTGTTAAAGCCTTGGTGGGCCAGGTGAAGCAGAAACTCCCAGCTGAGCGTTTACATCAGGGACACACTATGCAATAGCAGCGTTAAAACCAAAATTCGTTATCAAGCAACCAGCATTTCTTACTGGGGAAACATTCCAAGGAAGCAGAGCAAGAAAAAGATTAGAAGTGTCTGGTGGAGTATGCAGGGGAATTCTGCTCCCCAAGTTCAGAGAATCATGAAATCATAGAATCATTCTGGTTGGAAGAGACCATTAAGATCATCGAGTTCAACCATAACCTAAATCTAGCACTAACCCATGTCCCTTAAGACCCTCATCTCCCCATCTTTTAAACCCCTCTCAGGATGGTGACTCCACAACCAAGTTGGTATAGATAAGGAAGAAATAGGGACAACCCCTTCTGATCTTGATTAACTGTATTTATACATATTGTGGAGCAGAATTTTCATGAGCTAAGAGTCACATCTCTGCAGGAATCTCCTTATCTTTCGGCTTTGGGCTCCGCTGCTGCTTTGCAAATGCACAATGCAAAGCACTAGCTCCCTGCAGCCACTACACCTGATTATTTGACTGTCATTTGGATGCCCAGTCATTGTAACTAACATCATGTTGTACTGGCTGTCAAAAAGGACCTTTCTGACTAGTGAAAACTCCATTTTCTGTTCCAGTTCCACAGTTACAGTTCTTTCCCTGCTCCTGCTCGCTGCCATCAGCAAGGGATTAGCCCAAGAACTTTGTGATGCCTCCGCACTGTCCAGATTGTCCCCGTTCAGTGATCAGTTATTTTTCGACACACATGATGGTGAGATCTGTTGCAAGACAACCAAATGCACCGGCTGAAGCACCCCAAGTGTGGATGTTTGGGTTGTCAGCCCCTTCCTGGAAGCGAGGACCAGAGCCAGTTCTTCTCCTCTCCCCCAGCAATAGCTCAGTCAGTGCAGTAAACTGTGCCACACAGGGGGTTATTATTAATTCCTTATCCTTAGGTCACGCTGGATCGAGAACCAAGATATGATTTCTTTAGTCACATTAAGGCTCTAAGGCTGCATGTCTTTGCGTTGCCTTGTAATAAGTTAATTCTGCCAGGGAGCTTGGTGGAAATGGTCCAGCCTGTGCTGACCCAGTGTTTTCTATCCACAGTTCATCCCGCTAAGCCCAGTTCCCTTCCACAGCATGCTCAGGTCTAGGAAAACTCGGTCTTCCATTTCCCTACCTCTGTCTTTAGGAAACAGTAGGGAAAGCTCCTTCCCTAAGGCTTCAAAACGAATCAGTTACCCCTGTACTTGTGATGTTTGGAGCTGCTGTGATTTGAAAGGCTGCTTAAAGCAGAGTTTACTGGAGTTGTGTAAATCTTTGCTTTAAATCCACTGTAAATACGTTACAGCATCTGCCAAACATGCATTAAAATATTTTGCTCCAGATATGCCTATGTCTAACCTTTTGGTTTCTGAGAGCTTTAATCAGTAATCTTCAAGTAGGAAGTTATTCATCTTTATTGCCAGGCAGTTCTCAGTGGTGGTCGTGGCAACAATCTTTTCATTGCTTCTGTGTTTAGTTGTTCTTTGACATGATAGAAGTCAGCTGCAGTTCAATGAGCTCACTATTTGTGCAACTTAATTGCTTGCTTCCTTTAATATGTACTCAATTTTTCCTTTTATGAGCAGGGTTGTTGGAAAAATTAAGCTTAAGGATATAGCTATCCACTGTTAATTAACCTCCTTCCCAAACACATTAGTAAAATAGGTCAAATGACTGTTGAGTGTTAAGTGTACCATTACTAAGGTATTTCTCAGCTGGAAAATGAACTCTAGATTGGCTAAGACAGGAGTTTCCAAAGGAGCTTCAAGGACTTAGGTGTCCAGATCGCACTGAAATTCAATTAGATCCGAGCGCCTAATTCCCTTAAGCTGGATTTTACAAAAGCTCTTAGGGGTGTATGTTAAGGAGGTTTGATTTGGTGCGTGTTTAGAACACGCGTGTTTAAAAATAGACCGAAACGGCTTCCTTTTGTTGCTCTTTAATTAAGCTTAGTGGAATTTTGGGTTCCACTGGGGTGCGTGATCTACGCGTGTATGTGCGCGTGTACACGAGAGCAGGCAAAACAAGGGAATCGGTTTCTTCTGAGGTATTTGTACTTTGCATTAATAAGGATACTGCATGCGTTTGTTCTTTCAAGAATGACTAATATTATTATTGAGATCTGAAATTCCTAGAATAGCTCTGATATGTGAGGATGTATAAATAGTTTTGATGAGTATAAAATACGCTCAGTGAGGGAACTGATCTATCAAAACAGCTTTATACAGTGATAGTGTAATTTCTTTCCATGTCAGGGATATATTCAGATGGAAAAATCACTTTAATTGCAGTGGTGATAACTTGATGGGAATTTTGCCAGTTTACCCCCAAAATTGTGCATGGATTTAAAGATCATGTTTAGAAATGTGAGTTCAGTTGGAAAGTTCGTCGTTTTTTACATATGTGCATTTTGCAAAGGAATGGGTAAGGTTTAAGAAAAATGGAAGCTGGAAGGATTCCCACTGGGAGATAAAAGGCCGCGTTTTGTTGTGATTACATCTCCCAATCCCAGTTCCCAGGCTGCGTCGGGAAACGTCTTCTAGAAGCCGGTGGGACTTCCCATGTGTGTAAACTCTCCTCATGCAAATATTATTGTGTGTTGTAGTAGTGGCCAGCCAAGATCAGAGTCCGCTGTCCCAGGCACGATTCACGTGCACCGGAGGCAATCCCTGCCTCGGAGAGCTTCCATCTGAACAAGATCTGCTTCTGCTCCATTGTTTTCCCTTGTTATTCTACTATAGGTTTATATAGGGCTTGATAAATGCAAGAAAGTGAAAAATAAGTGTATTAGTGGAGGCTAGGCTCTTGATTTGGAATGTCCTTCTGGTTCACCAAAGCCAGGGCCAGTGGAAAACTTCTGGCTTCCAGGATGCAAGCTGGAGCTGTACAGTACGCCGCTTCTCTTTCTTTTATACCCGATCAGAATACTGTTAAAAAGCCATAGGGTGGGTGTAAATGACATTTCTGCCAAAAATCAAGGCTCCTTTAGCCACTGGCAGTGGTGTAATGGGGCCTATAATAAATGAGCTTTAAGTCCTTATTTAGAGAGATGCACTGAAATCGCTGAAATGCTGCCAATACGATACAAGCATCAGGAAATCGCATCTGCTCCAC
Source organism: Columba livia (assembly GCF_036013475.1). Lineage (NCBI taxonomy): Eukaryota > Metazoa > Chordata > Aves > Columbiformes > Columbidae > Columba > Columba livia. Next base: position 4,588,787 of record NC_088606.1, read on the forward strand.
GTGGCCAAAACCCACAGAGAAGCTCCATAAAGCACTTAATTTTTGTAGTATGGCTGTAAATAACGTAGAGAATTAATGCTGAAGTCCAGTGAATAACTTAGAGATGTGCTCCTGACAATGTGTTTTCACCCTCTTTTGTAGCTGATAGTGCTGCACGTCGCGGTCCAGAGGTGGGATTCTCCTCGACAGAAATGCACCTGTTGATGTGCAGAGGGTGGGAAGTAGCTGAGGAGCTTCTGCAGACCAGCTGAGAGCTTAAAGTGTGTAAAACGACTGCAAAGCCACTGCTGTTTGCAGCATGGCTGCTCCTTTCAGGACACGCTGAACTGATAGTAGAGCGTAGCTCACACACGGCTACTTGAAGCAACAGAAGCAGCTTATTGCTAGATCCTGGGACGCCATGCCAAGAAAATAGTGCAGAGAATTGGCAGTTACCCACAGAATCAATATGGTTGGAAAAGACCTTTAAGATCGAGTCTAACCATTAACCCAACCCTGGCACTAACTCATGTCCCCGAGAACCTCATCTCCGTTCAACCCCTCCAGGGATGGTGACTCCAGCACTGCCCTGGGCAGCCTGTTCCAATGCCTGACAGCCCTTTGGGGAAGAAATTGTTCCCAATATCCGATCTATACCTCCCCTGCTGCAATTTTAGGCCGTTTCCTCTCATCCTGTCACTTGTTACCTGGGAGAAGAGACCAACACCTGCCTGGCTACAACCTCCTTTCAGGTAGTTGTAGAGAGTGAGGCGGTCTCCCCTCAGCCTCCCTGTGCTTATTTATCTTCCTGCGGAGAAAAACAATGTGAGGATTCCCCAGCTGGTCTGTGTGGAGCTGGAGAAAAGGGTGGCCCTTGGTTGTGCCGCAGAGAGGAGTGCGGTGTGTTAGAGGAGAGTGACCCATGTCCCGTCGCTTGTATTGAGCACAAGGTAAGGACCAAAGTGCTCTGAGCTCTTCAGTCCGCAGATCTAAACTGGTGCGGCTGGCGTTCCTTGGAGATCATCTTAAAACGTGATTTGGCGTGTGGCTGTGCCAGCTGGTAGCCACAGCAGGGACGGGCAGGTTGGCAAGTCCTTCTGCAGCGAGGACTTGCTGGGTGGCTGGGATTCGTGCCGCAGGCCAGAAGGTGGCACTGCCGATACTGCAATGGAGAGGTTCCGAGAAGGAAAGTGGGGGAAATCCTACAGTAAGGAGACACTGTAAACCCGGTTATGTGGGTAACGGGGCTGAGAGCTTAAAGCAAGCAGCAGGAGTGGACAAGGCAACAGTTTGGATGTGAATGTGTGAGGGTACAGGGAGCATCCTGGTAGTTAATCTTCCACTTGCAAGATTTTGGTCTTACTAATCGCAGAATCAGACTGTGCAAAATGTTGAAACTTGCAGTTTTATTGCGAGCTCCCAGAGCAAATGAGATTGGCAGGAGGTTTATGGAGTGAGCGCTGCAGAGGGGTTCTCGGCTTTGCCTGGACAGGATGGAAGGTTTGGTTGTTTTGAGCTGAAAATGGTCAAAACTCTGCCTTTTTAGCCCTTCTGTGGCTGACTTGGCATTGCTGGGTTGGGATAACCACTCCTCCCTCTTGCATTTCTTTCTGTCAGTAAATAATCACCTTTTTGTCAATGACTGTTCAGTAGTGAGGGACAAACTGATGGAGTTTGGTTTTGTTGAACCAAGAGACTGACATCGGGAGGAAGGAGCAGGTGTGAGCTCTTTGCTAATCCCGAGCCCATCTCTGGGGCTGTACGCCCAGCTTCTTCCCTGTGTATATTTTGAAGAGGATTTTGTGCTCAGCTCTGAGGAAACCCGCCTAAAGACAGTTCGATTGGAAGTGACTCTGGAAGGCCAGTGGACGATTCATCATCCAAATGACTTATCCCTCCCCCAAAGGTACTCTAAAATTTCCTGTCAGAGCCCGTGTGCCCTGAGGAAAAGTGCTTTTGCTTTTTTCATTCCTTCACTCTTCACTAGCTACTTGTGTGGGTGTCCCAAGGTCTCAGAGAAAGTGATGCTGTGTCTGGATTTGTCTCAGCTTAACTCCACTCTGTTTCTATCCACCCCAGTGTGAATCTGGAGTCACAAAGTTAATGATGATCCACCCATGGACAGACTCAGTGGACACATCTGTCGAGTGGGGGCTTGAGCCTTCATCAGAGCATCTCTCAGCTGCTCCCCCTCCTCTGCCACATGGAGATGTCTCTACAGGTGACAAGAGAATGAGGATCTCTGGCTCCTAAACCTGCCAGCCCTTGTGAGCAGTCATCCTGGGTTGGGTCCAGGCTGGCCAGGATTTGTGCCTGGGTACAGTGCCCAGCTCAGGAGCAGAGCCGAGCCTACATGGGGATGCCTGGAGCTTGCATCTCTCTAGGGACCAGCTAAATCAGGAAGGGTGGCAGCTTTTCCTTCTACTGTCCTGCTGTGGGCAGTAGCTGCCAGCTCTGGGACAGTAATAAACAGCTGGAGAAACTTGCAAATGGGGAATCACAGAATGTCAGGGCTTGGAAGGGACCTCAAAAGCTCATCCAGTGCAATCCCCCCATGGAGCAGGAACACCCAGATGAGGTTACAGATACACAAAAGCTGAGGAAAGAAATGAAAAGTGGTGTTTTGGCCCAGGAACATCAGCCCTTTACCCACATGAGTGAGAGGGGGGAATAACCCAGGCTCTGTGCCCTGCTCTCCATATGAAGGCGTAAAAAATTGCTTCACCCCAAAGGGCAAAGCTCCCATACAGATGCAACAGGCTTGTGCAGGAGAGGTAAGGTCTGCTACATCCTACCCTACTCCCTTTTCCCCTCCGTGGGCAGACAGCGTGGCTCAAAGTGTGACCAAGCATAAATGGTGTGGCTCTCTGAACTGACAAGGGGCAATTTTATTCTATTCTATTCTATTCTATTCTATTCTATTCTATTCTATTCTATTCTATTCTATTCTATTCTATTCTATTCTATTCTATTCTACTCTACTCTACTCTACTCTACTCTACTCTACTCTACTCTATTCTATTATTTTCTGGGTCAGGATGACACGTGCAGCTTGCAGCAGCCTGGTTTCTGCTGGCAGGTGGATGTGACTTGGCCATTGTGTGACGCCAGCCCCCATCCCTCCTCTTTCGGTCCTGGCACAGTCCCGAGGAGGGGAAGGCCACGTGCAGCTCCGAAGGGCACATGTTTCCTGTCTCTTTGCTCCTGGCAGGTTTTGTCTGCAGACACTGGCTTGAGTACCCCGTAATTACATTTTCGCATTTTTTAATATAGTAACACACGGCTGGGCTTGTGGTAGGGAGCCAAGTGATGTCTTTGGGCCGTGAGGACTATAAATAGCCAAAAGGGATCATTTTATTTGGTTATGGAAGGAAGAAGGTCTTTCTTCAGCACTTACTGTACAAACACAGCTTTGGAGCAAATAAAGAAGGTTCTTTTTTCTATGTGTTAGGGAGATACCCATGGATTCAGCAGAAACCCCCAAAAGACAAAAATTCTTCGCATTATGTTTCTCTACAGAAGGCCTTCATGCAGTGTCAATCTGCCAAATTATAGCTTTGTTTTCATTTTAGTTGTGGCAATTATTGTGCTTGTGTTAAAAATACCATTCTGTGTCCATTCTAAGCTCTTGGTAGCAAGGACTGTCTTAAAATAAATGCATGTACAGTGCCAGGCACAATGGGCCTCATCTGTGCCCGAGGCCTTGAGGCAGAACTGCCGTATATACAGCAAATAGCTGGTTTGCGTAACGAGATGCGACTTTTCAGGTCTAGATCTTGGCGCTGTGACTCTTGAAATCAATGGTTCCTCCTTTCCCTCCGCAGTGCCATTATCACGCTATGTACATCACACTAACGAGCAGCCAGCCAGCCCCGCCACGTGGTTCAGCGATCATCTAACGCGTTGTGATTCCTCTGCCTTGCGGACTTTGCTTAGTGTGAACAACCACACACGAGGCTCAGGGCAGGAACATTTAGCACTGTTATGTATAGTTTTAGTTCTGCTTTCGAATAAGTTTCCCGTGACCTGGTATCTGGGCTGAGTGCTGGATCTGCCGTAAATAATTTGTAGAACTTGAACACGAGCTTTTGCCAACAGAAAGGTGCTTGCAGGGATTACCAAGGCGTTAATATATTGTGCTTCTGCAGAGGTTTCAAACCAGAGAGACGTTTCTGTGCACCGTGGACCAGGGTGCCTGGTGCATCTATGTATTTATTACTATAATACGTGTGACAAAAGTATAACCAGATATAATGGGGCCATTTCTACACCCATTTTATAAATACAAAATGTGATCAAAGTGTACTCAGACTCCGATAACCAAGCAGGTGACGAGTATTTACCGCAGCCTTTCTCATTTCCTTTCAGGGAATGTTTTCTCCTGCACATGATCCAACTCTTAGCACAGATGAGTGCCCGACCGAGCAGTTTCATTCCTTGCCTGTGTGTGAACCGCTGCACTTCTGGACGGAAGGCGCTGTTCATACAATTGCATTGTTACAAAGAGACTATAGTTGCATGATTGTCCTCAATTAGCGATGCTGCCAGATCATTCCTAATATTTTTTTTAGATAGGCCCAGCACTGCAATGAATCTGACGGTGTGTATCTTTTGATGTGGTGCATTGACAGCAGCAGTGTCTATGAAGAAGGACAACGACAGATTAAATAGCAGCGTGCCCTCTCGATCATGATGGGGCAGTTATGGGGAAAAAGCTCCTTTTGTTTCCATGGCCATATCGACCGAAGCTGACACAAGGCCCTCTTGATTAAATGAACTGGCAGCAGAACAGCAAGTTCTTGTTAACCATACATGCCAAAAGGCCCTAACACAAACAATCCCCATTATAAATTAGGCCTTTTACAAACAATATTTCAAGAAACTACTTGTCTGTTTTCCATGCCATTATGCATTTTTAGGATGATTACATGTTTCTGCTGGATAATGGCCTTTTGCCAAGGGCAAAATGGAGTTTCAATAGGACTCATTATGAAGTGACAACTTTTTCTATTCCTACCCCCTGGAAGGAAAAAGCCACTCACAGATAAAGCTTGTGATATAATTACGTTGCTTTAGATAACCAGCGACATTACTTCCCAAATGATAAGTACTTGTTTTTATCCTTTCTTAATCTCACAGGCCTCTTGTAGTCTTTTAATAGGAAGTGGTGGCAGCTGTGGAGGCCACTTGATCATTTGGGTCCGAGCAGAGTGCAAGGCTGCCCTGCTGATAAAAGTCATGACAGCTCCAGCTATCGGGATCGCTATTAGAGGAGGAAGTGCTGTCTGCAAGGGCAGACTATGCCAGGGAGCTTGTCAATGCACTGCTAAATAATTATGTCCCATTATAAACCTTGCCCTTCCCCCTGTTCGTTTTACAGAGCCTGATCTTCCCTTGAACTGGGACATGTTGTTCGGATCTGCGAGGGAACGTGAGATGCTGAGCTTTTGGAATGGGGATGTCAGGGTCGGATCCTGCGATGACCGTGGTAGGGGCTGAACTCTTGGATGCTGGTGCTGTGTGCAGGAGTTCAACAGCGCTCGGTGTCGCAGAGGAGTTACACAGCAGCTCTGTGTAACAAACGCACAGGTTGCCTTAAGGACTGGAAAAAAAAAGGGGAGCCTGTAGATCAGGCCCTGATCGGGGTCTCAGAAAACCTGGTTCAGCTTCCAGTCCTCCCTCAGAGTCCTTGGTTTTCATCAGTCACTCACTGCCCTTGTTTCCCATTTGTTAAACGTGAATGGAAATGATTTCTCCTTTTGGCCAACGCTAAGGATTATAGGATCTTAAGATAAAGACTCTGTCATCCGTACAGAATATCAAAATCAACAGGCTTTTCCTGCCTTAAGTTGAGATATTGAGATGTTACTGTACCAGAAATCCCATTTCTCAGTTCTGTGGCTCAATGTGACCAACTTTATTTATAGAGGCGCCCATCATTCTCCATTACGTGCTTCTCCCATCATTATCGCAGGAATTTCATCAGGAGGGCAAAAAATAACTTGGTGACTGTGAAAACAAAAGCCCCAATTCATGAAAATTCATTTTGAGGTGGCAAAAGCAATTTATTATACCCACATAACAATTATTGCAAGGTTACTGATTCCAGGATTTCATTACTACTATTAAGCCTTTTATACTTTTATAGTCTGAGGTCTTTAGGAACACTAATTAGAGCTTTTCAGTGCTCCTGGAAGGGAGGAAGATTTTATTGTGCAGGATCAGCTCACACTCACCAGGAGGGGAATATGGAGTTAAGTCGCTTGCCTGCGTGACGGTGAGAAATTTAAGGAGTTCAGGGACTCCCCCTTGGCTTTGTTAGCTGATTCATCTCCCTTGGCTTATCCAAGGAGCAGAGAAAAAGGTACCTCCAGGTGGCAACTCAACCTACCGAACATCCATGCTTCCACTTGCTAAAAGCAATTTTCAAGGACCTTAATGAAGTTGCTGCTGGCAAGTGATGAATAATATAGTTAAATGAGATGAAGCGGAGCTGAGGCCACCTCAGCCTAATTGTGCTTTGCTGGCTGTGAGGAGCCAGGAGAGTGGAGAGGTGGAGTAACTCTGGGGTAGGTACGTACTGTCCAAACCAAGAGGGGGAACGGGAATCTCAGTGAGACATGGAGGAGTGGGAAAGGAAAAGGCGGATTTAGGCAGTGAGATGCACCTCTGATGCCACCACAGTGCTCTGGTGTGAAGTGCGATGCTTTTATTGTCCTTTGGGCTGGAAGCTCTAAAGTCCTGGCTTTCTGTTTCTGGACAGTCATCTCAGCTCCATCTGAATTGCAGGTGAGCTTCAAGGTCCAAACTCTATACATGAAAAACGCTGTAAAATGCAAAGTACTTTGAAATATCATGCCCTGGACATGCAAAGGTTTTGATGTGTGATGATGTCGTTTACTCATGCTGAAGAGAAGAATAATTCTGTTTATACCACAGAGGAGACAGAGCTGCAAAAAGCTCATGTGGAATTAGGGTGATGGGTCAAAGAAAAAGAAAACAATGAGAATTTGACAGGTGGGTGTTTGATGGGTGTGTAAGGAAGTCCACAGTCCAAGCTATTCTTGTGCTCTGTGCATTACAGGAGAAACTGCAATGACAGGCATTGCCAGCTCCTGCCATTGCCAGAAGATACTCAGGAGGCTGTTCCTTGTGGTGTTACCACAGCCTTGTGCAGCCAAATCGCGTTATCCCACTCCTAGATTTACCAAACTCCGCCTGAAAGTGCCTAAAGCACCTTTATTATGAAGAGAGACTGAGAGCTGGGGCTGTTCAGCTGGAGAAGAGAAGCTGAGAGGGATCTGATCAATGGGATCAATATCTCAGGGTGGGTGTCAGAGGATGGACCGGACTCTGTTCAGTGGTGCCCAACGCCAGGGTGAGGGGCAACGGGCACAGACTGAAACACAGGAGGGTCCATCTGAACATGAGCAGAAACTTGTTTGCTGGGAGGTGCCAGAGCCTGGCCCAGGCTGCCCAGAGCGGGTGTGGAGTCTCCTTCTCTGAGACATTCAAACCCCCTGGACCCACCTGTGTGATCTGCTCTGTGACCCTGCGGGAGCAGGGGGGTCGGACTGGGGGATCTCCATAGGTCCACAGAACAAAGTGAGCGACATAGAGACCCTGACCTGCAGCTTGTGTGTGGAGACCCTTTTGGCATGGGAAAAATGAAGAGTGTCCAAGAGGACACTCAAGAGATTCAGGTACATAGATATTACACTGAAAAGATGAGGGTACTCTCTCCCAATTTGTTTCCTGGACCAGATGGTGGAAAGAAAGAGGATATTATTAGAAAAACAAGGATTATCAGGGGGGCAAGAAAACCTGAACAGAAAACAGATTGCTTCAAGGCACTTGAATTCTCTGCCCATTTTTGGTGTCAAAATTACCTAAAGGGTGTTGACAAACTCGGAAAAGCTTAGGAAACCAAATGAATAATAAACCCCGATCACCAGCAAGCTCCCCAAAGACCCTGCCTGCCTCAGGAAGGGGAATTCCAGTGAAAATCGCCACATTTCCAAACTGCTTGTTTTAGCGTTAATCTTCTGGAGTTGTTTTTAAACAAGGTCTGCAGCAGCCAGCTGAGCAGATGATGTGAATAAAAGAAATGAGCCACAGATCAAAAAAGTCGACACGGTTTGGCTTTTAATTCTACCTCTTCATCTTTTACCCAGATGTGGTTGTGGGTAGGTATCGGCCAAGAAATTGCAGGTGGCACGGTTATCTTGCTGTTTACTGTGCGATGATGCTGCTACCAGCTTTTCAATAATAGGAAATGACTAATGATGTGGTGGAAATTATGAACCAGGATTAATAAAACTTGAAAAGGAACAGTCTGGTCTGTTTGATCCTCTGAAGAGGAAGTCTGTCTGTGTACAAGTCTTTTCCCTGAGGTGATGTTCTTATTAGTCTGATCTGAGTAGGGAGCAAAGGGAACAGAGTTTAGAAGTGGCTCAAAAAGAAGACAGTAAAAAGGGGACATGAAGTATTGTCAAAAAACATCCCTGGGTGACAGGCTCCTTTCTAACGCTGTGGTGCTAAGTCACAGGAAGGCAGTTCCAGTCTGCACGTCGCTTGCGAGTAAAAAAGGAATTTCTTGGAGAGCTGCGTTGACTCAGGTCAGATTTTGCTGCTTTTTCTCCTGCCAAATCCTCCTTGAGTCATTTTGCTTGATGAGGGACTACAGTGCTGAGCTACTTCCAGTGCTGCTCAGCCCTGTGAAGGGGACGTGCCACATTCTCAGTGCCGTAGCGGTGACAGCAGTCGTTTCTTGGTCAGGAGCTGGAGGCAGACTGCCTTTCACATCACTGTCACAGGTGCCATCATTGGAAAGCAAAAACTGCCCTGAAAAATCAGGGAAAAGCCCAAATGAAGTAAAATCCTGAACTCTAAGCCTAACGGGAGAGAAGAGGTTTCTGGACATGCATTCTGAAATGAGCGTGTGAGCCTTGGATAACTGGAGTTTTCCTCAGTAAAACCGCCACCGTCTGAGACGGCACCAAGATGGGAATATGGTAGAGGTGGCAAGGCTGGCAGCTCGGACGCGCGGTGGATTCCAGGTTGTTATCACAAACCAACAGTCCTTGCCCTCCACTGTCTGATAGGTGTCTAGCAGAGGTACCAGGTCTGTCTGCAAATCTGTAACTGCCTGGGCAATATGGCACTGCAAGAGAACAGCAGGGCCATACAAGTCATGGTAGTGAGGATATCAGGGAGCTCTTGAGCAGAAGCTGGGGAAGCTGCCCTTCCCTAAGCCACCCCAATTCCATTTCGCAGGAGACTTAGCGTGTCTGAGATTATATATTTCCTCGGTTCTTTGATTTAACAAATTCCCATGGCTGCATTAGTGAGCCACTGTGATCTATTCTGCTCTTCTTGAGGCAGATCAGAGTTGTAGCTATTGTTTTTTTCCTAGGGGACTGACGTTGGTTCAGTAGTATACTGAGTAATTGTGTATGTTGAGCGGCCTGTACTGTTTGATGATGTGTGAAACAAATGCTTTCCTGATATAGATGGTGCTAGTGGCTGGCTGAGATCGCAGAGATGTGAGTTCAGTGTGATCCTGTCTAGTCCAATATTTCTATCAAAAATGGTGCCAGAGTTTGATGATTTGAAGGCTCGTGTCCAACAGGAGTTCTTTGCTTTAACCCTCCTTGGCTTTGCCCGTTTGTTTGATTTGGGAGAAACATGATAAAAAGCCCTCTGCCCTGGCAAGTGAGAACATGGTCGAAGCCAATGACTTAGACTGATCTCCGGGTTGTAGGGGATTGAATTGGAGAGAGGGGCTCAGGGGAGGCAGGAGGAGTGACAACACAAGGGAAGACTTGGAAGAATTGGCTGCTGTCCCCATGTCCCCAGGGGAGCTCTTGTTTCGGCACACACTGGTGCTGAAGCTCAGCCCTCAGCTCAGACCAAATCCACTCATCTTCTGCTATGGGGATCACTCCCTGCTCTTTTTCCAAGGCTGGTTTGTGGCAAAAAGTGAGATTCAGACTCTTATCTGTTGCTATAGTGGTTCATCACTTGATGGTATTTTCTGTGTGATCCCCAAAGTCTCTCCCTTGGCGTGTATCAGTCACAAAATTTGGCCCATGATGTAACCAAAACTCAGATCATTTGAAGAGAGCATGACCGGTCGCAGGAGAGGATTGTGCACGCTCTGGCTCACAGGATGGCAGCTGCCTGCTCATTGTATCCTGTGATTTACTCCTTGCCCGACAGAAAACAACTTCCTCTTGGTGACATGGCAGGAGCACATCATAGCAGCCATGAACTTCACGAGGTGGGTCCGTGTGTCCCTAGGGCACTAACACAGCCTGCACCAGCAAAGGACAGCAGTGATTTTTAGCTTTTTTCGGTGGCATTGTGGGCACTCAGAGCTTGAATGTCACAATTTCAAGTTCACCAAGTTCATTAGGTTAGCATCAATCAGTTGGAACCTCCCTAGTCCCATTCATAACAGCCGCAGGTCTGCCTTCGGTCTCGTCTGGCTCATCAATGCAGACAGAGCAGTCATTATTCGAAAGGAACAAACGCTGGGTTGCATTTCTGTGTATGTGAGGAACAGAAGTCACCCTGCAGATTTCGGCGTTCAGTTTGCTTCTCAGGCCCATGGACGAGGAGTCTCTCGTGTCAGGGTGTGAGTTTGAGCCCCAGAGGAGCGCAGGGAGCCCCGAGGTAGCTGGGTTGTTTGTGAGGGGCTGTACATGCCTCCTCTCTTGTGTTGTCTCCTAGTGCTTCCCCATATGCCAGCTTTACTTTTCTCCCTCCTCCTCCGATTTCCTCTTATTCTTTCAAATAATTCATGTTTTAAAGTGAAACTCAGCTATGCAACTGGTTTTATACTTATATATTGTATTGGGCTGACCCTCTCCTTACCTCTGAGCTGGTATTTTTAAAAGCCCCATTGTTTCCCGCTGCTTCAGAAGGTTAAAAGTCCAATCTCATTACAAATGTCTTGCATATGTTGTTGTTTAGTATTATACCAGTGCATTACCTAAAACTACACGACCAGTCATAATGGTGATGGGCTGTATCTCACGTCATCATGTGGGCGGGATGCAGGCACTGATCTTTTTTAAAGGCATTAAATCCTGGTCTCTGCTTTGTAATATCTGAGGATCTTCCTTGTGTCCTTTTGGTGTCATAAAGCATTTTCATTCTCTGCTTGGGCAATGCGAAGAAACATCCAGGGCTTGAAATCCCATAATCAGCGTTGATCATGCTGCTTTTGGGAAAGTAAGGACAGATGACTTTGTCTTGGTGGAATGTTTGTCCCTCTGAATGCTTTTGAAGTTCTTTTTCTTATTATTTCCCTCTTGATTTCAACCAACCTACTAGATTTTTCTTGCTAGCGTCTTATTCATAAATTACGCACCAAGTTGCTCTTAGTTCTTTTGCCCAAAGAGGATTTTCTTGACACCAAGTTCTTTATCTATTAAGGTAAACAGAAACCTCTCTAATACTTTGGTCAAGTTAAATTTACAGTATCCCCTGTACCTTTTTCTAATTCATCAATGGGAGTTCTCAATACTGAACCTTTATTATCATAAGACTTTGCTTGTGTTGAGAACGGACCCGGCCCTGTCGTGCTTAAGTAACAATTGTATCTAGGCCAGCATATTTGAAATATACTGCAACTGGTCCCCAGAAAGAAGGTAAATGCTCAGTCCTTGACTGTGGGGAGCATATTGCAGCTTAGTGTGAGCCAGAAAGAATAAATATAATGCCCTGACCCCATTGCTGTTGATATTTGGCTACAGGAGATTCAAGCCCAAAGACTGTTCACGTGCAGTGAATCTTATCCCAAAAGGTAATGAGAAAGGTGGGGGTCTCGCATACAGCCTTGGCATCGATTTTGTATGTGGTAGAAACAGTAATAACATCTTTGTGTCACTGCTTCACCCACAAAAGCCGCGTGGGCTCAGCAGCAGTTCCCTCTCTTTGTTCTTCCCATAGAACAGAAGCATTTGCCCAACAGTGTCCACTCTTTGCAGAAACAGATGCTCAAGCTACTTGTTTTTCTTCTTTTTGCACTAAGCTAGATGAATACAATGTTCTTGTGAATTGTAAAAGACTGTTTTTGTATCTCACAGTCACGTTTCAGTATCAGCAAATATTTTAGATGTGAGTTAAGAGAGGTACCCCACTGACAGGAGAAGGCTGGCGGAGCTTGTAGTATCACATCGTAAATTCCCTCTTCTGCTATGAAAATGTAATAAGATATGTGGCACAGCAGATTTACAATGACAACGCTGCTGCTGTGTTAAGGCAACTATGTTATCTCTTTGTTTTAAAACACAGTTTTTATTGTACTACACACAATGAGTACTTCCTCCAAGAAACAATGCCTACAAGCTTCACATTAAGTCAAATATGATCTCATAGCAACTCTTCATCAACGAGTTACACCATTATCTCTCTGCTCCTAATAAATTTTAGGAGCGAATATTTATATGTAAATGTTTTATTTCAGCTATCATTAGCTTATTGTGAGCCTGGTAGTGCCCCCACCCAGTTAGATCATCCTTGGAAAAAATTAGTTCAATATTTCTTTTATAGTCTTAGTGTGATGTTCTGTTTGCAAGTCTGACCACACACGTGTAACGAGCTTCCCAACCGGCCACAGCCCGATCCTGCTGGGTGATGCAGGTGGGCAGGGGCTTGCGATTGACCTCTATGAATTCAGGTTGATTCTGCAGAGGATGGTGGTAGAATGGGACAGGGGTACGCAGGGCTGTGAGTGAAGTTGTCCATGTCCCCAAGGAAATCAGGTCACTGCTCGGCTGCCCTGTCTCTACAGAGGTGCCTTGGGCTGTCTGTTTGCCAAGTGCCTTGTCCAGGTGTTTCAGTGTTTTCTTTCTCAGTGCCTTTTCTGTTGCTGGGTTCTGACTTGAAAAAGGAAAGTCGAGATGACAACCTTTTATTAAACTTTAAGGCTGCTTCTGTCTCCCTCTGCTAGATTGTCATAGAGGCGTCAGAGCTGGTCTGAGGGTGCTGCTCATCCTGATGCAGCAGAGCATTTAAACATAGAATCATAGGATCATTTTGGTTGGAAAAGACCTTTAAGATCATTGAGTCCAGCTGTTAACCCAGCACTGCCAATTCCACCTCTAACCCACGTCCCTGAGAACCTCATCTGTTCAACCCTCCAGGGATGGTGACTCCAGCACTGCCCTGGGCAGCCTGTTCCAATGCCCCACAGCCCTTTGGGGAAGAAATTGTTCCCAACATCCAACCTCAACTTCCTCTGGTGCAACTTGAGGCCGTTTCCTTTCATCCCATCACTTTGGACTTGGGAGAAGAGACCAAAACCCCTCCATGCTCCAAGCTCCTTTCAGGCAGTTCAGAGATCAGAAGGCCTCCCCTCAGCTCCTGTTCTCCAGCTGAACCCCCCAGGTCCCTCAGCGGCTCCTCAGCCTCACATAACATGTGTTTGTATCTACAGCCCTGTGAGCATTCATCCTGCAAACTGGAGACCCAAGTGAGAAGGAAAGAAAAGAGATTCTTGTGATTTTGCATGTGTAATATTGAACAAATAAAACTATATGGCTTCTGGGCTGCTCACCGAAATATTCCTGTAGGTCATTTGCTTTCAGAGGGATGGTGGCGGGCAGGAATACATTTTATCTGGATCATTTCTCCAGTGGACTAGAAAGGTCTGTGATATTTTTGTAGCATGCTCACTGGATACATAAAAGTTGACTTCATTTAAAATTTCCTCTTCCCTTGCCAAGATAATAGAATTACTTTCCTTTTAAGGAAATTGCTGTAATTACGAAGGAGATACCCCCCGATTGTTATGATTGACTTTGTTAATTTGTGTTTATGTGAATGCCTCAGTATGATGGCAATGATAAAATTTTGGAGGCTTATGCATCCATGCTTCCCAAAGACACAGGGGGATAAGTTGATCTCATGAGTCTTGGTTTTTAAGTGCTCACCAGGTATTTTTGTTTCATTGTCCAAGCTGCACTTATAAAATCGTGCAACTGCTTCCTTTTCATGTTTGCAGCTCTCTGATAAGCTGTACCGTCAACACCTTGATATCTCCCAAAGACTAGAAGATTGCTAAAGCCAAGCAGACCTTCCCTTGCTACTTTTCTATTCTGTCAGTGAAGAGGCTGAAGAAGACTTTTGGAAAGAACAGCAAAGGAGTCCATAGGTACTAACCTCAGCCTGTGGTCACTGTGATTCTTGGATAAAAAATATCACACATAGCCATGGGAAGAGGATGGGGAGAGGAAGCAGCACTTGGAAGAGCGAGCAAACATTTAGGTACACAGCTTGGCATTTTCAGAAATTCCTGTCAAGTTAGAAATATGTGCTACCTTGGCAGACTTGTGATCCTTCACCATTTATACGTTTGGGAACCTCAGCACAGGGGTGCAGGGGATCATCGTGGAACAGCAGCAGAAGAACACAAAATCTGACCTCAAAAGCACTTGTCTAATAAGGAGAGCTTTCTACCCAGGAACATAGATGAGGCCTTCAGTCGTGAAAAGCACCTCTCTTTCAGAATTACAGCAATATAGCTGTGCAAGCTTGCATTTCGTTATTTACAAAATGATTTTTTCTCATTTTGTTTTAAAATAAAGTTGGTGTTTTCATTTCTTCAGTGGTCGCGGCACATCGCTGTGTCACTGAACCCATCTGCTGCACAACTGCCCGAGACCATCACACTTCAAACGTGCAAGGGCTGAAATAGCATTTGACAAATACTTGCTCTGCAGATCAAAAGTCACATAAACAGAAGGCAGCAGTAACCAAGAGCCCTGGACCTGTAGAATACAAAAATATCGCAACTACAACTGCTTCTACATCTGAACTGTTCCTTCCTAATACTTAAGAGACCAGTGGAAAGTAGTAGCTACAATGATGTGTCTGCAGGTTAGCGAAAGCCTGGCTCTGTGTTGGAAGCAACTAGAACAAGCAATAGAACGCCCATGAAAATCAAAGAAGAGTTGAAATGGCTTCTACTGTTACTCCAGGTCACCAGGGAAGGCTCAACCAACCAGTGATTTAAGATTAACACATGTATCAACACATATGGACAATTCCAGTCAAGCCAGGAACTGTTTTTTTCTCCGGCCATGAGGAAAGTTAACTATTGTATCCAAAGTCATCTGACATTATTTCCCAAACAGCAGAATTTCCTTTCTTCTTCTGGAGAACGTTGCGTTTTGCAAGGGAGTGTGTTTACGATAGATTCCCACATCAGAAGCGGTGACATCAGTGATTCCTCTTGCAATTTCCCACCAGTACCCTGGGGACAGGGCTGGCCTTCCTCTGGTGACACACACCGACGTCCCGGGACAGCAGGTGCTGGGATACACCCATGGGCAAACGCTCCCACCAGGCATTAAAGCCAGTGAAAAGTGCAGGAGTTACCCGAATTCACAGCCTGTATCAGGGTCTGGTTGCTCGTTATGTCATGGAGGTCAGTGACAATTTAACACGTTGTCACCAGCGGTGACAGAAAGCAGTGGCTGTGTTGCAGTGGCCATTGAAATGGGAGGAATCTTGATGTTTGGTTCCAAACTAAGCAGCAACTAAGGTATTTTTGAGTGTGCAGCCTGCAGTTTATTTGTGTGGAGTATCTCCAGATGTAGATAACATGCAGGGCAGACGAATATGGATTCTCTGGGTAGGGTTCAAATCAGTTCAGCCCTCACTTGCTGCTTCTCCTTCTTTCTTTCCAGGTTCTGGGGGCTGCCTAAGCCAGAGCATTTGATTATTCCCTCCTAGACTTTGTTCTCTGCAGCCGCAGGAGGTGGAGGGAACCCATGTTGTCCCACGAGGATCTGCAGGTGTTTGCCATGCTGGGAGCCCTGCATGTTCCTCCTATTCCTGTGTAACTCCTTGTGCTGATGAGCCTGCTACAGGTGCTCTGAGGTGTGCATTATCTGTGGTTTTATTTCTAAGGGGGTGAGCTGTCTGGCAAGTGAAAAATAGGCTTTTGAAACACTAAATGTGACCTCCCCCCCCCACCCCTTATGCTGGGGATGTCCCTCTCAGGATACACAGTGAATGTTTTAATCCGTACTTTGCATGACTCCTACAGATTTAAAATCACTGTGAAAAGAGATTGTCCCTGTTTAAGACCCAAGAAACAACTTGTTGAGGTCATTTGACTATCCATGATTTAGCAAACTGCTAAACAGTTATGAATAGTTTTCCAGTTAGCTTGCTACTACTCTTTTAGATGTCTAACAAACATGACGAGCAGCTGAGCTGATTGATAACTGATTGATAACTAATCATCTAATTTGGCTGCTAATTGCTTATTTGGCCATCCAGTCACCTGTTTGTTAGATTTTCAGGTGGGCATCTGGAGCAATCAGTCTTCTGGTCACTCAGTCATGACTTGGATGTACAGTGAGATGAATCAGCTGTTAGCAGTATATTTTCAAACCCAATCCGTAGAACTTAGTTTATGTTCCCAAACAAGGACTAGGCCACTAATTAATTTTAGGCTGTTATGTGACGTTCCCCAGGAAACACCTCTCACCAGAGGGACTTTAAAGGTTTGTTCCAAAGATGGTTGGAGCTAATCTGACTGAGGTTGCCTGGGTGGAAAGCATCTGTGTGTGTATTTATGTATCCCCACCTACCGCGTGTTTCTCTTCTGTGTGGTCAGGAAGCAGCTTTGTCCTCCTGCCATGTATATTCATCAGGTGTTCTCTGATCTCAAGTCCTTCTTGAGGAAATATCTAACTCAAGTTGGTGGAAGATCTGCCCCAGTAATGGCATCATTAACAACACCTGTGATAGAAGTGGAGCATCACCCACAGGGATTGTGTGGAGCATTGCATGATAGCTGAGACATCTGTAAAATCTATACAAAATTAACTTCAGCTGCACAATAGGTGATTAAACTAGTTTTCTCATGCTGTAACTCAGCCCTCTAATACTCATTTAAGAATTCTTTCTCTTTTATGGGACTGTAATATGCATGAGCCCATTCCTTTCCACCCTTCCTATTACTCTACAGTAATGCCTTATTTAATACCCTATTTTTATTTTTATTGCTTCTTGCAGTCAATCTCCTCTCCTCAGCCTCTGTCCTGGGAAGCTTAGCCAAGCAACGAGGAACTTCTTGGTGGGGAAAGTGATGGAAAAGGAACAGAACCACATCAAATTTGTTACATTACTCCCACAGCAGAAGTAGCTTTCCCAGGTAAAGATTGGCATGGGGCAGATTCCTCTCCTTCTGTTTCTGTCTTCACACCTCTGAACCCCCATATGTGGAGTTCCTGTGGGACACAACTGTGTCACTTCTTCAGTCTCCCCAGGTCCTTTTGTGGGATAAGAGGAAATTGCCACCAAACCTCTGTGGAGCTGGTCTGTAACTTCTCTAAAAACCGAGAAATCTGGGGAATGAGGTTTTCTTGCAAACATGCTTGGATCTGATAACCGCTTCGGGAGCTCTTCCTGAAGGAGAGGAGAAGTTGCTAGATCTACTTGTGGTAAAATCCTGAGGTAGCTCATCTCAAGTCAACTGGCTTTGTTGGCTGACAACTGAGGATCTATTTCCTATAAAGTGAGAAATATCCTGTAAAAAGGAGCCATAAACAAAGCATGTTTTCAGAGAAATTGAAGGCACTGTATCAAAATTTCCAGTCTATAACATTCAAAGCTTGTGAATTTGTCACCAGAAGCACAAAACCAAAACGCTTTGAGTTCTCTTCCCACCAGTCAATAGTCTGAGGTCGCCCTGGGAATGAACCTCTCAGCTGATCAGTGAAATACGAACCAGAGATTTTTACTTTATGATTCCTGGTAGAATTCAAAAGCTCATGTGCCAGACAACCTGCTGCCTGCGAGACGATGTGCTGTGCCATCTTGACCTAAAGATTTCAAGTAAGAAAGAACTTAACATATTGGGGGTTGGACTAGATGACCTTTGAAGGTCCCTTCCAACCCAAATTATTCTATGATTCTGTGATATCCCAGGGCGAATCAATGCAATGGTTAACCGTCCTCACTGCTAAAATACACTTTTTGCTTTTTTACATTTGGGATTAATCTTTTAAGATCTTTTTCACAAATATGAGGGATTTGAGACCTATTTTAATTTTTAATGAGCCTGAAATTCTTATATAATGACAAGCTGCTGGCACATGGCACTTTGAACAAAATATTTAATAACACCAGACCAGCAATAAAATGGATAGAGTTGAAAGGACTGATATTACCAAATTACTTAGTCTTTGCAGTAGCAGGAGGTAATTACTGAGTTGTATTGTGTTTACTAGCAGATGACTGAAGACATTTTTCCGGAAAACGAATGCAACCTGGTAAAAGAGACTCTTATCTGGTGTAATGAAACAGGTTTGAAATAGATTGAGAGAGGTCCTCCTTCCCCTCTACTCCGCCCTGGTGAGACCCCATCTAGAATATTGTGTCCAGTTCTGTGCCCCTCAGTTCCAGCAGGACAGGGAACTGCTGGAGAGGGTCCAGTGTAGGGCAACGAAGATGATTAAGGGAGTGGAGCATCTCCCGTGTGAAGAAAGGCTGAGGGAGCTGGATCTCTTTAGCTTGGAGAAGAGGAGACTGAGGGGTGACCTTATTAATGTTTGTAAATATATAAAGGGTGAGTGCCACAAGGATGGAGCCAGGCTCTTCTAGGTGGCAAACAATGATAGGACAAGGAGTAATGGGATCAAGCTGAACACAAGAGGTTCCACTTAAGTTTGAGAAGAAACTTCTTCTCAGTGAGGGTGACAGAGCCTGGCCCAGGCTGCCCAGGGAGGTTGTGGAGTCTCCTTCTCTGCAGACATTCCAACCCGCCTGGACATGTTCCTGTGCGACCTCACCTGGGCGTTCCTGCTCCAGCAGGGGGATTGGACTAGATGATCTTTTGAGGTCCCTTCCAATCCCAAACATACTGTGATACTGTGATTAAAATGTTGTACTAAGCTTCTCTTGGTCCCTACTAGGCAGAAGTTGCCTGTCCATCCACCTCTAATCTGAGAACGTCTGCCAGACCTGTTTGTAGTGAGACGCTGGCGGGAGAGGAACCGTTGGCACGGGAGGTTTTTCGTCTCCGAGGGCTGTTGGAAGGGGAGCAGAATTCCTTGTCTGCCTCCGTCCACCCACGCAAACAGGAAAGGAACCGTGCCAGATGATAAGTCCGACTTACCATCCAGGGCAACTGGATGCCAGAGAGGATTGTTTTCATTTCCACGGGATTTCTAATTAAGGGACATGCTTTAACTGTGTTTTCAATGGCTGCACATCCAAATGACAGTTTGATATGAGCAATTTGTCTGGCAGGCTGGATAAATTCATACCAAAGCTAAAGGATTTTCCGTTTAAAATGGGTGCACATCCTTAGCTGCGAATTGGATCAAAACATGCCCATAACTGAAGAATCCTCTTTATGTAACAACTTCTTTTCAACCTTCTTTCTTTGCACTTTTAACGATCAAAGTCTCTCCCGATTTGTCCCCAGTCATTGACTCGGCCAAGCGCTTGTTTTTTTTTTCTGAACTCTCCATCTTGTTCCAGTTTGATGAATGAAGGGAAATGTCTATTCCCATTTCTGCTGTCCCGCCCAGCCCTAATGAGCAGTCGCATTGTCTGAGGACTCCTGGGGGAATTTGCCACCTGCATCGCTGTTGGCCTGGGCTGGTGCAGCTGGATTCCTCTTGATGCTTTGTTTTCTAGAGATGTCATCCATGGGACTTGAGAGCAGGTAGAGAAGAAAGGTGCTGCTGTTTTTCTATCGGGGAAGCTACGAACAACACAATTAGCCTATGAACTGCTGTGGGTTTTTTCTAGAATATTGGAAATCCATCCAGTCATGAAAGATGTTGCTTTGGTTGTGGACATCTGCCTTTTACTGCATTCGCAGAAATAAATCAAAGACACATTTGTGATATATGTGGCCAGCAGAGGTGATGTGGGCAAGTACTGAATGGGTTTGTTTGGTAGGAGTCCTGGTATGAAGCTCTCTTGATAACTTTGCCAGGTTCAGCTAGAAAGCCTTTGGCATTTAGCATAGGTTAATGAGAACTGTGAGCTTTGAAGGTTACGTGATTGCATGTGCTCCCTTCCCCCATCATCACATGAAACCATTCAAAATATGTCTGAGTGGAGAATACAGTTATTTTTGGTGCTCGCCCAGAAACTTATCAGGTGAAGTGCAATTAATGAATCAAGTGCCTTAAAAATATCTGCCCAGAAGCAGCAGGTACTTTTTTGGTGACCGAGTGCAAGAATTTCATTCAGAAGAACGGCATGGAAAAAGCTTTTCTTACATCATTTTTTTGCAGTGTATTAGTCCTGCTGCTTCCAGGGACTTTCTATTCTTGCTATACCAAGAGAAATCCGCCTGCACCTTGGCAAATCACAAGACTGAAAAATCTCATTTTATACATCCTTAGTGGAGATTTAGCTGAAATTTTAAGGGGTTTGCCTGCCCTAAACATTATTGCAGCCCAGGCAGCCATAGAGGTGGCTGCTCAGGGAGGGAGATGCAGGTTGGATTTAGAGCTTGTTCCATCTGCACTCTCCTTTCCTGGGTCATCAAACGCCAAAAAAACACAGAGAAAAAATCTATGACTTAAATTCAGATCAGATCAGAACTAGTGCAAGGTTAGGGGAAGGGGAAGACAAGTGTGCTGAGACTTCTAAGTTTAAGTCTGAAGAAGCAATGTGAGGAAAATGAATAGGACTTGCAGAGAGATGGGTGTTAATGAGCCAGGGGAAACTGCGAGTGGGTACGAGTAATGGGATGGAGTCAGTTGGCTGGGAAAGGACACAAAGAGCTGGAGACTGGGAATAACGTGGGGATAATAAAATCAGGAATGCATGGGACAGACACAGTGGTCTGTGATAGAGGAGAAGAGGAAGAAGCAGGACAGAGAAACAATGTGTGTGGAGATACAGCAACAGGACAGAGAATGGGACTAGTGGAGCAGGCAGAAGGAGATAAAATATTAATAAGGAGAAGAAATGAGAGTGGGTGTGAAATTGGGAGCTCAAATGAGTTGACTCTGAGAGGAGACCAGTGCTGGCAGAAAGGCTACAGGTGCTTCCCAGACAAGATCAGTTTGAAAGGGCAACAAAGATGATCAGGGGAGTGGAGCACCTCCCTTATGAGGAAAGGCTGAGGGAGCTGGGGCTCTTTAGCTGGGAGAAGAGGAGACTGAGGGGTGACCTCATTAATGTTTACAGATATATAAAGGGTGAGTGTCAGGAGGATGCAGCCAGGCTCTTCTGGGTGACAACCAACAATAGGACAAGGGGTAATGGGTCCAAACTGAAATACAAGAGGTTCCACTTAAATTTGAGAAGAAACTTGTTCCTGGTGAGGGTGCCAGAGCCTGGCCCAGGCTGCCCAGGGGGTTGTGGAGTCTCCTTCTGTGCAGACATTCCAACCCGCCTGGACACCTTCCTGTGTAACCTCATCTGGGTGTTCCTGCTCCATGGGGGGATTGCACTGGATGAGCTTTCCAGGTCCCTTCCAACCCCTGACATTCTGGGATTCTGTGAAAGCAATCAGACTTTGGGACACTGGTGGCCAGATCCATGTCCATTTGTCTCCAGGCTGGAATGAGACCTGGAGTCAGTGGCGCATCATCCCACCGCACCTGGATCCCTCTCCACCCCTGCTGTGCATCACAGAGCAAGCCTAAGGCCGGTGGAGAAAAATAATGGGTTTAGCATAGAAAAAAAAGCCTGTCCATCGTTGCCTGCACTCCAAGGACTTAAGGCACGGGCAGTCTGGACCTGCGCGTTTTTGAAGTGTGGAATGATTGAATTTGCAACTGTACTAATGTCCTCTGAACGCAGAGCAATGGGCTAAGGAGACAGTGAAGGTTCGCACTATTCAGAAGGGAACAACTTTAGCTGATAAGTAATTAGAGATAACAAAAATGGGGAGCACAGGGCTGATACATCATGTTTATTAGTAAAACCAAGAGGGAAGGACTGTCTCTGTGTTCTTATTGCCTATAATACGATTGTTTGACAGTCCTAAAAGAGGTCAAGGCTCCGGTGCTGGGCACTCACCACTGTTAGAGGAAGATGGTAGTTGCATTAAGGAGCCTCCAGTTCAAATAGACAAGGCAGAGATGGAGTGGGAGAGGAGCCAGAGCACTGGGAGGTAAAGCAGGTGGTTTAGCAGCAGAGCCGATGCCTGAACTGCTGAATCCCGGGGCGCTGATGTGTCAGTTAAATTGTCCTGAAGCCAAAATGAGGCCTGAGCCTCAACTGCTCAAGGCTAAAAGCGCTGTGGGATTTCTGCCCTGGAAACCGGAATCCAAAATGGGTTGACTTTATTTTTAAAGGAAAAAGCAAATGGATTGGTTCCTATTCTGGATGGTCCTTCACACAGCAGGTGCTCAGGAGAGGAGAAATCCCATGAAAATGAGCAGGGGACTCCAGCCCTGCGCCCTGGCGGGAGATGCAGACACACTGAAAGCTGTTTATATTGGCTAGAAAGTACACAGGTTAATAGCAGCGTTAGCATTTACACAGGACCCGAAAACATCCTCAATGCTTTGCACAACAAATACAAAATTTTTGATTACTTGTCCTGAAGATTTATAGAATGCAACGTTAGTCCTGCAACGAGCAAAGTGAGGGCAGCAGGAACAGCAGCTCTGATTGCAGAGCACATGAAGGCGGTTACAGCCGGGAACACACCAGCTTTGTGTTGTCCCTGCCCAGACCAGCCCCTTGTCCCCAAGCATTGATTTAACCAACGTTTGCTCGGTCAAATTCCATACTAGGTTTAGCAGGAATTTATATGAGTCTTTTTGTATACAAATCTCAACTCCTCTTCCCTCCCATCAAAAATCCAACCAACCAACCAACCAACCCTGAAAGTGCCAATACAAGATTTGTTTCTAGGATTTTGCTGGTCATTTTACAAACCCAAGAGTTTTATAATTAATTTGAGTGTTTAGTTGCCTTTCCTTACAGTGACGTTTGGCTGACAGCAATAAAGACGTCAGAAGAAGCGAATCTGCAGTTATGTCACAACTGAGAAAGAGTATGACAGCATATGTTTTAGTTGAGTTTATTTAGGACATGTAGCCTCCAGAATGGTCACATATCATAAAAGTAACATTCAGGCTATTTGCACTCGATTAGACATTTATTTAAAATTTCCTCTTGGTTTACTGATGTAAATGTATTATTCATTTTTCACATACCGAGCACTGTTGTTTAGTCTCAGGGGAATTATTGTTACAAATTTAACAACGGTGACATATTAAAAAGCACATTTAAGGAAGAAATTAGGGGTTGAGAGGATGTGACCAAATGTTTCCATGGTGTTTTGCCAAAATATCACTTAAATGCCAGTGAGATTTTAACAGGAGTTGCTCTTCCAGAGCTCATCTTGCCCATCAAAAGAGTAAAATAAATCTTGTCCGCATCAGTAGCAGGAATACTTCCATTGCACTTGCCAAAAAATCATTTCCTAAGTTTTATTTTCATTTTGGAAACTACTTTTAACCACTGGCTGATTAACACGTTTGCTCTCTGCGTTACGCAGCCGATTAGCACCGAGGAAGTCAATAGTGTGTGAGCAAAAATGTTCAAATTAGATGCCTCATGTAGGCACCTGCATCCCTAATTAACGAGGAGCCGATAATGTCAGGAACTGATTTTCAGGAAGTTCTTTGTTCTTTGAAAGTCAGGCCCCAAACTGGGCAATGAAAAGTAGGAACCTGAAACATCCATGATTACTTCTGAGAAACTCAAGCCTGATGTCAAAGTAAATTGTAAATGGTGCACATGCAAGTCCGGGAAACACTGTGCTTATTTTTCTATAATTTTGATTGCCTTTCTAAAGTTATCGAAGTGAGATTGTTGCAAGAAGGAGTTTCTCATGAGTGATTTTGTATGAGCAGAGAGTTTTCTGGGGGAAGCTGGAGTAGTAGAAGCCATTCCTGGGAGATACGTTCTCAAACTAACCTGTGAGTTAAGTTAAAACCTATAGTAAGTTTTCTATAACTGTTTTTTTTTACCTGTATGGAAAATTCGATGGTGTAAAAGCTCCACATGCAATTTTCTCCTCCCTGAGCCCTAGTGCTTTACAACAGTGGGATGAACTGAGTTGCCGTCTGAGCAGCATCTTCTGATCACCCCCTTCCAGCTGCCTGCAACGGGTGTCACGCTTGCTCTGATGCTCAGGCCAGGGGCATGAGGAGCAATGTGGGTTATTTTCTGGTTAAGATGGCTTGAATCCCCCAGACTTAGCTCAGGCTGGGACTTAGACTGAGCTTCTGGGCCCATGGGCAGGGGTGTGAAAGGGAGCCTGGTCAGGGCCATTAAGACCCATTAGTGCCCTCAGGGCCCTGACACAGAGGAGTCCAGTTGCTGATGCTGATCTAGCGGGCAATTTGGGAAACAAAGCGATGTTTTCTTTGCTTTTTAACCTTACCTGGCACGGTTCACTCTGAAATGATCCAGACGGCTTCTGGTGCAAGGCAGTAGCACTGAGGGAGCAGACATCTCCCACCGGCTCTCCCTTCTACAGCAACGCACAGCAGATTTTGTTTATTTAATTCTCTTGCAAGCCTGTCCAGGAAAATACAATTTTTTTCCTTTTTGTCTTGAAACCATTAATTATTTTCAGTTGTATCAAAAAAAAGTATAGGAAAAACATGTGTAGGAATTACAACTGCCAGAACCTCTAGCTTTTTCTGAGTTTTGTCCTGAGAAGAGCTTGGTCCTGCCACTTGCTGGAACGTGTTTCTCAAATCCCAGATGCACGTTGATCGGTGGTGGGGGCACAGGTAACCTGCAGGACGGACAGCGAGGCAGCAGCTCCTTCGGATGGTTCAAGGACACACTTGGATGCCCTAATCTCTCATTACAGAGACATTAGGGCTCGTGGCTTGGCAGCAGCTGTGACATTAAAATGTGTAAGATGTTACCAAAGGAAGCACTTGGCAAAACATTTTTCTCAGCTTCCCCAGACATAAACAACGAATTTTCTAAACAACGGTAGGTTGTGACTGGGGGTGAGTCACTAATGTATGTAGAAGGATGCACGGAGGACACCACAGTTGGCTAAATTAAGACAGGGGAACCCTCGTGGTGGAGTTCCCAGATGGTTTTCTGAAATCAGTACGTGACACACGACTGCTGTTCTGCGGGAGGGATCGGCAGGAGGTCTCTGAATCTCTGCTGGACAGACTCTCCAGTGCTAGAAATTGGTGTGGCCCTGTGGTTTCTGTGCAGATGATCTGATTTACCCCACCTGAAATGATGAGGTGCTCAGGGATATAGGTTAGTGCCAGGGTTGGGTTATGGTTGGACTTGATCATCTTGAGGGTCTTTTTCAACCAAAATAATTCTATGATTCTATGATTCTATGAAAGGTCCTCTTTAGGAGTAGACTCTGGTTTCAGTTGCTAGTGAGAAGCTGATGTGGTGATTTCTGGTATTTCTGGTGGTATAAGGGAGGTACCTGCCATGGAATTCAAAGAAACTTGGAGCATCTTGTAGTATTCTGGACATAAAATTTAGTCTTTGTGTCTGATAAGCAATTTATAAATCTTTTATTTCCACTTTTGAATTAAGCCGGCACTCGAGAGCTTTTATGTATGGCCCAAGCAATAGAATAAGTTCTTTATGTTACAGCTCACTTTCAAAGAGACGGTGTGGTGAAGATGCAGTGTCCCAATTGGTTCAGAAAAATCCACAGGAAAGGTCTGCAACTTGGAGAAGTGTATCTTCATTCCTGGATGATGTAGTAACTGTTTAGCTTGTACAGCTGATTTTACAAAAGTATTTATTTCAGTGAAATTAATTCCAGCTCACTTTTAGTTTCTTCTTTTAGCATTTTTGCCTTGTTCCTTCATTTGGCTCTTGATGAGGTGTGAGCTGCAGCGATGGCATGTAGGAACCCTCGTTTGCAATAACATCGCTCCAACAATGCGGCCTTTCTGAGGAGCACCAGGAGGCTCCATGCGGCCATATGCACCGACACACCAACACCACGGTGTCGAAATTTGAGTGGGAACAGCTTCACATCTGCCTGGTAATGTAACAAAGCAATATTAACATTTTCATAAAAATGTTCTGAAATCAGTTTGGTTTGGCTTGTCTTTCAGAGCCTCAAGCCAAAGAGGCTGTCCTAAGAGTGGTGTAAGCAGAGAAGCAATACAAAGTAGTAAGCATGGCTGCAGGATCCGAAGGGCCATTTTAAGAAAGCATTTTATATGTCAGAGCTTTGTAAAATCCTTTGGTTTCCTGTCTGTGCCTACATATTTGACAAGATATAAGAAAACCCAGCACACACCACTGTACAGTGTAGGGACACTGTTCATCCTGGCGCTCCCTAAGAAATTAATAGGAAGTTCAACCTTTATTTGATATATTTTCTGCAGCTCACCCCAACTATCCAAAGTTTAGAGAAAGGTACCGATCAAGTATTGTGAGGCAGTCACTGCATGTGTTGACAGAGCAAGTGAAGGGTGCACTTGATTGCGACCTGCCCGTCACAAAAAGATATCAGCAGTGATTTCAAATCTAGCAGCAAAAGGAATAACAGGTGAGAACCTAAGGATGAACATTTCTGAACAGGAAAATATAAGCAAATAGCAACACTGAGTAACTAAACATTGCTGTATTTTACTAAGGGATGCCCTGGACGCTTCTTCACTGAAAGTCTTAACAGCCTTGTAGGGAGGATACTCTAGCTAAGTCCCAGTTTAGTGGGATCGGTGCAGGAATGAGAGGTTGAAATCCCTTTGTCATTAAGACAGAAGTTGAATCTGAGAGGCTATAATAATCCCTTCCACGCTTGGTAATATTTACTGGCTGACTCTGGTCTTTGCTAACTCTCTGCCTGGCTATGCCTGGACAGATTTTTATTTGCATGCTAGTTCAGGAATTGGTTCCTCTTTGTATGTGTACTTGTATTTACATATGAACAAGAATATTTGTTCTTCATCGGCCTTTGTTCTCCTATTTTTAAAAGGCTTACTCATCCCCTCAAAGATTAGAATCAGCTCCATCTGATTTAGGTGACAGTTCTCACCCTGTGAGCAGCAAGAAATTGAAATGAGCTGTTTCTGGAATGAGCTATTGTTGATCCAAGCTCTCCAACAAGTACTTGAATAACAAATATCTCTTACCAAACCAATGTTGGTTCATGAACAGAGGAAAAGAATGAAGTTCACTGGATTGCTTATTTGCAAAACACAGTTCAGCCCTTTCTTTGCCAAAGTGGAGCTGTCAGGAACTAGATCCTTAACTGCTATAAACCAACTCGACTCATTGACTTCAGTGCGGAGGTGACAATTTATATTAAGTGATCATCCAGCCTCAAAAGTGCAGCAGGACAGCAGCGTGAAGGAAAAACAAATGATGGGGAATGGTAACAAAGCATTTCAGAATAACCACAAAGATTTCTGGGATAAATTGCAGATATGGTAATTTTTTTCACCAAGATAAGGGGTTTTTTTGTCTCTTATCTCCTGCTTCATTTAGTGTTTGCAAAGATCAGGTGTGAAGAGAAACTTATAGGGAGGGATAATGTTAACACAGGGGATGCGGCTGGGGGGAATGGACAAATTCAGGAAGAAAAGCTCGTCCTCTTGACAATTTTTGCCCTTCTCTGTATCAGTCGGTTCAATGAAGAATATCACTAGCAGCTAGAAATATTGTTGTGTTCATGTTGCTGGGTCATCACCATTCCAGGAACACCATCCATCAGATTTTCCACCAAAGTTGTGTTTATGAGCTTAGTAGCGGAATGGGCTTGAGTATAAAATTCCTAGAAATTTCAAATATTAGAAACTGAATCACTTGATCTTCTGTGGTTTGGCCGGTTGTATAAGGATACATCACACCCAACGTAGGAACACTGTGAAACAGTAAATTCTTCAGAGCAAGTGAGCATTGCGTAGTGTTCTGCACCCGTACAGTTGTTGTTTCTTTTGAAGTTGTCTTTGGATAAAAGTGATGGGGAAATTGTGACTCCTTGACCTTTAAGATCATCACGCCCAACCACGAATGAAACGAACCTGAGGAATAAGGAAACAAAAATGTTGTTGCGTTACATTGCATCACTCAGTGAGGAGCTGGACTGGATTCTTGTGGGTCCCTTCCAACTCGGGACATTCTATGATTCTACATTGAAAATGGGTCTCTGGGTGTGGAGGTGTGAGGTCTAAAAAGTGAATGGGTGACGTGTGGATTCGACTGAGCTGGAGTGGAATCTTAATGGAGAAGTTCCCCTCCTGTCAGAATGGCAAAAAACATCCTTCAGCACTAAGCAACTTTCTATTAACATTTTTAAAGGTAATTTGCTCTCGTTTAGCACATTATATTCATGGCACTTGGAAAGAGGCATTAAATAAGAGACATAATTAAGGGTTATTAGCGTTATTTACTACCGGTGGTGTTGTAATGTTTAGAGGATTGCTTTTTGCCATAGCTTGTGCAAATGCATTAGAAGAGGCAGTTCTCCAAAATATTTCCGCTTAAGAACACTGCTGGCATGAACAGAAATACCCCTCAAAATGTAAAGCAAGGTCTCTTTTCTAATGAACAGCAGCTACTCAGGATTTGCCAGCGACTTCACTTTTTGCTCACTTGCCACTCGCGTTTAATGGATTAAAAAAATGTTGGTATGAGATTTCTAAATGACTTCTGCAGCCAGTGATGCCAGCAAGAATTAATCTGTAAAATCATGTAAATGCCAGGGCATACGTTGCATACTTTAGTAGTTAATGAGTTGGTGAATCCTGCAGCTGTTATCTTGTTCCAGCTATAGGAAGCGTTTCTGAAAAACTTTTGCAGAAAGTAAAAAAAATACTGGAATTTAGCCCTAGAGTTTTAAACCATCTTAAAACAAGACCGTGAGTGAATAGCTTCTCTAGTATCCTGTTAAACTTCAGGAGTCCTTCAACATCTGTGACTGGGAATAGCCCAACTCACTCCAACAACCCCATAGCAGCTGAAGATTTGGCCAACGAGATGTATCCAAAATACTGCAAATTCCTACAAAAAGGAATTCTTGTCTCTATTAGCATTTCAACACACGCTCACTACAGAGATCTCACTGGGGGTAAAGCATTAAACCCCTTTCAAAAGTGGTTTAGTTGGCTAATTAGACAATAAGCATAAACCTGATGCATCCAGCTGTACAAATAAAACGTGACTTTAAAGTTTAATGTCCTGCGCGCACAGAGTAGTCGTGAACTTGGAGCCAAGTGGGGCTGAGGGGAAGGCGGCCGGCGCTGCATCTGAGGGCCCAAACCTTCAGAGAACTGAAAGGGAGTTTATTTTAAGTGTAACTAAAAGGAACTAAGTACCAGTTACCACAAATAGGGTGATCTTTATCTTCCTTTGTTGGCTTGTGTGGAGGGAAAAGAATCTTAAAAGACTCGTGCAGCCGCAGGCTTCACAAAGAGGATGTCTCCCTCGCATTGCTGACATGTCTCTCATTTTTTGGGTGCTACCTTACCCTCCAAGGAAATTAACGGGTCATTTTAATGCCCTCTTACGCCCTTGGCTTCTGGGTAGGTGTGATCAAGTAGCTAAACACTTACATAATTGACATTTCTCCCCTCCGTGCTAATGCATCCACCCTGCAATTGTTTAAGGAAAATGAGACTCCTCTTGTGGAGTTTTCCACTTTGGCCATCTCGCAGCGGCACCTGTGAGCGCTCACTTTGAGAGATTGCTAATGTGCTAATTACCCGGGACCCAAAAATGCAAGCTGTAAACAAATGAGGACTGTATTTATAATCAATCAATTTTATGACCTTCTGATGGCGATGATATCAGTGGAGTTTACATTGGGAGCCCTTGTACTCCTCCAGGGCAGCTGTGCCCTTATGTTTCAGTTACAGCTCGAAGAAGATTTTGCTAATTTACTTTATAGTAGGCGTACTTAAGAAAAATATTACCTTCCCTAAGCAGCCGAGCCTGTTACCAACTCTCGCTTTTAAATAATGAAAACACATGGACTGTCAGTACCTTCAGGGTGTATTGTCAGGTGACGAGCTGTTTTCAAAACATCCATGGCAGAAAGTAATGACTTCAGAGCAAAATATTGTTCTCATCGGTATAAGTTGCCGTGAGACAAATCCCACACCCTCTGATGTCAATGGAAAGACTCCGTTTGACTTCAAAGAGGACTGGATCAGGCCCTAAAAGAAATGTTGCCGTCATAAAACACCACATATGCTTTATGGTTCATGCGTTTGAAAAAATTCGCTGCTCGCTGGTGATCTTCTGTGCAGTTTACCTGGCTACATGTAACTTGTAATTTTTATAGCTGCTTTGCAATGGATTTATGATAGAAGAATGCCCGTAAAGTCTGATTTGTGAAGTGTTAAAATGATGTCCTGGGAAGCCACACAATGCCAAGGTACACAAGATGCCCTGCAATGCCGCAGCTCGAGGAAGGCTGTCCAACTTTCCTGATGTTACAAAGTTCTCACAAAGAAAAAAAGAAGTTGTTTAACCACGGGCAGATGTGTTAAACAGATCAATTTTGTGCCCTTTTCCTTTTATTGGAATAATTAGCTTTTTAATATGAATTCAGATTGTATTTCAAGGACAGAACTGTGTCCTACATTTGCCAAAGCTTTGCTCGGGTGGTTGTTGATTTGAGCAACTTCTATAAACCAGGACAGGATGGGGCCCCCTGTGTCCATGATCATGAGCCCCTTGAGCTGGAAGCCCAGAGATAACTTTATTACCTCCAAACCAGCAGCAGATGCAAGCTATTCAGCATAATTCCTTTCTCTTGACATTGTACCCTCATTTAAGCATGGGTTATAAATGGGATTTTTTTTCCTTAGGGTTGTTAAGGATGTGGCTCTGCAGAGAGGATCAGAGCTCCACGTTGTCCTGCATTTTATCTCCTATGGTCAGATGCCTGAAAGGGGCTGATAAAAAAGATGGGGATGGACTTTTTAGCAGGGCCTGTTGCGGTAGGACAGGAGATGATGGTTTTAAACTAAAGGAGGGAGATTCAGGCTGGACATTAGGATTAAATTGTTGGCCCTGAGGCTGGTGAGAGCCTGGCCCAGGTTGGCCAGAGAGGTGGTGGCTGAACCATCCCTGGAGACATCCCAGGCCAGGCTGGACGGGGCTCTGAGCAACCTGAGCTGGTGAAGATGTCCCTGCTCATGGCAGGGGGGGCACTGGATGAGCTTGGGAGGTCCCTTCCAACCCAAACTGCTTCTATGATTCCATGACCATGCTGGAGCCCTCATGCCGAACGCTCAATGAAATTAGTCATCCAAAAGATGCTCTGAAGCTGTTCTGAGCTTCTATAAATTGATGCTTTGCTTATGCTCCAGAGTTTGCTTGAACACCTTTGCTACCTGAGGTCTCTGTGGGGTGGGGATAAGAGCAGCTCCTACCTATGGGCTGCCATCCCCACCCCAAGGGACAGAACCACACTGTCCCCCAGGAATGTCCCCTGTCCCTGGGCTGCCGAGCAGAGGGTTCAGGGAGCCCCTGGGAGAGTGCTGCCCTCGCCTTAGCAAGCTGAGCTTTCCTGGGCCTGTTTGCAGGGCAGGCAGCCGGCCAGACAGCTGGATTGCCATGGCAAAGACAGTGTCTGGCCTTTTTAAAAGAGAAACTTGCTAGATTTATGTGCGGGAATGGATGTGGTCCTTCTGGAGCTGACGCGGTCTAATGAATGAGATGGGGAGTAAAATACTTTATACTTGCTATCAGGGGTTAACGACTCCTGCCCTCTCCGTTTTCCCCTGCTCATGTTTTCCCTCTCTCCCCCTCCTCCAGTCCCAGTCCCCCCCGCTGCGTGTCTGTATTTTCCGAGCAGTGGCACCACCTGGTTTGTTTTCTGTGTCAGGTATATTACACACTGTCAGTCAGAGGTTAACTGCCACAGCCAGCTCAGCCGTTTCTTGTACCTGGTCTAAACTCCCTCCCTGCCTGCGATGCCTCTTGTTATGTTTCCCAGAATGTAATGGTACCCGGAGAAAGCGGCTGGTTTGGTCCTGTTGAGTTTTTCAGTGGTTAACAGGATGGTGAGGATGGTGTTTCTGCCTGCTCGTGGTCTTGGGAACCCACTCTGTGCCTCCATCGCTCTGCCTGCGTGCTAGAGCCTGAAAGCTCTTACAGCACTCAAGTCACACATCAGAGACAACTTTTGCCTTTTGTACTCTCAAAGAAAACACTGATGTGAATTTTCTTCTGTTGATGCCGATGCTGGCTGTGTCCCCAGTCCATATCAAAGAGGTCAATAACCCTCCCCAGCTGCCTACATGGAAGGGAAACTTCAGCTTGCATCTCAGATGGGAGCTCTGGGATGGTTGTACAGGTGCTTGGCCTTAACCCTTAACCCTGGTCTGGGCCAAGAGTCTATCTGGGCCCTAGAGAAGGAACAGAAAGTCCTGCCTTCTTTCAGGGTTGAGGCCAAGCAAAGAGGACAGTAGGAGATTTAATACAGCTGTTTGAAGGGCAGCTACAAAGATGATCCCTGCTCATGGCAGGGGGTTGGACTAGATGAGCTTTGAAGGTCCCTTCCAACCCAAACTGTTCTTTGATTCTATGATTCTTTGATTCTATGATTCTGTGATGGGATTAAACTCTTTTTGCTAGTGACAGATGATGCACTAAGGGGCAATGGCCATAGATCACTGTGTGAGAGGGTCGTGTTGGACATTAGGGAAAACTTTTTCCTGGGAGGGGAGTGCAGCACTGGAACAGGCTGCTAGTGGAGGAAGAAAGGAGAGAAATCTTCTTCCCTGGAAGTTTTTAAGACTCAATTAGAAAGATACCATCTCACAAATGGCTTTTCCCCAGTAGGCACTGGCACAAGCCCAGGTACACAGTTGCTCAATGGTCTCAGCGCTGCGTCTCTCTTAACAACCTCATGAACTACATAAACACAAGCCCATCCTCTCAGGAAAACTGAGCGTGTTTAACTGCAGATCTGAAGGGCCAACCCCAAACTTTCCTTGTATCAACTCTCCAAGCTGAAATATAAGCATAAAGCAGCCCTTGATGCACCCCCCCTGTACATCTGCAACGAGATGGAGACTTTAAATTGTACCTCGGCAAGTTATTTTGCCCTTGGACCACTGCCTTGTTTTGCAAATGGGAGAAATTTCTCCACGAACGATTCCCCTTCTCCTCCTAATGTGGTTATTGTCTGTGAGATTCCTTTCTCTGCTGGTGCAGCAACTGGGAATTGCGTGATGAATGACGGATTGGACGGTCCCAAAATTAAGGCGTTGTAATGCTGCCTGGGAAAATGGGGCTTCTGTGTTCCTCGGTGGGGACCAGCCCTTAATGGGACGTTTCCTGGGGGTCGCTGTTTGTTCTGCTGTTCACCTTCTGCGTCCCTGACTTACAATCCTACAAATTTGATATGCAGAATTGCAAAGGGCCACCAGCAGGCACTTCATTCAACAAGAACAGTATGCTGAATGCATGGAGCAGTATATAATGCTAAGTACCATGAATAATCATGCCCAAGGCATATCGAATTGGGCTCTGAAAATTAATGGGCACTTTTGACCTTCTTTCTGCGCCTCAGCTCCTTGCTTACAAAACGGGAAGTGTACCAACTTCCAGGGTGAATAGTAATTGATTAACGTTGGGCAAGCACTCACATATTACATTGAAATGCTCTTGAGAAGAATCTAGAAAGAAAATTATTAATCCTGCCTTGGTTTGGATTGCAAAAGAAGGCAGAGAGAGACACAGTGGATAGTGAGGGAGGGAGCAAAATACTGAATAAGCCACTCGTTCATTCAGCACTCTTCACTGTGTGTGAATGAGAGCCATCAAAATGGTCTGAAATGACGCTGTAATTAAAGATCCCGTCACGAGACATAAGCGCAGGAGACCTGCAGTGAGATATGTGCTCGATTTTGAAGCCTAATAGATGTCATTTTAAATATGGTTCCTCAGGACAGAAGGCTTTTGTTCAGACCAGGGCTTTTATTTGATTAGCCAGGAATTGCATCCCTTTTTGCTTGTCGGTCTTTAAAATGAATGAAGTTTTATAAGACAGTGCCCAGAAATGAAATGCTTGCCAGTACAGGTACTAATGCTACTTCAGAGAAAGAATCAAATTGTAAGACTTTCAGAAAGCGCCTTCTATTTCTATTTCTATTTCTATTTCTATTTCTATTTCTATTTCTATTTCTATTTCTATTTCTATTTCTATTTCTATTTCTATTTCTATTTCTATTTCTATTTCTATTTCTATTTCTATTTCTATTTCTATTTCTATTTCTATTTCTATAGCTTCTGCCACTGAATTAGAAACGGTAACTACATGAGGTGAGTCAAAGTACGCATCAAATACAAATATCTGGATTAACAGATACAGGGATCAGCTAAAATCAAATCTCAAGTGTATTTATGCAATATATTGGAGAATTTCAATAAACAGCAAAATCTGAGTGCAAGTTATTGAGATTAAAGTTGTATTTTTTTTCCAAGTGATTCAAGGTGATAGAGGATCCTAAATACAATGGATTGTTAAATGCTAGAGTCAGGTTTCCTCACTGGAGCAACAGGGGAAATAATGGAGGTTTGTGATTCAGAGCAACACAGATGAAATACGAATCAGAACCAGTTCTCAGCTCAAAAGTATCAGCAGGATTACAGTTGGTAATAACAAACAATACTGATGTCGACATGCATTTTACAAAGGTTAGGGTTGATTTTTGTTGCCAGAAATATTTTTCCTTGGCCCTGCCTTTGCTGCATTTTTTCCAAGCGTCCTGCGTTGCCCGTTGGCCTGTGGAACGCTCGAGCATCTCGAGCATCGCTGAGGGTCCCTTTGCCAAGTTCCAGGAATAGAAGAACAGCTACCAAGAAAGGTTGTTTTTCTGGTATTCCAACTTGCACAGTGAAATGCAAAGCATTTGAAAAATAAGCTTGGGAACTTGGCTGGTGCTCCTTGGGGATTACCCATCCATTACCCATCCGCTACCCATTTCCCTCTTTTACAGACCAAAAGGCAGAACTGAACTGAACTGGGAAGGTTTAATGAGAAGAACAAGTTCCCTGGCTGGTTTCACACTTCTCCATTGAGGAAGAGTCAATGTCTCATTCAAATGGTGCACGATATCAGATTGTCCTCCCAGACATGTGGCTGACAGAGACTGACTGGGCAGTAGCAGCAGTTTCTGAGGTGGGAAGGGCTCTTCCCCTTCCAAGCTCCAACAGGTCACCAAAATGCAGGGCAAAAGTGTCCCATGCAAGAAACATCCAGTACCCTTTACGGTAGGTTCATTTTATCCTTCTGACTTCAATCCCTTCTGCTTTTCTTTTGTACTTATGAGTGCTTGGTGGGCTGGGAGCTTCAGATTTGTCTTGACCATTTTCCAACCAAGTTTTATCACTGTGAGCTAAACACAATGCCAGCCTGGGCGAAGATGTGAACCGAGGCGATGGGTTAGCTCTACCTGGCTTATCTCTGTTTTACTTAGATCCCCGTGGATGGATTGAGATTATTTTTAATGCAGAAGGGCCTTGGGTGAGTGCTGCTTTCTGTGTCCTCAGAAGGATATTTCTGAGGCATCATATTGGCAAGAAAAATCCCTTTTCCATATTTTTTCTTGTTAACCTGTTCCAGAGTCCTCCCAGACAAAAACTCTGGTTTACCTCAGTGGTCCTCGTGCCCTTTCAGCTTCAATAACACCGCAGGCTTTTCCAGACACCATTAAATAACATGAAGGTGACCCATGAACTGAACTAATAAACATCAGCAAGTTGAGCTCCTGGGGATCAGACTTTATTTTCTTGGTTTCACCACCAGTTTTTGTTACTCCAGGCATTCAGAATCAGCGTCCTGAAGTTTTCTTCCTTACTGTTATTTCTCTGCTATGTTTAACCAGCCTCTCATTAGGCTTTAATTGATATTCATTTTTCATGGGAGCTAATTTTTTTGACCCATGCAAGCAATTAATGGTTATTCTTAGAGCTAGTGTGTAATGTCTTGCATGCAGCTGCCTTTGATTATCATGTTTCTGAGGCCCCCATATTATTTTCCCTCCTCAGTAAAGCCTTATATGATGTTATAGTCACAGATAGCACAGCAAAAACTTTGGAAGTCTGAAAGAAGAGAGTGGAAATAGTGATCAGGAGCCAGAGGATTCAGTCCTGTTGCTCGGATGCTGCCATCCCTGACTCCCACAGGGCAGGAACTGGAGTTTGGTGACAAGGAGGAGGTGATGGACTTTCTGCTGATGAATCTGGAGTCCTGGTGGCCACCAACATTGCTCCCGAGTGTAAACCATTCAGCTTTTCCTTTTCCCACGTTCCAGCCAAGTGGCTGGGGAAGGGCAGACCTCACTGGGCTGGGTTTGATGCCTGTGAGATCAGGACATTATTTTGGAGCAAGCACTCGAGCTTTCTCTTGCACGGGTCTGGAGGAGCCTTGCTGGTTTGCAAGGTTGCCATGAAACTCGTTTTCTTGAACTTTTCTCTTTTGGTTTGTTCATTTGTTTTTCTTTAAAGCCTCTCATCTCTAGTAAACCCTTCTGCCCAAGAAGGAGCAACTGGGACTTTGCTAGCACCTAAGCTAATTGTCTTAAATTGTCCTAAACTCCTTATTCTTCAAGTGAAGAAAGAGAAATAAGTAAGAAAATGGGCATTTCTTGGGGTGAAGAGCAGCTACCACTGCCTGGAGCAATGTCTGTCTTGGGTCAAGGGCTGCACAGCTACAAATCCTGTGTTGCCTCTACCAGTAATCCACAGCTGCATCCTTCTCTACATAAAGCACAGAATCCCAGAATGTCAGGGGTTGGAAGGGACCTGGAAAGCTCATCCAGTGCAATCCCCCCATGGAGCAGGAACACCCAGATGAGGTTACACAGGAAGGTGTCCAGGCGGGTTGGAATGTCTGCACAGAAGGAGACTCCACAACCTCCCTGGGCAGCCTGGGCCAGGCTCTGCCACCCTCACCAGGAAGAAGTTTCTTCTCATATTTAAGTGGAACCTCCTGTGTTCCAGTTTGTAGCCATTACCCCTTGTTCTGTCATTGGTTGTCACCGAGAAGAGCCTGGCTCCATCCTCCTGACACTCACCCTTTACATATCTGTAAACATGAATGAGGTCACCCCTCAGTGTCCTCTTGTCCAGCTCCAGAGCCCCAGCTCCCTCAGCCTTTCCTCACACGGGAGATGCTCCACTCCCTTCAGCATCTTGGTGGCTGCGCTGGACTCTCTCCAGCAGTTCCCTGTCCTGCTGGAACTGAGGGGCCACAACTGGACACAATATTCCAGGTGTGGTCTCCCCAGGGCAGAGCAGAGGGGCAGGAGAACCTCTCTGACCTACTGACCACCCCCTTCTAACCCACCCCAGGTACCATTGGCCTTCCTGGCCACAAGGGCCCAGTGCTGGCTCATGGTCATCCTGCTGTAACCTCTTGTGTTCCAGTTTGAACCTTGAGAAGTTAAAAGAAGTCCATTTCATTACTGAAGCAAGGCTTAAGTTTGCTTCAGATAGCTTTTTTGAGTTCCGCAGAGAGGCTTACCTTTGTGGGTTGCATTAAAATAAGCAAGCACTCAAACCTTCGCAGAATTGATGCTCTCAGTAGAGCTGGCCGGATAATTTTCTGTTGCAACAGTTTTCAAATAGTTTGATGGCTGCCAAAACCCAACAAAAACAGTTTAAGAAAAGACACTTTTTCATTTTAAAACAAAAAGTAGGAAAATGTTGAGGAAAAGTTTTGGTTTTTTTTTCATTTTCCTCTGAATTTTTCATAGGAAAACAAATCATTTCCTGAGTAGTTCCAGCTTTAAATAGTTCCTTTAACTGTCTTGGTTTGTTGAGTCGAGAATACAGCAAGCTAAGGTTTTAGGCTTTTTTTCTCTATTCTTTGTTTTTTCTAAGCACATGTTCACAGAGATCAGCTACAAATAGAGATATGGGTAGAGATCCCATGTTACACGTGCAGATTTGTCAGATGCGATTTAGCCACTGAAAAGCTTCAGACTACAAAGCAGTTTTGTCAACGACAGAAAGACGAATGTATTTTTTAAAAATCAGATAGTGTATATGAGCCAGCACACAGCTGTTGAGTTTAACTTCAAGGGTGTAGCCTCGCTTTTTAAATGGTCATTTTAGAGTTCCGAGTCTGTGAGCGGTTGCACGTACCATCTTTTTGGTAACAGCCGAAAGCGCAGCCGTGGGTTTCAATGTGTCCCCTCCTCAGGGGGTTTGAATCTCTTTTATTCTACCTATACCGTCTTTTATGTGTTTCAGAACGGGGGCAGTTTTTTCCCTCTGCAGCAGGCTCAGCATCGCAGATCTTACCGGGGGCCTCTAGGTGCTACCAAACTGCAGATATTAATATTAAGAACAGTTTGTAGGCCTGGGCACCAAAGTTTGTTACAACACTTATTTATTACCAGTCTCATATAACTCCTTCATGGTAAACAATGCAGGTTTTATTACGTGTAAGTAATAGGAGACCTTAGCTTTTTCCACTAACAAACATGCCGTGGGTAATTATTCCTGTATTAAAACGACATGTGGACGTATTTGCGACATGCAACAGTTCCATTTCTTTGAAGAGAAGTATTATTCTAAACAAGGTTAGCCACCATTTATTTCGAGGGGCTCTTACATTTCTGTGTTCGAAGCGCTTTGCGGCTTTCCTTGTCTATTTGATAATCATTAACATGTTCCGTCGTTAACCTTCAAGCAGCTTTGCTTGAAACTTTATATGCGACTTTTCAAACATTTGTCTTGCATTGCAGACTGTGGTTTGCTGGGGCTGTTTTTATAATCACTAGTGGTAAAATCAGGAAGATGAAAAATGGGTGTGTATTGAAGAGCAGCGTATCCAGCATTCTAAGTCTTAAATTAGAGTGATGAGCATAAACATTGCAAACAGAGCTTTTTCAACTCGATTGCAATTATATTTGAAATTACCTACAATTGCCAGTAACCATCTCAAAGCTAGAAATTAACTTTGTCGGCTCTCGTCCAGACGGATCAGCTGTTAAACGTGCTGTCTCGTGCAGCTGAACGGAGGGAAGGGAAGGGAAAAAGGGTGAGGAGGCGTCTGAATGGCAACCGTGCTGTGTTCTGGCTGAAGCGGAGCTTGTGCTGCCTGTCGTGAGTGTGCACGCTTTGCTTTCACTTTCCAATCAACCCAAGGCCAGTTTTTGACACGTAGTTTGGGAAATTGTGGCTTTGCTGACCTCAGTGGAAGCCAGTGCACAAAGTGGCCCCAGGGAATGGCAGGGAGATATGTCAGGGGAGGTTCAGGTTGGACATGAGGAAAAGGTTCTTCACCCAGTGGGTGCTGGACACTGAACAGGCTCCCCAGGGAGGTGTCACGGCCCCAAGCCTGACAGTGTTCAAGAAGAGACTGGACAACACCCTCAGACACACGGTGTGAACTGTGGGGTTGTCCTGTGCAGGGACAGGAGTTGGACTTGATGATCCTGGTGGGTCCTTTCCAACTCGGGACATTCTATGATTCTATATTTTTTGCTGTGAAATCTGGCAGAGACACGGCTCAATCCCAGTGTTAACAGACAGAAGCAAAGCTCCCCTGCAGCACTCAGGGTTGCTGGGGGGACATCTCTGTCTTTTCAAACGAGAACCTCGTCCCTCCATACCTGCCCTGTCCAGGATGCTGTGCAGTTTGCAAAATCCAACATCCAGAGGTGAATTAATGTGAGCAGGAAAACGCCCCTGAGCAGTTACCAGAGCAAGGAACACACTGCATTGACTCTGCAGTTGTGCTCAACTCTGGCCTAGTGTCCTCCCTTCCTACGTGGAGCTTGGTGGGCTCTGCCGTGGGCGAACAGGCTGCCCATGTCTCCCTCCCTCGGGTCAAGTCTTGAGCAAAAGGTTACGTTTATGGCAGATCCCACTTACTGCCTGAGCAGCTAAAAAGTAATATTTTTTAATTTCTGCTCTGCTTGATGATTTCCTGCTGTTATTTCTTCAACTGACCTTCGCAATTCATTTGGCTGACTCTATACCAATTTCTTCCATGGCCGCTATGCCTGGAGAAGTTCAGATTCTTCTCCATCCTCTTCCAGAATCAATCAGTGCACGAGGACATTGCCATGGCTCTGTGGCTGCAGTGGACTCAACTGATTTTCGGCTAGTGGAGCTGAGGGAGGTATTTTGCCCAAAGCATCTCATAAATGCTTGTGATTTCAGTTTCCAACATGACTCTGAGCTGGGGAATGAGAATGTGCCAGGAGTGTCAGTGACAGCTTTAGAAATGGATTGTTTGCATAAACTTGAAAACAGTACAAGCATAAATGTATT
The DNA here is from genome assembly GCF_036013475.1 of Columba livia. Taxonomy (NCBI): domain Eukaryota; kingdom Metazoa; phylum Chordata; class Aves; order Columbiformes; family Columbidae; genus Columba; species Columba livia. The sequence continues at coordinate 4,628,987 of NC_088606.1, forward strand.
TCCTTTGTTTAACTTTTCACTCTTGTTTACTCGTCTCTGCTTCTAAAAGGCTTTGCAAGTAAACTCTGCAAATCTTTGAGTTTCACAGGCATTAATGGGGGCTGGGAGTTCTGGGCTGGTTCCTCGGCCCTGACGTCTGGGAGCTGAGGCACGGAGCAATTCACAAGGCATCAGAACCAGCTGGAAGATTTTTACTCGCTTTGCTTTGGAACCCTCTGTGCCCTTGGGGTTTTGTCGACTCCCCAAGGACAGCACCCACCTCCTGGGTGCTGTGATGTCTGCAGAGCTCTGGGAGGCTCAGCCCCTTCTCCGTGTGCTTCAGAGCTGTGTGGGCAATGCAGAAAAGTGACCTGCAAAAGCAGACAGGCTCAGGGTTTCCTCTGAGGAACACAGAGGCTTCTGTGGACTGCAGTTTTCTTTGCTAGAGAAAATCTGCTTAGCCTGTGAGCTTTTGAGGGAAATAACTGGGTTTTAGTGCTGTGTTTTACAGCACCCGTGCAGCTGAGTCCTGGTCTATGTGCACTGGGGAGGAGGGAGAGGAGCTTCAGCTACACAACAAATGAAAATGCAGGTGTCTTGTTGCCTTTCATAAGAATTCCTCTTCCCCTGTATTTATCCAGTCAACACCTTATTAAACTTGAGTATATAGCTTTGTACAGGCTGTCCTTGTTCTGCATGGATATAAAAACCGGGTGCAGGCACTGGTGACTGCATTGGTGACATTTTAAATGGCTACCACCAACTTTTTCCTTGCCTCTTATGGCAGCTGTAGGGGACTGGGAGGCTGGAGCCACGTGCCTTGGCTTAGCACTGCGAAGAAGAGGAGGAGCAGGACAGCACACAAGCCTCTTGCTTCGGAGCTCCCAGTAAGACTGGAAAGGTCAGACTTCCCCATCCCATAGTTACACACGTCACTGGGCCTGGGGATTTTATTTCCTGTGTTTACTGCTCACCTGGACTCTGGAGCATAGAGAACGGGGCTTTATAATATGTGTAGATTGGATATTAGGAAAAAGTTCTTCCCAGAAAGGGCTGTCGGGCATTGGAACAGGCTGCCCAGGGCAGTGCTGGAGTCACCAGCCCTGGAGGGGTTGAACAGAGATGAGGTTCTGAGGGACATAGGTTAGTGCCAGTTTTGGGTTAACGGTTGGACTTGGTGATCTTAAAGGTCTTTTCCAACCAAAATGATTCTGTGATTGTATAACTGGTGGTTCTTTTGGGACTCGCAGACTGCTCCTGCGAGGTCTCTGAAAGTTAACGGAGAAGATGGTCAGAAGGCTCAGGTTTGCTCTGCAGGAGTCCACGCTGTCACTCGGGAGTTCATAGGATTTCTGCAGTCCTGTTACGCTGGACACAACTTGCTCAGAAAAAGGAGCTGCTCTTGCAGTTAATGCTGTGAACCAACATGTGCAAGAACTGGGTTCTCTTGGATTTCCAGAACAACATTGGGCAAGTTACTTAAGCCTAAATCTGCAAAGAATACATTGTAGCTTGATTCCTAGTGAAATAAATAGGAATGAAGTGTATAAACATCTTTGTGGATCTGAACCCTTATATGCTCTGAATTGAAAATTTCATCAACTTTCTTCCTGTCTAGTTTACTTAGACTAACAATTTGTGCACGTAAGAATTATTTTTTTGGTGCATATGAATGGAGCCTGGGCATGAACTTTGTCGCAGCCAAGTCCTTCGAGTGCTACCATGTGTCTGATATGTCACAGAGTGCCCTGTTAAATGAGCGAGAATCTGCAATGGGACAACAGTTGCACCTGCAATTTTGGTCATTGTTTTTAGCCTGATTTCCTGAAAGTAAAGAAAGATTTACGCAGCCGTGCTCTGTGTGACTGCTTGGGTGTGTGGGTCCCTGTCTTTGCTTTTTGCCCCCAACAGTCTCTACCCATAGCCCAATTTTACTCAAACCGGAGAATACCAAAGATTTTCAGTTTTAGGAAGCTTTATGCAAATATATGCACAAGTGTTGGTGAGAGACCTAATTACTCCTTCTAGACCAGGGAAAGCAAAACTCCACCCTCATTAGACATCAGAAGATGGAAGAGAAACAGGAAAAGCTTACATCATGGTGTACTGTAAATGAGTACCAGAGGATCCACCCATCAGCTAAAGAGATAATTTTGTGTGGATTCTCTAATGTTTCCTGTGATGCCTCATGTCCTGTTTGAGGAGCTGTGACTACTCACTATTTGCACCTTGAATCCTGAGGTCAGTTTTGGGCCCCTCACACCAAGAAAGCCTTTGAGGTGCTGGAGCAAGTTGAGAGAAGGGAACGGAGCTGGTGAGGGGCTGGAGCACAAGTGTGATGGAGCGGCTGAGGGACCTGGGGGTTCAGCTGGAGAACAGGAGCTGAGGGGAGACCTTCTGATCTCTGAACTGCCTGAAAGGAGCTTGGAGCCAGGAGGAGGTTGATCTCTTCTCTCAAGTAACAAGTAATAGGATCAGAGGAAACGGCCTGAAGTTGTGACAGGAGAGGTTGAGGTTGGATCTGGGGAACAATTTCTTCCCTGAAGGGCTGTGGGGCATTGGAACAGGCTGCCCAGGGCAGTGCTGGAGTCACCATCCCTGGAGGGTTGGACAGAGATGAGGTTCTCAGGGACATGGGGTAGTGCCAGAGTTGGGTTAATGGTTGGACTTGATGATCTTGAGGGTCTCTTCCAACCAAAATGATTCTGTAATTCTATTCTATGACTATTGCCGAATCTTGCAGGAAATTGATACCTGCTGTCTACATTTTCTTCCTCTGAAATTGTCTCTTACATCGAAATAAGCCCTGCAGTCTTCTGACTGACGCAGGTTTCGTTTGATACCACACACCTTATTGAACAGTATATGGTTGTTCTTTTTCCTTTCTCTTTTCAATATTGCGGTTACCAACAGTCCCTTTTCTACACATGATCCTTGGAGTAGAATATTAACCCATCACATTCACTCAGGAAGGTGTTTGCACTTCCACTCACCTAAGGACAACAAGGAGGATTTTACATTGTGGTGTGTGTGGTCACCCTGGATCTTTTCCTTGTCTCCAAAACAAAATAGCTGGAGTAGGTGGAATATTAAGCAATATTGAGACTTTGGTAAACCTCTAACCTTGTCAGACGTGTATTAACACTGTCAGGTGCGTAAAATTATTTGGTGTAACTGGTTGTTGTAACTTTGCTTACTCCTGCCTCCTTTACCTCTCTGTAAGTCAGTGCCACCATCTGCTCCGAAATCCGTGTACCAGCCACTTGATCCCAGCAGCGCTGCAGGAAACCTTTCCAAGGGCTCCATGCTGGATCATCACATGGGGCAGCCTAAGAAACAAGGAAAGTATCTTTTTTCTTTAAAGGGGACCTGCAAAAAAAGCCAGAGAGAGACATTTTACAAGGGCCTTTAGTGAAAGAGCAAGGGGTAATGGCTTTAAATGGAAAGAGGGGAGGTACAGATTAGATATAAGGAAGAAATTCTTCCCCACAAGGGTGCTGAGGCCCTGGCACAGGCTGCCCAGAGAAGCTGTGGGTGCCCCATCCCTGGAAGTGTTCAAGCCCAGGCTGGACGGGGCTTTGAGCAACCTGGTCTAGTGGAAGGTGTCCCTGCCCATGGCAGGGGGTTGGAACTCTATGATCTCTAAGGTCCCTCGCAACCCAAACAATTCCATGATTATACGATTCTTACTCTCCAAGGTCACTGCTTTTTCTGCTAGATCACAGCCCAAGGAGAAAAGCTGCTTCTAAGCTTGGATTGTGCATATAACGGCAAAAAGCTCATTCGTGTCACTGCTCGTGAAGGATGACTGATGTGAAAGTACTTCTCTTGAGCTGCCCTGTAGGTCCATATTTCAGCTTTGTTCAGTAAAGCACTTAAGCATGTGCTTAAAATTAAGCGTGCTGCTGACTGGAGGCCTTGGACAATAAATATGCTACTGGAAAAGTATCTGGACCATACATTTATTAGTCTGTCTAAAAGCCCTGTTATTTCTTCTTCAGTTCTGAAGTAAATCACATTTCTCAAAAGCCACAGTTGTGGGTAAATGTCTGATTTTGATAGGCGTTGCATATTGCAGCTATTGCTGATTTTAAATAAACTTATAGATGCTTAGTACATCCGCAAATGAAATACAGCTTGGCTCCTTTCAGTGGTTTGGTGTTTTTTGAGAAATCTCTCTTTGAACTACCCATCTGCAGGCTTTTCCTTTTTACTGTCTGTGTGGCCATCCCGCAATTACCTGTGGGTTTATGATCCTTCTCTGGAGAACAAGTTGGTTGAACGGTCTGACGATAAAGAAAGATGGGAGTGATAAAATGGGGCAGAGTACGATATCAGTTACACGTGTCACAAGAGCGTCCCTCCAGATTTACACTGCTGCAGCTTCACTCTGGATCTGGCTCCAAGATTTGCCATAAATGGCCATTTCAATAATTTTGGAGTTCAGGCTGTTGCATAAAACTGAACCACCAGGAGTTTTGGGGCTTTGTGACTGCAGTGAAAACAGACTGGAGCGAGCAACTCATTGGCAAAGTAAACGGAAGGTAAATCTGTGGGAGCGGGAGGAAGAAACCAAAACATGTTTTTAAAGGGTTTATGGCTAGCAATTTATTCCCTTAACCTCTGGTTCAGTGCTGGGCAACAGTAAACAATGAAGGAGCCATGGTTGCCTCTGAAATTGAGTTGACCACACAAAGAAAGGCTCTAATTCCCTAAAGTAACAAAAGATTTGGGGAACCTTGTGGCGATTAGAAACGACGCGTACCAGGACGCAGACAGAAATTCACGCAGAGGCAGAGATCTTGTTCAGGAAGGAGCGCGGAGCCTGGCCTAGCAGAGAGCTGACCTAGGCCTAGGCTGCCTTCTTTATTCACCATAGACAATTTATATGATTTACAGGTACGGGCCTGGACTAAGATGTTTACAAAAGGTGTTTTCCACTAATTGTTATTAAGAACACACTAAACTCATGTGATGTTTATCTCACTTGTTTTTCCACTCATTCACAGACCAGGCCCAAGGACACTCACACATCCCATGCACTTGGGGGAGGTTATCTGGCCCAAGATACCATTCTCATGAGTCTGGGCTATAACGTTTTACAATTATGAGAAACATACTTCAAAGTAATCTGTCCAAGGCCCTTTATATGTTATTATGTTAGTATTATGTCTTCGACCGTCCAAATGGTCATGTTAGTATTGATCTTCCTTTATCATCCAGATGGCTGGAACTGTACATCTTGCTTTCCCACATTTTGCTTTCCAACAGAACCTCCTTAAAACACTTTGAAAGGGCTGGGGAAGTTCACGTTTGTGCTCAGGCGCTCTTGGAAAACTGGATTTCCATGAGGTGGAGGGAGAGCAGATCTCCAAATCTTTGTTTTCTTCTGAGGTGCTTGTTCATAAAAGCCATCTCTGTTTATTCCTGTGCAAAGTCAAGTAGTCAGTTCTGTGAAAATCCCTGAAAATAGGCAAGTCGAGAGATGAATTCAGGAGCTGAAGTGAGCATGCACAAGTCAACGTAAATCAATGCAGTCAGCGCAGGTCTGGGCCTTAAATCAGCTATTTTTAACAGTCAATAGTTCAAGAGCACAATCAGTCTATATTTACATCAGATAATATTTGTGTTTAGTATGTAATTACCGTTGACCCTGTTTACACACGTAATTAACAGTTAGACATCACATCCCGCTGGGTTGACATCTGTAGAATTCAAAAAGGGCTCAGGATCTCCAAAGAGTGCTTTTGTTTCAGGTTAGACGTGGTCTGATTGTCTAAATTAAAGACACGTCAAACCACATGAAAAGCTCAGGACAGAAGGTAACCACACAGGACGTGGCATGTGGGCCAGGTAATCACAGTGGTGGAAGGAACGGCCGCACTTGCGAGGAGCCTATTTCTCTACAGGCTTTGGAAAATAAAAAAAGCTTCTTTTTTTTTTTTTTTTGTTTTTTTTTTTGTTTTTAGTAGGAAATAAAAATTAGTAAATGCAACCCCTGGCTGCAGGGAAGCACAAATAAAGCAAACCAGATGTTCATTAGCTAATCACTTGCAATTTTTTTTCCGCTCATGGAGGAAAAGAAAATCGAGCGTGTGGGAACTTGCCTGTTGAGAAAACAGTTGGACCTTCAGTCATTTATCTGTTTCACCTCTGGCGGGGTTCAGGCCCCCGTTAAAAGGCGGGCGGGTGCTGTCAGAAGGAGAGGTCAGCGGGATCGCTGCCGATGCTTTCCAGCCCTCGAGGTTGTCCCGGCTTTCGTGGGCACGGAGAGCCAGCGAAAAACGAAACAGCAAACCAAATAAAAATGCACAGAGAGCGGCGGAGCTTTGAACTGCATCCTCGTGTTTGTCTTGTTCCTAAATTACAGTGTCGTTTTTGTACAGGGCTCGTTATGATCACATACATCCATCCGGAAGTGTGTTTATTACAGTGAATACCAATGAATCTTGAACGGCAAGCTGCTTATTTCTAGTGTTATCGAAGGAAAGTAACATAACTTTAATTCCCTTTGGATTTATATAATTTTCTTTTCCTCCCTGCTTAAGACGCGACAAAAGTAGGCACAAGTTTGTACTGCAGTCGATGGATTTTATCGATAATAAAATGCTCATAGGTAAAGCCATCTATGTGCGTACACATCAAACCACGTGCCTCTTCGTGACAGTGTTATTACATTAGGCAAAATTAGAGTGACTCAGCCAACACCTCTTTCATTACTAGTACTTGCTTCGTGCTTTAACAACATTAATTTAACAGTGTTAATTTTAATGCACAATGGGATAATGATTCCTGGGAACCTGGCACTACAGAGTAGGTCAGGCAGGTCTAAGATCTTGCCAACCAGCAAGCCGTTCCATCTTCTTTGTGTCTCAGTTGTCATATGAAAACTGGCTCACTAAGAGCTGGTTCACTTGGGAGTATTGGTCTTGGGAGAGTTCAGCCTTTCTCTGTAAGAGCGAGGCTTTAGTTTTGCATCCTGCATCCAGCTCTGGGTCCTCAGCACAGGACACACATGGACCTGCTGGAGAGGGGCCAGAGGAGCCACAGGAATGACCCGAGGCTGGAACAGCTCTGCTGGGAGGACAGGCTGAGAGAGTTGGGGTGTTCAGCTGGAGAAGAGAAGCTCCTGGGAGACCTTAGTGCGGCCTTTCTGTGCTTAAAAGGGGCCGATAAGAAAGATTGGGACAGACTTTTTAGCAGGGCCTGTTGTGATAGGACAAGGGGTGATGGTTTTAAACTAAAGGAGGGAGATTCAGGCCAGACATGAGGAAGAAATTGTTGCCCTGAGGGTGGTGAGAGCCTGGCCCAGGTTGCCCAGAGAGGTGGTGGATGAACCATCCCTGGAGACATCCCAGGCCAGGCTGGACGGGGCTCTGAGCAACCTGAGCTGGTGAAGATGTCCCTGCTCATGGCAGGGGTGGCACTAGATGACCTTGGAAGGTCCCTTCGACCCAGATAATTATGTGATTCTATGACTATTCACTTGGGTTCATGGTCCTTCTGCTCGTATGGGAAATGAACTCCACAGCCATGGACCAGCTGGCAAGAAGGTGCTTATGTGGGGTGGTCTTTGTTGAGGCCAGCAGACCTGTGGGTCCTGAGGGAAACAGATGTCAAGAGAAGCCACAGTCAGAAAAAGTCAGGTGGCATCCTGAATAATTTGTGTGACTCCAGGGAGAAGTTATTCCAAACCTGGCAGCTTTCTTGGATTAGATACCTGGACTTTCTAGGCAAGAGTAATGCAATGGGCTGTATCTAACTGGACATCAGTAAATCATTTGATTTTGTGCCATTTACATGTTTATCACATAAACTGAAGATTAGAACAAGTGCTGTTAAGATGCTTAAAGAACTGACTGAGTGACAACAAGAAGTAGCGTTAAAAGGGAAAGTATCTGGCTGGGTATATGAGCGGAGTTCTTCAAGGATTCGTCTTGAGGACGGATCTCATGTAATATTTTCATGAATGACCTTGGCACAAAACATAGCATGTGGCTGAAGTCTGCTGATGACACAAACTTGGGAGACGTGCCATACGGAAAGAACTGGATGACCTCGAAGACTGGAGTAATAGAAATGAGATGAAATCCAGTAGTGCAAAATGCAAAGTCATGAGTTTAGGGAGTAATAAGAATTTCCACTATAAACTGGAGACTTGTCAGCTGTAGATGACAAAGGAGAAGAAACACATGCGGTAGCTCAGTTGCAGGATAGGCTCTGAAAAAGGTGTGTACAACTTCTAATATGTCCCGGGAGATGTTTCTTTATGGAGAAGGAAGGTGTGCCATTTCCCAGGAATGGGTGAAGCCTTGTGTGGCATCCTATGGACAATTCGGGTCCCTGTGTTCTCCAAGTGTGAGTTTGGCCTGGGCTGCACACAGAAATGGATGGTGAAGATGCTGGGAGGATGGAGAGCTTGTCCTTTGAGAGGAGAATGAAAGAGCTGAGATTTTAACATAGAGAAATGAAAGCTGAGAAGAAAGGTGATGTCCATACCTCCATACAGCAGGATGGTTAATGTCAGACGGGAAAATAAGCTCTGTAAATTAAAGAACAGAAGGTTAAATAGGTACTAATTGGCCTGACTACGCTAAGCTCAAATGAGGGGAAGGTTTGTGACTCTGCAGAGCAAGGAGGCTCTGAAACAGCCTTCCAGTAGGAGCTGGGGACAAGTAACACTTTGTTATAAGAACAAGCTTGACATGTTTGTGGAAAGGAGGATTTAGAGGACATAGACTTTGGAGGATGTTTCCTGGGGAGTGCTGAGCCTTGAATGACTTAACTTTCAGTGTTATTTAGACCACTGGTCATATCAAAAGTCTTTTCATGGCTAGTAATTTCCTTACCTGACCAGGACCTTGTTTTCGAGGGGCCAACATCACATTTGGTAAGGGCAGTAAGCTGGTCATGTCTCAGGGTGCTTTAGTATTTACTCAAGTTTGTAAAGTTAGAGGTTGGTGGGAATCAGATGTTTTATGTTTGGACTCGTTTCATGTGTATGTGATTAATCTGGTTCGGTTAATGGATGCTGCACTCGATCCTGTGGTTTCTGTGTGTTGATTCTGAGTGTGGTGTGTGTCTTTTGGGTTTTTGAGTTGGTTTATGTTCCTGGGTGTCTACGCGACCTGATTAATACTCCCAGGTTAATGTTGATGCAAACACAGACCACAAAGGAAGGCCTGGGCAAAAACTGCGTATTGCACAGCATATAACTGGTTATCACTGCATTCAACAGATAAATAGGAAAGGAAATATATTAAGCCAGAAGTGATCAGGGAGTACAGTAATTAGTCTTGTCACTGGTGGCTAAAACATAAGTATTTAGGTCTGGAGTATCAGTAAGAGATGAATATCAGTACTGTTGTTTTCAACTGCTAGGCAAAACCAACTCTTTGTTGTATCCCTTGTTGTAACCCTGGACAAGCTTTCTGTGGGGCTCAAAGGGACCTTCCATCCTTGCCTTAAATGTAGCCATTTCTCCTCCAGAGCTGAGAAACTCCAATTTAAACAAACCTGTCTATTTTCTAAACTGAATTTCCCAAGACAGGTCAAACAAACCACATGTACTGTTCAGAAAAATAAAAACCTGAAAGAGAAACGGAGATGCCAGTGAAATCCAGTCTCTGGAAGAGGTACCAGGAACGTCTCCAGCCACTCCTACAGGGGGAGGTTTCACAGGTGCTTTTGAAAATTCGGCTGTCGACTTCAAAAGAGAGGAAAATAAATTAGAAGGAGTTAGAAATGGTTTCAGAACAGGAGATTTCTGTCCTTGCGCCGACCTCGTGCATCATGAGCAGATGCTGGAAACAGAAAGAGCTCTACCTTGCTAGGTGCTGGCCCAAAGCAATTCCTGAAGACTCTTTTCTTGCCATCAGCCAAGCCCTTGACTTGAAAACTATCAAGTACTTGGAGCTGCTCAGGCTGTATGTTATTTTTTTGGTACCTTGCAGTTTCCTGCAATGCTGTGGTTAGGAACTAGTGTAAATTCTGTTCCAATATTTCACTTTTGGAGTCCTCCTACTGTGGACATATCTATAGCATAGCTCTGCACATCTGGCTGCTTTTAATAACCCAAGGGAACACTTCTCAAGTCTCCCTTTACTTTTCTAACCAAAGTATTGAGCTCCAAAAAAGATCAGAAGGGATGGTTGATACAAAGAGCAAAATTCCCATCATGTGGAGTAAGGAAGAAGCCAAAGGAAAGATAAAGGAGGCCATGGTTCAATAGGTACTCACACTGTGTTTCAGCATATATGAAGTGGAGACTAAACTAAGTGGATCAGGTAGTGAATCAAGTTGGATGTTTTCATTAGGCACAGTTCATGGCAGAAGGACTGCATGAAAAAAGTAGCTGAAAATAAACAATAAAGCTGGATTTTTCAGTCACCTGGCGTTGCCTTCCTTGCAGGGGAGTGAGCCCAACCTGCCCGGCCACAGCTGTCAGTGAGTAGAATGTCAAAGTTTTTCAACCCTTCCCTTACAGTCTTCCACGAGTGTATTTCAGGAGTATACCTATTTCTAGGTATTTCAGGAGCTGCCAATTGAAAAATGCTGCTAATTAAGAAGATGACTCTAGGTCCTGCTGCAGGAGAGCTCTCAAAGACCTGTTGTCTCCACAGGATCAGTTCCTTAGACAGATGTGGCACATCTAATCTGGGAAGACCCTTAATTGTGGAGAGGCCACCACTTCCCTCCAAGAGACTCGGCTGAGAAAGAAGGAGGAGAAACCGTGATGAAGCCATCGCACTCTGATTCCCTGGGTGACCAGGTATGTGCTAAAGAAACCAGAATTTCCTGGGCTGCTGGAGCAGAGAGGGGCAGTGTATCTATTGCTCCCTTTGCCCAGGGCGTGTTGGCTTTTCGAACAGGTTTTGATTGCACCCTTCATTAAAAGAGCCCTCCAAATTAGGTGGAATCCAGCACTGAAAGAATCCAGCCCAAGTCCCAGTTTATTTCTCCATAAAACATCTGTATTGTTCTTCCAGGATGGCTCTGCCAAATGAGTCCTCAATAAACCCAAAACCTGGCAATAGACAAAACGCTAAAAAGCGCCTTTTTAATATGGAAAAGTATCCTGCAGTGTCGCAATCTTCCAGTGGAGACCACCCCCTACCCCTGAGAAATGCAGAATAGCACCAGGCCCACAATTTGCCTGGGGTAAAGCAACAGAGCTGGGCCTGTGCTGATTTACTCCAGCCAGAGGATCTGGCCTATAGTTTCTGGGGATTTTTTCTCCTTAAAGATCCTTAACTTCTCTTTCCTCTTTTTTTCTTTCCTGTGGATAGAAGCTTTGCAAGTTCCTTCTTTTATTGTTAGCTCATTTGGCAGGAGCAGCCAAGCAACAAAAGTGTTTTATTTGGAAATAGTTGAGGGGGGAAGTTGACAATGTCCGAGCTCCATTCTGATTGCGTGAGCTCTGGGAGGTTTTCACCTCTGCTTCCAGGCTGCACCAGGCTGGGATTATCTCATTTGATTTCATTGGATCTGTGCGGAGTTAAGAAGTGGAGAAAATTAAAGGTTAGTGAAGTTTGCCTTTGTGTCACACTAGAAGCTTTTCGTTATTTGAGTGTAAAGTACTCACTTTTTCTTCTCTGTGGACTGAAGCATCATGCAATGTTCCATTTACCTGATTGGAATCGGTAAGTGAACTGTGACTTATACAGCTTGTATCCCATTGCAGAAGAGATCCCAAGAAAGAAGCACTGGGAAGATGGCTAAATGGGCTAAAGTGGGAAAAATGCAGTGTGTGAAAGGCACTGATAGCTGAATTTCCTCCATCTGAGTATCGCACTCAGAAATGCTCAGTCTTTTATGGCCAGCAATAATACATGCTGTTATTTTGATCTGTGATGTTGCCTATATCTGTTGATTTCTTTCCAACTCTTTGATACCCCCTTCACAAAAACTTCACTCAGCAGAGATTAAAAGACTCAAAATAAACCAGAAAAGGTGCATTAATGTGGGCAGATCTCTCTTCTTCCACGCTCGAGGCTCCTGTGAATCGGGCGGGATCTGCCCCCTTTTGCTCAGCGCACACGTGAGCTGAGGTTTGTCTTTCCTGCTGTGCTCTGCAGGGCCCATCCAAAATAGCTCAGGGCCAGATTTCTAAGAATTCAGCCCCCACAGTCAGGCCCAAGTAAGGAAGTCAAGAGCCATCTCAATGTAATGAGTAGGTAAGGGCTTGTGGCGTGGGGAGGAGCCGTGTGTCTGGGGATGCTTATGTGGGTGTTAAATGATTCACCCAAGGCCAAAGAGGCCCCTCGGTGTCGGCGCCCAGGTCAGTCTGAATTTCAGAGGATGGTTTCGAGATCCCAGCTCTCTGGCCTGGGAGCAGCTTTTCAGACGCTTGTTTTCCACTGGGACAGTCGGGATGAGGTTTCTCAGAGCATGGTGCTCATGGGCATGCTGAGCTGCTTTTTGGGATGGGGTTACTTGGGGAAGGTCGCCCTCTGCTCAACAGCTCTTAAGGAGCCAGCCTGGACCCCGATAGTGTCACTGGCCTGGGTTGGGACACGGAGCCTCTATACACCTTCAAAGCTTCCCCAGCCTGCCCCTGAAAATGTTTCCTACTTCACTGGTGGGTTAGTAGAGTTAATTAATTGATTCTCCAACAATGTGATGATAGAAAATGCTGTTTACCAGATAAATATTACTGTTGCCTTGTGGGCATTTGCAATTCAAATGTGCTATTCCCTGCAGGGACTGACTTGTGTCTTTGCTGTAGTGTCATTACCTGCTTAGACAGCTCTCAAATGCTTTCCAACACCAAGAAACCAACACTTGCCATCACACTATACACTTTCCCAATCAGATCGGTTGCTGGCTTATCAATAGCTGGTTGCTGCCTAGATCACAAGTCGAGACCCCAGAGTCTTTTAAAAATTGTGAGATGGTTTTATTCTGTGAACGCTACTTTAAGCCTTTAGCATGTCTTCAGGCCATCTCCTGAAAAGTGCTTTCTTTAAGACCACATAGACCAGAGATTTCTTTTCTTCAAGTGCTGGATAGACCAGCACATCAGGAGCCTGGGTTTCATGTAACATCAAGGAAGATTTGCAGTAAAATCACAAGAATTGGCCAGCACAGCCTGACATTCCAGAGAGCAGCTCCTTCGCTGGCGCAGCTCCAGCTCTGCCGATGCCGGCGGAAGGATCTGCCACCCTTGGGCTTGTTGCTGCTCCGTCCTTTCTGTGTTTGAAGGACCACAGAGAAGCACAAGCTGATATGTTGCCTTGCTAGAGACACATGCCGGCTAGTGAGCACAGCCCTTAATCGTCTCCCTGGAGAGTTGCCTCTGCATGATGGAGAGGAGGGAAAGCTGAACCCCCCTTTTTCCTGCTCTTCTTCACCTTAGGGGTGGCTGGTGCACAAAGGGAGGATCGAGGGCTTCTGTTCAACACAGAGTCCAAATAGATAGGGAGGGAAAATTCAGCACGGAAAACTTTTTGCATGCAAGCAAGCACAGTCTGTGCCTGATCTATTGAGTCAGCCTTTCGGGGCACCTGGAAAAGAGGGCTGGCTTTGGAGACACCCAGCTTGCTTTTAGGAGGGGACTTAGAGAGTCTGGGCATGGGGGATTCTCTCTGTATTTTGGGGCTGCTGTGCTGCAGTGACTGCCTTCTGTACCTTCCCTGCTGAAATCCCACATCACGGTGCTCCCCGGGGTCAGCCTGACAGCGTCCATCCAGCCGGCACACAGAAAGTGCAGCTTTTGGAAAAGCAAATATAATTTTAAAGTTGGCCTGAGAAGCCTCCATCTAGTTTTCAGGGTTCCAGAATGTTGTTTTATTAGGATTACAGTCTTGTTCTTCTTAGGTTTCAGCAGGCGTTTATGACTGTTACAACAGGAATGAAAAGCTGGGGCTGGAATCGGCATCGCTTTCTCCTGCCAGGCGCAGAGTTCACGGTGGAGGCCAGACATATGTCTTTCTCCCACAGATGCTACTTTTTTTTGTGGATGGCGAGGTGAGCTCTGTCCTGTCCCTGGAAGAGAGGGCTGGCAGCAGCTCTGAGCTGATGTGGGGGCTGCACAGCAGGGGCTCATCTGCTGAGGGTAATCGCTCTGTTGGTTCACACCACTCCCCTCTGCTCTTTGCAAAACGGAGAGACCAGGTCCTGGTGAGTCTGCAGGGAAGGTCACGTTTGTGCGGGATGCTGTAGGTTTGTGTTTTTCGGCAACGCGTGCTTGCAGCCCAGAAACCAATTGTATCTTGGGTTGCATCACAAGAAGTGTGACCAGCAGGTGGAGGAAGGTGACTCTGCCCCTCTGCCCCGCTCTGGTGAGACCCCCCTGCAGTGCTGGTCCAGCTCTGGGTCCTCAGCACAGGACACACATGGACCTGCTGGAGAGGGGCCAGAGGAGCCACAGGAATGATCCGAGGCTGGAACAGCTCTGCTGGGAGGACAGGCTGAGAGAGTTGGGGTGTTCAGCTGGAGAAGAGAAGCTCCGGGGAGACCTTAGTGCGGCCTTTCTGTGCTTAAAAGGGGCTGATAAGAAAGATGGGGACAGACTTTTGAGCAGGGCCTGTTGTGATAGGAAAAGAGGTGATGGTTTTAAATTAAAGGAGAGAGATTCAGGCCAGACATGAGGAAGAAATTGTTGCTCCTGAGGGGGGTGAGAGCCTGGCCCAGGTTGGCCAGAGAGGTGGTGGCTGAACCATCCCTGGAGACATCCCAGGCCAGGCTGGACGGGGCTCTGAGCAACCTGAGCTGGTGAAGATGTCCCTGCTCATGGCAGGGGGGGCACTGAGGGAGCTGGGAAGGTCCCTCCAACCCAAACTGTTCTGTGATTCTATGGACACATTTCCCTGGAGGCTCTGAGGTTGGCAGAGGAGGTCACTGAGGGAGAAAGCGCTTCAGGACCAAAACCATCTGTACCTACAGACATTCCCCCCTCCTTTTTTTTTCCATCCTGAATTATTCCAGAGCTGATGCAATTCGTCTATCCATATATCTCTCTGTGCAGGTTAAAACATCTCCTCAAGGGTTCCTGAGCCAGAGAGGGGTTCTGTGTCTGTGCAGAGCCCATGCTGTCTACGTGGGAGAGGCATGGGCAGGAGGGTGAGGGTACCCCCATGGGCCACCACAAGTCCCCTGCTGTCCCAGGTCTTGTGGTTGTACCAGTTTGGGGAGCTAAATCCGCTGCATTATCCCCAGACATTAAGAAGCTCAGCCTGCCCAAATATCCCAGTTTGGGGGGAACAAACTCAGCCCTCTTCTTGGGTAATTTCTGGCTGCAGGATAGTTGGGCCCTCTGCATGGCAATAATTAGCAGACAGATCCTGCTGACTCGGGAAACTCATCTGAGGGTTTGTTTGTGTGTTTGTTGTTTTTATGAGAAGGTCCATATGCCTTTCAGATTTTGTTATTTTCGGAGAGCTGATGATCTGAGGAACAGGATGAAGAGCTGACATCGCTGGCTGTTTTCTTGGCCTGCTCTAAACAGCAGATGGAGGTTGGTATTGAAGGGCTACAGCTCGTTACTTTATACTGGTGGAATTTGATGAGTTTTATTGCAAAGACATCAGGGCAGCTCATGACAGCTCTCAGCCCAGGGAAAAAAGGGAAGACTTGGTACCTGGCAGGTACTGATCATCCACCAGTGCTCCCCTTCATGTGTTGGATCATCTCCAATAGGCAATATAGGAATTTCTGCGTGCAGTTAAAGTTTATGAGGCTGCCTGCCTGAATGTGTGCCTGTGTGTGCTTGAGCACAGTGGAACGAGGATCTCTAGCATAATACTTGGTGAAAATCCAGTTTCACCAGCGCGCTAAGACAGATCAAGCACCAATTGAATATGATCCTTGAGATCTGCCCTTACAGCTTCGACATTGTGTTCATGGCATACACAGTAACTGCCAATGCACACGGTGTATTATTTACTCTGAAACCCTGAATCTGACCTGTATTTTCCAAATCAGAACCTTGTCTAACAGAGCTTAGTAATTCATGCATTTGCTGATCTCTGGGGCAGTTCTAGTTCAATGCTGGCTTCTTTCTAGGGGCTGGAAATCCTATCTAACATGTAGTGCCTTTTGCCTCTGATTGTTACTCTGAAATGTGTGCTCACTCAAGGTGTTTAAGAAATGGGCAATGGAGTTTAAACCACAGTGTTATCAGCAGAGAGCACAGATATCCAGCTCTTAAGTGCTTGCTAAGTCATGTTCCTTCTTTCAGCACTCTCCTCCTCCAGCTGAATAACCCATATCTAGCGTTGTTTTTATCGGGTTTTCGAGATTAAGTCTCTCTCCCTTTTGCTAGCTGACCTATCCATAAATTAGAGCAGGCAGCCTTGTTTTATAACTGTTTCTAACCCAACCAGTGTGTAGCTTCAGACTTCTGGTGCTCCTCTTGGGGCCCTGTTTGTGAACCCCGCTACCATGATCTTTACAATTCTTCCCCTCCTTATTTGGGCCACATTTGCCAACACTGATATTTTATTTACTCCATCCCTTTACTGTCATGATGTTGTCCCCTGAGGTGACTCCTCCAAGTCTTTGATCCCCCTGATTTCACCAAGCTAGGCTGCTCTAGCTGACCTTTGCCTAGTTAGTCCTCCTGTATCCTGACCACCCTTTTTCACCCCTTTTTCCACTCTTATCCCAGTTTGAATTAATCTCATTAAAATAAGAACGAGCAGAGAAGTCTCGAGGAAGCATCACCAGCACCCTGTACAACATCAATGGCTGCAGTAGGAAGATTTATTAGACCCTGAGTGATCTTGTGGCTTATATATGACTTCCTCAGGTGTGATATTCTGATCTTCCTGGTATTTATGATGACTTTAAACCCTGTGCCTCAGCAAATATGGTTAGAAATACTTCAATATTTTGCAGCAGCACTGGTAGAGGCAACGTTAAATGCAACCATCCCACGGCTGGTACTGAGAATTCCTCCAGTAACCTCCCTTTGGCTCAGCTGTTCCGCCAGTACAACTTGCTATCGTCTCTGTTTCAGCCAATTTATTATCCTCCTTACAACACTTGTCTTATCCCTCTCTTCTCCACTTTAACTAGTAATATTATGTGGCAACATATCAAGGGTTTCCCTAATATCTTGGTACAAAAGCTTGCCATTATTATACCCAGACTGAAGCTTGTCCTCTGTGTCATGTTTTGCCACGGCTTTCTTTATCATTTACCCAATGTTCCTTCTGAAGCACGTATTAATATTGATCTTGGCATTATGACCCTAGGAGTGATCAAGTTGATTTCTTTTCCTCCTTAAATAAAGGCACTGCATTTTCCTTTTTTTCTAAGGTATCAGTTTCAATATATTAAATCTTGTCACCAGATTTGCAATTCTACATGCTACGGTTTTCAGTATTCAGAGCTGGGTTGACTTTGCTTCCTCCCAACTCAAGCACACTCAACATGTAAGTTGTACTAGAGCGAGTGACTTCTATGTTTCTCCTTGAGGGACCAGTGCGTAATCCCTGTTCTGGGATATACCAAATGCAGCTAAAAAGGTGGAATTTTAACTTTGTACACATTTGACTTCTATCTTGACTGTGCAGCCATTGCCTTACATGTGGGATTTTCTGCTGTCAGGTAACATCTCCTCAGTGTGCCCTCAGTAAGCTTGTGTGTGGAGTTTTTGCTGAAACAGGCTCAGATATACAGAAAATAGAAATAACGTCGTGTTTGCTACATGTTGTGGGAAGGAGGCGTTTCACTTTCCTACTATGGAGGAGTTTTAGTATCTGGGATTTTCATATATTTCAAGTCAAGTATATGAAAAGTCTGTCACCTTTCCAGGACACACTGCATAACAAAGATAAACTGATGTTAATTTGAAAGTGTAGCTGAAATAAGGCCACGTCTACATCAGACCTCTCTGGATGATAAATGGGGATTTGTTGTGGAAAGAGGGACAGTTTGCCATGAACTGGCAGACAGAATGGCTGAGATCCAGGGCAGCCCTTCTGCAGACACACAGAGGAGTCCGCAGCCCGTACGAATATACCGGATTTATCACAGAAACGCAGGGATATTATCCCTAATTGTTGCAACTTCGTGTGTTCATTTTTTTTTTTCCAACAGAGCAAAGCTCAAGAAACTAGATCTGAATGAGATAACCTTCTCAGTGGAATGAATGATGACTTTCTAGAAAGGATGAAAAATGTCTAAACTTTCACTGGGTTATTAGCACCTTCCAAGCTAATTTCACCTGTTAGAGAGCAGTGTAGGGGAAAGGGACCTGGGGGTCCTGGGGACAGCAGGATGACCATGAGTCAGCACTGGGCCCTTGTGGCCAGGAAGGCCAATGGTACCTGGGGTGGGTTAGAAGGGGGTGGTCAGTAGGTCAGAGAGGTTCTCCTGCCCCTCTGCTCTGCCCTGGGGAGACCACACCTGGAATATTGTGTCCAGTTGTGGCCCCTCAGTTCCAGCAGGACAGGGAACTGCTGGAGAGAGTCCAGCGCAGCCACCAAGATGCTGAAGGGAGTGGAGCATCTCCCGTGTGAGGAAAGGCTGAGGGAGCTGGGGCTCTGGAGCTGGACAAGAGGAGACTGAGGGGTGACCTCATTTATGTTTATAAATATGTAAAGGGTGAGTGTCAGGAGGATGGAGCCAGGCTCTTCTCGGTGACAACCAATGATAGGACAAGGGGTAATGGGTACAAACTGGAACACAGGAGGTTCCATTTAAATTTGAGAAGAAACTTCTTCCCATTGAGACTGACAGAACACAGGACCAGGCTGCCCAGGGAGGTTGTGGAGTCTCCTTCTGTGCAGACATTCCAACCCGCCTGGACACCTTCCTGTGTAACCTCATCTGGGTGTTCCTGCTCCATGGGGGATTGCACTGGATGAGTTTTCCAGGTCCCTTCCAACCCCTGACATTCTGTGATTCTGTGTGGAAGTTTCACATGATGCTTTGGCTTTTCAGCATCACACAAATCCTGCACCTCTGCCAGAAATGGCCCTGAGCTTTTACAGAAGTGCAAACAGCAGTTTTACAAATGCTTGTAATTTGGTTGCGTTTGGGGACGTTTTCAGGTGACAACTCCAAGATCTGTTCTTTATCCAGAACCTCCCTTGCGAGCAGTTTTTAAGCCCTTGTTGCAAAGAATTCAGACACTAGAACATCTCAAACCGAAGGGCTCAGGGATCGTTTGAGAAAACCCTTGAGCAGCGTTTGTTCCCCAGACCTCCCTCTAAAACAGGTGAGTCATTCCGGCTGATATTAAATACTAATTTAAAAAAATCCGCTCCCCCCCCCAAGCCAACCCTGAGGCCCATGATTAACGTGAGTTATTTCACTGTATGGCTGGAGCACGGCAGCTTTTCAAGCCACTAAAGCCATATTCTTCACATAGGAAGCATTCAATAATCTTTACAATAGACAGTAGTGCTATTTCTACCTTTAACAAAGCTTTTGTTCTGCTAAAGCTTATTCACAGGCTTCGTTCTGAGAATAGATGTACGTGTTGGCAGGACCGGTGGCCCATGGAGCTGTGATGCAGTTTGTTGTTACAAAACAAGAAAGAGAAATCCAAGGCTTTATTCTGGCAGCCATAGGTGAAATCAGTGAGTCTGCTTAGCTGGACCTAAAGCATTTTTGTAGGCAAAATCCTCACTTGCCATTTTCCCATAAGGAAATTTGCTGTGGAAAAGCAATTTTTAAAAGATCTGGAGGAAACCTCTGTTTTTTTTTTCTTCAAATTCATTAAGGTTTTCCCACTTCTTCTGCTTGATTAAAAAACTGAAACGAGTTGTTTATTATTATTATTATTATTATAGTTTATTTTTTTACTTCCTTTTTTTTTTACTGCAAAAAATTTAGTAAGTAAGGTATTATTTGTATTCTTTTCTTAGGGAGAGGATTAACAAGTGAAAGGTTCATTTTTATTTGTGGAAAGGAAAACTTTTAAAAGCAAGATTACAGCAAGCTAAAAAGCTTCAGACTTTTAAAAAGCAAAGTACTCATATGTATTTTGTAAATATCCCTCGCTCTTGGAGAGGAGGACATTGGTTAAAAGAGAAAAGGAAACATTTCCAACAAGTCTCAAATTAAAATGCTCAAAATCTTATTTTTCCATAAAGCCTTTCATTTTGAATTAAAAAAAATCCCGTTTGGCTGCAAAGAAATGACTATCAGCTAAAAGAGTTGTCTTCAATGAATCCCGTGTTTTCAATGAAGAAACTTTAGATTCTGCTTAGTTTAACTATTTAAGGTGGAAAATACAATGTAGTGAAATGGAGAGTGGCAAAAGTTGACCTTAAAAGTTCCTAGAACCTCTAGCTATGTAACTTTGCTATTTAAACATACAGCTAAAATAGGAAAACAGGAAGGTTTTTCTGTGCTCAGAGCAATGTGAATGGTGCAGTGAGTGATTTTATAGGAGGTGCTGAACCTGCTCAATCTGCCTTTTGTGCAGATTTTAACAGGCTCCATGAAGTTTTGTTTCTGTATTTGCCTGTTGTTCTCCGGTCATTGAGACTGAGCGCGATTGAGGTGACCTCAATCGGGCAGAAGCAGATCTTTGCTCATCAAAGAGACGATTTTGCAATGATACGCTATCTCTCCCCCCAAAAAACGTCCCTGTGATCCAGATGGGTGGGTGTTTCATTCCGCCTTGCAGGAAAGGGCAAATGTCCATTTTGCATATCCCATTTGTGTGCTAAATGGCCGTGGTATCTTAAATAGGGCTACAGTGGCAATTAAAATAATGAGATATATAAAAGACACCTGCTTTAAATAAATACAGTAATCTGCCCAAAGCTCCCTGAATGGGCTGGTATTCAGCGAGAGCCCTGAACCTGCATACATACCTATGCTTAACGACATAATCATTAAAGAACAGAAACCTTTCCTTCTAATCCCCCTCATACAGGACAACATGTGGATGTTAGCATATTTGGACTGCTTTGCATTCCTTCTTGCCTGCTTTTGAGAACATACTACATTTTAAAACTTGTTGGGTTCTTTCATGTTTTATTTGACCCTATGTAATTGCATTCCTGAAGGAATAACAGGCTCCCACAGTGATTTATACCCTGTATTAAATGTCAGTTTTGAAGAGACACAGTTAGCAGTTTGGTTTAACCTCCTGCCTTCCTATGTAAGTTCAAAACTGAAGTGGAGCTCAGGATCCAAGGGGAAAAGGGAAAAAAAGAAGAAAATGGACTTAGAGGCAGCTTGGAATGAGATGTATGTGTCCCATGCACCTTTAGAAGCCACCGGGACGAGATTCCGTAAAGCCATCTCTATTTTTAACTGTAATTTGTGTACTTCTTGCTGCCCTTGACCAGCGAGCAGGCTGTAAATTAGCACAGCGAAAGGCTCTGCTTTCTCCGGGCAGACAACTCCAGCGTCTCTGACAATGGGCCAGGACATTTTTGCTGCAAAATCAACCAACAAACCAACCCCCAGTGGGTTTGGCATGCGTCCCAATAAGAAGGTCAGCAAAATAAATTGTCCTTGTAATTAAGAGCTGCTCCTTTGTTTTCATGTGTTTAACTGTGCAGAAATAGCAAAGCAGGATAGGTATGTTATTACTGTTTTAAATATTTCATTCGCTTTGTAGACTTCCTTACGACACAGTTAACAACTGCTTAATCATATGTTATGACCTAATTACGGGGGTTCAGTTAGATAAATCTTGATGTAATGGTATATTCTTGATGTATTGGTACTCTGATGGCCGCTTTTATGTGCATGTGTGCATTTAAATGTAAAAGTAAATGCAGCCTACATTAGGATCTGACACATGACTGTAATGGTCATCATCTTTAGAATCACCGGTGAAACAGGTTACAAGGAGACTTATTTTAAGGAAGAATACTGTAAATAAAACCCTATTTCCTATATCCAGGAAATGAACATGCTAGTGACCGCTTTCTTTAATGTGCAACTGTAATGTTTCGTTTCCCAGAAAGGAGATTTAGTTGGAGCTGCTCCAAGGAGGATTCTCTTTTCACACTGAAAACAATAGATCTGATCCATCAAAGCTTTGCTCGGATTAGTTTTCCCTAAATATCTTTGGCAAAGGTATTTAAATTAATGCAAAGCTTTTGTAGGATCAGGCCAAGGGACTGTTGGTAGTTGTTCTGACATAGGCAAATGTCTATAATTTTTCAGCTGAAGTAGTTCAGGGCATTTCTGTTGCCTTCTCCAGAGCTTCACGTGTCCATCGGATGAGTGACGAGTACAGATCTGCTCTGCTGTTTGCCAGGTGGGAAAGCTGACAGTGATCTTTTATTTTGACGTGAAAAATGTAAGCGATAACGTTTTCTTAGGGTTGGATTTATCTTGCCAAAGATGGGTGTCTCAAAGTCATGGAATAAGTTGCCCTCTGGAAAGGCATCTCTGTGTCGACTGTTCGGGGAGCTGATATGATGAGCTCAGACCTGGCGCTTGTCTCTCAGGTGGATAGAGTTAGGTAAGATGAATCCTACCAGGTGATGTATACATGGTATTGTGTATCGCCTTCCTGACTTCTAGATGTGCTGCCAGATCACTGTAAATGTTTGTGCCCCGATGTGAGAGACTCTGGGATAGGTCCCTCACCAGCTAAATCCACCTGGAAGACAAGAATTTCATGGTAATCTGAGGGCACAAGCCCATGGGGTGCAATTGCTGTCTCAGGAATATGAGATTTGCCTTTCATAGCTTTAGATGGAGAAATGAGAGCTGTCCGATTTGTCACACTTTGTCATCAGTGGAGGGAAACAGTCCTGTCTAATGGGATTATTCTTGACAATGTTATCAGTTCAAAGTCAAAGGAGCAAGTCTCGAACTTGCATGCCTGTGCTTCTTGGCTCTGAGACTTGGTTCCTCTACAGTCACTAGGATCACCTGCAGTGCCCAGCTTCAGAATCGTGAATAGCCTGTCCTAAACTGATCAACATTTCCTCCTGGTCTTTATTTTGCCTTTTGTGCTACCAGACCTGGACTGCACTTTCCACAAGCAGTGCATTATCCGTTCATGCATAACCTGAGAGCAGAGTTCAGCTCTGCCAGTTATAAAGTGGGAAAACGTGAAGATTAACTTAAGTCCTGCATTTGATGGGCTCTGGTTTAAACAGACCTGCACACATGCCCGCCGTGGCATGGCTGTTTGGTTGTTGTGTGACTTGGGTGGTGATGAACATAGAGTCATGGAATGGGCCACAAAGATGCTGAAGGGAGTGGAGCATCTCCCATGTGAGGAAAGGCTGAGGGAGTTGGGACTCTTTTGTTTGGAGGAGACTGAGGGGTGTCCTCATTAATATTTATAAATATATAAAGGATGAGTATCAGGAGGATGGAGCCAGGCTCTTCTCGATGACATCCAATGGTAGGACAAGGGGTAATGGGTTCAAACTGGAGCACAAGAAGTACTACTTAAATTTGAGAAGAAACTTGTTCCTGGTGAGGGTGCCAGAGCCTGGCCCAGGCTGCCCAGGGGTTTGTGGAGTCTCCTTCTCTGCAGACATTCCAACCCGCCTGGACACCTTCCTGTGTAACCTCATCTGGGTGTTCCTGCTCCATGGGGGGATTGCACTGGATGAGCTTTCCAGGTCCCTTCCAATCCCTAACATTCTGTCATTCTGTGATTCTGTGAATGGTTTGGGCTGGAGGGGACCTTAAAGGTCGTCTAGTTCCACCCCCCTGACATGGGCTGTGACACCTTCCTCCAGACTAGACCTGTGCAAGGGCCACTTTCATGGGGAAGAATTTCTTTCTTGTATCTAACTTAAATCTCTCCTCTTTCAGTTTAAAGCCATCACCCCTTGTCCTATCACTACCTGCCTTTGTAAAAAGTCCCTCTCCAGCTTTCTTGTAGGTCCCCTTTAGGTACTGGAATGCTGCTATGAGATCTTCTGGAGCCTTCTCCTCTCCGGGTTGAACAACCCCAACCCTCTTGGCCTGTCCTCACACCAGAGGTGCTCCAGCCCTCTGATCATCTTCATGGCCTCCTTTGGACTTGCTCCAAGAGGTCCATGTCCCTGTCATGTTGGGGACCCCAGGACCCCAGGTTTGATTCAAGAAGGAGGTCGAGCAATAGCAGAAAAAGAATCTTAAACCAGTGTGAGTAGATAAAAAGTAATTCCTAATCAGTATCGATGTATCAACATGGTTTTACTTCATTGCGCCCAGCCCTACAGCCAGTGCTTGCTCTCAGTAATAATAATTAGGAATTAGAGAGATGAGGCATATCTCCTGGATTTGTCAAATATTTTAGAAAATATTAGTATTTTCCAGCCATTCCAGACACTAAAAGCTGAAACACCAGCAGAGGGAGACAAACCCTGATATCAGACCAGCCCCATCCACCAAGACCTGTAGGACTCCCCGCTTTTTTACAGGAACCTGAATTGGAAACATGAAGGAAAAACACCTTTTGTGAAATGTTCTGTGCCATAATGTCTGTACATGTTTAACAGCACTAAATTAGCAACGAACGAAGTTCTCTTAAAGAAGCCAAACCTCTTGGTACCATACTAAATGTTTCATTGGCCTGAAATAAAATATTTCATTTATTCTTGGTGGGTTGCATATTTATGTGCATGTGTGTAAGCATAAAATACATTTTAAAAATGCGGTTATGCTAAGAGTTTCAAAAAGTCATTTCAGACAAAAAATCTGAACTTTTTAAAAAGATTGACCCAAATATTCTTGCCTTTTTCTCATATTTGTTTCTTTTTTATAGAGGCTAAATTGTCTCTGGACTTGCCACAAGTATATCCTTGGGCTTGGCCACTCTGGAACTGTTTTCTGGTGAATGGGAGAGCTATTTGAAAGTTCATTCAGACCAAATTGTGATGGATGTCCTTGAGTAAGAAAGCAACCCAGACTTCCACATATTAGTTAATTCCAATGCTGTTTGAAATGGATTAAAATAATGAAAAATTTGAATCACAAAAGCTCTCTTAAGGTGCAAATGGCAAATTTTGCCTCAGGCTGGCGAATTTTGCTCTCCAGACAACGCAAAAAAGTCACAAGTGGATCCAGAATCATTTTACTTCCATAAAGTTTAGCTCCAAAAAAAATGTTCCCTTTGCTGCACATAAAACATAATTTTCAACCTTTTCATGTTCTGTTAGGTTGCGAAGCAATCTTAGTTCACTTGAGGCCATAAGATGGAGATTTCTTTCAGCACTGAATGATCATATTTGTATTTTCTTCAGTAGTCAGAGGCTGGTTTTTACTCCTCTAAATGTGTGGAGGATGATTGTTTTGAACCAATGAGTGTGTGGAGAAGCATCCCCTCGTTTGTGTACTGAGTATTGAATTTGCTGATAAAAGACTTTTATGGCCAAGGTTTGCTTGCAATGGCAGGACGTTGCGATGCATTTTTTAAAGAGCAATTCCATTGTCCTTTGTGCTGGAGGTGAACTGGGTGGGTTGACACAACCAGTGCCAGCAGAGCTGGGGTTCAAAATCCAAGCCCTGCATGTGCTGTGGGGCTCAGTTGCCCGCCTCAGGAGGACAAGGACCTTGTCTGCCAAGGTTGGCCATCAGTCCGTGCTCTGTGAACATGGTAGTTCCATGTGTTTCCTCCAAAACTCTCATTTTGAGCAGTGCATGGAAGTGATTTTTATAGTTGTGGCTATGAGACCCGAAGATCTGAAGTGGAGGAGGCTTCTTCAGATGATGGTCATGCTGACTGGTTCTACAGACATCACATCCAGATAGGACAGGATCTGCTTGTCTGGGGTCCCGTATTTCTTATCAGCTTTTGAATAGGGTGCAGACATGTCATTTTATAACATGAACCATAAGGAAAACATGTGCAGGGGGATGGAGCTGTAAAATTCACCCTTTAATTAATTATCTAAATAGAAATAAATGTGCATGCCTTCAAATACACAGCCGCTACAGATAAAACCAGCTGTAAAGATCTCTGTTCTAAAAAGATTTTCTCTTTCCATACTATGGAACAAAGACACTTGTGATGATTTTGGTCTGTATAAATACATACTAGTAGGAAAAGGGACAGAGAGGACCCTGAGAGATCATCTGTCCCTCTACCACAAGGCAGGATTTGCCAGATCTGTGCCACTCCTACAAGTCTTTGCCTCAACAGTGCCAAGGAGTCTGTAGCTCCATGAGTAATTTACTCCAGTGCTCACCTGTCCTTCCTCTTAGGAAATGTGTCTAATGTTTGACCTAAATCCTCCTTGCTGCAATTTAAACCTATTACTTCTTGTCTTATACCCAGTGGACATGAAGAACAATTTATTACCTTCCTATCTGCAACAACTTTTTACATAGTTGAAGGCTGTTATCATGTCTCCCCCTCAGTCTTTTCTTCTCTAGACTAAACAAACCCAATTCTTTCAATCTTTCCTCATAGGTCATGTTTTCTAGACCCCTGATCATTTTTGTTATGGAAATAAACATCCTTTAAATCAAGTTCTGTGAATCAATCTTGTGTAGAAAGGAAGGGAAACAGAGAGGTTAGAGTTAGCATTGGGAACAGGAATCTAGTGGTGAAAGAAGTGAATTTTCTGAGGTCTATTGAGAGTACAGCCTTCCATTCTTCTTTGGGTTTAGGAAGTATATTGAACAAAATTTTGTTTCCCCAGATTTCCTTGGGAAACTCTTTCACATACCTGCTACCGGCAGGAAGACAGTATTTCATTTCCACAGGTTTTATGCAAAGTGGTTTCTGGGAAAGCGTCGGGCAGGGTACCAGAGAGGGGTAATTTTTAATCGCATGGCATGTCCTTCATGCAGACTTTCTAAAATCCACTTGCCTGCAGTGATATAAACCCTTGTTCTGCAACATGACATGTAGGTCAACCTCAAAATATAGTTTAAAAGTGCATTGTAACTCTTGGACATTTAATGCAATCAGAGACTCAACATGGAAAATGCTGATATTTACCTTCTGTTTTGGTTGCAATATTCTCCTGTATTATATGAGCTGCTCAGAAGGCATTGGAAATACCAGTAAAACTGTTTCATCTGCAAAAACATATACTACCCAAGGCTGTAGTCCATGTGAAAATCTTTTTTATAGAAAGGAATGCTCTAAAGATTGCCACCATTTCTCTCTATAAGGGTGATTTATTTGACAAGAAGGAGAAGATGACTCTTGCTGCTCCTGTGTTCAGCCATCCATCAACCCAGCCATCTACCAGAGCCCAAAACTCTAACCCTTGTCTGCTCCATCAGCTCCACAGAGTAGTATCCTCTGTGTAATATCCCACTTGCCACCAAATGGCTCAGACTGAGTCTTCTTAGAACCTGAGTTCTCTACATCATCTTGACTACTGATAGGATCATGAAACCGAAGGAAGAGAGAATAACTATTCCAAACATTCCAAGCATGCGTGGAAGGGTTGGATCAAGATATTGATCCAGCAGGTCCTGAGCCACCTGCTGTATCTGACCCTGTTTGAGGAAGGGGTTGGACTAGGTGACCTCCAGAGGTCCCTTCCAAACTCAGTAAATACGTCATTCTGTAATCAGGGCATTACAATTGTGTAACAGCTGATTTGGGAGAGTGTCTCATAGTTTAGAGCAAATGGCTGAAAAGGGTTATTGTTAGATGGACATCCTGGGCCCTTTTGCTTTGGATTTGCCGTTTTGGGATTCAGAGAAGGTGCTAGAAAATTTTCTTCTGTAGAGTGACTGTGATGTGGGTCTTTGGCACTGAAGAATCAAGGAGTTAAGGAGATTACCAATGTCAACTTAAAAACTGTGGTCTACAGAAGGATCCAAGAGGAGTTTCCTGTGCTCATCCTCCTTTCCACGCTCAAAACAGCCTGGACTGGGCTGAAGCTGTTTGAGGAGTTTTCCTAGATCCTGGATTATGGAGGACTATGCTGCTAATGCTTCTAGGCCAGCAAAGCCCACAGCATCCTTTTTTTTCTTGGTGGTTCAGATTGATGACACACGTTACTCAAAGGTAAGCGTGAAGCTGTGGTAAATCTTGTTCCAGATCAAAGACACTGCAGCCACATGATGTAAAGCATTCAAATGATCGCTTTTCTTTTAAAAAGTATTCTTCTGAAGGCTTTGTGCTGGGTTCAGGTAATAGCGAAGCCAGCAGGCGCAGCAGACTGCGTGCTTTGGCTAACTCGAGAGACACGTTGTGTGCTAACATCTGATCCAGATTCCTCGTTAATGGACATGGAAATACGGCCTCGTTGTTCAGCCTGCAGAACAATGAACCTATAAACATGGGACAGCATAAAATTTTATAGAGGGAACTGAAGGGCCAAGAGCATCTTGAAGTGAAGTGTGCTGATGCATCTTGAAAAAGGAATTCAGGAAGATATGTTAAAAGGAAGAGACAGAGTGTAGAAACCACAGAAGAACAAGTTTCAGCCCTCACACAGGAGATGCTGAGATGGCAAAATGTTCTGTGTTATCAGGCATGTGGTACCTGTGCCAATGTGGAGTAAACAGCAGAAAGTGCAAGTAGCTCTCAGACAAGCCAAACCCTATGGAAAGACCTTTTTTGCAAAGAAACTGCCCAAATGTTCTCTCACTGGAGACAACACTGCTTTGACTTGTCAGACATGTTCAATTTCAGTCCTCGTCTGTGATCCAGATAGCCGAGAGTTTTAACACTCTTTAGTACATGTCCAAAACAAATAAGGTGTGGTGAAGAAAAATGCTTTCTGCTTTGTGCAAATTACCGGGAATGGTCTTCCTTTTGCTGTCTGACCCGATGGTAAAGGCTCGCTTATCTTCTAAGAGCCAGACTCTAGAGGATGCATAAGTGCTTCCTCTAAGCAAAGTGAAGGTGGCCAGGGACAATATTTTGGCTGAAGTGAGACACATTTGCTCTCGAGATGCCAGTAAACACATGCATTCCAAAAAGCAGCTTTTGCTTTGATGAGTTTGGTCTTCATGATGGGATCGTGTTGTAGTAAGAATAGAGAAAAGGCTCTGGGTTTAGATATTCTTACTTTTACAAATATCTAAGAAACTCTAATTCCCTTAGCTACTTGTAAATGGAATTGTAACAGAATCAGTCTTGTAGCCATTAAAGACAGGCTTCTAGTATTAAATACAACACTAGAAGTTGCACATCTGAGATGGTCTCCACGTAATTTCTCCCATGTGGAGCCTAAAACCCCATATGCTCTAAGATGTGTTTAAGGCCCTATAAGACACAGGGCCATCACTAATGAGCAAAGACCCTGAGCACATGTTTGATTTTAAGCATGTGCTTTTCTCTCCCAGGAGTCCATAGGACCCAAAGACTTTAAGTGAATGGGTTTAGGGATATGCTTAAAGATAAGCATGTGTTTAGTTGCTTTCTTGTACTGTGCCTTTATTTGTTTTTACAGAAATAAGATAAATGAAAGATCTTATTACAGATCAAACACAAATAAATGTCTGAAATACCACAGGGAGGCTTCAGGTCTTGGTTCAGAGCCCAATGAAGTCAATGGAAAAACACCCCAACACCTCAGTGGACTTTGGAGTGATGTCCTCAGAGGACTGATGATGAACCCACTGCAGAAACTTGTTGAATACCTCATGTTTCTTTGCAAGGTTCCCTTATCTTGTATCCAGATGTTGCTAACAAGGATTTTTATTAGCTGCTGAGAAGTATGAGAGTGGCGGTTTTTCAACTCTTAAAATACATGCATGTATAAATGAGGTGGACGTGGTTTGCTCTGCAGTAGTGATTAGGGCCTCTGGAGCTGTGAGTGTATTTCAAAGGTTTCTGGGTTCCTGTTGGTAGAACCATTTCTTGGTCCCGCTGATCTTAAAGTGTTTGCACTTTTTCCTTCATGAAATGCAGTGAGGCAAGTGTGGTGCTTCCCAGGGCAAATGTTGCCTCTTTGTAGAGGGAAAGGTTTACACAACAGGAACAACAGGTTCCTTTGAAGAGCATTTGTGTTTTCTGCCTTTAGATCTCTACAGCATAGACAGCAACACCTGAGATACTCGTTTAGATTCCCTTTTCAGGTGTGCAGAGAAATACCCACCATTTGAGAGCAATTTGATCTATATTTGATGTTCATTTCAGGATGAGGCGATGCTGGAGAATTCTCCATTTGATCAGCCAAATTTCCACCCATACAGCTGGATTTTCATCCTGTGGTTCAGGATGAAGCTTTCCCTGCTTCTGCAGAGACTGCCCCAACCAACATCAGAACTGCCCGAGCCACTGGCTGTCACCCCGCAGGAAAAATCATCATGTGCCATCTTGTCAGGCTTGTCATGAAGGTAGGTGTCATAAGAATATATGTATTTCTGCCTTCCCAAAAGTTATTTGGGTGGCAGTACCAAAGACATGGGCCAAGTTTTGTCCGAGCCAGCAAGCAGAGAGCCCACAGAGAGTCTCTGGAGAACACTTGCTAAGGTGATTTTGCTTCCTCTTCTATTATTACTTGTGTTTGCAAGGTCAAATTGATATTTGTCTGCAAGGACGTGCTATGGCCATATCAGAGGACCCATCCGGAGTCTCCAGAAAATTGTTAAGCTGTTAGTACGTGCAAAACCCATGTTGCTGCATTGTCTATTATTGCCTGTGTTTGCGAGGTCAAAGTGACACTGCTCTGCAAAGATGAGCCATGGTCACACCTTCATTTTGCTCTGGAGTAATATCCTCTGCCACTCTGGGCCTTCCTTCCCCATCAATGAAAACCTTCTGTGAACAACGTCCTCAGACACACCATGTGAATTTTGGGGGTGTCCTGTGCAGGGACAGGAGTTGGACTCAATGATCTTTGTGGGTTCCTTCCAACTCAGGACACTTGATGATTCATCCACCAACAGCAGCTCTGGGATTTGGGACCTGGGGACAGGGTCCTGTGCCAACTCCTCAGCACAATGGAGTTGTACCCATACCATTCTGATTTAAGTTTAATACAGTAAAAGTTAACAAACTGACATTATTTGAAGCTTGGATGTTCACTGGGTGAGCCTCACAAAATTCCTTGGATCTTTTACTCATATTTGATACCTTGATCTTTGACTGAGATCCCATTTTAATGCTAGAGAAAAAATGCCAATATTCACTAAATTCTAAAAGGCAAAACCAAAATTTTGGACCTGGTCTTTCTTTTCTTTCATAGGTCAGAGATTGAAGGGAAAATTACTTGAAGCGTTTCCTTCTTTTAACACCCAAACAGAGCCTGACTTTTAAATAAAAAGTGTATTTCTGTCACGTGTTTTTTTTCTTTCAAACAATTTCACCAAACAGAAAGATACACATCAATAGGTAAATGTGCAGTGCTACTACTGTAATTATTATTTCTACTTTTGTTATGTTTATGATGATAGGAAATATTTCTCAACTGTCCTCTAGAAGAGTTATTTATTCTACCCAGTCCCTGTCATAATTTTCTGTGGTTCTCTGAAAATAATCCACAGCCCTTTTTTTACAAAAAAATCCCATTGGCTTGAAAGGCAAATGTTAACTTCTTCAATGAGTGGAAAAATACTTCTGTTGCTTAAACGTAGGTAATTAGACTGAGGACTTTCTCCGAAGTAAACCTTGACAATCTAACAATAATCTTTGGCTTTTGCACTGCATGGAGTTTCTTTTACATTGTTAAATGCATTCCATGTTTCAGTAAATGACACCAGGCTCACCAGCAGTGACTGAGTGATTAGTTTATCATCCTCTTAGTGCAGCCATCTAGATCTTTAACTCTTTAAGCAGTAGCATTTAAGTCTTGAGAACACCCAGGATCATGCCTGAGGCTTTAAGCATTCTCAGTTCAAGCGAATCTTGGATATCTAGTGAAAATGAAGAAAAGAAAGGAGGTGGATGCATTCTGATAACACTTTAAACAAGTCAGGTAAGCTAAATTGCAAATAAACACCAGGCTTTTTGCAGGAGAAGCCAATTCGACTTTCCTGGGACCACTTAGGTCATTAGATGTCTGAGCAGCATAAAATCATGTGGAGAAAATCTAGCAGTGTACAGAGAGAGCGAAGGGTGACAAACCTACATTTCCTAAGACCCAGGGATGATGTGAGGCAGTTTTATTGGCTGGATTTACTGTTCTTCTCTCGTGGGGCAGTAAAATGACCAGTTTTACAGAACAATTGATGATAAAAAAATGATGTGAGCTGAATCACATTGTGCCAATGCCCTTGTGCTAAAATCTGCCCATGTAGAGATGGGTAAGTACATAAAGCTTGGCAGCACCAAAACTCTTTGGAGAACGAAGGGCCGCCAATAACTTGGGAAAAGAAAGGTGCAGGAGGGTTTTCAGACAGGAGGACCTGTGACCTGTGAGCTGCTGACCAGCTGCGCCTGCTGCTCAGCATCATGGATCTTCGCCGATCATCTGATCCCGCTCGGTAACACGAACCAGATCACTCTGTCTGCCCTCTGCCAGGGGAGACGTGGGGCTGCTCACCCCGCAGAGACAAAGCGCTTTGGGAGCTCTGTTGCTGCTGGGAAAAATCTAAAATGTATGAACATAGCATTTATATGCCTCTGGGAACAGAACAGGGCCCAACCTTTATTTATCTTCTATTTAAAAAAAGCCTTTCATCCGCTTGCTCTGTTGGGTATCTTTCTCTTTCTTTCTTTCTTTCTCTTTCTTTCTTTCTTTCTTTCTTTCTTTCTTTCTTTCTTTCTATCTATCTATCTATCTATCTATCTATCTATCTATCTATCTATCTCTCTATCTAAATTTGGGGGGGATTTGGTGTTTTGTTGTTTTTTTGGTTTGTTTGTTTTTTTCAGACTGTACGTTGAGTTTTGCTGGTTTAGGTGAAAGGAGATCTTGCCCAACAGGGCAAGGGTGATCCTGTGTGGACAGGGAACGGATGATGCCAGGTGACAGAAATTCTCTGTTTCCCAAAAGGGGTTAAGAATGGACTGGGAGCTACCTCTGAGACAGCGTCACTGTGCACCTCCTGCAAGCATAGGCAGCCTAGTTACATCTGCTGATTATTGCTTAGCCCCCAGGCTGTAACCATTCTTTAACCCTACAGATACATTCAGGCACCTCTACCTAGCAGAAAGCACAAGGGAGTTGATCCACTTGTGCCATCTGTGTCGTAGAACAGAATCATAGAACAGGTTGGGTTGGAAGGGACCTTCCCAGCTCCCCCAGTGCCCCCCCTGCCATGAGCAGGGACATCTTCACCAGCTCAGGTTGCTCAGAGCCCCGTCCAGCCTGGCCTGGGATGTCTCCAGGGATGGTTCATCCACCACCTCTCTGGCCAACCTGGGACAGGCTCTCATCACCATATTTATAAAAATTTTCTCCCTTATATCTAGCCTGAATCTCCCTCCTTTAGTTTAAAACCATCACCCCTTGTCCTATCACAACAGACCCTGCTAAAAAGTCTGTCCCCATCTTATCAGCCCCTTTTAAGCACAGAAAGGCTGCACTAAGGTCTCCCCGGAGCTTCTCTTCTCCAGCTGAACACCCCAACTCTCTCAGCCTGTCCTCCCAGCAGAGCTGTTCCAGCCTCAGATCATTTCTGTGGCTCCTCTGGCCCCTCTCGAAAAGGTCCATGTTCTGTGCTGAGGACCCAGAGCTGGATGCAGGACTTCAGGTGGGGTCTCACCAGAGCAGAATAGAGAGGCAGAAACACCTGCCTTTCAAGGCATCTCCTCTATGATGGTCTCATCTTGCGCTCTTGGTGGCTTACCAGCTGGGGAACCTTTGAAAAAAGGAATGATGACAGTGCTGGCATCTGCCAAAGGTGTCAAGAGAGAGAAATGAACCACAAGACAGCTTTACAAATCCAAACTGCCTGCATGGCGCCACACTGAGGGACATTCTGTCAGGCTCACTTTGGATGGCTGTGATTTTGTGCTTTAGATCTGGAGGTTGTCTCCACAATCCTTGACTCAATACTCATCAGAATCATAGAATAATTTTGGTTGGGCAGAGACCCTCAAGATCCTTGAGTCCAACTGTTATCACTAAACCATGTCCCTAAGAACCTCATCTACATGCTTTTTGAACGACTCCAGGGATGGTGACTCCACCACTTCCCTGGGCAGCCTCTTCCAATGCCCGAAAGCACTTTCTGGGAATAAATCTTTTCTACTATCCGATCTAAGCCTCCCCTTATTAACTCTAAGTCTTCTTTGGCCTTCTCATTTTATCCTCCACTCTTAATCCACTTCATTTTCATCTTGTAGTTGCCCAAGCTCCAACCCCACTCAACTTCTCCTCTCCCCTTCCCATGCTCAGCCTGGTCCAAAGTGGACGGGCAGCAGAATTCCTGCCCCGCTTTGCCTCTTCACCCAACTGTTATGTGGGAAAAGAGTGATGGGAGATGCAGTGACTTGCTGAGGGCCTCTGGAGGCAGATTACTCTGTGTTTTTGGCAGCCGTGGAGTTCTCTCAGTGTTGGGTCTTTGTGAGGAACATGTATAAGCTGATGGCACTTTTTTATAAATGACATTGCACATTTGCTCGTTGCAATATTTCTTCGAAATGGGGTGTGGTGTCATTTGCATACAATACATGGTTCTGAGTCTTGTTGCCTTATCAGGTGTGTGTACAGAGGGTGGGAAAAGTGGGAAAAGGCAGCAGAGTCAGCAGGACGGAGGTGGAACAAGCAGGAATGCAGGGTGCGACCAGGGGATCAAAGAGGTCCTCAGGGAAATTGCTGCAACTTAGTTCTGCCTGCCGTGACTCAAAGTGTAACACCAGCGTGCCCAGGGGGCTAGTACTGGGAGATACTGGTGTTTTGCTCACCCCAGATGCTGCACAAATAGAACCTGCTGGTTCAGGCTCTTCATCCTGAGCCTTTAGTTCAGAAATCTAGTCTTAAGCCTATTTCTCTTCACATCTGGGTGATGCTGTGCACCTGCCAGTTGCGTCATTCTGGGTTGTCTTTGCAGACGAGTGCTAACCTGTCGTGACACCTTGGTGCCTTTGGCTTCTGTCCCGTTTTCTAGAATTGCACTTGGCCTTGCCTTGGCCCTTTGCCCAGACTGAATTTGCCTTCTTGGTTTTCACTTCTTTCCCATATCGGTTTTCTCTCCTGTTCTGTCTTCCTGCTTGTCCTCTGGGGTCTGGCTCTGTAAACCCTTCTGTCAGGTGGACCTCTGGGTGGGTGACCAACCCCTCACGTTGAAGGTCCCTTCATAACAGAGTCCCTTCGTAAGACAGAGCTAAATGTTTTCAGACTCACCCCCTTTTGCCATTTCATTTTTTTTTCTTCTTCAAACTGATTTTTAGATTCCTAAAAGTCCTTTTTCTCCCTTTCTTAATGAGCCAGTTTTGTTCCTCTGTAAGCTGTTTGGTGAGTGGTATTTTAAAAAACAAAATAAGGAGAACCTGCAAAAGCTCTTTCATAGCAAGCCTGGTTTGCCTGCGGGATTAGACATGCATGGTACGCACATCCAACGCTGGTTTGCCCACATCGTTTGGATAAGGTATGGGAGATTACAGACTGTCTTTGCATTGAAGGCTAACAGGTCAAGAAATTGGCCTCCCTTCAGTTCACGGGCCATGCGGCTGCCAGCCACTAATCTAAAGCCCTGACGAGCATTTCTGGAAAATGCTGGAAACCCACCTCTTGACTACAACGTGTTTCCAGGCATATTCCCTTTTGCTTCGTCCTTATGCAGGAGATTTTGCTCCTGTAGGTTTTGAAAAGTCCCACAGCAGTAATTCCCTTCTGCTCTTCTTCTCTAGCGAGTGAGACAGGAGAGAGTCAGCCCAGGTCTTTCTGCTGTAGGTGAGACGTGCATCACGGGGTGTCTCTCCTCGACATATGGGGCAGGACAACTCGTGTTTCATGTGCTGTAAATGAGAGATCATACAGAGTCTCTGACTCATGTACTCCTCCAATATGTTTCCAGGGGCTGGAGCCCCACTGAAATGGTTTGAAAACCTTCTATATGCTGGGTTGGAATTGGAGGACCTGGTTAGAACTAAAGTTTGCTTTTGCTTTATTTCTGAGAACGGTGCCAAGTGCTCCTGTTCTTCCAGAATGGACACGCTGACATGCCTTTAATTCTAATTGCCTTCTTTCCCCATTTTTTTATATTACTGTCCGCTGTTAAGCATACGCTTAGCCACTTGGATAAAGCAGGTTCCTGGTGATTCAGCCAGTGTCACAGAAGCACAAAGCTGAACCTGGACCTTCTGAAGTCCAAATCAACTCCTTCATCATCTGGTCCTTTAGGCATCCTGGTACTTGTGGCACTGCACCAAACCTATCGCCTTTGAACTTCCCAGGTAAATAAAGGCCTTCTTCAGGCTGCTGAGTCAGCGTCTGTGTATGATGGAAGCAGTGAAGGGGAAAATACATAATTGCTTATGTAGAAAAGAGCCAAAAATGAAATCAGGTCTCGCCGCTGTTGACCCCTGATCGGATGCTTTTGGGTAGTAGTTTTTGGCAGGGGAGGTGGGCTTTGATCTGCTTACAAAGATTTTTTGTTGCCCCAGAATGGATCAGAGCAGGTAATAGTAAGTAATAATGTCTATACCTTGAAAATAAACCCAGCTAACGCCTCACTTGTGGGCTTGCTTTATCAATGATAAAACAGAGAGCCTTGCCGCACCGTGGTGAAGTCGGTCCTGCTAAAAGGTTTGTCAGGAAGGACAGCAGGTTCTCCCAGCTCCTTCCTTCTGCTGCACAGGGCATTACCCCTTTCATAAGGATTAAACCTGCAGGATATTTGCAGCAAACTGGGTTGTCCTGACAAAGTTGCTTCACTAACGTGGGTTGTTTTTACTAGATTAAGGCATCAAGGTCTCACCTTGGTAGGATCCTGTGTGTTTTAGCTGAATGTGATGGATATACATGTGTCTTGTACACA
Organism: Columba livia; assembly: GCF_036013475.1. Classification (NCBI taxonomy): domain Eukaryota; kingdom Metazoa; phylum Chordata; class Aves; order Columbiformes; family Columbidae; genus Columba; species Columba livia. The sequence continues at coordinate 4,665,626 of NC_088606.1, forward strand.
CATTTATACACACATACATGTTTATAAAATGACATGTGACACTGAGGAGTAGGACAGCAGCTTGACAAAGAATACCTGCAAAGCCCAGACAACCTCTGTCCTCATCGATGCGTGAATGGAGAAGAAGCCTTTCCCTCAGAAAGCACCTTTTTCTTGTCACATGTCTATGGGAGGCTCACGCTCTGTTTGTACAAGTTCATTGTGTAAGGTTATTCCCTGAGCACTTTCTAAGAAAGATCCTTGGTCTGATGATTATTTGTCACCAGGCAACTGGTACAAACGAGCCCCACCAGTTTATTATTGCTGGAGATGGAGGTCACAGGGCACATCCATGTTTCCCGACTGGGAATCCCGAGCAGGATCCTTCCTCTTTGCTTTCAGGTGAGGATGTTCACATTAACAAGCTCAAAATTCATCAGTGTGCCGACATTTGACATTGTGATAATATCTGCCAGTAAAGTCCTTTGCTATTGCTGAAAATCAAATAGTTGCCATGACCTATTTTCGCAGCAGTTGTCCTGCTCTGCCTATTTACGCCTTGTGCAAGTGTTTGAAACCACTAAGGCTTGTGGTGATAGCAGATCTCACGATACAATTAAAGGACAAAGACAAATGTCAGCACCCCGGAGGTGCCACGTGGTTGTGTGGAATGGTAGGTTCTGGCAGTGGGGCTAGACGGTGAGGAAGAGCAAAGCATTTGAAATGTCCAAGTGGCAGCCGAACTCAGACAAAGCTGCCAGAGACACAGAGCAGCGGTACGTACGAGAAGGGAGCTGCCAGTGCTCGTGGGATTCTTGAAAAGTATTCATGATAACAGATCCAAAATGCATCTGCTTATCTTAGATAACCATATGGCCATGTGGTGTTCGTTGGAAGAATGATTGTCTTTATTAATGAGTGAGGATTTCAGAGGAGGAGGAATGCGTTCTTCATCTTCTGGAGGTCCTTCTTGCTCCTCAGGGATGAGGCTTTGATTGAGTGGGGAATCTTCTCTGGAGACATTCAAGACTCGCCTGGATACATTCCTGTGCAATCTACTCCACGTGAACCTGCTTTAGCAGGTGGGTTGGACTGGGTGATCTCCAGAGGTCCCTTCAACCCAAACCCTTCTATGATTGTTATTCTGTGATGCAGCGCGGAAGCAAACACATGCTAAAGGCAACATTTCCTTCCAAAAGCTGCATGGGATCAGTGCGTATTCTTCTTGTAACATTGATCAAGGAAACCAATCGATGGATAGATTAATTTTCAACAGATGCACCAGAATTAGGAGACCTGGGCCTTAGGGAGGTTGCTTCAGCGATACGACGCATAAAATAAAAGTAAAGCTAATTTAATGGTCTGCTGTTACAATTCTCCTGAACACTTCATTAACCCAGTTCAGGAGAATTTTAATAGCAGACCATTGAAATAGTTTTACCTTTATTTTATGTGTCATATCACTGAAGCACCTCCCTAAGACCCAGGCCTCCTAGTTTTGATGCACTGCACAAGTGTCTCTTAAGGAACAATATTTAGCAGCAGAGACCTCGTGCTCTCACAGTAGAAGATGGATGATGTACGTACAAAAAGCAAGGGGTGGAATTTCTAGGCTTGCTCAGTCTTGAGGATCTTTGAGAAGTGAAAAAATGATCTAGTCGAGTAAAAGCAACTAAACGTTCTCAACCTTCATAGCATAGCATTTGGAAAACAATAAAAATAATTCTTAAAAACTTAAAAATAGGAAAAGCAGACAATCCAGCTGTTTCAACTGCTGTGGATCTGATTACCAAAGACTGCCTTTTTATAACTGCATTTGTTTTTGTGTTCCCACACAGTGTTTTTGTATGTATTTGCTAAAAAACCTATTTGGAATAAACCAGCAATCCTGAACGTGATTCTTTTCTTAGCTCTGGAGTGGTTCTAGACACGGTCCTGCCACCTCAGTAGAGACAAGTTAATGTCATGCAGAAATAAAATCCAAGCTGGGCCCAGCCCTCTGATTCAGGAGAAGTATGAATTTCTTTATTCAAGAGAAGGTAGAAAAATGAACCAGCTCTGAAATGTTCACAGAAATCATGAAAATCTCGAGTGGTTGTAAAAAATGTTCCTTTTGCCATTCAAGCAGCTGCGCTTGTTTTCACCGGTTGTCATCCGGCTCTTTAGTGAAGAGCTACTTTGGAAACTGTAATCCCTTGGAGTTGTTTGTTCAGTTCCCTTTGTTTTAATTGACAAGCTTAAGCAGTTGAAAGGAGAGGGTAGGAGGGAATTGATCTTAGCACACTTGTGGGGCATCTCCTCCTGTAATTCACATAATTAAAAGGTCTCTGACGTGTGGCTTTACTTATTTATTTATGGGTTTAAGCTTGTTTCTGCTCAAGCGCAACTCTGGTGAGACAAGGTTTGGGGGTTTTTTGTTTGGTTTTTGGCTTTTGTATGTGTGGTGGTGTTTGTTTGTTTGTTTTCCCAATGCAGGTTGTTTGCAAACTTTGGAGCCCAAAAGGTACAGCTGCTCTAAAAATAACACAGGATGCAAGAACTGGTTTGGGAAGATCTCTCTCTGCCCCGAGTCCAGAGGCATCCCCTGAACTGCTGCCATTAGAGGAGAAGTTTGCCTTGTAAACAGAGCTGGCCTAATTTCTAGAGGTGCTGAACATCCACCTGCGGCGCTTGCTGGTAGGTCCTGAGCACACCAAACCTGGAAACGGGTCAAACGTGAGTGGCTGGGATTTTATCAGGAACACGTCTGGGCAAATCCACGATTACTGGGTTGAAACGACAGAGAGCACATAATTGCTGCTCAGCTGGTGACCTCTGCAAGCAGAGCTGGGGGCTCGGACTCTAGGAGACCTGCCAGCTCCCGGGGTCCTTGCTGCCACCGACAAAAAACCTTCTGTCACAGTCAAGGTCTGTACACACGTGAATCACCTCGTTGGCCATTTTTTGCAGGGTGACGTCCCCAGTGACCCGGTGCTTTGCTTCCAGAGGAGGCCAGTCGTCTTGCTGGCCCAGCGCAGAGATCCCCAGAAGGTTTTGCATGGAAGTTAGAGAGGAAGAAACCTGGCAGCAGGTCCCCGAATATGGCTGGGATGGGGTCACAGGCAAGAACCAACCCAACCCATGCAAGGTGGGATGCAGGGGGAGGTGGCACAGGCATCATGTTCTCTATTTTTGATGTGCTGGATCTTTAAAATGCACAAGGTTGTATCTACCACTGAATTTAAGCAGTGTTTGCTTTTCAAACCTTCCGCATTTGTATTTTTAGCTTGATTTTGGCATTCACTGTTTTTTGGTTGGAATATATAACACACTCAGTTGTTTAGCGTGCCTGGAGCGAATTCAGCCCATGTGTAACTCCACAGGCTCGAGCAGAAGCTACGTTCAAGGTGAATTACTCTCTATGGAGCTAAGGAAATACAGCTTCTGCAGACAAGCATTTCAGCTCCCTCAGTAAATGCTACACTATTTCCATCCATGGTTATTCCTTTGTGGTTTGGGTTATGTATTTACATTTTACGGAATAAACACTACAGCTTTCCCCATGACTAACACTTCTTACTAAGCAATAAGCTACTCAAATACGCTATTGCCTCCTCCAAAAGCCCAAAACACGCTGCTCTCCGCTGGATCTCTGTCCCCAGCTTGCACAGAGCCATAGTTAACCAGCATCACATACACAACTTGTTGGATTTTGGTTTAACGGGACGGCTTACGAGAGCAGGCACTGGATGTCGTGGGACTGAATTCCCCAGGGACAAACATTTCAAACACTCTCATCCCAACCAAACACGAGTGAAGTCTTCAGACAAAGAGCGGAACGTATCGCCGCTGCTCCCACAAAGAGGGAGCCGGTTGCTTTTCCAAATCCCGAGGTCTGTTTTAAGAGCAGCGCTATACAGGCCCTTGCGTAAACTTTGTTTATAGACTGGAGTATTTTCAATGAAAATGTTATTTAACTTTAAAAAGTTGCACAGCAGCTACTCCAAAAATTGTTTTTCCTTCTTAAGAATAACACACAGTGTGATACATTTGAAATGGCGATAGCAATATTTCACAAATTTTGATGGATTCATAGCCCGAATACCTTGCTAACAGATGTTTCTTTTAAACTCAGAGTGGTATAGGAATAACTCAGAGATATTACAGTGTCAGCACTGCCTTTTATCTGTGCCTATCCTTTCAGTGACATCCCTGGGCTTTTCTAATGCATGGGTCAAATCTGAGCTAAAAAAACCCAAGTGAAATATTAAAAGAAGTGGTATCTGATTGAGTGTGAGTTTTGGGGCGGTGCTGTGAGGAAGCCGCCGTGCTGCTGTGGGCTCATGGTGTGCTTGGGGACAGCGGCCTGGCGGTTTGTGGGGACGTGCTGGTTTACAGTCATCATTTCTGAGCTGGCTTTTGGTTGTGGTTAATTAATGGATTTAGGAGTTCCCATGGCCACGTCTTTTGGTCTCATAAATCAGCTTTTCTCTCTGTGGATGACAGTTTGGCCAACACAAAGGGACACCCCAGCAGGGCAAAGGGACAATATTTTAATGCCCCGGTAGAGTTTGTTTTTATTTTTTCATGGGCTTATTCAGTCTACGTTGTGTCCTCAAAGTATGTGGCATCCATTGCTCTTCATTAGAGGCTCTTTCCCAGGAGCTGCCTTCTCCACACCTTGTACATCACTCCCAGCAGGCACAGTGGATGTGTGTGGGTGGCAGACCAATCTGTCCCCACACCTGTCCCCAGACCCCTCCTGGGAACAACCCCAAGCCTTGGCAAGCCTGGCTCTTACTCTCAACCCCTAAGCTGGTCCAGGGTGTCATTGGCGTTGAACTGCAGGGCACGAAGGATCCTTCCTTTAGGAGACCCCCGTTTGTACCCCTCTGGAGCAGCCAGTTGTGGCTGCACATGGCTTGGGAAGGCGACTCCTTCTCATCCGCGTGGGGGTCCAGGAGCCTGGTCTGGAGAGAAGGGGCGAGCAAGTGTTATTATTCTGGCAGCCAGGGAGGGAAGGAGAAGGAGGATAAATCCGGAGGGCGAGTGGGAACCCAGAGCAGGGAGCAGTGATGATCCCCGGCCTGGCAGCAGGATCCCAGCCCTGGGAGCGGGTCCCCGGGGCCCGGCGGGTGCGGGTGCCATGAGCGCGGGAGGAACCGGGGCTCTGCCGCTGGCCCTCTGCCCCTGCAGCTGCTCCCCATTCCCAAGCGCTCCCTCCCTTCCTCTCAAGGCTCTTCCCGAGTTTCCCTTGCCCAGTTTCCCATCCCGAACCGGCCTCGCGGTGCCCGCCGGGGACCGTGCGGTGACACGGGAGCCCCGGGGACACTCGCACCCACGGTGCCCCCCGGGGATGCACCTGAGCGGAGCGGGGGGAACCCCTCGGGGGACCGCGCTAACTCCGCCGTCCCACCCCCGGCGGGGTCCCGACCCCCGGCCCGGCCCCTCCACCCCCCTTCCCGGGGCGGCGGGCGCCGCGGGCCGTCAGCCGGGCGGGGGCGGCGGGGCGGGCCGGGCCGTCCCCCGCGGGGCCGGGCCGGGCGGGGGCGGGCCGGGGGCGGCGGGCCGGGCCGGGCCGGGCTGGCGGGGTGCGCGGCTCCACGTGACTGCGGGGCCGGGAGAAAACCGGGGCCGGCGGCGGCGGCGGCCGCACTGCGCCCGGGCGGCGATCGCGGGAGGCGCTCGGCAGCCGCTGCCCCGGGGCTTTCGGCGCGTTGGGTCCGGGCTGGTTCTCCAGAATCATGGACTGTGCTGATATGCCTTGCTTGCTGTCAGTGAGTACAGCCCTCTTCTTCCTCGGCTTCACTCTTTACTTTTTCAGTTTTTATTACGGGTCGTTTTTATTTTATTTTTTTAAACTTTATTTTATTGTCCCCGTTCTCCCCCTCCCGGCGTCCGGCGGCGGGACGCGAACCCGCAACTCTCCCGTCCCGCCGAGCCGGGCGACCCTTCCCCGCCGCAGCTTCACCCGGCGGGGCGAGCGGGGCCGGGATGCGGCGGGACCCGCCTGCCCGTGGGGGCTGCGGGCGGCCAGCAGCCGGGGGCGAGCGGCCGATCCCTGCCCGCCGGGCCGCTCGGGGGCTGCTTCTAGTACCCTTTTGCCATTTGTTAGTAGCATTATTATTATTTTTAAGTTTATTCGCAAGAGGAGGAGGAGGAGGGGGAGTTGCTTCTCATCCTGACTTTTCTTGTTGTTGCGTTTTTTACACCCCAGAGACACCATGATTCCTGGTAACCGAATGCTGATGGTCATCCTACTATGCCAAGTCCTGCTAGGAGGTACTAACCATGCTAGCCTGATACCGGAGACCGGCAGGAAGAAAATCGCAGAGCTTCAGGGACAAGCCGGACCCGGACGCCGCTCTGCCCAAAGCCATGAACTCTTGCGGGGTTTCGAAACAACTCTGCTGCAGATGTTTGGGCTGCGAAGGCGGCCTCAGCCCAGCAAATCAGCCGTCATTCCTAGTTACATGCTGGATCTCTATCGACTGCAGTCTGGAGAAGAGGAGGAAAACCTCCAGGAAATTAGCCTGCAGTACCCTGAGCGATCGACCAGCCGGGCAAACACCGTGAGGAGTTTCCACCATGAAGGTCAGTGATGGGAGGAGGTAAATTCCCAGCCCCAGTAGCAATCGGGATTTCCTTGCGTTTGGAAGCTCACGAATGCATTTAGAAGGAGGACGTGCCTGGCCCTATATTTATGGGAGGAAAACCGCCCCCCCCCCAGCCTGCTGCGTGTGGGTGACAGGCGTGCTGCTCTGTGTTTTTTCCAGCATCCTGTGCTTAACCCGAGCTTGACCATATTTTTGAGGTGCTTTCACTTCTGTTGACAACAGCGAGTTTCCTTCAGTGCCTCTGCCTCGGGGTCACTCCCTGGGCTCGGGTGGATTTAATGGCTCTGGATCGGATGCGGGAGTAAAGTGAGGGCGGGATCTCGCCCCTGGTGTGTTTCTTTTGAACTATCAAAGCGATTGCTGCCTGGTTTTGCTCTTAAGAAAAAAAAAAATCTCCAAAAACCCCTACTCGAATTTAATACTTACAGCTGTGTGTTTATAAGGTTTATTCAATAGGCCCTTGTAATCCGATCCAAATGTTTCCTAGCGGATGTTTCTTTTCCAAAGTAAATCTGAATTATTAATCCAGCCGCATCATTACTGCCTTGGAATTTGCTTCTCTTTCTCCCCCTGCCCTCTGCGCCCCGTAACAAGGCACCTCTGTGCTCTGTGGCACCGCACCTCGCCGGGGAGGTGATTTTGGAGAGACTTGGGGTAGGGAAGCGAAGGGGGAAAAGCCTTCCTGAAAGGGGGAGAGAGCAGGCAGGGGTGACCCGCTCTGGGCACAGGCATGCGGAGGGCGAGCGAGCAGGACGGGTCTGGCCGGAGGGATGCGTGGGGAGCAGAGAGGTGCCGGCGGCTGCGGGCCGGTGAAGCGTGGGTCCTGTGCTGGGGGCCGCGGCTGGGCGCCCCGAGGCTGACGTGCTCTTGTTTGCTTTCTCTTTTACCGCTTCCCCCCTGCCCTGCTCCTCTCCAGAGCACCTGGAGAGCATCCCGGGTCCCAGCGAGACGCCCTGGATCCGCTTCGTCTTCAACCTCAGCAGCGTGCCGGAAAACGAGGTGATCTCCTCGGCAGAGCTGCGGCTGTACCGGGAGCAGGTGGAGGAGCCGAGCGCGGCGTGGGAGAGGGGCTTCCACCGGATAAACATTTACGAAGTGATGAAGCCGCTGTCGGAGCGCGCTCAGGCCATTACGCGCCTGTTGGACACGCGTCTGGTGCACCACAACGTGACGCGCTGGGAGAGCTTTGATGTGAGCCCGGCCGTGATCCGGTGGACCAAGGACAAGCAACCGAACCACGGGCTGGTGATCGAGGTGACCCACCTCCACCACGCACAGACTCATCAGGGCAAACACGTCAGGATTAGCCGATCTTTACCTCAAGGGCGCGGGGACTGGGCTCAGCTCAGGCCGCTCCTGGTCACTTTTGGGCACGACGGGCGAGGCCACGCGCTGACCCGCAGAGCTCGCCGGAGCCCCAAACACCAGCGTTCCCGCAAGAACAAAAAAAACTGCCGCCGCCATGCCCTCTATGTGGATTTCAGCGACGTGGGCTGGAACGACTGGATCGTGGCACCCCCGGGGTACCAGGCGTTTTACTGCCACGGGGACTGTCCCTTCCCTCTGGCCGACCACCTCAACTCCACCAACCACGCCATCGTGCAGACGCTGGTGAACTCGGTGAACTCCAGCATCCCCAAGGCCTGCTGCGTGCCCACGGAGCTGAGCGCCATTTCCATGCTCTACCTGGATGAGTATGACAAGGTGGTCCTGAAAAACTACCAGGAGATGGTGGTGGAGGGGTGCGGGTGCCGCTGACCCCCCTTCCCCGCCACCTTCTCCCCCCCTTCTCTCTCCCTCCCGTCCCACCCCAGAACTGCTTGCTATAGCTGGACTCTTCTCTAAACTAAACATTCACCTTGACCTTATTTATGACTTTATGTGCAAATGTTTTTTTTGACAATAATGATCATATATTTTGACAAAATATATTTATAACTACATATTAAAAGAAAAAAATAAAATGAGTCATTATTTTAAAGGTAAACGCATTTTGTGTCTCACCTCTCAGGGTGCTGCCGAGGCTGTGCTGGCCGGGAGTGCGGCAGGGAGTGTATCTTCTCTCCTCATCTTTTCCCCACCCCCTGCCCCTGCTTTCCCCCCACCCTTCTCCCCTTAAAAGCTTTGCAAATTTTAGTCTTTCTATTTCTCACCGAGGTACCGCGGATCCCCCTGTGCTGGGGCTGCGCCACGAGGGAGATGAGGGTCCCTGGAGATTAAGAGCTGCTTCTCCCGGCCGCTGGGAATAGAACCGACCTTGCTAACCTGGCCTAAGCGTTTGCAAAGCGACCCGCCAAAAAATGCATTTGAAAAGAAGGTGAAGATTTACCTGAGGGCTTTATGCTAAACCCACTGGGTTTTATACCCTTCGTCCATCTTCAAGATTCCCCAGGTTTTAAAACTATTAACATTTTCCCCTCCTTCTCCTCCCCTCCCCACTGGAGATTGGTTTCTTTGGGAAGCTTCAAAGGTTTGCACGAGTCCTTTGAAGATCAAATCACCCCATTACAATGCCAAAAAAAAAAGATATCTGGAGCAGTTAAATATGTGTTAGCTAATAGCTACCTGTGCTGTGTCCTTTCCAAATTGCTTCCGAGCAGGAAGGCGATCGGAGCCGAGCAGGTACAGTTAGTCAGAGCTATCAAGGCCTGAAACCCCTGGCTCAAAGGCATCGGACGGACTGTGTTTGGCTTGGAAAATCAGGAGCTGTGCCGTGGGTGCGTTTGGAGCTGGTGCCTTGGTGATCGCGGGAGTGGGAAGGGAGGGCAGTAGAATGAGGGTGCATGAGGCGCCTTGTGTTTTTTCTTTAATGACTGAAGCTTTACAACCCTCCGAAAGGGGCAGCTTGGTTGAAACCGACTTAAAAAAAGGAGTGGAAAGCTTGCCAAAAGCCTTGGCTCCCTGAAGAGCGCAGGTGGAGAGAGGAGATGGGAGCCGCGGGGGGAGGCGAGCGTGGCCCCGCATTTCTCTCGGCAACAACAACAACAAAATAACAGCTTTAAACCTCCTCGAGGCTTTTCTACCCCTCTGTCCCACCGGGTGCCGGTGCATGGGAGCAGGTCACCACATCCCCTTGGATGCTGGAATGCCTTTGGGTGGCTCCATGTAGGGTGCTGTGGGGTCCCCACAGCCTCCGCACACCCTGTGGTGCAGCAGTGGGTCTTTGCTACATGGGGGCCAAGCATCCCCGGATTTGCAGGGATGCACAGTGTGGAAGATTTGGGGGGATCACCCCACTGCTGCGGTGGGTGTAGGGGATGGGGGTTTTGTTGCTGCTGTGTCTCCGGGGCCCCCTCGGCCCTGAGCTGACACTCTCATTCCTGCTTTTAGAAGGGAAATGTGTGGCCCGGGGCACCGGCGACCTGCTGCCTCCCCTTTGATGCCTGCATATCAGACATAGCCATGCCAAAGAAAGAATTTCATTTTGAAGTGGCATCAGCTAAGGGCGAGCGCCTTTCAGCTGTCTGACAGGGCAATTACACACATCTGCCCCGCTGCCGATAACCTGTGGCCGGGGAAAGGGGGTCTGGGGGCTGCAGGGCAGGACCTGCAGGAGGATGCCTTGAAAAAGATCACTATGCTTTTATTTTTTAAAGGGGAAAAAGAAACTTAAAGAAAGAGGCTTCCACCAGGTTCATTTCCCTGCTCGTCGGTGCATCCCGGGTTGTCCTGAAGGCCATGGGGGAGTTACAAAGCTCAGCAGCGTGTGCACGAAAGCCTCTTGGATTTAGACCATTTTCACTGTAGAGGTCTCCAACTGTTTTGCTGCGTTCCTGCTGCTTTATGGATCTGTTTGTTTTGGTGCTTATTTTTGCATTGTGTTTAAATGATGAAATCAAAGCTTCAGCCCCGTGGAGGGAGCGGCACCTGCTCTTGCATAGGTGCTGCGAGGGGAGAGGTTGTTCTGATGCATATGTGGAGGTTTTCCTTCGCTTTGGTTTTCCTGGCTTGGTGCTGGGCTGTGGGCTGGTTGGTGAGATCCTACATGGGGTGTTCTGCTCAGAAACTATAGGAATTTTATTTCTTTTAATTTTTTTAAATCAAAGTATTTCAATGTTGTAAATGTTGTTAGAGTCTAAACAGTGGATATAAATTAGCTGATGGTAAAAGCGATGTATCTAACGAAATATTCGCGGAAGCATTGAGCAGCTTGCTGAGTGGAGCACGTCTAAGCTTGTGTGTTTAACATGGACTGGGCGCAGGGGCTGGGGGTTTCCTGCCCCGCGTGTCTATGTCCCTCTGACCCAGGTGGGTGGCAGATTGCTGTGTGGCCTCCTGCCATCAGAGAGGCCTTTAGCAAAAGTTGTGAATTGGATAAATGGTTTAAAAGTAGGAAAATACAAAGAAATTGTCAGGGAAACCAGATATTTTTTTTCTAAGGTGATAACCAGTGGTGTCTTTTTCCCACCACTTCAGTTTGTGCTGGGTTTTGCTGGTGTTAATCAGAACTCCCTTCACCACCCTGGCGAGGGGGAGAGGGTGGATTTTGGGAAGCTGTGCGTTAGGCACTGGTGCGGAGAGACGCAGGAATTCCACGCAGCATTTCTGGCTATGTTGTTCATTTGTTGCAGCGCCTGTGGGGTTTGATCTCGCCCACTGGAATCAGCATCACGACCGGTCCTGTCTGTTTGCCAAGTGCTGTGTGCCACAGATGTGCCAATGTGGCTTCTTGCTGGTTTATCTGTGTCAGAAACTACCTTGCTTGTGCAGCAGAGAAGAGCCCGAGTGTTGGTTTAGCCTCAGATAGGCAATGTTTAGCTTAGCTTAAAAGTATGACAGATCCAATCTGCTTTGAGTGCAATAATTCCTCTGACTGTGGAACGTATTATTTGTAAACGTTACTTATTTCAGAGCGAGCGCTTTGTTTGTGGTGGCTGGCACAGAAATCCCTGGAAGGTCTGAGATAAGGCATGTCAATTTAATCCCCCTCTTATTCGGACCAAGCTGGGAATTAAAGGAGAATGGGTTGAAGGTGGGTGTGCAGCCACTTCCCCACCATCTGGGTGTCCTGCTGGCAGCTGTTTCCATCACCCAGCATCCCAAGAAGTGTGAGCGCGATGGTGGATGCTGTGCGGCTCGCTGGCATGTGGCTTCATCTTTGTGCTGAGCGCAGGAAGGCTGTGACTTCTCATACCTAAAAAGTTCTATCATACTGAAGCCTGTGTGGCACACAGATGTAGGAAATGAGGAGAATATCTCAGCAGGGTTTGCTAACCTGTGGCTTCAGCTGAATTGGTCACAGTGGTTCTTGGTGAGTGTACTATAACACAGCACAGGAGGGAGATTCAGGATGGACACGAGGAAGAAACTTTTGCCTCTGAGGATGGTGAGAGCCTGGCCCAGGTTGCCCAGAGAGGTGGTGGATGAACCATCCCTGGAGACATCCCAGGCCAGGCTGGACGGGGCTCTGAGCAACCTGAGCTGGTGAAGATGTCCCTGCTCATGGCAGGGGTGGCACTGGGGGAGCTGGGAAGGTCCCTTCAACCCAAACTATTCTATTGGTCTAACATTATTGCTGGAGCACTGGTGAGGGCACAGGGTAAGGTGAGCTGGAAAATGGGGTCCCACGTTCTGCTGTGTCAGGAGCTCCCCCCAGAGACCTGTGGTTACCCTGATTCCCATCCCCAACCCCTACTCTCTTGGCGTGTAGGATCCCAAGAGTCTCCTGCCAGGACTTTCTTCTTTCAGGTGAAAATTTGCCCCCAAGTCCAAGCTTACAGCATCATTTTAAGAAAAGTTGCTGTCCTGGAGAAGCCGTAATTGAGGAGTGAGTCTCAGCCAGCCGGGCTTTGCTTGTAGCCACAGGGTCCGAGGCTTTGCAAATTAGTTTCTAAAAATGCAAATTGGTTTGGAAGAGAAGCACCGAGGTTTGCATGTTGCTATTCTGGGATGAACACAGAGGCTTTGCTACGGAGCCAGCAAAGGAAGACGGAGGCCCTTCTTGGTTTGACTGCAGCGCTTGGACACCTCTGGAAAACTCCTTGCCTGTTACAATAATGATTAGCACAGTCTAGTTGTGATGGTTTGAAAAACTGTTGAATCTTGGCATCAAGCGGTGCTTTGTTCTCTTTATTCTGGGGTTTTATCACAAAATAGCAGGTTCTCCACTAGGCATAGTCTCCCTGTCTGAAGTCACAGGACCTAAGCAGGCATGAGGAGAGATTACTGCTCTCCTACAGATAAGGATCTTTGGCACAGAGAGATGAGGAGACTTGGGCACAGTGAGGTATGGAGAGCAGGCAGAGCCAGAAGAGACATCCAACCACCTCTGTCCCTGCCTTGTGATCTAGACACAAAATTATTCTCTGGTCTTGAGTCTGTCCTTCCGAAGATCCATCACTTAGCCTCAAACTAGTGGTGGGTTCCTGCATAGTATAATGGAAGGGGAGGCTACGAAGTCCATGTCATTCTCTAGGCAAGTACGATAATGAGAGAGATTATCAGAAATTACCCAGACACTGGATATTTCCTTCCCTTCATGGATCCTGCATTCAAGTTTTGAAAGGTAAAACAGGATTATTTTTTTTTTTAAGATGTTATTTTCACTTGGCTTCTTAAAGAAGCACCTCAGACTCACTTCTTATTTGACAGCAGAGCATCCACCTGACAAACAGTGGAGGGGAAAATCCATCAGTCAGCGCTTGCACCTTAGCAGAACCCAAGGAGGAAGGAGGCCACGGGGAGTTCTGCCTCTCTTGAATCAGCTGTGAGTCATTTGTTCCACCCAGCAGATACATATGTGCTGGAACTTCGGTTCTGCTTGGTCCATCCAAAATTTGCCCTGACTTGGAGCTGTTTTGCACACGATCAGTGTTTTTCACGCAGTGCCTCCTGCCCGTGCCTTGATGTCATGTTACACATGGGAATGGCTTTGTGGAGGCCATAGCCCCATCAACCCCTCAGCCCATCCTTGTGGCCTCCCAGAACTCTACCTTGACTTTGGAAATGGCTCTGAGCCTGTTTGCTGACCAGTTACCACAGGGCCAAAGACCTGTGTCCATCAGAAACACCATCCCCAGCCCCAGAGGTGTGTTTGGAGGGCAGAGCACAAGGGCTGCTTGGACCTTTTGCCAAGGAAAGCTTGATCCAAACCCAGCCTGGTGCTTTGGATCTGCTCATACACTACAGATGTGTCTGTGCTTTGATATGCTCACTTGCTTTTAGTGCTCTGTAGCAGGCTGGTTGTATTTACATCACCAGCATTTCTTCCAGCATTCTCTTCATTCAGATGCTGGCACATGGTGTGTTTTTAAACGCAGATTTTTTTCCTTTCCACTCTTGGTCTGATTTCCCCCTTTTCCTGGAGATTGCAGCTGTGCAGATCCAGGAAGACCACACGGTTCCCAGAGGAGAAGCTGGCTCCCAGTTCTAGCAGACTATGGATGGAAAATGTTGATGCTACTCTACATTCACCAGAACAAAAAGTGTGCTAGTTCTCTCCAAAGATCCACCTAGTGCTGTATGAGGAGGCAGGGGCAGAGCAAGCCTCTAATTAAGTTTTTCTGGAACATCCACCATCCTTCAGCCATCTACAGGTCAGAGCTTCTTGAAGCCAAAATCAGGGTCATTGTATTTAATAGGCCAGAATGAATTTTACATCCAGAAATGTATAGAATTAGATTATCATTATAAGCATTTTTTTTCTCAGATCTGGATTATTCTGTGCCAGTCATTTCCACTGTTTGCCTATCTATTTCTTTTGAACCATTTGTCTTGAAACCGCTACCTAAAAAGTTAATGAAGTTCATAGCTCTTGTATTTTTGAACACAGTGTGACTCTGCTTCCTATTTTCGTTTTCCACACCAGAGACTGCATCTCCTCTGCTCTGCCAAATCTGTCACCCTTGTCCAGGCTGAAGAAACCTGCAGGTCTTTGCTTTGCTGGAAGCTGGTGTTCAACATTCTCAGTGCTGTTTCTAGCAGTGCCATCTCCAGCAGTTTGGGCAATGGTGGTGGAGGATAGAAACCACCCTTAGCATGTCAATCAACTTCTTGAAATATAAAAAATACATTTGTAAAGCATGCATCTGGGCCTATAAAAAAAACAATGCATTGCTTTACATCTTAAAACTTGGGAAGGGCCTGGTTGACTGGTGGCAGTTCCATTGCATGCAACTGCGTGCACATACGGCTTGGGGGTCCTTTGCAGCATTGCAGGGGGCTTCACACCCCCTTTATTCTTCAAGGTGAGGTGCAGCTTGGACCTCTGCTCCTCCAGGCCACTGAGCAGGGTGGGCAGCTGTGATCCAGCTCTGTCCCAGCCAGTTCGGGGCTGGGCAGGGGACCCACACGCTCTCCTCCCTGGCCAGGCTCGATGACCGTGCTGGTTGCACATGGAGGTGGTGCTGTTGGGTGGGTTCTGCCTGGAGCAGGACTCTCCACACCAACCTAATTGCTTTTGTGCTGCCTTTATGACAGAGATTTAAAACTCTTCTGAGATCCTGCGTGATTTAGCTCTGCCCTTTCCTGATTAGATAATCTCACACCACATGAATGTGTTGGGTAACATTAATTCTGCCGCCTATGCTTGAATGGAGACCATGAGCTTCTTGTCACTGCAAGCTGAAGATTTGGCTCAGCCAGGAGTCCCACAGGCAAAGACCAAGTGTTTTTCCAAATAATCCAGCTATTCCTCACCTTTCCTTCCAGTCACATGAGATTATATGTTGTAAAGTAATTGCCTGAAAACAGGCTGCACTGTTTTATGTGCTAGATTATACGGGAGATGGTAGGCATTCTGCATTGCTTTTATTGGCTTTGCTCGTTTTGTCTGTGCTGTAATGCACACCTGCTATTTAACACCAAAATCAGTGAAATCCTTCATGCTGAGATTAGCTAAGACATACTAAATTGGTTCTATATCTCACTGGGGAGCCCTGGACAGGATGGGTGGGATGAAAGGGCTTGTGAGGGGCCTCACCTGCTCACCAGTCTGGGGGCACCTCCTGCCCAGGGACATGCTGGGGACACCACTTCTAACAGGGAATTAAACAAACCAGAGCAAACGCTCAGCTTGAATGCTGCACTAAGCAGTTATCTGCAAGAGAGAAAGGCTTAGATGCTCAATGAAGAGCCACTCTTGTGCTTTCTTTCCTGTCTTTTGGAGTTTCTCTCTTAAACCTCATTCCATCCCGAGTACGTATGGACACATGGGTGCAAAGCTCTATGTGTTTAAAATATGCTGCTTGAGCATCAAGTGCTTCTGTGTGGTGCAGAGAGCTCTTCCTCCTGGCCAAAAAGGTGACAGAGCTGGAGCTGGGCAGAAGCTTGTCCCTTCACCAGGGGTGTCCTTACAGCCGCTGGGTCCTGCACAGCATGTCTGAGGCAGCCATGCAGCACCCACCAGCCGCAACACCATCGCCTGCTGCTGCTTCGAGCTTGACCACACTGGTGGACGTGTTGCTTTCACTCTGAGAGACCCATGAAGAGAGTCTGCAGCCACCACGATGGGGTGAGCAAAGGTAAAATGCTTCTCAGGGCTGGTGAAAGTTCTTTGGGGAGTAGTGGGTGGGTGGTTGAAGCTGTGGGTTGGGTGTGGGGATGGTGGAGACACCACCACCCCGTTGATGCTGTATTGGCTGCTCATGTGTTTGGGATCTGGGGGGCTGTGCCTTGAGCCTGCTGAGGGGGGAACCAGTGCTGCTGGGTTGGTCCTGGAGGAGAGTTTCTTGGCTGTTGGTTTACATCAAAAAGGAAAAACTGTGCTCTTGGACACACCCTTCCTCCTGTTTCAGTTCTCATGGACCCAACAGCCAACCTGAGCATCCCTTGCCTGCATTGGTGAGACGGGG
Source organism: Columba livia (assembly GCF_036013475.1). Classification (NCBI taxonomy): domain Eukaryota; kingdom Metazoa; phylum Chordata; class Aves; order Columbiformes; family Columbidae; genus Columba; species Columba livia. The sequence goes on from NC_088606.1 coordinate 4,681,992, forward strand.
GTTGGTCCCTGCTTGGTCTTCTGAGTAAAAGAGCTCCAACCCGGCATGGCACGGTGCTCCTGTTCTTCACCACAGAAACCCTTACCCAAGGGCCTTCAGGTCATGAATGGGTCTGGAAGAGGCACGGAGCAAGACATTCTGTGGAACACACTGATCCTTCCCACCTCTGGACTTAGGAGATCAGAAGCAGGTATTTCTAGGTGTCATTTGAAGAGATTCAACATATACAGCTCGTACTCAAGCTGTTGCTATTTGTTTTGGTGTTTAACAGTATTAAAAATAATCGCCGCAGTGTTCCTTGAAAGGCAGTTTGTGGAGTTGGACAGTTTCCCAGTAAGAGGCAGTCTCCAAGGATCATTTGCAAAGATAATATTTTAAATTTGATTAACCAACGGTAGCATTGAGAGGGACCAACATGTGCCTGAGTAGCAGGATGCAATTTGGGAGCAAAATTTAATGGTACAAGCAACAAAGCGTAGTCAGAAGGGCTGCACGGTGAGCTGAGCAGCTCTTCTCCCGGACACAGTGGAGAACAAAGACCTTGGGTCTTTGCTGGGCTGAAAACACCTCGGAGAGCCCAAGTTAAAGAACCTGGGATGGGTAAAGTGAGGATTTTCCCCCAGAGAAGGGCCAAAATACTGAGTGGGTTTCTGATCTCTGTATTCGTGATAAATTGTATAAGACTTTACTGGACTGCTATGAGGTTCAAATGATCTTGGTCTTGTCCTGCCAGGAAAATTGGAGGCTAGAAGGGAATTGTGTGCATTTATCTGGGTAAATCCTAAACAAGAGGGAAGGGCTGCCTGTCTCTGGTAACTGGGAAAAAAATTCAGAAATGAGATCCCAGATGGGCCATTTCAACAGGTCCCATCAAGGACAAAAAGCTGTCCCTGTTTGGCAGTGACTCCTCTTTACCAATGACAAAGTAAAATGTGGTCCTTAGGACAGCCAAGAGCAGCTCTCCTCTCCTGGGGGGGTCCTTGCAGCTTTGGGTACAGGTGAACACCCTGTGAGGACCCAAAGTCGTTAAGGGAGGACCTACATTCCCAGGTGTCACCATGGATGTCACCAGCTGTGGTCAGAAGAAGGGCAGCCATGCTTCTGCTACCAGAGCGGGAGACGAGGAGTGACTTCACGCAAAATTACTTCTCATGGGCAGAATGGGGATAGAAATGCTCTCTCCTGGAGCAATGGGTAGTAAGGGGGACATGGGAAGGGGGTGTTGCTCTCCCCAACCCAAGAGATTTGGAGGTGGATGATGCAGGGAGGAAGAGGGTGGGTGCGTGACTCCCTTGGGTGCTGGAAATAGCGAGCATGATACAGTGCACCTCACAAATTGCCTTTGCTGTGGCTCGAATAATGGCTTATAACAACAGCATGGCTTGTGTGGCCTTGGGTCAGCTCAAGGGACGGGGGAGAGGAGGGCTGGGTTGTCTTCCCACCTCTGTCTGCGTGGTTCAGGGTGAGTCTGTAAATGGCCTCATGCCTCAGTTTCCCCTCTTGCAGGCCAAGAATTCATTCATCCTGCTGATGGTGACAGTGATAAATAATATCTCACAAACACCCGCTATTTAAAAGAAATCTTTTATTGCTTCCCGTTAAGCTGATGACTGTTAATGAGCAGAATTAAATTCACTGCCCTGTTGCCATTAGACAAGTATGTGCTCCATCTCCATCCGAAAACCCCATTGTAAATAACTGTGGAGGAGTGGAATAAACATCCTCCTTCCCAGGGCAGGGCCAAGCAGCAGTGATGAGCAAGCACAGGTGTGGAAGATTTGTAAGCTTTAAAGGAGAATTGGGCTATTTGGGAATCAAATCTGGTTTTAGTTAGGAGCATCTTCTGCGAAAAGAAGATCCTAAACCACCGACGAAAGACCCCACAGACAGGGCAGGGACGGCTGTTTGCAGCTGCAGACTGGTCGAGATGGCTTGGCTGGGATGGTGGCAGCATCCTATGAGGATACTCTTCTATGAGGACAGGCTGAGAGAGCTGGGATGTTCAGTCTGGAGAACAGAAGCTCCAGGGAGACCTTAGTGTGGCCTTTCCGTACTTAAAGGGGACCGACAGGAAAGATGGGGACAGGCTCTTTTTCAGGGCCTGTTGTGATAGGACAAGGGGTGATGGTTTTAAACCAAAGGAGGGAGATTCAGGCTGGACATAAGGAAGAAATTTTTTTTCATTAAGGGTGGTGAGAGCCTGGCCCAGGTTGGCCAGAGAGGTGGTGGATGAGACATCCCAGGCCAGGCTGGACGGGGCTCTGAGCAACCTGAGCTGGTGAAGATGTCCCTGCTCATGGCAGGGGGGGCACTGGGGGAGCTGGGGAGGTCTCTTCAACCCAAAATGTTCTATGATTCTATGATCGTGGTGACAGCCGGGGTGGTATGGTCCTGGAATTGCTCCTGCATCTTGTCATTTTGTCGCTTGGCATCCCTGGGCCCCTTGATCAATCTGAAGCCATGTGTGGAGAAACCCATTTGCACCCTGTTGGCTCCTCTTGAGTTGGTGTCATTCAGCCTATAGTTGGGGCTAAACCAAGTACTTTAAATAGCAGACTTTCCTTTCTGTCTTTTCCCTTCCTTTCTTGAAGGTGAAGGTTTTATGTGACTGAAATGTGTTAATGTTCCCATAAAAGTAAATGAAACACAAGCGGGCATTTTTTTTTGCACACCAGTGTGATTGGTTTGAGTCTGATCCAGAGGCTGGGACAGTGATGATTAGCTGTGCTGAAGAGAAAGCCTGAGAGGTGTTTTCTGTAGGAAAGCATCATTTATGGAGTAAAATGTGACATCTAGAAAAGCCAGCTGGGTACCTGTGCTTTGGGGACCGGTTCCTCCCCTCCCTGCTCTGATGCTGCAGAAGAAGGGTTGTCTCTATTGCAGAGTTATTAATTATTATTATTAATATTCTTTCCAAAGGATCCTTGATACCAAGCTCAGCCCATTTAGCATGAAGGCTCCCCAAACGAGATTGCAGGATTTTGCAAGAGTTTTTCCATCCTAGGAGTTGTCCCTGATGGGACATCAGCGATGGGACAGTTTGTCCAACATCTGCTCTGCCAAGCCGTGTTTGTCCCTGTTGCTTTACGATGTGGAGGCCAACAGGATGTTTTGCAGGGAGCCCACAGCCTCCTGCACACATCCGCTGCTGTTGGTTTCTTATCTTGTTCTGAACGACTCATTTCAGACTCAGCAAAACCAGGAGCAGGGATAGAGTATTTCCTGATCATGTTCTTACATGATGACACAGGGTTCTTCCCTTTGCCCTCTGGAAAATGCAGAGCCAGGAAAAGCAGTACAGGAATCACTGAGAAAAATGCTCCCAAATCTTCTCCCATCCCCACCTGGAGAAGCCACCACTTGGTGGACAAACTGGATGCAAAAGGTTGGTGGGACTCCATCATACTCCATGTTCCGCGAGGCTGGGTGCTGCTAAGACCACTTTCCCCATCTGCTGTGGACTCAGGGTGAGAAGCATCTTGAAATGATGGAGCTTCTGCCCAGCTTTGTAGTCCACCATCTCTGTGGCATGTGCAGAAGATGGAGGCCAAGGAAAGGATGTCCCACAGAGCTGCTGGTGCATTGGGCCCCAGGGAGGCTGATGGCTCCTGTCAGCTCTCAGCCGGACCATGCTCTATGCCCGTGGGCCTGAACTGAGCAGAGCACCAAGTGACGTCTGTGCAACCAAAATGATGGTTATTTGATCACTATTTCTCCAAGTTGTTAGGAAGCCAACATTTATACTGAGGTGGGGCAATGTTACCTGCTGGTGGTTCCACGTGGCAGCTCTGGACTTCATTTGGGTTGTCTCCCCATCTCTGAAAGGAGCAGAGCAGGAGGAAGTTGGTGGTCAGAGCACAGATGGAATTTCGTCAGGCTCTGGTGGTGTTTTGGGGATCACAGTTAGGGCTTGAAGCACCATTTCATGGAGTGAATGACAGATTTGTGCCTGGCATGCCCTCTAGCATCTTCCGTACTCTTCTGAAATGTGGGAAAACATGTCAGCAAAAAACAGAGCTGCATGAAAAACCTTTCCCTTGCATTGACCTCATGCAAAACCCCACTGTCCCAACAGCAGATGGCTTAGCTGCCTTCTCAAAGGTGGGTCATTCATTGAGATGCCTGTTTATCAGGCACTGCCATCCTGGTCTTCAAATGTCTCCTCCAAAAGAGGAGCTTCACTGGCAGATACCCCAAGTCTGGGAACTAGAATGGCAGAGCAGTGTCCTTGACTGTCGTGGAGGACAGGTCCAAGTCGGATGTTGTGTGTCTGTGCCTGTGAGCTGGGCATCCTGTCTCCAGGACTGTGTGTGTGAAATGTGTTCCTTGATGTTTCAGCCTCTGAACTATCTGCCCACCTGACAGGGGAGATCTTGGCTACTGAGCAAGAGTGCAGGAGCATCACATAACACTTTGGCTCAGGTGACTTGAGAATGGGGTTGGGCGGGAGGATACGTGGAGTTTCCTGGGCTGGTGGTGGGGCTGCTCTCCACGGTGAACACCTGCATGTCTTGGCAAAATGGGCCCTGCGGCCTGGCAGAATTTTCTGCTGAATATTTTGCCTGGATCTGTGAGCTTGTGTGGCTTTTGTGGCATGGAAACTGCCTGTAATTTATGCTGAATATAGCCCCATAGATCATGTTGACAGTTCCAGAACATTATAAGATCATTTAGTCCTTTCTCACTAAAAACAAATTCAAACCACTTGGTAATTGTTTAATGATCAGTAGATGAGCCCTGCATTAAGCCCACAATTAAGAAAACAATCCAAAAAACCAATACACAACACCCCTCTCCTTCACCCCCAATCTCCAGCATCCCAAGACCCATCTCAACTGCAATTGCACCTGGTGGCTTGAAGTTGCAAAGTTAGTGATAGTTCACAGGGAAACTTCAGCCTGAGGCCCCAAGATGATTGTGTGTCAAAGATTGTCCAACCTGCGATGAGGTTGGGTGCAAGTTGAGGACGATACTTTTAGAGATGGGATGTAGGAGGACTGAAGAGCCTGGATGGGTTTATCTGGCTCGTTCCCTCCATTCACTCTGTGCCAGAAGGAATATGCGTGTGGCTTTTACTCTGTCCATGTGTCCAAAAGTGCTATTAAATGTCCACAAACCCAGAGAAAAAAATTGCCAACATAGCACCAGCCTGAAGATGTATCAGGAAGCCAGCAGAGATCCAGCTTTTTATCTCCCTGAGCCCTCTTGAATACATTTGGGAAGGCAGCGTTTTTTTCCCAAGCGAAAAAGATCCAGTGCTTTAGTGGTGTAAAACCAGTGTAAACTTTCTGAAGCCAATGGCATTGTAGTGATTTATGTTTGCTGAGGAAATGGTTCAAAATCCTTTGAACCAAGACCTTGTGAAGATATGGAAGAAAACTCTGTATCTCATGCAGATTGGGTTTCTATCCTCCAACATGCAGTAGATGGGGACATCTTTGCAAAGAAATTAAGCAGTTTCCTAAGCAAGTTTCCCATGCATGCAAAGAAGTAGTCCCAGGTGTGTGGATGTCCCACAGGGATTTCTTGGCTATCCATCTATTCAGTGCGGACAGCTTTATGTTACTTTGGAATTTCTCCTTGCAAGATCTCTGGATCTCCCCAGAGGGCTGAGCCGTGTCCAAGGTCTGAGCATCCTGACGGTTGTCACCTCCTGTCCCATTTCTCAGCCCTGCCATCCCGCCTGGGCTCTGTTTTCTTGCCCTTCTCAAGAATCAGCTGCAGGTTGTGCTTTTCCTCCATCAACGTCATTGCTTTTATCTGCGCTGTTAGCAGCGATCCCCACCACGCAGAATTTATTTACATTGAAGGGTAAGTGGGAAGCTGTAATTGGGATGGGATTTGAAGAGGTCAGAAGGAGCCTGTGCAGCAAAACTGTAAATGAGAGAGGCCTGGGAGTTTGCTGAGGTTGTTACGCACAGATCGTTCCAGCTTCCACTCAGTGCCATTAGCTGGGGGTAAACCTGCTGTCTGAGGACGTATGTGTATACATTAATAAGGGTTTTTAAACAGACAATCAGTAATGAGCTGTTAATGTTTTCTAAGCGGTCTCTCAACCCCATGCTCTGATTTCCTTCGGCTGCATGGCACGCTCAAGGATTTTGGATCTCTTGGTCCCCATGTGAGAGAACAGGTCCGTTTCCTCGCATGGGGGCTCTGCTTAATCTCAGCCCCCCAAGCTCTGCCCCTGCCCATCTCAGCTGCCACCAGCGCTGCAGCAAAACCTGGGGCTGGGGGCTCTGTAAGAGGGACAGGGGACATCCTTCCACAAGGCAGGGGGACAGCAGCCCCTGGCCAGACCTGCAGCATGGGCGTTTGCCATACAGCAGGCTGGTCTGCCCCATGCGAGTGTGGCCAGGAGGAAGGTGTAGGATGAAAATCCAAGGAATTGTCTTTCCAGGAAACCCGGTTAAATCACGAGATGAAAAACTCATGGTTTGCAGCCTTGGGTGAGCTCAGGAGAACAAGAACTAAGTCACTACACCCCCTTTCCTGCCACCCCCGGCTCATCTCTGGGGAACCCTTGGGAGTTCACTTGAAGAATTACACCAGTGATAGAAGCAGTAATTGAGGAAACTGATGCAAACGTGATCTCCCAAAAGGTTGTGTGGGAAGCAAATTTGGGAAGGATGCTCAGATAAGTGGAATTTTTGCTTTTGTGCCTTTCTTGAGCATCATCGTCGGACCTGAGGGATTCCTGTTTATTTATTCAGTGATCACTGCTGTACTACACGCATAGGAAATCACAAAAAAAATCTTGTTTTGAGGACAGGTGAGGTGGAAATAAAGGCTGCTATTTAGGCTGTGACGTATTGGCTGTACTGAGCATCTTGTGAGTGTTTTCATGTGGCGGCAAAGTGAGCACTAACACATTCTGTGAACATCTGCCTGGGAAGATGCCTCAGCTGTGCTGAACAGTACCAATAATAATAATATTGCTCTAGTATAACATAGAACATCCCCAAAGCTGTTCTGCTCTGGGCCAGCCAGCAGAGATGTCCTTAGTCTGGGCTCTGAATGAGCCATGGCAGCAGGCAGGTGTAGAAAAGGCTTCATACCATCCCATGAGCTACGTTTTACTGGTGTGAAATGGTTGATGTAAATCTTGGGAGCTGGAGTGGACAGTGCTGCACGAAAACCAACTAGACAGCAACATGTCATCAGCATCTGTTCCCCCCGGGGAGTTTTACATCCAACTGTTCTCCCAAACCAGCCCACCATGCAGCCTCCTCTTACTGCAAAATATGTGCTCAGATGACTTAATGACTTAGCTAAATTGAACAGTTTCCAGTAGCGCAGGAATGTGTTTGGAGAAGGAAGAGCTTTCAAAAGGAAGCTGTTTGCCCGTCTAACCCAAACAACTTTCTGTTGCTGATGGGGAGAGAGGAAAGTCTGAGCACCTTGCCCAGTGAGTGCAGGGTACCCATGACTTCATTGCTATAACACTTGACAAGAGAAGCACATACCAAGCAGTGAAATCTGGTAATTTGTCTCTTCCCCACATTCCTTAGTGGTGGGACAACCAGCAGTGGGAATCTGCATTGAGTCAAGATGCATTTGCAGTAAGATGGCTTGGGAAGAGCCTGCCACCCAGCTGTGCCAAGGTGGCTGGGCTCCCAGTATATGGGATTTCTTCCTTTTTTCAGGACTAATTGGATTCTCCCATCTCTCCTTGTTGGATCATAAGTAGTGATGCTTGATAGGACAAAAGGTGATGGTTTTAAACTAAAGGAGGGAGATTCAGGCTGGACAGGAAGGGGAAATTGTTGGCGCTGAGGGTGGTGAGAGCCTGGCCCAGGTTGGCCAGAGAGGTGGTGGCTGAACCATCCCTGGAGACATCCCAGGCCAGGCTGGACGGGGCTCTGAGCAACCTGAGCTGGTGCAGATGTCCCTGCTCGAAAGGTCCCTTCTACCCAAACTATTCTATAATTCTATAGTTTGCTTGAGAAAATACAGAGTAGAGGATCTGGTTTGGTATGCTGGGGCTGGAAAGGATCAAATCCTTTAGAATCTAAAAACATGTAACTGCAAATGCTGCTTCAGTCACATGTAGTTGCCGTGAGCTCCATGGGGCTGTGGACAAGGATACGGTTTCACCTTCACTCATGTGGGGCCCAAATCATAGTTTAACAGATCGACTTGCAGTTTTTGTAACTGGCATTTTCTCTGGCAAAAGGTGGAATTTGATCACAAAAAAAAAAGGTTAAAAAACCCCATTGCATTGTGTTCTGAAATTCCAGGAAGCCTGAGTTGTTCCACTGCAAAATTAAAAATTTTAGTTTAATTTAAAAGTTTTTCCCCAGTCCTTTCATTCTACATTTATAAAAAGATATCATTTATTTATTTTTAAATTTAATCCAATATCTAAACACGTGGCATGATATTGGAGTTGTCCAATGATCTGCAGTTCTGGCTTCTGGTCAACCTGCCCTGATGCTTTAAGCCTTTTTAAAAACTCCTCAAGTGTGATACTGCCATGACAAGAATCCAGGTAAAAACAGATGTATCAGTTGCTCCCACTGGCATTTTCTTGAGATAAAAGCTTTAAGACTACTTAAGACATGACCAAATGCAAGCACTTTTTTTCGTTGTCTTTCCTTTGTCTTGCAGTAGGATCTACCTTGAAAGAATTGACCTGATTAATTACAGTAAATAATAATAACAATAAGAATTAAAAGAACAACAGGTGGATTGAAGAACCAGTTACGTTTATTTCTGGACCAGGTCTCACCTGAAATATTTTATTCTGTTTTGTAATGGCAAGGTGTTTGACATAATTACAGACACCTAAGTGTGTTCACCCATTCCCAGCGGTTCCTCTGCCGGCAGCACCGTGGGGTGGAGGGTCACGTTGCATCACCCCACCTCCCTCTTTCCTTGGAAAAAAAGTTGCATGTACGTTTTTGGACTCAATGATATTGAAGGGTCTTTTCCAACCTAAATGTTTCTGTGATTCAGCAGCTTTCCCCTTCCTGCAATTCGCCTGTATGCACAAAGCCACCCATGAGCAGGACCCAGCAGATGTGACCAACAACGTGATGGACAATTTCTGCTGGAAAGGTTCACAGCTTGAGCTGAGCTTCCAAAGCCACCGAGCTCAGGGAGAACCTCTCCCCAGACTTGGACAGATCTCCCGCCAGGCTCTGAGCAAATGATGAGAAAATCTGAAATAGAAATGCCGGGTACTGAACCCCCTGCACCTCACCCCTGCACCTCACCCCTGCACCTCACCCCAGCATCTCCCCATCTAATTCTTTCAAGCACCACATCGTCACTACAAGGACTGAAATCCTGGAGTGCCCTGGGCATGGCTTCATGGGAGAAGCACTGTTGACCTGCACATCACAGTTGTCATTTCACAGGCTTGAAATCCCTTCATGATGTCATGATGAAGCGGTTGTTTTATCTCACAGGGAGGCTGAATGAGGCCTAGTAATTGCCAGAAGATTTATGAGGCTGGAATTATGCTCGTCTGTTGCTGGCTAATGTATCTGTGGTGTGGATGTTGCGAAAGCACCTTCTGAGACAACATGTAAGGAAACTTCAGAAGGTGGATGATCTCTGGAGGCAAAATTAAAAACAACAACACCCACAACCCACAGTAGGTCGATTTGTACGTGGTGTTGACAGGGACCCATCAACCCCTGTGGCCAAAATAAAACCTCTGGGGCTGATGTACTTGTGCTGCATCAGATAAACAGCAATAGAGTTAGTGTTTGTCTTTAATTCTCCAGAGCTTTCATGTGCTGGGTGATTGTGCGTGAGTTATTCACAAACTTCTTTCAAAGCGGAAGGTGTTGGAACAGCCATGTGGTTTTCTTCATTCAACTTGATCTCCCTGTGAGCACAACCTGTCTCCTTTGGGAGGGACTGGATTTTGGCATCCAGATTCCTCCCCAGTGGAAACTCTGTGGGATAATCCAGAGTCACACTGGTGCCTGGGGAGGCATTGTGGAACCCATATGGTTCAGAAATGAGTCTTCTCCCTGGTGCCATAAGAGTGACTTTGCTGTGAGGCTGCAGGCCACTTTGCATGAGTCCCACAGCTCAGCTGCAATCACAGTGTCAGTGGATGCATTTACCTGAGCACTCCATCAATACCTGGCAATGTCCTTTAGCGTTTTAATGCCAAAAACATCCCTGTAAGAGAATGGATGCTGTTTCGTGCCCTGACCCATTTGCTCGAACTGCAGCACATACTTAACCAGCTTGGTCACAAGCCTACAGCACTCACCAGAGTTGTATGTTCTAATTATTTCTTCTTTAGCACTTTTCTAAAACCTCTTTTCCAACTTTTCCTCCCTGCAGCTTTGTGCATTTCTACCTGTGAGGAAACAGAGTCAATGACATCCACCCTGATTATTCTGTGTCTTCGCCTGCTGTGTGTGACTGCTGACTTTGGTTTCGTACTTCACAAGGTTAGTCAGTGCTTTTCCATGGGGGGTTTGCAACAAGGTGAAAATGAGGGCTTGTAGGTATTTTATTAGTTGCACCCCTGAAGTGTCCATCTGTCCATGGGACGTAGGGGAGTTCTGGCTGCGCTTTGGTGACTCTGCCACGGTGTCAGGACCTGGATGAGGCAAAAGCAAAGCTGAAAAATGCTGCGTCTGTAACACTGTGAGGAATAGGCTGTGTGTGATGTACTTTAATAAATCTGAAAAAGGACTGTAGGATTTTTTGAAGCACGGCCCTTTGCAGCCTGTGTAATCTCGCTTGCAGCTGACCGACAATCAGTGACGATACTTTTGTGTCATTTAGATGAGCTGTTCCCAGGGGTGGCAGAGCCAAGTGTGCACCTCACCAGAGGGCAATGGCATTTCAGTGCCCAGTTGTCTCCTCTACCTCCGAACACCCACAGACCTCCCCAGCCATCACCCTCCCATCCCCAAATTCTTAAGAAACAGACTCTTTCAAGCAAAGAATTCCCAAGCACTCCCTTGTAAGCCAAGACAACTATATCTGTAAATGCTAACATAGTGTGTGCCAGGTTTGGCACCTCTGAGAAATCTAGAGGTGCAGGATTTTTTCTTTTTCTTTTTTTTTTTTTTTCCTGGTCTTTAAAGTATTAAACTACAGACATTTCAGCCCTTTGGCTTGTTTTTTGTCCTTGCTCCATATTCATACTGAGCTTCAGCGAGTGGAGAAGTGCCTTGCTCCGAGGAAGGGAGCGGGTCTCTGGTTTTACTGGTTATCGCGCGGCTTCATGCCTTGTTCGCAAGGTGCATCTGGAGGCATTTGGTTTAGGGCTGGGTGAGGATGTTAGAAATGCCTGAAATACATATTTGAGTGGATGCATAGCCTGGAGGAGAAGATGAGAGAAGTTACATGGTTTTGCATAACACAGGTGAAATCTTTGTTGCCTGGAAGATGGGAATATCGCTGAGAACATGGGCAGATATAGAGCAACAAAGCCTTAAAGCTGATCTCTTTGTATTTTTGTCTTATGAACTTTGAATTGAACTTCTGCACCGGATCTGATCTGGATGAAATATCATATCTGGGGCTGATCCTTATCTCTTAAACCTTTCCTTTGTTTCTTTGATTCTTTGGGCTTTACCCTCTTGTTTTATTGTGAGTGGCCCGAAGCTTTGATCTCGCGGTGAGCCCCGGCGGGCAGCTCAAACCTTTGCTTTGGTGCGGGACACACAGGGGACATTGGGATACTCAGACAGCCTAAACAGACAAGAGGTTACCTCTTCTGTGGCAAAGTCCGAAGGCAAACGGGGTAACTTCAGAATTCATTGTCTCTCCTGACGTGATGGGAAACTGGAAATTCACACGGGTGTTTCCACAGTAAGAAAACGCACCTGTGGGAACCGGCTTGTTGTGTATCTGTTTCTAATTTTATTAACAATCCCTTTATTTTTTTTAAAGAGTCTGAGCAATTTGAACTTACCTTTCCTCTAATACAAAATAATTGAAAACAAAACTCTTAAGTGCTTGATAATGTCTTTTTCTCTGCTTTTTTACAGTCACGAGCAGAGGTTTTATTCTTCCAAAGTATCTAGGTTGCAGAGCTTGAATTATATTTTACCTTTTTGGGAAATTCCTTTACTAGAAATGAACAGCTGGTCTTAATCTGATCTGATGATACCTGCTAATCTATACAGTAGGAGCAAAGTGAGGCCAACCGTGTTGGAAAGCATCAGAGGCTTCTCTGCAAATATTCATTCATCGTTTTGGACTTCTTTCTTTAAAGTAATGATATAGAGAGACACATCAGGCTTACTCCCCACATTTTCCATTAGTGGTAATTTAAAACTTTGAAAAATGTACAGTAACTTGCCTAGGTCAGCTGAGTATCAGCATGTAGCTTTTCATTCACATTTTTCATTTAATCCGGTGGCTTTGAATTCCTTGCCTTGTAAGTTCCTATATATAAAGATTAGAAACTGCTTCTGGCTATGTAGAATTACATGCTTTTAGATGAAATTCAATCCCTTGTAAAAGGTTTTGTTCACGGTGATCTTTCCTGTTGGCAGCAATGGGCTGCCTGGCTGAGAGGGGATGACACAGGTGAAGACATCAGCAGACAATAGGCAAAAACAAAAGTCAAATAATCACAGCCTGCATTTAGGCTCAAACTTATATCAGAGGTTTCATGATCTGGCAGCTTAGAGAGTTCTGCCTTTGGTTCCAGGAAAGCAGCACAGCAAAATGAAAGTCTGCAAAACCTATTGAGGATAAATTGGATGCCTCCGCACCGTCTGTGTTTTGACAGGGTCTGAAGTGGGAAGTCTTGGCTTTGGGAGGGTTTGGTGTGTGATCCAAGCACTTCCCATCCTTTGGTCCAGCTGGGACTTCTGCCTTCATAGCAGGATGGAGACCTTCTCCCCAAATACGCCCCCTGAGAGGTCTCCAGAAAGGGAAAGCCAGGACTCACCTCCAGCACAGGGGCAGCTGAAATGAGAGTTTTTCCTCTGAGGAACTGGCCATTTATACCTTTCATGGTGCAAAAAACCCCTCCAGCATCTGGATCTGAAAGGGGTATCACTTCAGTGCCTTTTTGCCAGTGTCTTCTCAGGCTACCCAAAAAACCAAAGCAGAGGCGCAGATTGAAAAGCTCTGCTTAGAGCAGATTTTCTTTGAAAATTCGAAATTTTCAATAAATTTGAATTTGAATTTGAAACAGTCAGTAAAGAAAATAATTCTCTTCTTCTTCCAAGCTCTGTATTTATTCATAACATTCCAGTCTGCCACAAAAATTAACCCTGCTAAAAGCTGGCTGCTTTCCTTGCCCCGTGGGCCGTGCCTCAGCCACTCCTGGGATCAGCCCTGATACCAAATAGCAGGATCCTGCGTGGGGACCAGACAGAAGATCCCACCTGGCATCAAGGAGCATCCATGGGACACGCTGGGAGAAGAAGTGTGGGGAAAACATCTGGAAGCGAAGGGCTTATGGATTCAGAGTGGGGCTGCGAGTTGTGTTTTCATGTACGTATCATTGTGGCACATTGAATCCTCCAGTGGAGGACAAGGAAAAAAGGAAAAGCCAGGTGACAAATTACATGGGTTAAACTGCAGATCTTGCAATGAATGCTGGCTGCCAGTGAATGGCAGTCCCCTGCCTGGGTTGTGCATAAAACATCTATGAAAAAGAATTGCTAAGCCCCACTATTTTCAGGTAGTTTCAGAAAAATAAGAAGGAGAAGAAAAGAGTTCATTTAGTGACTGAGCTGCTCATTGCAAGTCACTCGCCTGGCCCCAGCAGAGTTAAGAGGCTGGCTGAATCCAAACAAAATTCGGAAATGTTGCTTCTGAATAAAGCATGTGAGCCTGGCCCAGAAGTGGGCTGCTCTCTTCCTTTTATGAATCAGCCTCCAAGATATGCTCACATTCCTGAGAAACAAGCCTGGAATAACACGGCTGGCTTTTGGGTGCAATACACTGATTATGAGGAAGCAACAGTCTCCTGTGTATGAATAGCTTTTATGTTGAAATAGGTCAGTGCTATAGCATTCATTGAAAAATGGCTTTTTAATGTGTTTTATGGGCTGTCAAGGCATAATGAATGTAAACCGTAGACCTGGCTTCATCAGAATGATATTTTATTTTTTTGCTTTATCAGCCAGACGCAATGAATCTCAGATCAATTAGTTTTGCTTTGAAGTTTGCTCTTGATCCAGATCTTCAATAAAAAGGAAGTTTCCAAATCACTGGTCTGTGAACACTGTTTGTGATTAATTACCCTCTTATAATCTGAGGAATTCTGGTTGTTGCTGTATTTTGAATACCTCAGACTGCATGGGGAGTTTTATTTTGGCTGGTATATTTGGAAACTGCTAATAAACACCTACTTCCTGTTTTTCTTGCTACTGTGTATAACAAATTGTTAAAAAACTTGCTTTCCCATTTCAGCCGCTTGCCTGTTTGACCAGACCTGAACCATATTATTGGTTAATCAACATCGTATATCACTTGCCAGCAAATTCTCTCAGCTGTTAAAGCAAGACTTTGTCTCTGACTGTAACAAAAAGTGAGTAACTTTGCACTGCAATAAAGCTGGAGGAAGAAACCTTATACGAAGCCTCTGCTAGAGACAAATAATGACTGATACGGTTTTAAATTTGAAACCAAGTTTTATGCAAAGCTTCCTAAAATAACAGCGTGTTTTCCTGATGATGCCTCTGTTCATTGGAGTGTGGAGATGGTCATGGATGTGGAGGGTTCACTTCGTCCTGGGAAAAGATGCAGAGCTGTGCCCGCAGTGCGAACATCTGTTTGGGCAAAGATTTTAAGGTTAATATTGTATGGAGGATGTTTGTTTAGACAGGATGAATGCTTTTGTGAAATCTAATATTAGGCTCTATCTAGGTATGTCCGGTTGGCACCGGCTTCTGCATTTTGTGCGCGAACAAATGTTAATTAGCAAGGAAAAAAAAAAGAGTCCCACTTTGTCTCTGAAGTAATGCGGCGTAGCAGTGGAAATAGATTAGTTATAGCTGCTGAAAGGTCCGTCGGTTGTTGCCGGGCACAAGCGTTATCAGTGTTTGTGTTGTGCTTGGGGTGTTTGTTTGCCGGTGGCTGCGGGCTGGTGCCCGCTCGGAGCGAGTGACTCACGACCGTCTCGCTCCAGCAAGGGCCGTTTTCAGCACATTCGTTACACAAGCTCATTAAATCCATCGTTTTCACAGCGCTAGAGGTCATAAATGCTTTCAGAAATTTCCCTGAAATAGCGCGTTCAGGCTGTTTTGAAGTTTAAGCCCTTGTTTTTAGAATGTGTGCTGCTTTTAACCTGTTATATTTTTAAATATTCAAGTGTCTATTGTTCATTTACCTCCTTCACCCCCAGGCTATCTTGCCAGGGTCGTTGACCTCATGTGAACTGCTCATGGGGTTCGTGGCAGGTTGGCTATCATGTCACATGTTGGAAGGGCTGGAGGTAGAGCTTTTGCAAAGTGATGGCTTCAGCATGTGTCTCCTGGGTGTTGCCATGTCCTGCCTTCCCACCACTATGAATTTGGGGCAGGTATGTGTGAACTGGTGGGTGAGGACATCTGCTCCCCAGTCTCTGGGACTTCCCTCCCTGTTCCTGCTGATGAGGTCTGGCTGTGTCCCAAGCTGTCTGCTGGTGGGCAGAGACCTGAGGAGTTCAGCTCCTCTGAGTTCTTATTGCTACAGGAAGAGGAAACCTCTCCCTGAGTAAATTGTGGTTTGGTAGCTTCTCTTCGACTCTGTAAGATGTCCCCATGGTGGGAACACACCTCCAAGCTCGCCACAGCTATCAAAGCAAAATGCAGCCCTGAGGATGGAGGGCACTAATGTGTTTCAAAGTGACTGGAAAAGTAAATCCTGCTTGCTGGCAGATTTGGGTCCTCAGTGCCCAAGATTGCAACAACCCCAGGCTGCTTCTGCTGTGGCACTCCACTGGGGCCTTGAGGCTGTAGAGGTGCTGGCCAGCTGGGCATGAACACACTAGTGGGTTGGCTGAGGGTGCATTCTGGCCAGACATCACCAGTTGGGACATACTCGAGCACCTCTGTTCCTTCAGTTCCTCATTTTCACAAATCTTATGCCTCTTGCATGTCTCTGTTTCCGTCAAGTCTCTTGCTTGTTCCATGGTTAATTGCTTATTTGGAAACATCATTAACTGAATTGTTCAGAAATGATGGAGGCTGAAGAGTCAACATGGAGTGAAAAAGCTGCAGGGGTGGCTGTACGGGAGGGGAAGGCTCTCGCTTGCCTCCTCACAGGATGGAGCATCTTACGGCTGCTTCTCTCAGCCAAATAAAAATGATCTGCATTTGCCCAGGGAGCGTACCAGGGCCTGTCTGATGGCACTGCTGCTTTCCCCGCCAACACTGCCCCTCCTGTAATAGCCACCATCCTGTCCCTGCACCATAGCCTCTTCTCAGTTACCTGCAACCAACCAGCCTTAGAAAGCAACAAAAAGGAAAGGGAAAGAGGAGGAGGTAGAAATCTCCAAGAGAGAGGGCTGGGAAATTCACCTGTAGCTTAGGGCTATTGTGGTGTGATCCCTGGAGTTGACCATCTTCAAATGTGACTCAGACATCACTATTTGAGTCATCCTGCAATGGGGCAGGATGTGGGAGGGAAAACCAGCAGAGACCACAGAAACCTCTGAGTCAAACAGGTCTCTGGCAGTACTGGGAAGGAGTTTGGGACAGAGGAGGGCTCGGGGGGGCATAATCTCTTTGAAATGTGCTGGAGGGGTGATGGATGCTCCAGGGAAGTGGGGCACCCCTCCTTTTGCTCAGGTGGCCAGCAGGTATCCGATGGCCCCAGCAGCATCAGAAGTGCTGAGCTTTGTCAAAACATCCTTCTGGCTGTGCGAAAACATCCTTTTGGCTGTGCCAAAATATCCTTTTGGCTGTGCTGGCAGTGCTTTATTCTTGATTTGCAGCATATGCAATGGATCAAGGCAGCCTTCAGCTGTGCCGCCACCTCTCCCAAGTAACCTACTCAGGTGCAGCACACCTTAACAGTCACTGTTCGCTTTCCACCCCTCATGTTTTTGTTTTATTTAGAGCTTATTTTTCGGCTGGGATTCCCCAGTGTTGGGGCTGGATGGTGCTCTCTAGCTGGAGTTGGCTCAGGGTTTTATGCCTTGCCCTCGAATGGCAGGTCCTGCCCAGGTGGGTGGAAACAGTCCAGGTGTGTGAGCGTGGATTTTGGCAGCGGGGAGGGAGAAGGCAGCGGATGAAAGCACATCTCCTTCACACCAGCTACTCTGCGGCAGCCCAGAGGGCTCTGATCATCCCACTACCGTGCAAAAACTTTTTTCACCCTGAAAGTCTGGCCTGAAGTATTTGGGATGTAGCCACGCTGGATGGAAAATAAATCTTCTGTGGAAGGAGACTTCACAGAACAGTTGGGGTTGGAAGGCACCTCTGGAGATCACCCAATCCAACCCACCTGCTAACACAGGATCACCAAAGCAGATCACACAGGTGGGTCCAGGGGGTTTGAATGTCTCAGAGAAGGAGACTCCACACCCGCTCTGGGCAGCCTGGGCCAGGCTCTGGCGCCTCCCAGCAAACAAGTTTCTCCTCATGTTCAGATGGGACCTCCTGTGTTTCAGTCTGTGCCCGTTGCCCCTCACCCTGTCATTGGGCACCTCTGAAAACAGTCTGGTCCATCCTCTTGACACCCACCATTGAGACATTTATCAGCATCAATAAGATCCCCTAGTTCACTTATTTTACTGACCCAAGGCATTGGGAGATGAAATAAGCTGCCCATGGTCAAGCTGAGGCTCTGGACAAAGCATCTTGCTGTTGACTCCACATTTCTGTGTCACCACCCCCTTTCCCGTCACTTTTGGGCACCATTTTTGCCCTGGTAGAAGTCCATGAGACCAGTGACAGGTTGGTGCCACAGCACTGGGCATCAGAGAGGACTCTGCAGGTGTTGCAGCCAAGTCTTGGCCCCGTGGCTTCTTTGTGCTTCTCCAGAAGGATGCGGTTAAGACCTGATTGGAGGAACAAAGCACCTCACTTGAATATCCTAAACTTTATTAATGTCCACAAAATTATAAAGGGGGAAAAAAAAAAAAAGGGGAGAGGAGGTAATCTGGAGAATGTTTGACCGCGAGCCTGTTTTTGTTTTGAAATGACACAATGTGTGTGCTTTATGATAGCTGCAACCACTTTGCATGAAGATAAGAGACTTAACATGTTTTTTTTCTTTGCCGTCATTTAGAAAAAAAGAAGCCAACATACCATTGCCGAAAAACATCAACAAAGTGGCCTTTTATATCTCTTTCTTAAAACTTGGGCGTTTCCAAATGTGTTTTTACTGAATGACTGGTGGCTTTTTTTTTAAGTAGCAGAAACATTGGTCAATTTTAAAACAGTTCCTTACAGCTTCCCAGATAAATAAATTAGAAGTTAGAGCTGGTTTAGTAGCCACTTCCTGCCATGGAGGCCAAACAGGATTCATTCCCTGTTTTCTCTGTCACGCAAAGACTGGGCTGGGAGCACACAGGTTATGACTAGGAGAGTGTTTCAACCTCCTCTCTATTTAATTAGTCATATAATTAACACTTACTAAAAGGAGGTATTTTTTTCCAAGCCCTTGTAAACCCCTAACCACTTCATTGAGTTACTGCTACTTTCAAAAAGGTTGCTGCAGGAAGGTGCTGGTGTTTTCCAGCCTCAGACAACATTTTCCCTACCAGAGTGAAGGAACCGCATAGTGTAGATAAAATCAGTACCAAAAAAAAGCCACATTATTCACTCTGTCTCTCCTAAGGCCACAGTTGCCTTGTGACAGGTGAAAGACAAATACTGTAAGTAACAAATAGAAAAAAATAGAGGAATAAAAAAGGACTTAAAAAATAGGAATCCTGGAAAATCTACTGTGAAAAAATGACTATTTATAAGGTATCTTCTTATCATATAGGCAGGGGACACCCCTTCAGCTGTGACACATCCTCTTCCCTCCCACAGGACTCACACCCCAGGAACTGAGTGTTGTGCCAGTATTGGTCCCAGGCGCTGAGGGACGGTCCCCAGCGGTGGCTGCACCCGCAGGTGAGAAGCACCTGGGTGGACTGGAAGGTGGGATGCGATGTCCGCTGTGACCCTTGCTGGGTGATGAAACCATCTGTGCTCTGGGTTGTGAACCACATCCCTGGGGTGATCCAACCCTGTAAAAATCTCTTCCCACCCCCAGGCACTATTTTGTTAACCTGGATCACTTTGCCAAGGGAAGGGGGTCACCTGTGAGCAGCTTGGTGGATGGGAAGGAAGGTTAAAAACATGCAAGTGGTTTCCAGCCATCGAATATGGGCAGGAACTGGATCATTGTGGTGCTGGTGGATGTCTGGTGGACACCCTATTACCGTGAGCATGGTGGTCGTCTGGATGAAGAGGTCCTGCTGCGATGCATGCCCTGCCCAGGCAATGTTGATGTGAGCAATGCTCACCCTGTTGCAGAACTTCTCTTTGGGGATAGCAACAGTTTTTCATGGGGAAGAGACATGGGGACAATGAGACTATGATCCTCACTGTCGTTAGCACAGTGTTTTGGCCTTGGAGAAGGTGACACTTGTGTTATTGACTTGCTGCTCTCTGTTTCTCTCTGCTGCGAAGGGAAAAGTGCTTTATAACTTTGCTTTGGTCCTGGCTTCCTTGAGTGACCCTTTTGTGTCTGGTTAAGGTGGTAAAACAAGAGCAGTGATGTTCAACTGTTTTTTAGCCTGTCTCCTTAAGGAAAACAGAGTTTTTGCATCACATGCTCCACTTATATGTGCAGGAGAACACAAGCCTATATGGGAAGGCGCTATGCTTTTAGAAACACGTGTTATTCTGGTTGCAGAAGGACTCCAAGGCTCTGTCCAAGCCCAGGGCCGGCTTGGTAACTCACAGTGTGAAATGCTCCCTTGGTCAAAGCACTCAAGGCAGAGCCAAAATGAAATAATATTATTGGGCTAAACTTTCTCTAATCCATTTTTAAGTGGCCAAAACTACTGTGTGCAATTGTAGTTGTTGGTCCTGTGTCCTGCTCGGGAGGGTCTTGAATTTGCTGTGTGTAGTAGACACCACAAAGGGACTACCCACTAGTGAGTGACAAATTGCACATTTCCAGGACAGGACTGAGCATCCCTGTGCATCTCTAGTGGGGTACCCACCACTACTCGTCACTCCTGAAAACTGTCATCTTCCCTTTCGCAGAACGTCATCCGTCATATTTCCTCGCACTCCTTGGAATGCGCTAAATAATCAAAAAAGCAGCTGACAAAATAAATGAGGAAAGTGTGTTTTTTACAGGGGCGTTGCACAAAGGGCATGACGGGCCATTTGGGATGTGCCGCTTTTGCCCTTCATGAATGTTCAAGTTCACGGGGCAGCTGGCAGAAAGAGTTGCTCCCACCCTTCATGCACATCTACGTGGCTCCTCTGTCCTTGGCTTTGTGTGGTGCTATCTGTCTGCTTTCCTAATTACCCGTAGTCCTGCTACCTCTCCTAGCAGACGTGATGCAAAATAAATGACCTAAGAATTCCCCCCAGAATATGGCCCATTAGTGATGGACCAAACATCGAGAAAAGCAGGAGAAGGGCTGGTTGGAGCCTGGAAAGCAGGTGAGCTAAATGATCTACCAGCTTCTTTCCCTCTGCAGGGCGTGGGGCTGGAATCTGGGTAGCACACCCTAGGTGCCCTGGCTCACACCCTGCAGCTACGCAGCTCCGAGGGCGGTCAGGCTCTCTGAGTCCACACGCTCTTCCCAGTTATTCCACAATCCTCAAGAACATATGGCTCTGGCAGTTGTCAAAAAATGTTGGACAGAGGCTTTGTGGTCAGCTTGATCTGTCCCATCTGGTCATACGATCTCTTTGTTCTCTGGACTCCGATCCCTCCTCTTGCTGTGGAGATTATTTGAGTAATGCTTCCCTTGTTGTTTTTTATTTTTCATTCTGCTGCCTTGGTTTTTCTCCTTGCTAGGAAGCGCAGTTTTCTCCTTCGTGGCTTCAGGGTTAAAAATGGTATGGCTTGACCAAGCTGCCTGAAGAGATTTGTTTAGTCTTTCCTGTATTGCAGAGCGCGCAGTGTGTGCATCGCAGCAAACCTGTCCAAGTTCAGCGGGGAGGTTTACAACGAGGTACCAGAAGAGATGAGAAATACCATGCTCAGATCTGGAAACTTTGCATTTCATCAAGTTGAGGCATAGTAGCAGGTCTGTGCCTTTTCTTTTTGCAAGTCACTGCAAGCTGTGAGCATGTCTCTTCATTCTCAATGTGCCCAGCACCTTGCACTGGCTGGAGAAGAGATGAGGAGTCCCTGCGTGTCACGTCGATTGCAATTCCTTTCTCCTTTTTATCAGACCTCTGTTCTTCCGGACCCAGCTCTGGCTGAACCCCCGTGAACTTCCCCTGCGTCCTCATGCTCTTCCCCCTTCCTCACTGGCGTGTTTGCAGCCGTGAACTTCCCGTGCCCAACCCGAGGGTGTCTCCGAGAGGTGTGATTCAAGCCGTGGCGAGAATGGCTGCAGCCGGAGGAAGGAGATCGCTGACCCACCCCTGGCTCCAGCTCAACCTTCCTAATCAAGGGAGGAATGTCTCTGGACCCGAGTGCTCCCTGCTAAACCGCACTGTTGGCTGCTTGGCTTTCCTCTGCGAGGGCTTCCTTTGCAAACCATCTGTGTGGGTCATGCCGGGCAAAGCGACGGATCAGCATGTTTTGTTGCAGTTGCACAGGCGGGGAGTAAGAGGACTGGAAGAGGGAAGGAACAGCTCTGCTGGGAGGACAGGCTGAGAGTTGAGGTGTTCAGCTGGAGAAGAGAAGCTCCAGGGAGACCTTATTGTGGCCTCTCAGCACTTAAAAGGGGCCAATAATAAAGATGGGGATAGACTTTTCAGCAGGGCCTGTTGTGATAGGACAAGGGGTGATGGTTTTAAACTAAAGGAGAGAGATTCAGGCTGGACATGAGGAAGAAATTTTTTTTCATTGAGGGTGGTGAGAGCCTGGCCCAGGTTGGCCAGAGAGGTGGTGGCTGAACCATCACTGGAGACATCCCAGGCCAGGCTGGACGGGGCTCTGAGCAACCTGAGCTGGTGAAGATGTCCCTGCTCATGGCAGAGGTGGCACTGGATGAGCTGGGAAGGTCTTTTCCAACCCAAATTATTCTATAATTCTGTGATTCTATGATAGAGAGGAGGACGATGCACAGACTGAGGAAGGCCTGCAGGGTGACTCAGTACCACTGCTGTTCTTACCATGCTGCGTGGAGACACGACTCTTCTTTGAGTGCAGGCAACTCATCCTTTCACTCCATGGGTGTTTTGGGATGGTCCACCATCTCCTTGACATCCATTGTTTGGTTTTTGGTGTGAATTTGGAGATTTGTGGTCAAATGGCAGCTGTTCTCCTCTGCTTGTTATTGTGCGATTGATTAACAAAGAGGGAAGACCAGACCTTGAAAATGAGGTGTCTCATACCTTGGAGACAGTGGGCTCCATCCCTCCCAGAGCTTTACAGTTCCCTCAAAAACTTTTTTGTTGTTGTTTTTTTTTTTTGTCTTCATAGGGCTGTGCAACAGCTGTATAATGGAATGGTGGCAGCATGGAGCAGGGAGGTGATGTGGAACAACACAACAGCACAGAACAAAATTTCTTGGGTGTGTATACGTTAATATATTTTTTATATTTATATATATATATAGATACAATATATAAAATGAAACATATATATATATGTTTTATTCATGCTCAAACTTGTGACAGGGCCCTTGTGCATTTGTGTGTGAATGCAGCCACCTGCTGTGGGGATGCTCTTGGCCATCCCTGGCCTGCAGAGACAGGCACGTGGCCACTGGGGCCGAGACCAATAGAGGATGTCATGCTGAGAGGTCCCGTACAAGATAATAGACACTTTTTCAGTTTTTTTCAGTGCATGACAAGTGAATCGACTTGCATTGTCTTGACAATGAAGAGCATATTAGAGAGGTTATTAGAAAGGATATTGTCGTTTATCATGTCCGTTGCATTATGCATTGATGTGCACATGAAGACACATCTCCTGAGATCCACATCAGAGCCACCTTCACTCCCTGCATCCTACAAAACTGGGGACAGGTCCTGGCATCAAAGCCTGTCACTCTCCCAAAGTCATTGGTGCTGCTTGAGTCAATGGGGCTCCACGCTCGAGTAAGGAAAACAGGATTTAACCTTTGCTACGGCTGGTCCTCGCCAAGAGCTATTGTTAACAAACTTGGACCCCGTCCATCTGGCCTGGGTGGTTATAAGAGCAGAGAGTAAATAATCTGCCTTTTGAAATAAGTTAATATTTACAAACTCAGAGTCTGCTCCTGCTTCCACTGCCATTGAGGGAAAGGGTTTTGCCATGGACTTTGCCTTCAGAGGAGCAGAGCCCTGCAACAGAAAGGATTGCAAGTATAGCGGTGCAGCTAGAAATCCTGTAAGCAGATTTTTACACCCTGCTCTGCAAATACAATGGCAGGTACTGTTATAGCATGGCCTAAAAAAACCACCAAAACACTGAAAATATCCCCTTTCCACCTCCATGCAGGTCTGTGGAATGTGATTTCTTCATTTGCCTTAGTATTTTCCCTAATAATTTAAGCTGACACCTCCATGGTGGCATTTTTAAAACATTAGAAAAAAAGTTTAAAAAAATGACCCCCATATTTTTCCAAAGACACCTCTTCTTAAGAGGATTTTTACCCCCGCTTATATACAGTTGTCTTTACAGTCTTTCCACTCCTGCAAAGACACAGGCACGTGCTTGACTCTAAGTCCCCAATAATCCTATTCACTCGGTGAATGTTTGAATGCTTGCAGTTCAATATGGAGGTAGGCTTGGCAGCCCTGGGGCCCGGGTTCGCAATAAATAACCTCATTGATGGATCAAGCCAATGCCTAAGGATAACTCCAAGCTATCACGGAAGTCGGAGCTGGAAAAGACCGGTAGGTTCCTCCAGCCTGTCTCCTTGCCAGTGCAGTGCTCTTCATTATTTCTCATCAGAAAGAGATCCAGTTCCCTGGATATTTCCTTTAGCTTGGACACATCTGCTAAGGTCTGCAAATTTCAGTCCAAGAAAGGGAGTTATTTATTCAGTTATATTTTCAAGTATTTTGAGAACTTTTTGTCACTGAGTCCTTTATTTGTTTTTTTCCCTGTGCTTCAAAGATATTTATTTAAGCAATTTTGCATGCACCTGCAATGCAGATCCCTGCATATTTATCCTAAGGAAAAAGGTGCAGGTGATGAATGTCTCATTAGCACTGCTTTAATCACTTAATTTTGGAAGGAAGCTGCCAAGCTCTGAGCTGGAGGATTGTGAGCAGAGATTTCAAGAGATTTTCTTTCTTGGAGTTTTCTTGGCAAGGGCAGGTTGCAAGAATTGGTATCTGAGAGCGTAATGGAATTATAATCCAAAAATTGTCCATTGGATTTGCCAGGTAACCACATGTGCAGATAGCAGGGCTGTTTCCACATGCAGACGCAGCAAATTCCAGCTTCTCCTGTGAGACCTTCTCCTTGCTCTGGTGTTGGGTGCAGGTGGTGGTTTCCTCTGTGCTGCTTCTTGTGGGGTGTGAGATCCTGCAGACTGGTTACAATGGGAGGGAAAGGAGCTTGGCATTGCATGGTGAGCACGGGAGCTGTGCACCGAGCTGAGGGACAGCAAAGCCTCTGCTAAAACCTGGGGGAACTTGGGAAGGAGTTGGGTGCCTCCTGTGCTGAGCTTTCTGCTGCTCCTCAACAGCTTTGGAGGAGGAAGCATGGGGCAGGGTGAGCTTTCCCTCTGCAATGGGAAGGGATGGAGAAGGCAGAATGTAGAGTTTTTAGAAGGGTCTGTTGCAACAGGACAAGGGGTAATGATTTTAAACTAGGAGAGGAGAGACTCCGGTTAGACATGAGGAAGATTTTGTTGCCCCTGAGGGTGGTGAGAGCCTGGCCCAGGTTGGCCAGAGAGGTGGTGGATGAACCATCCCTGGAAACATCCCAGGCCAGGCTGGACAGGGCTCTGAGCAACCTGAGCTGGTGAAGATGTCCCTGCTCATGGCAGGGGTGGCACTGGATGGGCTTGGAATGTCCCTTCCAACCCAAACTATTCTGTGATTCTGACTGGTAACCAAGAGGCTCTGTGCTCTCAGGGTGAAATGCTGGGCAATAACAAACCCCCACTCAGCAACCTTTCATGGAGCAATGCTCATGCACATTGACGTTTGGTCACTGTGACCACCAAAGAACTATCTGATAGTTTGATGACAATTTAACATTGTCCAAGTTAATATTCTTTACATTTCAGATAAACCAGCAGCTAATTTTCGAGTCTAATACTGCAACATGGGTAAACTGGAAAGCTCCTATGTTTTTAGCATGGATGATTCTAATACGAACCGACTCCCAGTGAGGGTTGATGCTTTACCCTTTGTGGGGACACTGCGTCCTGCATTTTGCAGCTCCCAGCAGTGTGACAGTGGTTTTGCCTCTCCAATATGTCTAACTCCATGGACCTGGCAGAGAAGTAATGCCCATGTCTGGAGCGACTGATAGCACCAAGACAGTTACCTCCAAAAGCTGCTCCACCAAGATGAGGTGCTAGCAAGGACTTAGCACTAGGAGACAGCCAAGGACTGCAGGTGGTTTCTGACAGGGTTTTGTATCTTGCTTGACCAAGTGGTAAGGGAGCCTCCACAGATGTAGGAATTCTTTAGGTCTAGGACTTGTTTCCAAAAGTTTTGAAGGCACCCAGCTGCCTTCAGCTAAATCTCTGGTTGGGTTTTGGGAGAGGATAAATGGTATTTTAGGTAGGGACAAAATGAAGTAGAGAATTCATAAGTATCTTTGGGATAAGTAAATGCAGAGCTTGTTTTATTGCACTGAGAAGTCTCATGCACTATCGATTATTCTTGGAGTGAGCTGACAAACACAGAGTTATTTATAGGACATGAAATCTGTGTTTATTAGTTGTTTAATCCTAGCAAAAAAATGAAAAGTAATAACAGTCCACAAGTGTCCAGAAGTGGAGTTAGCACATGGAATTAGCTTTATTCTTTCCTCTTTTGCCCATCGGCCCTGTTATTTGACAAGTTGTCAGTCAACGCTAGGAGGGTGACAGTGAAGCTGCATACACCCAACCAGAGAAATCACATCACAGTCCACGACAAAAGAAACAGCCAGAAAAAATGTAGGAAAGCACTTGCTCAAAGATCTTATGCTATGTCCAGGTTACATGTTGAGCAGCTCTCAAAACTGAAAACAATGGTTGACTGGATAGCCAGAAAACGCATTTCCAAGTTGCAATCACTTTTGCATATCATGTTTTTGTGCAACCGTTACAGAGCACGGTGTTTCAGCTCTTCCGGATTCTTCCTCACCATCCCCTGCTCTTTTCTGCTGGACTCTGAGTCAAGACACCAATCCTTCTGCCTTTGCAGAACAAACGCTCCCCAAAATGCTGCGTGGGTGAGATGACTGCAGTTTCCTGTTGTGTTTCTTGGACAGAACCTGCAAGAAATCACACCTGGGCTTGGAAATCCATTGATCTTCAGCACCTTCCTGTGGTGATTTTGCAGTGATCTTTTGGTAATGCCAATACTTCTACCACAATGACATTGCTCCCACATGCCAGGGAAAAGCACTGATTAGTATTTTTCCTTCTTCCAAGGGTCTGGCGGAGGGGATAGATAGAGCCGTTCATGTCTCATAGCTTCCCTGCCTGCTATCAACCTTCTTGTTGTAAGAACTGATACCTCCCCTTCCCAAATCCCTCTAAGGTAATATTTTATTTTATTTTATTTTATTTTATTTTATTTTATTTTATTTTATTTTATTTTATTTTTTACAGCTGCACAAAGACTGATGAAGCAACATTAAGAGAAATAACTTCTCCATCTGCACTAGGAATGGTATTGTATCTATGATGATCCGCAGAGAGAAAAGAGGCAAGAGTTGTAAGAGGTGATATATATATATATATATATATATATTATGAAATAGAAAAACACAGCTGAGCTTTGTGAACACAAAACTTTCCTTGTGATCTCTATGTATGATTATCTGCTTTGTCATCTAAATGTGCAAACACCATAATGCTTTAAAATTTAACCAAAATAATTCGAAGCCTTATCTAAGGGGACTGCATTTGAAAGCAGTGAAAACGTTAATGCTAACAATATTTTTTTTTGTTCTCTAAATTCCTCTCCTTAATTTAATACAATACACTGCTGTTTTAAAGGGATATTAATATTCTTTTCAAAGTGTTTGGGACTTTTACATAATTTAAAAAATATTTGCAGCTGTTTTGAATGTATCTGCAAGTACTGATAGACAAAAGGCATGGATATCCATAAGAACGTTGTCATAATACATTCCATATTAACGTAAGCAAAAAAGAATGTTTGTTCAGGAATACCAAAAAAGGTGATTGGAAGACCTACTTCTATGGCCTTAACATCTTCCTGCTAAAAAAGTTACACTCCTTATGTTTTGCTGTGTTCTTACTTAATTGGTTACTTACATCTGCCTTTTAGAATTAGCAGCTTTTTTGCATTTGGATCATCCATAGAGCTGAGCTTGGGCCATTTGTTTTAGATTTCCAGAAATGATTTATTTGTACTGTAATGGGATGGAATCATACAGTGTTTCCCATTTGTTTTCGGACTTAGTTCAGAGTATAGTTTAAGCTCTTATGAGTGCTGATTCCACTCTCATGTCCAAGGCCCACAAATCTTTTCTTTCATGCTGTTTGCACCTCTCTCTCACTGCATAAAAATTGAGGTCCCGAGGTCAATATTACATTAGGGAAAAAGGGGAGAGATTATCACAGAGACTGAAAAATTTTGCTCCTGGCTAAATCACTAAGGATTGGGGGTGTGTGTGTGTAAGTAATGTGGTAAAGAACAGGGCAAAACACTTCTCAAGTAAACGTATTTTCTCCTTCATCCCTTGAGTTACTTTAGAAGTCATGATGGAGGATAGGATCTTATTTAGGCTGTGTGTTACGTATTGGTACAGCAGGAGAATCTCTTTGGAAGGGAATACCCATTAAAATAACTTTATTTTCCTTTGTTTCCAGTCATTGGGATGCTGTACAGATGTAGAAGATACCAGCCATTTCCTATAATATCTGAAAATTGCAGAAACCTAGAAAGTAGGGAGCATGGGACCTCATGGAGCTGTCTTGTCAACTCCTCTTACCACAGTAGGATTGACTATAAAAAGAGACTTCTGTTCCTTTTTATCTTCTGTTCTTCCAGCCTTTAAGTTTAAGAAAAACCCACACCACCAACAAACCAACAACCAATAATGCTGGGAAAACAAGGGAAGCAGCAATTTGTTATGACATACTGGGAAGTTGCTTAGAGCCATGTTTGAGGACACTTTGGCGTCCACGGTGCTTTATGGCAATTTCGATCAGTTGCTGCACTGATCTGTGCTTATAATGAATGGACTGTCCCTCGTGCCGTGATAATAGAACATGAGAGTATAAAAACTTTGAAGTGCAGGAGGCAGCTGAAAAGAAAACAATAAACTATGTATATGAGACTAGCTTGTTGCTTGGTGATTAAGAGATGAGGACCCCGTAGGTCAGCTCCCCATAGGTACAAACAGATGTTTGCACTGTTTCACAGCTGCTAAATATGATATAAATCCAAAGAATTTCTCATGTTTTTATAAAGTAAAAAAAAAAAATACCCAGACAGCAAATTTTTGGTCATTCAGATACTCTTACCAAATGACATCTGGTTTCTGTACTGCTTATTTAAGCAATCCTTAAAAAAATGTTTGCCAAGGGGAATAACTCAAACCTTTTAGTTCTTCACCATATATAACTGTACAGTTTAGATTACAATGTAGCATGCAGAGTTTATTATAAGCAATGCAGTTCTTAATTTCTTAGCTAGCGAGTATTACTTTAAAGAAAATAGGATAAATATTATGTAATTAGTTCAGGGAAATTCATGTATAGTTACATTTCAGAGTACCCTAGTTTCAGATCCAAACGATGACAAAGAAAATGAATTGTTTCCATATGTTAGGAGATAGCATGACAGTTATGAGCAGAGAGTTAAGGCACAAAAATGCAACAGGGCTCCCATCAAATGGGCAGAAACAAAAGCAGTAAGTGGAGAATTCTGAGGTGAAGGTGCTCTGAAGGCGTCGTAGCTGCTGTCAGGACCAAAACAGAGGGAGAGATGGGTTGTTTCACAAGCAGGAGATCAACAGGTCTTGTGCTTTGATTTGCTGATGTCTAGTGAGATGTGAGTTTGGACTGAAGCTGTAGCTTTGTGCATGTCTACTTGGGCACTCCTGGGGTCCTTCTGGATTCTCTGAGGTCTAAGAAAGTGTTGTGTCTATGCTGATGCCATTCCTTCAAGGCATGGATCTGCCACTTCGACCTGGCCACCTCCTATCACAAAGCGTATGGGAACTTAGTACCCTCAAGGTCTCTATCTCTGTGCTAAAATTGGTTGAAACTGGCTAATGGGCTCAAAAATTATTTTCCTTGGGACTGAGAGGGGACAGACAGACTCACTCGTAGGGAACATAATTGCCTGCATCTCATGTCTGTTGGAAACTAAGATAAAAATCTCAGCATTAAGCTTATCATATAAATTATATATGCGTGTATATTACAGAGAAAGATTTATTGCCTTCAATATCTAGGCATTTTATGCTTTTGAAGTAATGCATACTTTGATCCAACAAATACTTACACTTGCAAGTCACCCAGTGTACTGCGGGTTCAATAAGACTGCTTTCTTTGAGCAAAGATAAATCCCAAAGAACTGAAGGACTGTAACTAGCATGTGATCTATGTGTTTTCTCTATGACTTTTCTGCCTTTTGTACTTTATTATTTCAAAGGATTAGGTCTTTAAAGGGTGCATTGCCCATTAGGACCTTTGAGTGTTGATCGTTGCCCTATTCAATGTCTCCGACTGTGTGACTCAGTGACTTCCACCCTTTTTGAATTGGTGGATACGCAACTTTTTCCAGTTATTTTTAATCTAATGAGTATGCTTGTCTTCATTTCTTTTCACAGGCCTGCCTGTTAGTCTGCAGATGGAAATTTGCACGTCCACATTGTCCATAATATTAAGTTTCTCTGTATCTGTGGTCTTTCTTGAGGTGCCTGGTAATCAACAGCTTTCTTCTGTCTCTTTGTCAAGCAATTCTAATGTAACAATTATAATGAATCACCCATTTTGTATATATCTCAATGACTTGTTGGGCTTATTTTCACATGAATACACACATCCCACAGTACTGCTTGGTAGCTAGGAGCAAAATGTGGTCGTATGTTCTGCAGCAGTAATGACATGATTGCATTTTTGTCTGTATTTTTTCGCTGGTCTTGATTTGGTTTATTGCCACCATTGTGAGATGCACTGGACTAATTGCCCATCGGATGACAGGGAAACATGCAAGTCCTTGAAAGTGGAAGCAGGCTTATACATATGAGAATGGAGCAAACAGTGAGTTTATTCTCCTTTGTAAGCTCCTGCAAAAGAACATGCTCCTTTACAAACCTTCTTTTGGGGCTGGAGCTATTTATTTTGTTCCACACTTGAGTGACACAGTGGGATCCTCCTCTCCTGCTTCAGGGCAGAAAAGCCGAACACTGCTGCAGTGCAAGTATTGCTGCCATTGTAATTAGTGTAATAACAACAATTGTGGTAAAAATTGTAAGAAATATTAATAGTGGGACCCTGGTTTAATTATGATGGTCCTTGTGCATGTGCTGGCTTTACCCATCCCTTTTCTGAAGCTCTTGCAGCTTGCCTTCATTTTATTGCCAGCCTTATCAGATCAAGCATTGCCCAAACTGGTACATTTGCAGGGTATTTTCCTGTCAAGCAAACAAAAAACCACCAGTGGTTAATTTGTATTATTCCTCTCCGCTCTTTCTCTAGCCAAAATATGGATTTGCTTCTCTTGACGCAGTCCCACAACTTCCTGTTTAGTAGGAAACTTCATTAACTTGTTGGCTCCGTCAGTCTTGAAGGTCTTGCTTTTATTAGGAAGAAAATTGTTTGTTCTGCTTGCACCAGATTTCACTGGGAAGAATTGTTCACAGTCAGGTGTTTCAGATGCATCTTTTAACTTGATTTAGCTAAGAGCAAACTACCACGGTGTTACCAAGCTGAGATAAACTCCATTTGCAACTGGATGTGGTCTCTTCTGGGGGCATCAGGTTTGCTCTACTTTCTAGAAAGACATAAGCCTGTTGCAATAAGTGAAGACTGAGGGTTTTTTGGTCTTACTTAAATAATCAAACTAATTCTAGCAGGTGGAGAGAAATGAATCTCGCGGTTGTGTCTTGGCCTCTGCTGACCCTGTGGAGCTCCAGCCAAGGGCCTGGAGGGTTTTGACCATTTTGTTTTCACTCTTAGTTTTCTTTTTTGCCTGGTGTGTAGTGATGTGCTCTGGCGAGGGGCTGGGGATACTGACAGCATTTGGCACAGATGAGGAAACCAGTAGCTTCACAACTCCTGAGAGCAGGTCTGGTTCCCCAGGCTTCAGACCAGAAACACTTGACAGAGCAACTATTTCTAGGTTTGGTAGGTCTTGAGAACACTTTACCTTAAAGTCACATTGTCATCATGTAAGAAAAAAAGCTGTTTTTTAAAGAGTTGCTGGAAGGCTCTGATTAATTTTTTTTCACTCTTTGGGTGTTGGGGTGTGCTAGACTTCTGGTATTATACAAAAAAACCCACAAAAGTGGGAGAGTAGGCTTTTCAGTGAGGCTTACATCCATGTGTAATAACAAAGTCTATAAGAACTTCATAAATTATTGAAATATTTTTCTTCCTGAGGAAATGCAGCATATTTGTGATGAGGCAATGTGCTACTGTGCATTCAATTGTGTATTCTTTGTAACTCCTGGACATCCACAGGTAAGTACCATTTCTGTAAACATTATAGGAAGGTCTAAAACTTTTAAAATAATATCAGGCAGAGGTATTATTTTATGAGTGACCTTTTACACTGATATGCTGATGTTTCCAAATATTTCTGTAAGGATAAACATCACTGAATAGATCAGTGCTAAGTAAATAAATGTTACAGCAAGTGAGGAATACCCGGACTGGGTGTACTCCAGCAGTTTGGGTTCTTGGGACAAACTATGTTACAGATCTTCTCAAAACCAAGGAATGACAGACATTAACTACAAACTATCTTTTCTTAATCACCATCACAGTAAACTGAAAAGCTGGAGAGGGGAACATCCCAGGCTCTTCTGGGTAGGAACATCACCAGTACTTGTCAAGAAGTGTACTCTCACTGATGCTCTGTGGTCAGGCTACCCTACGATGTAAACATTTAATGTGATGGAATATGTCTGCTGGCTGCTGACTGAGTTTGACATTTTTGCTTAATTCGCCATAGCTGTGTGAGGGGAGTGCACACTTCAGACAAATTCCACTGTTGTTGTTATTGCTCTGCACAGTTGCAGAGGCAACACTTCTAATTAAGGACTATCTCCATGTTTGGCTTGGCAGCCAAAATAAACTTCTAGGACTTGCACGCTGGATAGCTTTTATCTATGCTGGGGTGGTGGGCTGGCTTTGCAGCAAGTGCAACTACAAATGCACATGGAGACCAAAGACATAAACGTTTTAGTGGGGTGGTGTTCAGCGTCCCAGGGGAAAGCCCCATCCAGTGAGTTTTTTTGTATACATGACTCTCCAGTAATATTGAGGGGAAAAAGGTTTCAACTCAAGGAAAGGTCGAGAGCTGGGGTGTGTAAGAGCACGGGGAAGATGAGGGTATTTGTGGAGGAGTGACACTGGTGCTGTTTAGCCTGGAGAAAAGGAGGCTGAGGGGAGACCTGATCACTGTCTATAACTACATGAAAGGAAGTTGTAGCATAGAGGGTATTGGTCTCTTCTCCCAAGTAACAAGTCATAGGATGAAAGGAAATGGCCTCAAGTTGTGCCAGGGAAGGTTCAGATTGCATATTAGGAAAAAATTATTCGTTAAAGGACTGGCAGGCATTGGAACAGGCTGCCCAGGGAAGTGGTGGAGTCACCATACCTGGAGGGGCTTAAAAGACACATAGATGAGGTTCTTAGGGACATGGTTTAGTGCCAGAGTTAGGTTATGTTTGGACTCGATGATCTTGAGGGTCTCTTCCAACCAAAATGGTAAAATGATTCTATGATTCTATGACATGTAGAGATCTTTTGGGGTCTTGTGACCAAAAGGAACAGGCCAGCTTGTTTCAGGATGTCTCATCTCAGCTTGACCAAAATGATGCTCAACAGAGGCATGGAGGAGGCCCACATTGCTGGCCATGGTGCACACTACCCATCTTTAGCCACTGGTTTCTGTACCATGACTTGTAGGAGAATGGGTTTTCAAAAGTGCCTCAGAGAAAGCTATCAATGTGGCTCCGAAAACAAGTACCAGAGTTTTTCTTCTACACCTGCCTTGATTTTTGCTAGCCCATTGAGTTAGGCAGGAAGGGAAACACAAGCGTTCATTGGATGGAAGAATCTTACATAGCAAGAGAGGAAAATGTAGCTTTGGATCATGAAAATGAAGACCAACATGGCTCCTGGGCCTCCTGGCTCCCTGTCAGAAGAAACAAAATCCCTGAGCAGCCCAGCATAGCTTGAAATGTGGTCCTAATGCTGTTTTATGTGGGGACTTCGTTATTTCTCCGTCACCAGAACCGATTGCAGTGACACCTCTGGAGCTGGGCAGACCTCACCCTGTGCCAAATTCCTTTCTGCTGAGGCATGCCAGCAGCCCACCCCGAGCTCCAGATGTTCCTGCTCTCTGAGAGCTTAATAAACCAGGCTCACCCTTCCTCCTGGGGTGAACCCAAAGACAGTCAGATATGGAAAAATCACTGCTCAGTACTATGAACAATGTACTTGGTCAAAGAGCAGCGCCAGCACTTTGTCTTAATAGAAAAGAAAGCCGAGGCACAGTGCAAAAATCTGAGCTGGCAGCAGCTGTTGACTTAAACATACATTGAAAACTATACATGAAAGACCACACTTAAAACAAGAGAAAAAGCCTGGAAGTATATTTAGAAAAACTGAAAAACAGCATGAATATGGGAAAAAGAAAGTTTCTGTGTGGCTTTAATAGGCTGCATTTTTCCCAGTCTGTATTTCACTTGAGTTTGTTCTATTGGTTTATCATGAGCACATGCACTACAAAAACACACATGTGCACAGGGCTGCAAAAAAATCTCTCTTGTTTTGCACACGCAGAACCCGATGTTACCATTGCCCAGAAGTGCTGGAGCTCTGTTCCTATACGCTTTTGGTCATCACTGAGGGTTTGGGCAGAACTGAGTGTTAGACAGACCATGGATATTTATGTTCACAGCCTTGTGTGTTCACAACATAGCTGAGTGGCTCTACTGCTGGCTTGTTGTCTTCTTCTCTGCTTTGTTTTGCTATCCTCCTCCTCCCACCTTTCACAAATTAGGAGACTTTCTTCCTCACGAAAACCTGGAGAGTCAGTGTCCCCACTTTGCTGGGGCAGGGTGACTCAAGACTGATGTAGTAACTTACTGAAAATCACACTGGGAAAGTGTACCAAAGCCAAGAAGTGCACCCAGGATCTCACATCCTGCCCTTGCACAGCCGTGCTGAGCCCTCTCCACACCAGGCTTCATGTTGCCCAGTCCTGCTTCAGGTCCCAGCCTGGCTCGAGGCACTAAAGTGTTGCTCTCAGCCAGGCTGGCAAGTGCTTTTGGCACCCTTCATCGTAGGGAAGTCATCAGACATTGAAACAAATGGACTCCTCGTTGCTGGGATGGTGACCAAGATCGGAAGGGAGTGTAGGGGACATCAGTCCGGATCCAGGCATTGTGTCCTTGGGTGTGATACCCTGCAGACATAGAGTGACAACATTTGTCCTACGAAGAATCTCATTAGCTACTAGGGCTTGATTTTTGGTGAGCTGCTACTCAGTGGAAGGCGCTGGAATCTGGCTTCTAATAACCTTCCTCCATCCAATTGCTTCCTCCCTGAAGCTGCAGGAGCCTTTCTGCACCCCCATTCTGCATGGTCCAGCCCCGGTCCTGGGAGACCAATGCTGTGCGCATCCCGAGCTCGGCACCAGCCCGTAAATCTCTCTGCTGGATCCAGGCAGTGAAATGTGAACAAAGGAAACCACCATGCGGTGGGGGGGTAGGGTGGGGAATTGCTCTGGCACCCTCCTTGCTCGGATAGAAGTGAGAAAACATGGCTTTGTGTCGCTGTTGTTGTAGTTGTTGTTTTATGGTTTCTACAGATGCTTCCAATAAAAGCATTGTGAAACTATTCCCATCAGTGGCCTGTCCTCTACCCGCATTAGTGACGGAGGAGATTGCTGGGTTTCCATCAGTGGAACAATTCAAGTGTGGACTGTACTGCTATAAATTTAAGAAAGCTCTCCATTTGCTGCTTGCCAAAAAAACAGGTGATCTTTTTAATTTGTTTATTTTTTTTTGAGATTGACAAGTGATCATGGTAGCCAAGTGCAACTCAAAAGCTTGTGTCTTAATACTTCTGTTAAAATCACTTTCATTCCTGGTCTATGACTTCTTGATTATTTTTAGGTGCTCTAGGACTTCAACCGTGGTCTCTGTACTAACATTTGTGTCTTCTTGGTGAGAAAATGGGTGAGACTGTGGCAGACCCGTCACTGGGGAAGGTGTTGAGTGTGGATGTTGGGGTGCTGCACTGTTGATCAACCCTTAGGAACAAAGCAACAGTGCTGTGGTTTAAACACAGATCTTCAACCATTTTCATTTAAGAAGAAACTTCTAAAGGTTGTGAATGATGGACGATATATTCAATACATACAATGCCACTTCTGAACATGGCTTTTAGGGAACCAGTCCAGTATTTACTGTTTTCAAATTGGTTTGGGATTGTTAAAACAACATTCAGGTGTGCAATAGTGTTTCTGAGAAACGTGGCATTTTTTCCATTTGTTTTTCTGTTCTAAATTACTCATTTTGTAAGTGAAATGATGTTTTCCTTCTCTGCTCCCCCTTCCTGTGCTTGGGTCTGAGGCTTCCAGCCCTCAGCCACACTTCTGCAGGCTTCTGTAATGAGGCTGCAGAGATGGCTGCCAGTATGGTAAAGGCTTGGGTGGTGTGACCTTGTCGCCAAGAAGGCCAGTTGTAACTGGGGTGCATTAGGAAGAATGTGACCAGCAGGTTGAGGGAGGTTCTCCTCCCCCTCTACCCTGGTGAGGCCACATCTGGAGTTGTGTGTCCAGTTCCGGGCTCCCCAGTTTAAGAAGGACAAGAAATTACTGGAGAGAGTCCATGGGAGGGACACAAAGATGCTGAGGGGTCTGGAGCATCTTTCTGATGAGGAGACACTGGGAGAGCTGGGGCTATTCAGCCTAGAGAAGAGAAACTTGAGAGGGATCTTACTGATGCTGATAAATATCTCCAGGGTGGGTGTCAAGGGCATGGACCAGACTCTTTTCAGTGGTGCTCAATGACAGGGTGAGGGGCCGGGGCCCTGGCCCAGGCTGCCAAAGAGAGGTTGTGGAGTCTCCTTCTCTGAGACATTCAAACCCGCCTGGACATGACCCTGTGTGATCTGCTCTGGTGACCCTGCATTAGCAGGTGGGTTGGACTGGATGGTCTCCAGAGGTCCCTTCCAACTCCAACCATCCTGTGATTCCGTGTTTTTGTGGACCTCTGGAAGAGCTTGACCAGAAAGGGCTGTGTCTGCAAAGGAGTGAAAACAGCCTGGAAACAGCTCAGCTCCGGATCTGGGTCTGGACTGCTGCACCCAGAGCCAGAAATGAGACCTGATCTCTGCTCACTGAGATGGAAGCAAACATACAGTGCTTTGGGCTTGTCCCTGTTGACGAGCACACGCGTGGTCTCTCACCAGACATATTGCTCAGCTGTTTGAAGATCTGAGTTCTAAAATGTTAGAAAAGGAGACAAATAATTAAATTAAATCAAAACAAGAAAAAAAATATAAAGGAAGAAGAAAGCGCAGTGATCTCAGCAGGATCTGAGAGGTTCATGCTGGACTGGCCAGGCATGACAAGGGCATATTGAGCAACTTGCTGTTCTTTACATCATAGGGCAGAAATATGAAAAATATGAAATATGCAGCAGAGCTGGATAAAAAGGAAAATGTAATAAGAGTAGGATAAAGAATGCCACATGCTCCAGCCGCATCTGAACTTGGCAGCAGCAGAACAGGGAAACCCATGTAAATCCTAGAAGGATGTTAAAGGCATTTTCACCCCACAAAGACTGACATGCATGAAAAGCATCTTTTCAACAACGTCAATCAAAAGCCTGGAGAAATAACTTACTAATATACTGCCTAGCAGGCCAACATGGCTGACTGGAATGATGTTCACATCTTGAAATGGGAATTAATTTGGAGTAGGTTTGTAACTGGGGCAAAGAAGTGCAAAGACATAAAGGCTGTGTGAACAAGCCTGCGTGTCATTGCTGGATTTAAATACAGTTAGCAAAGAGAGAGATTTCATCAAGGGGTACAAGGCAAACATGACAGGAGAAGGAAAGCACATGAAAATGAAGCGCAGACAATAACATGTAAACCCAGACCAAGGGGTGCCGTGGAGAAAGCCCTAATGGAAAATGCTCTGGGTATTGTCTGAGTCACGTGCAAAGGAAATTATCATCCAGGCATGAAACCCAGTGTGTGTGCAATGGGAACCAGCTCAGCGCACCAGCAGAAACTGGGTAAGATCGGATGGACCAGTGCAGAGCCAGAGCCGTGCCCAGGCTGAGCAAACCTTCCTCCTAGTGAGTTTATTAACAGCCCTCACTTCTGGAGGCAGCATGGTCAACTTTTGGATGTCTCCCTGGCCTGTCCTTTGTGTATTGTGGACGTGCCAAGATCTGCAAAGACTTAGCTACGCTGGTGTATTTTCCCTTTAAAAAAATGTTCTTTCTAATTTGTTGAATTAAGGGATATATATTATTTTGCATTGAAGGGGATATAATGAAATGTTAGCATGTTAATTTATTCATATTTAATTTGACTGTTGCAGCAGGAAATAGTACAATATCTTCCTGAAAAAATGGTATTGTAAGACACTCATGGACAGAGAAGGGATTTTAATATTTTTTTGCCATGTAGGTCTCTGTCAGTTTCTGCAGGTTTGGAAACTTGGCCTTAGAAACAGTTTAAGGAGCCACTTCTTATTCAAGCACAACCTGATCACAGCCAATATGGGTTCAGCTCTAGGAAAGGGAAAATGCTGCAGGCAGGGTAGGTGGAAGTGTCTGTAGAAGCCAAACAGAAATACATCACTCTGTCTTTATACTCACTCTTTTTTCTTATCTTTGACTTCTGAAAAACCACAGAGAAAAGCATAATTTGCCTGATTCTCTGCCCAGCCTGGTGACGGATGAACCAGATGTTTCCTGCCATGGGTCAGCCATGCTGGTGGGGGTTTGCTAAACCCCCAGGGAAAGGACATAGCCCTGACGGCACGTGCCCAGAGTCAAGGAGAACACCTTCAACAGACTTTGTATTGAACCCAAGCAGGGTAAGGGGATGGCAGGTCCGTGATGACTCAAGTCAAATCCAATCCATGAGCACTGAACCACTTGCAGCTCTCTGCAGTCTTGTTGCTGCCAAAATGGAGGTAGGAAGTCAAGCTGAGCTTGCTGAAGAGCAAAGAATGGTTCAGCCCACATCCACGACTTGCACATGCTTGTTGGGCCAGGGAGAACTAGGGACCTGCAGCAAAAGTAGTGGAGGAGCAGGCCTGGGACTACCACAGCTGACTCTGCCCCTGGCCTTGGGAAAGATCCTGCAACTCCCTGTGGCTAATTTTCTCCTACACTTTCTCTTGCCTGCTAAAATCATCATAGCTTTGGAGGAGGAACCGTGCTGTGCACCATATGAATGCCCAACATGAAGCCTATTGGGACAGCTGCTCTCCCAACCACCCACCAAATGGCTGAATTCCCCAGCAAAGACAAAGACTTGTTTATGTTCGACCCTCTTGAAGTACATATATTTTAGTCCTGGAGGATTAACTGGCAATAAAGTTTTCTTCTGAGATTCCTAAATCACAAGGTACTTAGACTCTGCAGACCATGATGCCCATGGACAATATTTGCACTGTATCTTGACACATCTTTCCGCGTTAGAATAACAGAAAAACATGCAGCTGGGACCTGCTAGGCTGCGAGGACTTTAAATCACCTGTGGGTTTGTTGTTTCTTTTTCTTCCAGAGGGGCAGGTGCAGCTCAGATTATCTGCAGGCTATTTTATTACCTAACAACATGGGCTTTAATGCAGTTAGAGATGCCTTTATTCATGCTTACACTCCTGAGTATTTTTGTGTAAACATTTTTCATCTGTGGCAAGCCAGTTTGTTTGTTGTGTTTTGTCATGTCAGAGCAGACTGTGATTAGACACTAAGATGAGACTACTAAATATTTTCAGATGTTTTCTATTTCCTCAGTGAAGAGCTGGATTTGAACCAAAGCTCTGAGGTGAAAGGGTGATGTGTAATATATTGAGACATCTGAAATAAAATAATGTAATGTTTTTAATATTTAAGAAGAAAAAGGCAGCAGTAAAACATTGTGGAAGGAGGAGAACATGAATACCTATATATTTTAATTTTAAATGCATGCAGATGTTGAATTTCAATCAGAGCATGTCAGAATCTAACTGTAACAAAGGCAAAAATGTGAGATCTGTTTTCTTGAATTGCTTCCATATTTTGTGCTCCAGATTTTTATTACATATAGCACTGCATCATCATATATTTATGTAAAGTGCCAGCATCCATTGACTTCGTGTATGCCTGATGGTTAGCATATAAAACACTTTACAGTGAAAAGTATATTCTTTCTCTTGGTATGTACAGTATATATTATATTATACATGCCTGTGCCTTCTTGCACAGTGGCAGGGTTCAGTTTCAGTGCTCAGTAGGTCTGGTGTTTCTTTTGGACCCGTCTACCTCTTTTCTCAGCTCCAGAAGACTTTGCTGGTAAAGAACTTGGCCTGGGCTTCTCCTTGTGAGAATTTGGTTTGGGGGCAGGAGAAGGCACGGTGGGCTGTGCATTTAAAGGAAATGATAAATGCTGGGCTTGGAGAGCTGGCACAAATGGAGGACGTAGAAGCCAGGTATCATTTTGTTTCTTCTGGTACCATGTTTGTAGGAGAGCATTGTTGGAGGGTTCTGCTGTCACCCATCCCTGGAGTATCTTGCCTGGAGCACTGCATCCAGCTCTGGGTCCTCAGCACAGGACACACATGGACCTGCTGGAGAGGGTCCAGAGGAGCCACAGAAATGATCTGAGGCTGGAACAGCTCTGCTGGGAGGACAGGCTGAGAGAGTTGGGGTGTGCAGCTGGAGAGAGATGGCTCCTGGAATATCTTATTGCCGCCTTTCCATGTCTAAAAGGGGCCAATAAGAAATATGGGGACAGACTTTTTAGCAGGGCCTGTTGTGATAGGACAAGGGGTGATGGTTTTAAACTAAAGCAAGGGAGATTCAGGCTGGACATGAGGAAGAAATTGTTTGCCCTGAGGGTGGTGAGAGCCTGGCCCAGGTTGGCCAGAGAGGTGGTGGATGAACCATCCCTGGAGACATCCCAGGCCAGGCTGGACGGGGCTCTGAGCAACCTGAGCTGGTGAAGATGTCCCTGCTCATGGCAGGGGTGGCACTGGATGAACTTGGAAGCTCCATTCCCACCCAAACTCTTCTATGGTTCTATGATCCCTCTTTGATGGGAGCCACAGAGCGGCAAAAGGTGGGAAGAGAGGTGACCTGGAAGACCTCCTGCTCTGCCTGGTACCACCCTGTCAGACACCAGAGAGGCAAATACCACGGTTGTCTGGGGATGTGGGTGCATGAGGCTGCTTCTGCTCTGGGACTGAGCATCCCTGGTCCCAGACACTGCTGTTTCTGTGTCCCTGGATTTGCTCCGAGCATGAACACGTGCTGTACAATGCAGAGCCACATGTGCTGCCCTGTTGGGAAGGCTACATTTTGCAGAGCTAGAGAAGGCTAGGGTCAGTTTTAAAGGAGAAAAATCAAAATTCAGGAGACTAGAGACAAGAAGAAACTGTGTTCAGCAGCATTGCAGCAAAGGGGATCAGATGTGCCGCTGCCTGGCTCCATTCTGGTGGCAGGAAAACTGGTGGCATCTTAGGAAATAATTGCATTGGTAACACCTGAAGGTAGGGGTTCCTCAGCAGAGCCACCTGAACTGGCAGTGCAGGACACAGCCCCAGCATGGGGCCAATAATAGCTGCAGCAAATCCATCTTGAGAACCCCTGGTCTCAAGGGACAGGTCAGCACATCTGGAGAGGAGCGCACTGTAGCACGTGTGGGCCAGGGCAGCTTGGCCCAGGCTGGTGCTGTTGTCCAAATCTGTTCAGGATGCCCCACAACTCTCTGGGGAGATCTGCATCAGGGCTGCTTCCTTTTTTGGTTTCTTTTCTGGATTGCTTTTCTTCAATGAATAGGTTTTTATTTTTTTTTTTAAAGCCCTTCTCACGCCTTCAGCTCCTGGAGTGAAACACGTGACTGCTCTTTGCCGATATTTTTCCTAAAACAGTGATGTTTGCAGAGCGTCTCTCGGAAGCTGCAGCCCTCGCTGGTCTCGGCTGCCAGCTGCTCTGTCCAGGGAGGCTCCGATCCCGGGGCTGAGGTCCAGCATCCCGAGCTGGGGAGGGGAAGGGCAGCGCCGTGCTCCTGCTCTGGGTTTTGGCAGGGGGCCCTGTAATTTTGGGGTAGTGCAGAGACATGCCCGAGGTTAAAAGTCAATCAGAGTAAATTGACTTGCCTTTATTCCATGGTGTTTATTTAACTGGCCTGCTGCAAATGCTCTCTCAGGGTCATACACCTTTTCCTGTCTTATCTGTGGATATTCCCTTGGGTTGGAAGCTCCCCCTGTGAACCTGTGCTTGGCCATTCCCTCTGTCTCCTGACCATCTGGTGGAGGAAGGATACTTAATGGGAGATGTCTTCAAAAAGCTATTTCAGGTTTTCCGTGATGGACGAGATGTACAGCATGCGAGGTGGGATGCTCCTGTGAAGGTTTTGCATTGCACAGTGGTCCCATGGAAGAGTTATTTCCATCAAAGGCCTCACCCTCAGTGATGTAGCTGTGGGAAAACAGGAGATATCATCTGCAGGTTGCTTTTCCTTCTATGTCCCCTTCCATCTCTTCATGTGTCCTTTTTGTTCTTGGGATTTTCTGTCCCCTCTTACAGCACCATGCGCTGGATTCGTGAGTGTTTTATTCACTTTAATGGATGCTTTTAAGATTGAGTATGGGACTTCTGAGCCTTTAATAGGAACTGTGGATATCATTAGGGATCCAGGAGAAACAGAAGGGCTAGTCCAAAGGCTAGATTCATAAAAGCCTCTATGTACCTAACTCCTAACTGTGCAAATTGTTGGGACCTTATGAGCTTGAAATGAACATCCACATGCCTTTGGCTTTTTAATGAGGAAGGCTGATTCTTTGCTGTCTCATGGGTGTTTGTGCTGTTCCCCTGTGCAGACCAGACAGAGACAGAGTGTGGCAGCCCTAAAAAGATGTCCCTTTTACAGGGCTTGTCACTGGCAGTGTGAGCTCTGGATTTGTGCAAGACCTAGGCAAAGGCCTCCAAATTAACTTTAACTTTTCACCCTCCCTGAGCTTTGTCTTTGGCCTTGCTTGTGTCCCACTGACCTATGAGCTTTCCTTTCCCTCCTGTCCTGAGAAATAGTCCAAACTCCTTGGCCCTAAACCTGACTTTGACTCAATGTTACCTACATGTCCTGGGAGACTGCAGGGAGAGGTGAGAGTGTTATCAAGCTTGAAGCTCTTTAAGAACAGTGGATCAACTGGGTAGATCCAGGTCTGCCTCCATTCTAGGGACTGATACACATTTGACACCACCAGAACTTTGCATAAAACACCTGAGCAATGATGAAAGCCAGGACTAGAATCTGGCTCCTGTTTCTGGCACCCAAAAACATACTCAGGGTTGGTTTACAGACCTGGGTACTTGGTGCTCTGATTTCTGCCTGGGGAAGGGCCCGGGATCACCTGACAGGAGTAGGTGTCTTCTCATCAAACTCTGTCTTATCTGCTGCTGGGAATCTCTTCCCATGAAGACAAAGCAGAACCCAGGCCTGCAGGTGATGCCAGCTTGGACATTGGTGCCCTTACCTCCCTCAGGAGCATCTAAGTGTCCACACTTTTGCAAAGGAGATCCTGGTCCTCACGTGCCTGCATTTTTGCTGAACTCCTGAAGGTGCTGGGATTGCGTTCAAAGACCTCAGCAGGGAGGTAATTGGCCCCCTGTGCTGAGGGACCAGTGATGCTGAGACACTGCTGGATGAGGAGCCGCACGTTAGGCAGGACAGGGTTCTCGCTCCAGGGATGACCCACCAGTGAAGACGTTGATGGACCCTGACTGTTCAGAAAATCTTGTTATAGGCTCATGCTGTTTTTTCTCTCTTATCCGCAATCTTCT
Source organism: Columba livia (assembly GCF_036013475.1). Lineage (NCBI taxonomy): Eukaryota > Metazoa > Chordata > Aves > Columbiformes > Columbidae > Columba > Columba livia. Next base: position 4,725,390 of record NC_088606.1, read on the forward strand.
AAGAATTTTTGGAGCTGCAAACAATCTTATTGGCTCTGATCCCATCATCTTTGTTCATACAGAATTCTAATTGATGCCAATAATGTTTGACCCCTTTGCTCCCAGTGACAGCAGCGGTTTTGTCTGTACAAGAACTTTGCGATCAGGGTATGCACGTTTTTCATGGTTTTCTCAGGTAAAGGTTTTATTTTCATAATTCTTTGCCCCAGTAGGTGCTGAGCGGTCAGAATCACAGCCATGCAGAATTTCAGCTTAGTTAAAACAATATCCTAAAGGTTGTGAAGTCGTGCTGCTTGCCAAGAGCTAAAATGTAATGTTCCACTCTCCCCACCTGACTATATTTAGTTCGGGCTCCTAATGAAGTCTTTCTTTGTGTAATTTCATGTCTACAGGGCAACTGCCAGAGAAGACTTCCTAATTCTGTCAGGATGCTGGCAGCCCTCATGCTGGGACAGCATGTCCTCTGGACCTCCATTGCGTGGCCATATATACAATACTAGATTGTGCCCAGTGTGCTACTGGGGAGACCCTGTAGCATTAGTATTTCTTTTTTTTAATTTGTTTTTTTTGTTTTGTTTTGTTTTCATCCTTGATGAAAGAAGCCTGTGTGTATTGCAGCAGGTTAATTCCTGGTTGTTTTCCCTGCAGATATTTGATAATAATTCTGCTTGGCAATGGTGGGTTTTATTGTACCACTGTTCAACCAGAGAGTATTTTAAGGTTCATTTGGGGTGAAATTCCCCTTCTTTTTGTGTGGTGTCCAAACGAACAAGCATGAGGTGGTGAAATACACCAGAAAGATGCAGGATAACTTTCCCATGCTACTCAACTGTAGGACCAAGCCATGGATGACCATGGAATGAAATAACATTGGTCCTGTATTTCCATACTATTGAATATTGAACTTGAAGCCAGTGTTGAGCTCCTAAAGGGCAGGAGGCCTGTGGCATTGGAGATTGCTCATATACATAAAAGCATGGGTCCTCTCCTAAAAAACTTATGCTGGCAGGGAAAGTAAGTCCCTTTAAACGAAGTATCATATTCCTTTGTGTGCAAAGTCTGACTAGCCTTCAGTGGCACTTTTTGTACCTTGAAGCTTTGTACGCCATGATCACAGTAGATTTAACATACTTATGAGCTACCCTAAGTGAGTCTTAAGTTATGAATGGCTGCACTTAAAAGGTGGGTTTTTGCAGCCAGTCAAGCTCCATCGTGTCTTGGGTCCGCTCACTGTCCCGTCATGCAACATGCTGGTGCCTTTCCCTGCCCTTCTCTGTACATGGCTAAGGGTTTGAGGATTTGCCCTCTTCCTCCAATGTCAGTGTTACCGTCATCACAAATTGGTATGCCAAAAAGTATGTAGAGTTATTTAAAAAGAAAAATCACATCTCTGGGATTCTGCTGAGGTTTCTCAGCATGAGGATAAGGCTGCACTAGAAGCAGATCTGCCATGTGGGAATGTCCCAGAGAAACAGCAGCTCCCCAGGGTAAAACCCCTGGAAATCCATGGAGAAAAAGGCCAGGCAGGAGCTGTTATTGCATTTGTATTTAAGCAGACATGCAGGGCTGGGCAGCCTGCTGTTCGTCAGCCTTCTGGATATCCATCTCAGTCTCCAGCTGGCAGTAAATGTATTGTTGGATATCCCGCTAAAGTTGTGTAAGTTATTGCTTTCTTAGAGTGCTTTTATACCTGTGTGTGTTTTTCTTCCTGTTCCAGCATCTTACAAAATTCTCTTTGGAGACACTAGGCATTACTAAATATAGTTTTGTGAAATTCCAGGACACGTCTTCACTTGGCACATGAAAATTAGTTAACAGACTGTCATGAGACCTTTCTTTGCTCTCCCACTGTTCTCACTCCCATGACACCTGACGTATAGCACACGGGTTTGCGAATGGCCTCGGGTTTGCTCCATGACTCACCATTAATCAGGATGAGAAATAGCCTTCCCAGTTCATAAATTCGAGGTAAACTCAATTTCCCACATATTCTGTCAAATGGACATCAGCAGGCTGTTTATATTAATTCATGCTCCCTTAAACATTGTGTTGCGGGAGGCGAGAAGTGGTGACGGGGGTCTCCAGCATGTTGACAAACACATTTGCACCTTCAGTTGCAGACCTGTTCTCCCTCTGCTGTCCCTGAGATGCACACGTAACCCTCAAGCACAGTACAGATTTTTCAGTTGTTGAAACCACAAGTTAAATATTTGAGCATCCAGCACATTAAGTAAACGTGTCATATCTATACTGCAGCTGCAAGGAGAGATGCTGAATTTGGGGATGAGCTCTCTCCCTTAAAAATTCATAAATATCCAGAGTAAGCCATGATCACTTAACAAGGGATCGCTGTAAATAGCTGTAGCTGTTGAGCAGTAGTATGAAATTAAATCATAGGGAACAATAGTGATTTGAGTGGCATTTCTGGCTTTTTATGGGGAAGGGAGGGAGCAGAGTGAGTGTTCCACAGCACAAACCACAAAGATGGCTGGCTCTCCCCCCTCACTGCCAGTGCCTTGATAAAAATCGTAGAAGCTGAGCTGTTTTCCCCCAAAAGTTCAACGCGTTGATGAAAAAACTCAGGGCAAAACTAGAGGCAAATAAACGTTGATAGAAGAAGGATAGAAGAGAGATAGGTGAAGAGTCAGAAGAGAGTCAGGAGAAGTTAATGACTGTGGATATTGTGCAGGGTCAAATCTCATGATTAGGTTGTTATAGTAGAGGAATCTTTAAAACTCGGGACGGACAGACACAGAGAAATGAGGTGACAAAACCACAGATGTTTTCCCTCTGCAGCAGCAAAGTACAGCACCAACTCTTGCAGGATCTTTCCTCACAGCTATTTCACCTCTGCTTTTTCGGCATGCCAATCACCAAGCTCTTAAATTTCACACCCATCGCTTTCCAGGTGGAGCTTTAGCTGGATGACTTTCAATGTTTCTCCAAGTGCCCGGGGCATTACCAAGTTACTCCTGAGGACTGTGTACAGTCTTAATGGAAAATGCACGGTGTATTCCTGCTGTCAGACTGGGATTCTGGGTGCTCTGGCCATGCTCAGCACCTATCACACCACACATCCAGTGCCTTGCCAAGGTGCACATATGCCTTTCTATTTGCTGGCCTGCTGAGCGTTGCTCCCCACTCCATCCTGGATAGATCTTCTTTGGGATTTCTTCTAGATGACATTATTGTTAGGAATGAAGTGTTAAAAAAAGAAGCAGTGAGGAGATATATTCTGCACTCTGACACGCCTTGTGAGTTTGCTCCACTGTTTGCAGGATTTCTATATGTATGTGGTTGTGGATATCATGTATACCCGAGCTATTCCTATCCTATCCTATCCTATCCTATCCTATCCTATCCTATCCTATCCTATCCTATCCTATCCTATCCTATCCTGTCCTGTCCTGTCCTGTCCTGTCCTGTCCTGTCCTGTCCTGTCCTATCCTATCCTATCCTATCCTATCCTATCCTATCCCATCCTATCCTATCCTATCCATCCTAAACTCACAAACACAAATGGGCTAGACTGTAAGATCTGGCTGATAGTGTACTCAGTGGAGGGCTATGAAGCTCTTAATTTTTTTTGAAGCACAGGAGACTGCTCTCCATGTATCCCTCTGCACTCAGTGGGGACTGAAGAGTCACCCTGGTTGTGATGCAAAGCCGGGACCTAATTCGGTTGCTCTGAGTTGTCCCTTAAGCTGCTTCTCTGGTCCTTTGGTCCTCATGACCCACAGTGCAGAAGCTGCTGCTGCTTTGAGACCTATGCGAGCACGAGGACAAGGAGGTTTGGGGGTGCAGCATTTCCCTCTCATCTGCCTTAAAATGAAGCCTCTAAAAAAGCACCTCTGCATAGCACATCTTCAGATGGAGAAGCCAGTGGGAGCCCCATGGGCAGCTCCAAAAGTGCCTTTTAGACTCCAGAAAACTGAGAAAAGAAGCAGCGCAATAACTGCAACAATCCATGTTACCTTTCCCAGTCAACTCTGGCACAAAAAACTCAGCTGGGCTTCAAGGAGCAAATGCACATGCACATGTAGATGTTTGACTCCTCAACACTAGAATAAAGGAATTAATTTGTTTATTAAGAGGCTTTTCTTCATCATGTTGTGCTCTTGTAGTGTCTGGATGCTCTCCCTCTCATATAGAAGCATCTTACAGCATTAAAGGGAAAAGCATCGAGAAAAGCAGATATTTGTGAGATGATTTCTAAGTTATTTATCTCCTGGGAGGGTAAAAAAGGGAGATTCTTTGTATCTGGGAACTCTTAAATTCATATTTATACGCATTTCCCCAGGGGCAGGATTTATTGTTAAATAACAATAGGGAAACAGCATGATTTCAGTGAAGACATTTAGACTAGTGAATGTTGGAGTGAATTCCATTTCAGCATTACTATTCAAAGTCAAGGCTGCTTTTTAATTGCTTTAAAAGTACATCCTGAACAGAAATGTCCCAACCCAGGCACTACTTCTCAGTGGCACCAGCGCAAACATATCTTACTTCACTGAGACCAAAGGGCTGCAAGATAGAAGCCTGTAAAATTTACATTTTAGTAAAAAAAAGAATCTGCTGTAGAAGGAGAAAATAGTATCTGAGGGCTCAGGTCCTTTCAAAATCTTGTGTAACGCTGTGCATTTAAAGAGATCTTCTCCTTTCTGCATTTCCTGGGTGTTGCCCCCAGGAATCACCCTTGTCATTGCAGAGGACTTGTTTTACTGTTTCCAGAAGTTGCTTCCACAAATGCGGTGGGTGCCTTCTTCTCTTTCTCTTCTCCTTCTCCCTGCTCCCCAGGCTCTTTGCAGGCCAGCACTGAGGTCCCCATGGGCTCCTGCCTATTTACCACAACAGCAGGTTTTGTACCCATAATACTCAGAGTTGTTCCACCTCCCCTCAGGTGACACTGGTGTCACAGGCTGCAGCAAAACCCTACCATAGCTCCCTGCATATACATCCCTGCTCTTAGTTAGTCCATCTTCTTTCTTTCCACTGGGAAAATATTTTACAGACAGGCTGAGAGGGTCAGGGTTGTTCAGCCTGGAGAAGGCTCTGGATATACCTTATAGTAGCCTTCCAGTACCTAAAGTGGACCTACAAAAAAGCTGAAGAGGGACTTTTTACAAGGGCTTGTAGTGATAGGACAAGGGGTAATGGCTTTAAATGGAAAGAAGGGAGATTTAGATTAGATATTAGGAAGAAATTCTTCCCCATGAGGGTGTTGAGAGCCTGGCCCAGGTTTCCCAGGGAGGTGGTGGTTGAACCATCCCTGGAGACATCCCAGGCCAGGCTGGACGGGGCTCTGAGCAACCTGAGCTGGTGAAGATGTCCCTGCTCATGGCAGGGAGTTGGAACTAGATGGTCTTTAAGGTTTCTTCCAACCCAAAACATTCTATGATAGGAAATTTATTTAAAGAGTTAAATCTTCATGTGCCCCTAACACCACTCTGCAACCAGGCAAGGATAAGGAACAAGGAAACCTGACCAGGCAGGTACCAGTTTATCCCAAGCCCCATCCTTTCTGTGCTACCCAAGGGGAGCTCAAGGCACAGTGATCTGGAGCTCCATGCTGAGACAATTTCCTTCCTACCACTATGCAGAAAGTCTCTGGTATCATGGCAACGCTCTGACATCCATGAGCCTTCTTGGGTGAGCAGCTGGAGACTCACTCTGCTGGAAAAGCCTGCAAGAAAACCAGCAGAGCCAGTGAAGAAACCCAAATTAGGAGTCAGCAGTCATGACTCTGATCTTTGCTTGTTGCCCTTTGGTCGCTTCTCGTTTGCAGCAACCACTGATGGCCTCCCATCCCAACTGCGACTGCTCTGGCCACTGCTCTGGTATATGCAGCAGCTTGAGCTGCTGTCCGAGTGCCAAAGGGAATGTCTAATAGGGTATTGTTTGCGTGTGTTCCTGAGATGGAAGTGATTAACATAAAATACGTAAAAGGATCATGTCAGGAATTCTCTCCAGATCTGCACGGTTAGCGAGCCACTCTGTTTCGCATTACAGAATTACAGTACGTTCTGTAACTGCTTGGTGTTGGACACAGATTTGGGTCTCTTTCTCCAGTGTTTACAAACATGGACGGGAGCTGAGCAAAAAATGCAGCCAACTGCACATGTACTTACAGACCTCAATTTGATCAACACACACATACTGAAGGACACTTACGTTGACTTCGTATCACGGCACATACCAGTGGGCCTTTGAACAACCCCCAGGGCTGAGCTGCTCACCCACATTTCAGATGCAGGTAAATGACCTTTGGAAAACATTGGCAACTTTTCTTGCTCTCAACTGATATATGCGCTCTTCATCAAGAGCGTGGAAATGTTGTTTCTTTGAGCTCACAATTAATTCAACACCTAAAATAAATGGAAAAAAGCTGTGCTGAGCTGGTGGGAAATTCAAACAGTCCCAGGTGTGAGAGCCAATCAAGCTGCTAAAACATAAGGTAACACTCAGGCTCAGATCTCCAAAGCATGATCTGTTTGTCAGCACTGTTACATTGCTTCTTGACTCGTGATCCTCTCACATAAAGTGGCTGGGTCCATCTGCCTCCATTTCCATGCTGTAGAAATGGGTTTAGTAGACAATCACTAAAAAAGGGGTGGGAAAAAAAGGCGCAAAACAAAGCCAAAACCCCAAAAAGGGCTATTGTGAAAGTGTCAGAACAACTGTCCTGGGGCTAATTTTACCCTGGGTGTAACTTCACTGACGTCAATATGAAAAGGCCTGATTCACCCCTTCATTGCAGCAATTTTAATCTGAGGCTTTTGGGAAAGTTGCAGCGATGTGAAAGCACGGTTCAACATGAGACGTCGGCCTGGTGCATGACTCCACTGATGTCACTGGGTTTGCATCAAGATTCATATTTCCCATGAGAGGTTCTGAGGAATGGTGACCAAAGTGCACAAAGCGTGACTGTTGTTGGGTGGTCTGCCTTTGCCCAGCTTGTGTCTGAACAGGCAGAACAACCCATTGCCTTGAAAGAAGTAGCCAGACCCAGTACTTGGTGGACCTGCAGATGGTGCTTATAGATACAGGGGGCATTTTCAGAGCAAGCCCAGTGCTCTCATTCTCCTCTACCTTGACCAAAGCGGCACTGTTTTGAGTGAAAGTGATGTTCATGATGACATGAAATCTTGCCTTCCCTGAGATTTCATGTTTCCCTCTCCTCCTGATTCTTCTCTTAGTACTGCAAGCTTAGTCTGCTTGTCCCACTCCAAATTTCACATGGGATCTTCTCCTTTTCTGGTTAGTTGTACCACTCCACAAAAAAACAGCTGGCATTTTTCTGCTCCTAACTTTCCAGCCTTGTTCTCTACTTCAAGAATGGCTCAGAGACTCCTCTCCTTGGCTAACCAACGTGGCTAAAGGAACACCTCTTCAGTTTTCTTTCCATGTTTCTCTGCTTCTTTCTTTGTTGAATTCCAAGGATAACATAGTCAACACAGCCTTCATTCTTGTCCATAATGTGGATCATCTTTCTCTTGGTCATCTCTGTGCCCTCTCCTCCAGGACATGGTCAATTCTTACACATTTCTGTAGAACATCTCTAACAGACACAGTGGGATTCTCCCATTCACACAGGTAAATCTGCCATCCAGGATCTCATTTCTTGTCTTGGTTTCTGCAATACCCCTTCCTCTTGTCATCACATGCATCCTTGCTTCATGAAATCATCTGGTATGTTGCTGCAAAAGTCATTCTCCCAAGCCCTTTGCTTGACCCTGTCTTGAATGTGACCCCTTTCTTAGCAGCCCTCCAACAGCTCCTGTTTTTTTCACCCCAGCAACAAGAAGCAGCGGAGACCAGGAACTAACACAGCCCCTTTCAATCTAACCCTTATTTGGTACGGGAGGTCAGATGGAGAGATAATGAGCCTCCTGGTGCAGCCTGATTGCTCTTCTTTTTCACACTTGTGAAGAGCTCTCTGTAGTTATTTTCTAATTCTCTTTCAACCTCTTCTTTTACAGTTGTGGTCACTATGTCCTACTGTTTACCTGTCTTCTTCTGTTGTCTCTTGACTGAGCAAGGTCACTCCTCTTGTTAGGCCTTTTTAGAGTGCCTAACACAACAGGCCCAATGACTGTGTCTCCCAAGTACTGTTGTGACACAAGCAGGCAAGAGGAATACAGCAAAAACTGTAGTGATTTCAATAGCAAGGATGGGGAGAAAAAAAATCTGTTCATCTGCAACAAGCCTAGCCAAATGCAAGGATGCTGGAAAGGATCCTGATTGCTCCTAAACTCATAGCTAATCTTTCCCAACTTCACTTCAAGTTAAAAGACTCTGCAGCTCATGTACTTCCCCTCTTTTAATTTGTTTTACAATTGTTTTTTTGAACTTCTGCCTGAATTGGAGCCACAGCTGAGAGCGACCTAATTCCAGCATCACTTCTAGGACATGAAGGCCTGGACCTTCCCAGTGCAGAGTCTCTCCATCAAATTTAAACATGATGTTCAGATAAAGGGGCCCTGTGATCTGCAGAGACTAATATCCCTGTCCTTGGGAGAGTGGTCTCTCTGGATGGGGGACTTCTTCATTGCTGGTGTCCAGATGAGCTAGTATTGTCCACAGGTTCTTGTGGCAACGGGCAAAATGTTTGCCCTAAAATGGGTGAATTAATGTTTTTTCTAAAGTTTTCTTATTCAGTAACTTAAATACTTTATTGGCCTTTTACTTTTCACTAAGGTAAACTCTGGGAGGACAAGGTTGTGGCTGGAGATTTCACTACTGACTTTCTGGTCTGGGAGGAAAGCAGGGGAGCTGTTTGCATGTTGACTTGAAGAAAAGACGGAGATTTTGCTTGCATGGATTTCAGAGATTTTAAAATAGTTAAGATAGGTGCTAAATCTAACCCTTAACATGAATGGTTCTACCCTGGTAATCTGTAACAGTTTCTTTGTTTTGGGGAGTTTTAGCAACAATGGGAGTAAATGGATAAAGACACAGATTTTAGATGATCCAGAGTCGCAACATCCATTCACTTTTCAGAACTGTGGCCCACAGCCCCTGCAAGACTTATGCAAAATAACATGGGTTGCAGAGCTGACATGTGACAACTGGAGGCTGTGTACCAGTTTGAAAAGCCGACTGGGCTGAAAAGTGAAAAATCTGTCTTTATAAGAAATGGTTCTAAGGTGCAGGAAAAAAAAATCCACGGATGAAACCCTGTAGCACACAGTGCATTTTTACACACCATGTTTCTTATGGTGAAGACAAACTAGTTTTCTACTGGTGGAAAGCTGGTCTGCAGAGAATTAAGAGGCGCTACCTCAAGATACGTCCCTTGTAAATCAGAAGAGAAGGACATACTGTGGTGCTATTGAAAGGGAAGGGTTGGTTCCCTGAGCGGTGTAGCCAGATCGTGGGAGTCAGTCATGACCATTTACAGCAGCTCTGGATGTGACCCAAAGCCATTTTGGCTCCTCTCCAAAATTAAGCACTTCCCAATAAGTTGGAGAAAGCTTGGGCTAGATTTTATCTAAAGATGAGATGCTGTGCAGGACACGAAGGGTCTGATCCTTACCTGCTGGAAACAGGAGTAATGCCACTGACTCACACAACTCCCACTTCTGGGAATGCGGCCCAAATTACTCATTTAAGTACACCACTGTTGGCAAAACATGGCATTCACCCCCAAATTGCGAGGGAGCTTGCTACCATTCAGTGAGTTTCCAGCCCGGCGTACTTTGGCCCCATCACACACTGCTAATCTCTTCAATGATTTATGTGCTCTTTTAAGTTTTAATTCTCTCTCTGTCATGAACCTTCCTTACTAGCAAGTTGACAGTTTAAATTAGTGTTTAGACATGGCTTTCATAATGTCAGCTTTTGTTTTGTCTCAGTCATCTGTTGGAATTCCTTCCTTTGTATCTGAAGTGACTCATGACAATAAATGACTTCTTTCTTCTTTTGTTCTTAATCGGGGAAGAATGGAATGAACCATGCAATATTTGTAAAAGAGCAGTCTTAATTAGTCCTCAGCTGTAGCTAAAGATTCTTGTCTTGTCTCTTTAGCATATTAATGCAGGAAGCCATGCGTTCACGTGGGCAATTGTCATGTTCCTGAAAAGCCTTGTTACAAGCCAAATTCTCCAGCGTAAAGGTATTCCCCAGCCTGGCTTGTGGGCTGAGCCCTGCCAAATGAGGAGCCTGTGCCCCGGGGGCATTGTGTGAGGCTGCTCAGGCCTGCGAGGAATAAAACGGGCACATTTTAGAGCGGTTCAGCTCAAAGACTGGGTTTCTTTTTTGTTTTGTGCCTCTTAAAGATATAAACTCCCAGTGCGGGAAGCTGGAGCCTCACCTCGAACCTCACTGTGCTGTTTCCCTGTTCCGACGGCGATGGTAGTCACTGATGATGGACCACAAAATCTTTGCTATTTGCACCATTTAGGTGGCTCAAATGCCCAAGTGCTAATGAAAAGCTTGGGTGCGACTGTGTATTTTGCACTAAATTAATAGTGACATCTTTTAGGGATAAAATATGCTTTTCTTGTATGGAATTGCAAAAGATTGTATCTAACATTGCCAGTACAAAGTTGCTGCAGCCATGTTGTCTTTAATACACTCCTGGAGCTAGTGAATGGAAACAGCCTTTTTTTTTTTTTTTTACTAATTTTTATTTTTTCCCCCTGTTTGTCATTTGGGAGAAGAAAATTGATTCTTTAAGAAAGTGTGGGAAAGTTGCATTGCCAGCTCCCGTCCCTGTTCGCTGCGCGCTTTCCTAGTCCATGTAGGGCCATGCCCTCGATGCCAAGTTATGCGGTAATCGTAAAATGCGGCTAAATAAAGGTTTAGGTTGAGAGCTGAATTTTTACTGATTGTGTTTTGAGGAAGGGCTACAACATGGGTCTTGGGATGTATTTGTAGCTGTTGTTGAATTATGGGCAGCAAGTGCTCTCCTTTTCCTGAGACCTTGTTCGCCCAGTGGTCTGGGAGCATGGCTTGCACACTTGTGTTACTGGGAAAGGTTTAGGCTCCCATTTGATGACATGCTGCCCATCTGTCTGTCTTTCTCTCCAGTTCATGCCTAATTCTGACATAATTAAGCAGCCTGGAAACACCCCGTAGAGCCTGCTGAGATGCTTCCTATTTTAGGATGTTAAAGGAGATGCTACCACAGAGCAAAGCACAACTGCAGAGGGTCAGAGGGAGGTGTTTAACAGTCAACCCATGACAGAGTGCCAAAAGAGGAGACATCGGGGACCAATTTTCTCAAGATCCATGAGAGCTGAGCTAACCTCCCTCCTACAGAAGACAATTGTGTTTTGCAGGATCTGACCCAAAGTGGGTGCTTCGTGGCAAAAGAAAAATGAAGCACAGACGAACAAGGCTGTGATGAGAACACTGGTAAGAGCTGGGCTCAAGATGCCATTTGCTGTGCATAAAAACAGCCTCTCTGAACCTAAAAAACATATGAATAACACTACAAATTCTTCTGTGCCAGTACATGACGCTCTTTATTTTAATGGTCTGTTTATATATACATACAACTATTTTTCTTTTCTCCAGACCTTGTAACCAAAACCAAACACAAGGAGAAAGCAAGCAGCTGGAGAAAGACATCAGAGTGTACAAACCCAAAAAAGTCCCAGGGAAATCATTGCAACTTTATTCAAAGTTGTTTCAAAAGTAAGTTGTGTATCTGGATTTGGGCTGAAATAACTGCGGTGCTGCTTTCCCTCTGTGCTCTGAAGCAGTCCATGTTCCCTGTCAGTGCTGTGGTCTTGTGTAGTCTCCAAAAATATATTCATGGTAAGTTGTGCTGGACTGAAATGTCACCAGGAGCATAACAACCATGGTCTTCTCTCTGATTCTGCTCCTTGCCTCTTGCCAATGGAAGTTTGGTAGATCAGTATTAAGGAAGTCTATATTCTCTGGCAGAGGTGGTATCATTTACTGGCCTGGTTGGGAAAACTGGGGAAAACAGATCATGTTTGGGACACAAAACATCTAACATTTCACAGTGAATTTCAAAGCAAATTGTAAACTTGCAATGGCAAGGCCAGGGTATGACAGTAGAAGATGGGTTCTTTCCCTGTAAGTGAGCTATCACATCTTTATTGACTCCAAAGAAGTAATTTCTACTTGCACCACATTGCAAAGCACTGTTTTGGCAGTGCATGCTTGCTCTTCCCTAAAGTAAGAGTTGTCAAAGGGTAGAAGTTCACTAATACCGACTTTTTCTATGGCTTTGTCAAAAGTGTTCTTAGCCTGACATCAGCCGAGGTCAAGTTTTGTTTCCATCTGTGTTTATGCTGGATTGAGATGAACAGGTCCTGACCATGATCAGAATATCAGGGTGTTTGTAATGCAGAGGTTGTGTATACTTCTGTTGGAAAAGTTCTCCAAAGGGTTTATCAGTTTGGCACAGAATTGACGTGGCTGAGATTTGGCAGAAAGCCTAACAGATCTGGATGCCTTTGAAATGTAGAGGAAGATGGGGCTGATCATATGTGGAGGCTTCTAACCCCTTCTGCAAAACCAGATAGTTTCATAAGGGCCTCTTAATGTGCACTTCATTACAGCTTTCCCATTGGCCTCAGAGTCAATGTTAACCTTGGCCCCAATGCAGAGAATATTCACTTTCAGGGTCAATAAATCTTAATATGGATCAAATTGGAAGTCATGTTTGCTTACTTTATAACTCCTTTCCAGTGCAATTACTCTTTACACAATGCAAGGACATTCTGCACATTTTTCTTCTTGGCCATTCTGAGGTGCATTACTCTTCTGCTAAAAGCCCAGGGTTTCCAAGACTCAGCTTTTTTCTCCAACGTTTTCTGTCATAGCCGCTTTGATTTTGTGTTATTTATCTCCTTATACAAGAGGCGAATATTTTTTTTTGCATCGATTCTAGCGTGTATCTGTGTAAAACGACTGCCTCCTTGTGTAACCGGTCGTATCGTCACCTTCTGCATCCAGAAATGGCACGCGGTTGTGTGGGATGCTGGAACCACAAAAGGTTTTCAGATGTCCAGGATACCAAGCTGTGTTGCTGAACCACACGACCTATTACGCAGTCATTTTCTACGCTCGGCAGTAATACGAAGAATTACTAGCGCTGTGCGCTTTCCGCTTTGTGTATATCAGCCAATACCTACAGATTTTTAATGAGCCTACAGTGAGTTGGCTATATAAGTAGTACATGGCAGGGTGTGTACAGTTCCCATAATGAGGCATATATAATGCCTGGGGCTATGGAGGCAAGAAGCCAAAGGATGTTATTATTGCCCTTATAAATTGTTTTCAAAATAAATAAGATACAGAATGCTTCCCTTTGAAGGACAAAGAAAGAAGACTTGTGCTCTGAATACTGACCGGGAATGGGGGTGGGAGCAGGAAAGAGGAGAAAGAAGAGTGGGTTGGGCTGTAGCCTTTTGATTTGAGTCACTTCTGTTGTGCACATGTGAACTCAGCTTACACATGTTTCTGGGGCCACAGCCAGGCCCAGATATGTCCAGGATGCGAAGGAAGATTGGGGGCTACCTGCTGCAGTGAGCAAAGCTAACAGAGGAAGGGTTTTGTACAGTTTTTATCCTGTTATCCCCAGGAATCCATCCTGGACCAGGCTCTGTAGTTGCACGCACATACACAGTCTCCCAAGAGCTGAAATGGGCAAATTGGTGCTCTTCATTCAGGAGGATGTCCATGACAACCACTGATAACCAATTGACAACCAGTGATAAGACAAGGGGTAATGGGTTCTAACTGGGACACTGGAAGAGGTTCCACTTAAATTTGAGAAGAAACTTCTTCACAGAACACTGGAACAGACTGCCCAGGGGAGTTGTGGAGTCTCCTACTCCGGAGACATTTAAAACCCACCTGGACACCTTCCTGTGTAACCTCATCTGGGTGTTCCTGCTCCTGCAGGGGGATTGGACTGGATGAACTTTTGAGGTCCCTTCCAATCCCTGACATTCTGTGATTTTGTGATTTTATGATTCTGTGATGACCTTGTTGCTGGTGTCCTGAGTGACTGGCTGGAATGTGTCCATCCTTTGGGGCTCCTGGGTTCAGTTCTTCCCGTCTGCTCCTCCACTGCCATGATGGGAAGGTGACCAGGTTTGTCACTTGTGTGGTGAAGATAGAGAAAATCCTGGATCCTATTTTCAAAATTCAGGATGAAACAGCATCTCTTGAAAAGCAGAAGGGTCCTTGTTCTAGGACTGTTCAAATCAGTAAGATGCATCCAGTCAACTTGATGGGAGGTGCCTGTAATGATAATAATTCATAACATATAAGTGCTTTGTATCAGTTGCAAAGTCTTCAGGTTTGGCATTTAGGAGAAGATGAACCCCAGGTAATTACACAGGTAATAATGGAAGGCTGTCCAGTACCTGGCTTTCAAGGTGGGCATAACAAAATGTGTGCAGATAGTTGTGTGGTTTGGCCTTTGTGGAGCATTGGATTTGGAGAGCAAGGCTTGTCCCGTGCTTCAACTGACAAATGCTGGGAACAGCTCTCAAGCGAAAGCTCTTGAAGAAAAGAAATGCCAAGGGTTGGTGTGATGTATGCAAGAAAACTGCAGAGCAAGGTGCTGAGAACATCTTACCTTCAGTGTGGCAATGGGTCATAGTCTGTGGGAAGTAACATCTGTAGAAGCGTAGTAACCCACGGCCGTCCTTAGGTGGAAGGTGATCTCCAAGTTTGCATGTGATTAACATTACATAAAATGCACTGAAAAGGGGAAGGAAACGCCATGAGCCAACACTGTTTTCTGTTGGCCCCTTGGTTTCAGGGACAGAAGGAAAAGATTAAAATCATTACCAATTGGAAAAAAACAGTTTATTCTATGCATTAGCACTGCTGGCAAACACATCTTCACAGATTGGCTCAGAGATCGGCTGTTGTTCTAGTGTGCTTTTATCCTTCCAGAAGTAGCATGAGAAGACCCAGTAGGTGCTTTACACTTTCAGTTGTGAGCTCCCTGGTATTAATAAACTGGATCACTTTCCTGGGCAAGAGTTGGCCCAGTTTTTCTACAGTGTTAACTTTCTGCTCTCTTTTAGGTACTGCTGAATGTACCAGAATGCTCTCAGATATTTACAGAGTTTGGTGTATGATGGGGCAGTATCCAAATAGAGCTGGCAGCTGAAGACACCAAAAAAAACAAAAACCAAAAACCAAACCAAAACAAAAGCTGCTTTGGAAGCAGGAGGAGAAGAAGGGAAATAAAACCAGATCAAAACAACTGTCTCAGCCTTTGACAACAGTGCTGTCTCTCTCTTCCCTGTGATTTCTTGGCTGGTCTTGTGCCTTTCACCTAAAAAGGGAGAGAAGGAATCACCTTCACCCCTAGGGCTAAATTTAGAGGTAGGGCAGCGGATGCTGAGTGGGAACGTGACAGAGTGACTCAGATCAGTCCAGGAACCGCAGATGTGCACATGCCTGTTTGTATAGCTCACTTTGTCATGACAGCCCTTTGTATGACACAGACCTCATGGTAAATGGGAGATAGTGGTATATGTGGGCAGCCCTTCAGTCAGCTCCCAGCTGAGCAAGGAGTAGAGCTGTTGGAAACAGCCCTGGAGATCTTCCAGTGGAGATCACATCTGGACAGAGAAGTGGGAGAGAGGAGTATTAATGAAGTTTGTTGCTCAGTCAGTTCAGTGCAGAGGCAACTGTGTGAAATTCAGCATTCCCATTTCCAGTGTGTGGTTGAACTAGATGACATGGGAGTTGCCTCTTGGAGCAAAAATGCACACATGGTACTGGTCTTGGAAAGTGTTCTTCATTAGTCATGTCAGTAACATCGATAGCTCATCAGCCCAGGATGTGATCTGTTACACCATGATGTTCACCTTTTCTCTTAGCAAACTTGCCCGTTTATACCTCTTTGCCTAGGGAAGGGGACCAGGAGCTTTGCTGAGCCATGGCCTGGTTTGGCTTTCGCCAGCCTGGTGAGACTGGAGGATGAGCAAACACCACTGAAATGGGGATGGAGAGAAATTGAAAGGCACAACAGTTTCATCCAGCTCCCATTGGCGAAGGCTGGTGTCTAAAGCTCTGTTGACTCTAGCAGAGGTTAGCACACATCTCACAGGTTGTGGAGGAGTAGACATCCAGTTTAGGAACAGTTTAGGAACCTCCAGGGTGAGAATCAACTTGCTTAACATTTGGATGGTGCTTTAGCAGTTGGCTTGACCTGGGCAGGCAGTTCGTCTCTGTTCCTTCTGCCTGCAAAGCTGGGGGAGCCATTTCACCAGGAAACAGAGTCCTTAGTGAAGAGGTGTTTCATGAGCACATAGTCCCACAGATTGAGTTTCAGCAGCCCTAATCAACTGGCAAGTGTTTTCCTTGTCCAGGAAGACAAGGGATTTTACTAGTAGTTTGGGGGATTTTTTTAATGAGTTACGACTGTTGCCAGGAGACTCCGAGACTTCAAGGCTCTTCGCCTTGAGCCTGTCCCCAGGAAGATGGTCTAACATGACCAAGAATGATCAGGACCTGATTTCTGCCCTTGATGCAGAGATAAGACATATTAACACTCAAAAAGGAATTAAGTTGATGTTACTGGGAGGCTGAGGGTTTTAAAAGGTAAGAAGTTACTGAGAAAAAGTGTTAGACAACAGTGGTATGATGATCAGAAAATGAGGCAGGAGGGAAGATGGGGGAACTCTGCACGGTTCAGACTCTTTATTTTTTTTTTTTTCTTCCCAGTTTCGTTTGTGGTTTCGCATTTGCAGCTTGTAAAACTGTACGGAAGGAATGTGCAGCTGCGGGCTTTCGCCAAGTTGATGTCAATTTGGGTTAAACCAGAGGTCCTGGAACAGAGCCTCATTGGGACAGTGGGTGACTTACATTAAGACCAGAGCTTTCATTATTCTTCCTTCAATTGTGGTGATTCCTTGGGGACCCCGGTTCCAGGAGCAGGGCCCAAATCCTCTTACACCAGGCACACTGCAAACCAATAACTCCAAGGCAGGCCCTCCCTCTGCGGGCTGGCAGCCCTCGAGATGCTCGGTGTCCTACCATTGTCCTGCTCTGGCCTCCAGCAACGTCCTGTCCTGTCAGCAGCAGCACACGTGCTTCTCAGCTGGACCCCACCAGCGCTTGGGATTTGCTGTATCCAGGATGTTGACCACATGTTTTGTGAGGTGCCCAGCATGTCTTAGGAATGGCACAATGAAGACACTTTCCTTCCCTGGTCCCTGGGGATGCTGCTTCTGGATCATCTCTGCTGTGTGCTTCCTGCAGTCCCTGCATGCAGCCGGCCTGACACGGAGTCCCTGCCAGCATTCAGCACCAGCCAGTGCTCCTCTGCAATCCCGCTTTCCTCCTTGTGCACCCCATTTTGTCTCCGTGCACAGATAAAGAGGCAACCTTCTTCCTTTCCTTCATTCCCATGGTTAAACTGTTCACAACAGCAGCCTGTTTTGTGCAGGAGGATGACTTGCAGTCAAGGATTTCTTTTATTCCTTCTTCCCTCACATGTCAGAGAAATGAGTATACATCAGCATACAGCTGCCTTTCCTCAGGCCACACAGGGCAGGCCTTCTGCAGCATGGTGTTTGTTTGGCCATGTATCTCTCAGCTCTATAGTCTGCATGGCAAAGGGATCTCAAAGGTTTAAATGTGGCCTCACTGTGCCTTCTGTCCACACTGCCAGGTGTACCCTGTCCTTGGCTGGACTCATCTCCCTTCACTGTAGGCCACAAGGTATCAAGTTGAAGACAATGGTCCTTCCTTTAGAGTGAGAGGAGAGAGATTGGGACCTCTGAAATCTAACTCATCCAGTCTTAAATGCATGTTTAACCTTGAAAAGTTGTTCTCAGGCTTGCTCCCCACTTTTTCCACTGCTCACAGAAGATGCCTGCATGAATTGCAAAGGCCATGGTTGTCCTTGGGTCCAGACAACATGGATGAAGGATCTAGGCTTGCATGATCTCTGTGCTTTGTGCAGGTTTAGCCTTGTGTAACCCATGAGTTAGGCTCCCCTTTGAGGCCAGACAGCTCTAACTTATCGTCCTTATCCAAGCTTTGCCTACAGAGGCAAAGCTGGACCTTTCTGGTAGGAGGGGACTAGCTCCCCCAGCTTTGCAGGTGTTCCTTCAGAAGTCAAAGCTGCTTTGACAGCTTGGTCCTTGTCATTTGCTCCTCAAGCACAACCCAAGTTTACAAACCACACTAGTCTTCATATGCCTGTTATTTAGATTCCTGACTTAAACAAAGCAGTATGATTGCTATTACTGCAGGGAAGTCATTTATTCTTGTGGTTTATTTACAGAAGGCAACATGCAACCAGCAAGTCTAACAGCTCACCATTGTTCCCGTATCAGTCCTTGGGTTGGCAACCCTGAGCAATAGCAAACACATCATAAGAAACCACCTTTAATTATTCATATGCTCTCCAGGGGAAACAAAGATGTCTGATGAAGAGGATATAAACAAAATATCTTTGAACTGTAAATCATGACTGCAATAGCTTTGTTCTTTGTTTCAGCAGAGTTTTGTTTTATCTGAGATCATAATTTGTTCTCAGTGATGTACTAGATTAAATTAATTGAGGTTTAGAACAATATCCATTTCCTTTTGCAAGTGCTTTCACTGATGGCATGATCTTATCTGACTTGCTACCCCTGCAGGCTCTGTTTTCCTGACCTCCCCTCAGCATCACATGTTTTAGAGCTGTTTCTTTCTGTTCTCTCTCTCTTTTTTTTTTTTTTTTTCCTCAATGTAAAAAGAGTTGTTATTTCTTGAAAACACCCAATCTCTTTCTCCAGCTATTAATTCTTTGCTATGGAGTACTGATGAGCTCCCTCCCTGAGGAAAATTAGGGTATTTTCACAGAGGGAAATCAATGTTTTCAGACTAGCATCCCCAGCTGAGTGTGCACCAGACTGGCACGGGCATGTGAAGGGATCTCAGTACAAACAAGTCTTTCTGCAGCTCAGAGGTGAGCCCTCCACAGCCAGGTGTCAGCCTTGCACAGCTTAGACCTGCTACCTTGGGGAGACCATGACCCCTCAGCTCTTGAGGCCAGTATCTCCTGGGGAGATGAGATGGATGGAAAGTTTGGGAATGTGCTTTCAGAAGTCCTGAGGAAGATACATTGCTTTGCACTGGAAATAAATAGATGGTCCAACAAGAAACCCTTCATTCCTAGTGTCTTCTCCTACTCCTCGGTGTGCTTGGCAGGAAACAGAAACTTGTTATCACCAGGAAAACACCCTTAATACTTCCATCTAGGACATGTTGAGCAGCTGAGGGAACTGCGGTTGTTTAATCTGGAGAAAAGGGGGCTCAGGGGAGATCTTATCAGTCTCTACAACTGCCTGAAACGAGATAGTGGCAGGGTGGGTGTCAGTCTGTTTTCCCAAGTAACAAGAAGATACTGTCTCAGGTTGCACCAGGGGAGGTTTAAATTGGATATTATGAAAAATTTCTTCACTGAAACGTTTGTCAGGCATTGGAACAGGCTGCCCAAGGAAGTGGTGGAGTCTCCATCTCTGGAGGTGTTTAAAAGACATGTAGATGTAGTGCTTAGGGACATGGTTTAGTGATGGACATGGCAGTGTTAGGTTAACAGTTGGACTTAACGATCTTAAGGGTCTCAGTGGTTCTATGATTCTATTCTAGGTGCCTTTAAGTTGGAAGCCATTTGATCTCTGTGAGGTCTGTTTGTGGTGGGCAGGATGTCCTTGAAAAATACCTTGAATCTGTTGTATTCTGGAGATGTAAAACCCTAGAAACCCATATTTTGACCAAAGAGCAGAGATACAATTTGTTTCAAGAGTCTGATGTTTTATGATGGAGGACTGAAGGAAGTTAAGGTATTGGCCTGGTAGAACATGGCTCAGGCAGGTAGAGAAATGCCTTTTCCTTGGAAAAGGACAGGGATGCTTCTCTGGAGAAAGTGTTGACATCTACTGCAGAGCAGAACTCCAGAATAGTTGCTCTGTTGCTATTTCCATGTGTAATTATTGCATCCTTTTCCTGTACCCCATCTTTAGCACCGGTCATGGCTGGAGGAACAGTTGCAGTCCAGATGAGCCTTTGGTTTGACCAAGTGCTGCCAATATTGTATTCTTGTGGCATGGTCTTTTATGATCTTTCCTGCAGGGCAAGGCAGCACTGCACAAGTGGGAAGGGGCTGTAACCCACTCCTAAGCTGTCATTTCTGTTCAGAGATGACTATCCTGTAACTTGCCAAACTTCCAGACCTCATTGCAAATAGAAGATGGTGATAGGTGTGGAGTAGAGACCAACTAACCCTTTGAAGATCATGGACGTTTGTGTGCTACTCTGAACCCAGCTGCTGTATTTTTCCAAGCCACAGATGACGATGAGCAACAACTGCAGTATGTGGCACAACAGCAGGAATATCTGGATGCCAGAGGAGATTTCCCAGCAGATGGATGGCTGGGCTTGGGGAAGGAGTAAATAATGCAGCCAGAAATAAAGACTCTTCCCCTATAGCATGGGTTAGTCAGCAATCTGGTGGCTACAAAAGACTGGACAATAAAGCAGTGACTTGCAAAGCTTTCAGCTCATGTAAGGAAAGCTGTGAAACAGTAAATACTCAAGGTATGGAGCAGAAGAGCTTGGTCACCGTGTCATTCTCTTGGTGATGTATCACCTGGATGTTGCTGTTTCTGCTGTTCTTTTACCGGCTGGCTCACCTAAAAAGGGAGAAAAGGTATGGTAAGGAGTTTCCACAAACAACGCATCATCTGGAAATTATTTGCTGAGATCTGGTAATGGAGTGTTCTTATAGCCATTCACAATAGGAAAATAGAGGCAAAAATCATGGTGGTTTTGGTTCTCCTGCATATTCTTACAGCTATAATTAGAGCCCTTAAGCTTTAATTTCAAATGAAAAAAAACGCCTGTCAAGGACCTATGCTGCTTAGTTGAGTTAGAAGTTTAATTAAATCATCCTGGTATCACAAAAGTGCAATCCTAGAGACCAGGTTTCTGCCCTCAGAAAACTATTAGCAGCCACTGAAGGCACCTGGCATCATTCACGCCAAACCTTTAGGGCCAGAGTGATCTTGAAGCATTAAGTGGGCTCTCAAGCGCAGTGCTTTCTCCACAGCAGCAGGAGACCCAACAAAGCCCTCCTTTCAACAGGAGTTTGCAGCTATCCCTAAAACAAAATACTGTCAGGGAGCAGAGAAGGCTTCAATTTTGGAGATCTTCTCTCCCTTTCTCTTTTTTTCCTTGACGCTCATTTCTGAAGCAGATTTTTCCCCCCTCCTCACTCCAGCTCACCATATTTATTTTATTACAAGCATTTTCGCTAAAACGATTAACTCAATTTAAAATTTCAACTGTTTCCTTTCCAAGGATTTTAGGAATTTTCATTATTTCCTTTGGGAATTCTGAGACTGCGGTTAGCCAGTTTGGAGTTCAAGACACAAGAAATGCCAGCACAACTGAGGACTTGGCTGTAAAAGCATTTTCAACATGAAAGAATTCCAGCATTTCATAAAAGGAAGTGTAGTACTGAACAGATATGTTGATATAAGTAAGGCCTTAACAAAACGAAAGCCAATCTATTATTGCTTAACTATCAAAGAAATCCGTTTGTAAAGGTGCTAAGCCCTGATGGAGGAAAACAAAACCTGTCTATTTATTTGTTGTGCATTTAAATGGTTTATGTATGATTAAGGAGCGAAGCCAGTGTTACTGAGCTGGCCACGGTTTTGGAGCTCTGTGGTTGTAGGCAAATATTAGTAAAAGGGTAAAACTTCTTCTCTGCTAGGAAGGGTTTGCAGAGTTTAGCAGGACTGTTATTTAAAACAGCTCTTGCTAGCCAGAGGAGAATAGGTGTTTTTCTGAAAGGTGGCCCTAAAAAATAGAATCGTAGAATAGTTTGGGTTGGAAGGGACCCTCCCAGCTCCCCCAGTGCCACCCCTGCCATGAGCAGGAACATCTTCACCAGCTCAGGTTGCTCAGAGCCCCGTCCAGCCTGGCCTGGGATGTCTCCAGGGATGGTTCAGCCACCACCTCTCTGGCCAACCTGGGCCAGGCTCTCACCACCCTCAGGGACAACAATTTCTTCCTCATGTCCAGCCTGAATCTCACCTCCTTTAGTTTAAAACCATCACCCCTTGTCCTATCAAATAGACTCTCTCTGTGCTGGTTCTGACCTCCAGATCTAAGCGACCAATTCTGACCCCATCAGACCCTGTGGATGTAGGCTTATCTTGGCCTGCTGTTGCAGTGATAAGCCCTGTGGATCTTCCTGTTTTGCCTCATGGCAATGTTTTGAGCCATATCTTGGGTGTAGTGTATAGTGTCACTCTCTACTGCAGATTTGTGCTGTGCTTGCAAGGTGAGGAGGGAGCCCCAGGTCAATAAATCACCCTTGGGGCTGATGCTGGTGGGTAAAGCCAAATTGCTTTGGTTTCCTCTTCCTGGAGTAAACAAAGTGCTCCTGGCTCAGCCGTGGTGAGATTCTTCTGCAGGAGCCAGGGCTAGAGATACCCACATCAGCTCTGCACGGATGTGGAAATCTCTCCCCAGGGGGAATCAGTAGCAGAAAGCTGTCCCATGGATTCAGCCTGTGCATGCTGGAGTGGTCCCAGGATGTGGCTATGCCAGGGGCAAGCACTTGACCTCACATGTGGGGCTGCTCAGTCTCTCTTTTGGACCTATGGACAAGTCCGCATCATGTGGCCCTTTCCTATCCCATGGCCTGAGTAACACAACTCCTTGAGAGCTTTGCAGGGTCAGGATCCTGCCTTTCTCATTTAAGGAGCAGGGAAACAGAACAGTTGTGTTACCAGGGGGTCCAAGTGGTGCTGCTGTAATTATAACAGCCTGTGCCTTGTCTCATCCTTCTCTCCCTAAAACACACCGGGGAGGTAGAAGGAGCATGCTGTTTCTTGACCATGCCACTGAGGACTGGAAAGGCGTGTGAGCAGAAGACGGGCATCTCAGGATGGTTGGAGAGGTGTCGTGCTTTGGCTAATGTCTTTTTTGGCCAACATCTGCTAGTCAGGACAGGGGCTTGGAAACTGGAGATACTTCACTTGTGAACTTCACTCGGGTCTGCTGAAGCACTGATAATCCTGCTGAAAAGTGACTAGAAATCCTAGCTGCACAATTCTTCCAGCTTCCCTTTAAAAAAAGGATGCCAATGTTGTAACATAAACAGGATGCCGGAGTCTGATCCAGCGCAGTTCCTGATGGAAACGAGCGTGCTCCCATGCTGTTCTGACACACCACAAGCCACGATGCTTGTCAGCAGGATGACAGTCCTGAGCGGCAGCTCATTTCCCTCTGCTCTGGGAGTTACATCGCCCTAAAATGAGGCCCTGATACAGCCCAGCACCAACACAAAAGTTTACATCTTGCTGATGCAAGAGCTTTGCTGAGCAGCAGTGTGTCTGTTCTGGGGCTGATGTCTCCGCTTTCTCTTTATTACTTCTCCCCACTTTGCCATCAGTGGGGCAGTACCTGCTAGAGATGGGAAAAGCAAAAAAAAGGGCTTTTTCTGCAAGTTTTTAGAGCCAATGTGCCAATTTGGATCCTCAGTCTTTGGGCTCCCATTTTGCCATCTCACCAAAGCACCTGGTTTACTGACCCTCCAGCCCAACACCCTCTTTTTGCGAATCAGCTCCATTTGTGGAGCCTGTAGCTGCTCCCCTAAAAACGATCATTCAGAATCATTCCTAGAATAAAAAAACTACGACACACCAAATCTTGCAGCCTGGGCCCCTGCTCAGGAGGAGTTTTGCGGAGCCAGATGTGCTGCCACCAGCAAGGGACACAAACAATAGGGACTTGGTGGGGGGCAGAACAACGGGGCTGGCAGCAAGCGCTCAGCTCAGGAAAGTACATGGGAGCTCTGGAAGCCAGCGACTGGGCACACATACCTCTCCAGAGCCTGAGAAACTGCAATTTAACCGAGTCAGGCAGATATCTGGGTGATTTTCTCCAAGTAGAAAGTGTGCTCCTAGCAAAGGGCACCAAACGTCCCAGCAGATGCATCCTCAGCCCCCAGTGCAGAGCTGGGGGACCCTGTGGAGTGGTTCTGAGGGGTCCCTGAGCTTGTAGGAGGGAAAACAGAGGCAAGACCCCATGGAGAGTGATCCTGGATGGGCTCTTGGGCCTAAGCCCAGCTCTGAGCACAGGCAGTGGTGGTCATGGCCAGGAAAAGGTTTTGCCAAGTTCTCCCTGTATGTTCACACATGGGAGAAAAACACATGCGATTTGTCAGAGACAGCTTGGAGAGCCCCCTGTTAATGTGATCCCGTGGGAAAGGTCTTTCTGTTCTCCATTCAAAGTCTCCCCTCACCTTGAGTGGCATCTCTGATGGCAAACAAACATGAAGGAAGGTCAGAGTTAAAAAGAAATAAAAAATAAATGCAACAACCAAGCCCCAAAGGAGGCCCCATACTTTTTTTTTCCCCTTCTTCTCCTGGCACTAGAATTGCAGGTAATCCTGGTTTTATTTTCCTGTAACTAAAATTGATGATGATGTCATGTGTGTGGCTGAGCAGAGTAGTTTTCCGACTGGGCAAGTGAAGCTCGAGGATGTGTTTAGTTATAATTTATTCACAGCAAAAAAAAGCTTTGGGGCCAGAAGTTGGGCCGCACTGTAGAGCAGATCAAAAGCCAACAGGGCACAGGCCTGCTCTGGCTGGCCCTGAGGCTTTTTGCCCAAAACCAAGGCTTTTGGCACCAAAATCCAAAGGACCGTCCATGCGGGAGGTGGAAGTCACAAGGGACTAACAACTCCCACTTTAGGGGTTTGGGATACCCCTATTTAAGGTCTGTGAGTAATAGGGCTGTCTGGCCACCAGAAAAGGTAATAACCACTCATTAGAGCCCTGGCAATTAAGTGAGAAGATTTGCATCTCAGTTAATGGCCACCAACAGCCAAGTTGGAGTTTTGTTTTCACATCGTAGGAAAAATACTAAGTGCCAAGCCATGTGGTAAACCAAAATAGCTTATGAAGTGTGCAGGTTTTGGGATATGGATAAGGATGAACCAGGAAGAAAAAAAAAAGAGAGTGGTTTTATATATAGATACAGAAAACCGAATAAATCACGTGACTCAGCCCAAAAAAAACTTCAGTGAAAAGTTTGTGTCTGGGACTAAGAGCACTAGTCATTGCTTTAACTATGTATGGTATGTTCTCTTTTTGAAAAATGTGTACACCAAATATTTCAGCCTTTTCTCATGGAAGGATCCGGATGGCAAAAATCTTTCAGTATTATTCAAATGTTAGCCTTTCCAGGACGATGCTGGCTGGCCAGCTATTTCCTATAGTTCTATATTTTGCTGCCTGTACCTGCATGGTGTCCCCTTTGACTCTGTGCAGGTTTTCTACGGGGTCTTTTGGAGGAATATTCTTTCTCCTATTAATGGGGCTGAAACAGGGGCCTGATCTGAGATGCATCTGGTTTTCTCCTGTGATTTCTGCTGGGCCTGGCTGAAAAACTTCAAAATATTTAGATGGAGTTTAGTGTGTTTTGAGGCTGTCAGACTTCACCTGCTCTATTATAATTTGATTCCCCACCGGGATGGTTCCACAGGGGACTTTGGGAAGGTTTTGGTGTGATGTAGCTCTTTCACGAGTGCCCCATCATGGGGACAAGTAGAGTTCACGTGGTGTGAATGTACCCAGTCGACATCACTATAAAATTGTAGAATCATAGAACAGTTTGGGTCGAAGGGACCTTCCAAGCTCATCCAGTGCCACCCCTGCCATGAGCAGGGACATCTTCACCAGCTCAGGTTGCTCAGAGCCCCGTCCAGCCTGGCCTGGGATGTCTCCAGGGATGGTTCATCCACCACCTCTCTGGCCAACCTGGGCCAGGCTCTCACCACCCTCAGGAGCAACAGTTTTTTCCTCATGTCTGACCTGAATCTCCCCTCCTTTAGTTTAAAACCATCACCCCTTGTCCTGTTGCAACAGGCCCTGCTATAAAGTCTGTCCCCATCTTTCTTATTGGCCCCTTTTAAGTACTGAGAGGCCACAATAAGGTCCCCCCGGAGCTTCTGTTCTCCAACTGAACACCCCAGCTCTCTCAGCCTGTCCTCCCAGCAGAGCTGTTCCAGCCTCGGATCATTTCTGTGGCTCCTCTGGCCTCTCTCCAGCAGGTCCATGTGTGTCCTGTGCTGAGGACCCAGAGATGGATGCAGAACTTCAGGTGGGGTCTCACCAGAGCCTGAAGCCTCATGGGAGAGGCATGAAGGCTCATGGCAGCTCCCCTAAGCCAGTGCAGGACCCAGGATCCTGGCATCCCAATTGTTCCTACATTTTTCTTAGCATTTTGCCCTGGGACACCTTTTGCTGCAGTCTCAGTTATCTGCTGTCTGGGCAGCTCTGTAAGAGTCATGCAAGGGATGCTGAGAGCACGATTTGGCCCCCGGTCTGTCAGGTCTATGGATAAACCAAGCTCTGGACTATTTATATAAATGGATAGAGGGCTCTCCAGAACTTCCAACATTCCCAACTGTCCCAACACAGCCACCAAAAGGGACATGATGCAGGAAACACATGAATAACGCCGCTCATCATTTCTGCAAAAAGTAGATAGCAAAATTAACCCAGCTGGGCTTAACCTGTCACAGACATCCAAATGGCAGGTAGCACCACTGAACAGGCTGAATGTAGGACCGAGTTCAGGAGATCTGCTCACTTGCTCTGGTGCTGCCATGAATTGTTGTGAAGCTTTTGGGAAGTCACGTTGTGTCCTTGCCAATAAAATGGTGATAATGACATGGAGTGGCTCAGCATGTGCTTTAAGTTCTGTTGACAAACAGTGGTGTAAAACCAAGGTATCACTCTGTTATTATGGGTCTCAGTCAGAAAACTTTACAAAGAAAATTTTGCTCATTTGTTTGTTTGTTATATTTCTAACTAAAATAAGCTTCTTTTAAAAACTGGAGTTATGGATTAGGCTCAGCAATTATTCACCATTCTTCATTTACAACCCCAACCCTTCCAAAAGAAGCAGTTGTTAAAATATTTTAATTGATCAAAAGCTATGTTGTGCTGGTAATGTTGCTTTGAGGACCTTTGATAAATACATAAGAAAAGCAATTTCTCAAATTATGTTTGGTTCTCCCCTGTATAAACAAGCTGGATCGCCTTGCCTGAGCTGGGATTTTGCAGGGCATGGAGCCCCCTGACTTTGCATGGTGGCTTTGCACCCCTGTGGCTTCTTTTGCTGCTCTGAACAGCATTTGGGACTTGCAGAGACTTTGCTACACTGCGGGAGCTTCATCAGTGCCAGAGTCCTCCGTCTAGACAAGCCCTTAAACCTGATTGCTTCATTCCATTACTGATAAAAAGCACTAGACATGGGAATGAGTTTTCCTCTTCATCTTTTTTTTTCTTCTTTTCTTTTCCCCTTATATCCCCGAGGAAGGAAGACTTGATTTTTTTCTGACCCACCCAAAAGAAACCACAGCAACCACAACTGCAATTAGATATATATATCTTTTAAAAAAAAACCAAACCTTTCTGGCAATTCTTTCGCATTCTTTTTTAAGCTTCTTTGCTACATGTAGAACAATAAATGATTTTAAAATGAAACATAAAGGCATCTGTTTGCACTATATTTGAAATTAAATTGGATAAAGCTGAGAAGGAGCAGCTAGTGACTAATACCAAACAGTGCCCAAGTAATAGTATGACGAAGTTAATAGGACCCAGTTAAGCAAAGTTTCTTCCTAAAGCAGGAAAGACTCCTTTTCTTAGCTTCCTCTAAATGTCACACTGACTTTTTGCAAGATGAGGCCAAAATATTTATTTTCTGAAGTTATTTTTGGTAGAGAATTGTTTTAGGTTTTTTTTCCCCCTTTGTCCTAAGAACACAACAAAGCCAATTAGCATCTACACCAGGGGATTATTGTCTGGTGACTTGGCTGATACAAAGCCATCACCAATATAAAATTCTCACATCAAAGTATTTCAGTGACTTACTGGAGAAAACGGAGCACAAACCAGAAGTGACGGAATAGAAACATCTGGATGTTTTGCTCGGTTTTATCCCATCTGCCTATTCATTTAAATTGCTCGTGCTCTATTATTGTTTCCAAGGAGGCCAGGCTCTAACTGGTTGATGGTTTGGGGGTCAGAAGACGAAGAAAAAAAGTGGATTTGTGGCGAGACAAAATGCTGTGCTCTGGGAGATGGTCTGTGACCGTGGACATGGGATGTGGTAGGTGGGTGGGTGGTGGATGCACTTGATGAGTTTCACAGAGGGGCTGTGGCATTGCATCCATGGTGAGAGGTCCTCTGCCCTCAGCCCATCTCTCCCAAAAAGCTGGTTATCTTTCATAGTAGTTCCTGATATTGAGACACACATGCAACGGGTGTCTGCCTTTCCAACAAACTGCCCTAAGAGGTGGGTTTGGAGCCTGCAGTCCTCATTTCTGCAGTCGTCCCATCATCTGTAGGCTCCTGGAGGGAGAGCAGATAACCAGGAAAGCAGCTGGCAGCTACGGTTACAGCCGCAAACCTGCCGCTGAGAAACACGGTGTTGGATTTGATCTTATCGTCTCCACAATTAAAAAGGAGTATCAGTTCCACAAAGCCCACAACCACAGCACTGCTGTAATTACAGCGGTCTTGCAGCGCATTCATACTGTAGGGTTATTCCTGTCCTACCAGCTATAAATTATGTACTAAATACGACTCATAATGAAAAAAATGGCATCCTCAGAGCAGCTACCAAGAACATTTTAAGTGCTTGGTTATTACAAAATGATGGAGCATTTGTAATGAGCCCATTGTTATGGTTTGGTTCTCTTTTGCACTCAGAGTGGTGGTGGTAGCAGGGAATTTATCCTTTTATTTTCATATGTTTCCATCTTTTTTAAGGCTTTTAGCACTCAATAAAGCTTAGATTTTCATGACAATATTCAGACAAGCTAGTTAATGAATCTGAGTCTTTAGCAATCGCAAACTGACTTTAAGTGAAATTTATATTCTGAATCTGAATATATTTAGTCCATTGTAACTCTAATTTTTTTATCTGTCTGCCTCACAAATCAGAAGTATGAGCAGAGGAAGTGCCCATAAGTGACCCTGGGGCTATTTCCTTATTTTTTTTTAGGCAAAAGAGAAAAATATAGTGATTATTCATCAGAACTGAAGGCCTCTGTGAGATCTGGGTATACGTTAGCTGTTTCTGTTCTCTCTAAGATAGGTCCTTGAAACTGCAACATCTATACTATTGCCTTGACCTGCTTATATGGGAAGACATTTCCAAAATGGAGTTAGGGAGAGGCTGTCCAAGATTAGGCATTGGTGGATGCAGATGTGCTCAGTGGGAAATCCACTGTTTTCCTGAACCTAAATAGTTTTGGTGTCAAACTGATTAAAAAGAAAGGGAAATATAGTTCTCATGGGGCATTTTGGGGTATTTTGCTATGACTGTTTGTGCTTTCAAAGTTTCATTGCTGTTATGCATAAAGATTTCTATTAAACATCATCTTGTGCCTCAGAGTTGGGGCAGGAGTTGGTTTGTGAAAACTTAGATTAATGAGCTGAAAATGCTCTTTTGAGCTGAGAGATGATTTTGGCTCTTTCCCTCCACTTTAAATTCAGTGCTAAGGACCAGCCTGTGACAGGGCAAGTAGCAGGAGCCGCATCAGTGCTGTCTTTTCTTTTAAACTAATTAATCTTGAGGGTTAACATGGGCGACCCACTCAGCTCTTGATTGCTGCAAGTTGGAGTTCTATGAATTCTGAGCATACACTTATAAATGAAGCTGTGAAAATGCACAGGAATGATAGGGTGAAGAACAGAAAAACAACAGTGATTTTTTTTGCTATCATGCCAAGAAAGGGCAGGCAGAAGACTGGCCTCTGGTGCCTTCTTTATGCAAGGAATGGGTATTTTAAAACTTGAAAAAAAAACAGTTACAGAAGAAAACAATATGCAGGTAGAGGAGGGGGTTTTGTTGAGCCAATCTGGCCAAACTTCTTTTCCTTCTTTAAAAGCAAAATGGAATACAAAGAAAAAGGAAAAGAAAGAGAGAAAGAGAGAAAGAAAGAGAGAAAGAGAGAAAGAGTGAAAGAGAGAAAGAGTGAAAGAGAGAAAGAGAGAAAGAAAGGAAGAAAGGAAGGAAGGAAGGAAGGAAGGAAGGAAGGAAGGAAGGAAGGAAGGAAGGAAGGAAGGAAGGAAGGAAGGAAGGAAGGAAGGAAGGAAGGAAGGAAGGAAGGAAGGAAGGAGAAAATTATGTTCACAGAATGACATAAATATCAGTGGGAACAGATCTCTGCAGGTCTGTGGGTTCTGCTTGAAATGGGATCCGATCAGAGATCACTGTAGCCTTGAAAACCTCTGTGGATGGAGATTGCCACCACCTCCTGAGTGACTTGTCCCAGTGCTGCACCACCTCCTGATGACGGCATTTCTCTTAATGTTGAATCTGAACCCCTTGTGCTTCAAGACCTTGTTATAGTGCCTGCCCTTACTGAGAAGAAGCCCTGATAAAGCTATATTTGTAGCTTTTCCAGTTTCTCAATATCCTTCAGGAACTGAGGGCATGTCAAAAACTGGACACGATTTACCAAGTATGGGAGTTTGTGCTGTACTATTGGATCTGTGGGATCTACAAGGAAAACAAGACTGGGGTGTATCCAGACTCTTCACAGAGAAGGGACACCAAAATTCAGAGCAAACTCCCCCCCACAGTTGTTCCTTGTCTGTGTTGCTCCTTATGGGTCTCAGCTGGGGTGGTTTGGATGTGGGTTTGGATGGCAGAACTGTGTTTGGGTTGGATCTGTGAAGTTTGTAGCACTCCACTAGAGCAAGCTCTTTGTTCTAGCAAATGTACAAATAAGCAAGCAACCAAACAAAAACAGAAACGGAGAGAAAGTCTGAGCTGTTCCACCAGCAATGGGATTAATAAGTCTCAGTTTCCAACGGTTTGTGATTCGAATGTGAGTCCCCATGTGGATTTGATGATATTTCATAAGAGTAGATCTCCTGCTTCAACTTTTCTCTCTGGCCAGCCTTTTAATTTTTCACTGACCTTGTAGGAACTTAACATCTTGAAGACCTCATCAAACCCAACCGAAAATGGCCAGGGAATTCCACAGTAATTGGTGAGGAGTGACAGGCAGATGGACATGTAATCTGATCAAACAGGCCCTTGTCTCTGCAAGAAGCTGGGCTGAAAGAGAGTGGGTGGAGGTCATAAGATACCTATGTGAAGCCTGTATTTGTTAACATATATAATAGATGGGTCCCTGTCTGCCTCTCAGCAGAAGAATTTTTTGTTCTCTTCATCAGAGGTGTTGTGATTTTTAAGAAGAGGATCAATTGAGAAAGTAGAATATGTTAGATGGGAAGGAGTTTGTAGATTTGGGACCATATTTGTTCATGCTTGGAAATCACTGACCTCAAGGCTGATAAATAATTTGTTTAAGAGTTTCAAGGGAAAAAAAAAAATCTTAAAATAAAAACAGTGGATGGGGGAAAACTGTACATGAAGAAAAAGGATTAATTTTGTCTGAACCAAGACAGCCATTTCCTTCCTTCCAGCTGAAAACCATGAGGCAGAAATTGCAATTTCAGGAAAAAAACACATGAAATGAAAAGCATGTCCGCATTCGTAAGTGGCTGCTCTGACACAAGGAGCGAGATGGTGGCAGGAAAAGCCAGTCTGAGTAAGATAGCAAACAAACAAACAAAAGCACTTTGAAGGTGGGTGGCTTCCATGTCAGGCTGTTTGCCATTGAATAAAACAAAGTCATTCTGTGGTTTGTAATTTAGCGGATGAAATGGGAGCGTATGGGCCTTTGATGATGGGTGTGGTTATACGGCATTCAGCAATTTGGAGTGTCCTGCTAAGTATGGAGCAGTCCCTATTGTAGCACTCTAGTCTGGCCTGAGAGATGCCCAAAGTGTGAGTGGGGTGTCATCTAAAGTGAAATCAAATCTCTTCAAAGCAAGAAGGAGCTAAAGCAGAAACAAAACAAAACAAAACAAAACTAAACTAAAAGCCCCCCAGAAACCCCCCAAAACCCCACTCTTGTGAGCCTGTGGAGATAAACTTGTGGGTTAAAGGCTCTGCCTGGCTACTCTTGCTCTCTTCTCCTCAGGAGCTTCCCAAAGAAGTCATTGGCACGGTGGTGCTTCCCAGCATGGGGTGACAAGGAAACAATGAGTCAGGTGAAGAGTCCCAGAAGAGCGTTTCATAAGCCCTTGGAAGGGAAACCGTGCAGCGCTGCCTGAAATAACTCTGGGGTTGAGAAGCAGAGAACTCGGAGAGAAGCAGCCAAAGCACACTGGCTTTGAAGAACACGGCCAAGCACGGTGAGGGAAGCACAGGACAGGGTGATGAGCTTACCCATGAGGATGACAGGAGATGCCAGGTGTCTTACAGGGCCAGGTTCAGTAGGGGTCACCCCAAATCCTCTGTTCTCTGAGTCCTTGGCCACAGTGATGGGGGTAGAAGCAAAGACAGAGGTATTGAGGTGCTCGTAACATGCTTTAGGCTTGCACATGGGGCATGGAAAGAGGTAGACCAAGATGACCACCGGTGAGGACACACCACTTGTACCTGCCAACCACCTTGTGTCCCTGCGTGAGAAGGAGGGCAAAGAGAAAGGGGTGAGAGGGAAGGGAGAAGGGAGGCTTGCAGCAGGGTTCATCCTGCTAAGATCAGTGTCATCCCAGCTCACCTGGGAAGAGGTGGAAGAACCCCACCATGTCATCCAAGAGGGATTGAAGCATGGCATTTATATTCAATGTTAGCATAAATGAAGAAGTGCACATTGAAGAAGAATACAGGGCTTCAAAAGCAGCCTGGCAACTTTTCCAGCCCAATATTTTGTATTTATTATCTCTTTATATGCAAGTCACCTAAAATGATCACCTTTTATGGTCATATTAATAGGTGTTTGATACATTTTGGAGACTGGAGCTTTCAGCCTAAACCATACAAGCTCCCTCCTGTGGTATAATTAAGGTGTATCAAGCAACTATGTATGTTAAAATATGCTCCATAATTCAACACAGGATAGAGTCATCTGCCATGTCAGGACTCATACATAAGAAATTCAGCTGTGCATCTTGCACTGACAGTGTAAGGATCAGTTACAAGATTGGGGTTTCATTTCTTTGCACGATACTGTGACAGAAGAAAAAGTAAGCTGTAGAATTTAAAGTCAATCCAAATTGTATAAATAGGCACTGCAAAAATTCAGAGCTGCTGCTAACCACACATGGTTTAGGCTGGACTTCTAACTGACATGGCAGCTCCTTGCTAGTATAGGTGCTTCCAAGCCAAAACATGGCATTATTGGTCATATGGTGTGTGGAGAGCACCAACTGTCCTTGCTCTAATTGCAGGGAAGGGATTGAGGATTAGGAGTTCTCTGAGTTCAAGAAAACTGAGAGCTTGATGTCGTCTCTACGTACTTCAAAGGCTGTGTTTCTCTACAACTCATTAATTTGGGTTAGAAATCTCACAAAAGCCAGTTTTCCAGAAATTCTGTGTTCTGCTTTACCCAGATGTTGGCAATTGCAAGTGACAGCAGATCTTGGTCTGAGCTGGAAAAAAGTACAGAGGCAGACAAATACGATATTGGTGTCCTTTAGTAAGCAAAAATAAAGATCTTTGACCAAAAGAGTGACTCCAGTAGGTAGCACCTCAAGAGGATTTGTGACCCTTTCTGTATATCAGCCCCAAGGTAGGATCCAAGGACACAGGCCCCCAAATGGGTATAAGGATGCAGTCTGCTCATACTGAGCTACCAGGGGTCAATTAACACAAATGCAGAAGTTTATAATACATGTGCCCATGATTCACATGCCTGTAGTGTAGATTGCCAAAAACACACTTCAACCTTCAAACTCGTGATTTTGACTTCGAGAAAAAACTTAGTTCACCCTCTTCAAATCAATGCTGTCCAGGAAGAAGATCAGACCTGTGGGAAGATGTTAGACACAAAAAGCTATGAAGAAACTCATCCCTGCCTGCCAAGACCTGGCCAGCTCTGAGGAAGCTTATGTGAGGCAGGGAGAAATGTGTGATACATCTTGAAAGAAAACTTGAAAGGGCAAATTCATACACTGATACCTCACTGCATCACATTGTGGAACTTCTGACCACAGCTACTGGGTTTAATGTTACTTCTCCTGACACCAATGTCCAACCCCCACTCCCCAGGGTGTTTCAGCCCCAAGACCTTCTATAACTGGGAGTTTAAACAAGTTTAAACAAGTCACGCGACATTTCTAAGCCACAGGCCACCTTCTGTCAGGTGGCACAGCCTAGGGACAAGGTCTGGCACTGATGTGGAAATCAGGAAGAGATGGGCCACAACTCGGGGCAACTTGGGTCATAGAATCATTTTGGTTGGAAGAGACTCTCAAGATCATCAAGTCCAACCATAACCTAACTCTAGCACTAAACCATGTCCCTAAGAACCTCATCTATATGTCTTTTAAACACCTCCAGGGATGGTGACTCCACCACTGCCCTGGGCAGCCTGTTCCAATGCCTGACAACCCTTTCCTTGAATAAGTGTTTCCTAATATCCAATCTGAACCTTCCCTGGTGCATCCTGAGTTAATCAAAGACTGAGTCTGCTGTCCTCTGGAAATATCACACTCTCAGAGGGTGGTAACGTTCGAGTCGCCTTGGATCATTTCCAATGCCTTGCCATGGCAGGAGGCGATACCAGTGAGCGGACAGCCCAGGTCTCAAGAGTGTTGCATCAGATCCTGGTTCTGATGTTATTTTGCTCAGTAGTTTTGGTCTATACACTTCAATTTTTCTATGCCTCAGTTTTCCTGGGTGCAAGGCAGAGATAAACAATGCAGTTTTCAAGCTGAATTGCATTGAAATTGGTGAAGTCTCACCTGTGTGAAGGCACTAGCTGTAAAAAAAAAAGAATCGGGCCCTTTCCCTTGGGAGGCAACATTACAAATTCCATTTAGATTATTTAAAAAACATAGCGATTTGGTTACATAACTAAATCCAGGGCAGAATGAACCAGAGTATTTTGCTTAAAAGGCCAACATGTAAACTAGCTGTTTTGCTTAAAATAAACAGGACTCTCCAGAGGACAGAATTTCTCACAGTCTCCTCTGGGCTGGCCATGTTCCTGCAGGACATTGCTCCAAAGCTAAAGGTTTAGATGCTCTGCAGCCTATGGTGATATGAACATGTACCGCCTCCAGCTGGAGAGAAAAGTTGAAGGTTATTAACTTTTCTCAGACAGGATGAGGCCTTCAGAGAGAGTGATTCTGACTGCACAGCAACAAGTGGTACGTTAAAAAGTCTGTGCTGATATTCATTATGAAATTACGCCATAGGTAGTATCCCATGCTTTGCTTCAAACTTCTCTCAGGAAAGTCGTTAAAATAAAGTAGCATGTGGCTGCAAAGCTTTTAATTTCAGCGAAGCGCTTGGATTTGCCAGAGATACCCATGGCTGTTCTTCCGCCTGACTAGATAGACCCCTGTCTTCGTCTAGAGTTCTCTGCTGGCAATGTCGCAGCACCCTGCTAGAAACGTGATGTTCTGTCACTGTAGCACAGGGCTTAATGAGGCTGGAGAAATGGATTCAGTGAGTTGAACATTGGGAAACAAATCAGAGCAGCATATAGCCAGGCAGCCATTTCTTAGGCAAAGCCAGATGCTTTAACAACCCTCTGAGAAATGTCAACATACCAAAACAGCCCTGCTTAATCCCTGCCTAGAGACAGTGTGTAGATACTTCAGGTATCAGTGCTGGCTGGAAGAGGGAGGGTTGGGGCTATATCTGACATAGGTAAAGGATGGCCCATTTCTTTCTTCCAGTTCATGTTTATTTGGCTTTTATCCTGAGTGTTTTCCCATTAGACATATTTCAGTAGTAGCTTTTGACAGATCATGGAGGGAGAATCACACCTTCTGGTATAGGCATCCATCTATCCAACACTGATCTGAGAAACAGCTGTGTGCTGAGACGGGTCCGGTGGAGGAGGGTTATCTGCAGAGGGTCGTGGTTGCTCCACTGCAGCCTATAGCCAGGCTGGGGGTTCTTTTGTAAAGGGGGAGCAGTCTGGGCTGCTATTTTTCATAGCAGGGAGAGGCAAGTAAGAACTGTGGGCTACAACAGCTATTTGCTTTCATAGGACCCTGATGCTGAGAGCAGCTTGAGGGGGAAGCAGGACACCTTGCAAGAGGCAAATTTATACTAACCTATACCTACAGAAACATCTTCCCATCACCATCAGTTCATGAGGGACATTAATGTCCCAAAGCTAGGCCTTTGGGTTGCTGTTTATCTTTATTATTGTCTTTTCTGGCATCTGCATGAATCCTTCCTTGGCTTTCTCTGGAAACAAAATTTCTGACCTTAAATACTACGTTCAGCTGGAGAGCTGGTAGAAGAGACAAGGACCCAGTGAGGGTCAGTGTCTCCTCCTGGGCCAGTCCTGCTAGCAGCCCAACTAGAGTTACTATGGCTTCAAGCCACGGAGAGGATGTAGGAGGGTCCTCCACATGCGTGGGTGGCAAGGGGGGCTGCAAGCACTGCTGAGAGGTGTCGCAGAGGCACGCAACATCAACTGTTAACAAAGCAGGTATCACCAGTACATTACTTATGGAAGCAGATGTTTGAAGTTTTTCTCAGCCCACAGTGTCTAGGCGGTCTGGTGGTGGATGTGCAAGGGCACAAACAATCCATTTGTCTCAGCATTGTAGCATTCTTTGGTCAGAGAATAATTCTGTATAATATCGTAATTAAGGCCGTGTTTCAGCGTTAACAGAAAATTCAGCTTGGACTCCTGTGACTCAGCACTGCGGCATATTACCCCCGCTCAGCTCCCTGCGAGCCATTGTCTCTTAAATTCGAAACAGAAGGTTGGAAAAACAGAGAACCCTGACCTTTTGGGAAGGATGGGCTTTGCACCACGCAGAGGGGCTGGTGGGGGGAGGAAGCCTCCAATTCAGTTTACCAGCGAGGAGCTGAAACAGAGCAGCCAAAAGGATGTGGTTGAGAAAGCTGAGGGCAGCGTGGCCATGGGCGATGACTTGTGTGCATGGCGGGGAGCTGGTGAGAGGGATGTAGGTGCAGCGGTGGATTCACTGAAAATAAGGCTGGAGCCTTCGCTGTCCTGTGGGTCTCACATTTGGCTCAAATTCTCCCACAGACTGCACCAGGAGTCCCAGGTGGACATGCAGGGTGCTTAGGCAGTACCTGTGTGAGAGTTCGGAGGCTGCAGAGCATTTGCTGTGGTGGTTTTCATTTAAAAAGAAAAAAAATAATTCAAAAAACCAAAGCCAAACTCTAAAATAATAATGTGTTGAATTAATTCTGTTATCCGGGAACACTCAGTGTCTAGTGGTGAAGTCTCAGGAATGTGATGCCGCTGCTTCGCAATTCATGCTCGCGGAGCCTGGGGGTGGTGCATTGTCTTCCAGTTACATGCTGAGGGCCTGGGAAGACGGAAAATGCATGTGCATCTCACAGGAAAGTCAAGATGTCTGTGTTTTTTGGTCACAGGCAAAGGATTAGTAAAGCACCATTAACCCTACTATAAAAACACACCAGCTAGGGCTTCTTTCATCCCAAACAGAGTTTATAAACAGACCCTTATCACTCAGAGAATGTTTATCTTCATGTGCTATAACTGGATTCCAAGAAAACAACAGTAGCTAATGAAATTAAATATGATATTTGGAGGTAAGTTTTCTCCATTTAACTAACTACGCATGCGTGTATGTGTGCATGTGTGTGTGTGTGTTTAAAAAAAAGTAGCAACATTAGGATTTGGTTTAGCCTAAGCTTCCCATTCCAACTATAATTTAGAACTTTATTTTAGAAGTCTGACTGATACATGTGGAAAATCAGGAATGAGGTCTTCTCTCTTCTCTTCTCTTCTCTTCTCTTCTCTTCTCTTCTCTTCTCTTCTCTTCTCTTCTCTTCTCTTCTCTTCTCTTCTCTTCTCTTCTCTTCTCTTCTCTTCTCTTCTCTTCTCTTCTCTTCTCTTCTCTTCTCTTCTTTCTCTTCTCTTCTCTTCTTTCTTCTCTTCTCTTCTCTTCTCTTCTCTTCTCTTCTCTTCTCTTCTCTTCTCTTCTCTTCTCTTCTCTTCTCTTCTCTTCTCTTCTCTTCTCTTTCTCTTCTCTTCTCTTCTCTTCTCTTCTCTTCTCTTCTCTTCTCTTCTCTTCTCTTCTCTTCTCTTCTCTTCTCTTCTCTTCTCTTCTCTTCTCTTCTCTTTCCCTCTTTTCCCCTTTCTCCCTCTCTTCCCTTCCCAAGCCAGCTCAGAAAAGAAGGTTTTTCAGACTGTGCTCTTGGAGGATTCTGAACACCATCATAATTTATGATCACTCACTTTAGAAGCGTTTAACAGCAGCAGAAACCTAATTACAGCCTCCCTGGTTGAGTGCAGTATCCTTTGGGGCTCCGGTTTTAATTGTTTTCTATTTACATTCAAGTTTCCAGGGGCTAACTGCCTAGCAAAGACCCCCAACTAACCTCTTCTACTAAAAGCTCCATTTAATCTTAATAACATGTTTATAGACCTAACCTCATTTTTCATGAGAGGGTCACGTTTGTTATCCGTGGTTGTTAGGGAAATGATTAAGGAATCCCGGAAACAGTGGAAGTTCCTACTAAGGAACTGCACAAATATCTGTTAACAAAATGCTCTTTCCAGCCTGTGAACAACCATTCATGAAGACCAACAGGAGGATGTGTATGGCATATGGGATCTGTAGCAGGGAGAAGAGCAGGAACTGGCTGCACAGTTCAGCTTAATACGGTCTAATTAGTCCTCTTGGCCTTGACCAAAACATAAATTACTGCCATCAGTGTTATTTTTCACTAAGGGGAAAGTGGAATAGGTTCAACCCACCTCACAGAGATAGGAAAATATTATTGCAGACAATAAATTTGTCAGTACTTTATTTGGGGAACTTGAGAGCAGTCACTCTGTCGTGCCAGCATCGGGGCAAATGCGGAAGCTTACAGATAGAAAGATAAAGATGTAGAAAGGTTTCTCAAAAGAAAATCTCCTTGAGCAAACTGGAGGCACAGATCCCACTGAGGAAGGCTAGTGAATTTGCATAGCAGGTTTACTTATTTGTATTAAAACTAGACTGGCCATTCATGGGTGAAGAGCTCAGTGTGGCAGGTCCTGCATCTCTCTAAATCAAGTATGTTCATTCAACTACAGCATTGCTTACTGGGCAAGGCCACTGGTGGGAACAGACAGATGATGCTACCATGGTGCTGAAGTGTTTGTGACACTTAGTTTTGACAGAACATTTAATTTGAATGAAGAAAAAAAAAAAAGAGTTTATTGCAATTTTATTTCCTGTTTTTTACTAACTCTGCTTTTACTAGTTGTATTTTAGTCATCTTGATTATTGAGTGTCTAAAAAAGAGGCTTACAGTTTGGCTTGCAAGGGGACTTATAGTTTTTTTTGGAGAAGGTTGGATGCACATTTAGATTGCTGTGAATCTCTGCGCATCAACTGAGCCTTGACAAAGGGAACAGTAGATGTTCCCCGAGATGTCAGGCAAAGAATATTTCCTTGAATTCCCTGAAGGGCTTTTCAGGACAGCTTTTAACTCATGAGAAATATAGAGCCAGACCCAAGCAACTTGAAAAAATTTGGTTGAAACTGGTACATTCCTCCAGGAAATTCAGTTTGGGCTGATGAAATTTGCTGATGAAAACCCCATTTGTCACAAGGACATTCCTGACATCTCTTCCCTGAATGGCTTGAATTCGCTTTGTGAAAACAGAGCAATTAGATTACTTAATATGTATAGTAAGGAAAAGTGCAGTTCTGCTTCCAAAACCTTCTTTGGGTGCTCATAAATGTAACCTTCAGCCACCATCTTTTCATCATCATCTGTCCAGACAGCCTGCAGAGGACACAGGATGTTCTGACAGTCCAGACCAGGCTATAAGAAGGGGTCCCTCCGTCTCAGAATCTCACTGATCTTGCTTGAGCTTGCAAAACTTAATCTTTTCAAAGCCCACTTACAGAGTTGTGTCTGCTTAGTTTAAAGGCTAGCAGCCAAACTTCCCTTCTGGAGGATGTCAGTGCGCAAGGTGTCCCCATTGCCCCCAAGGGGCAATGAAGAGGCAGAGCAACTCCTCCATGCTGTGAAGGTTGCTGTGGGTTTGGGTAGCAACGTTGGATGAAGCGATGCATGGTCCCCATTGGGAGAGGACCAAGTTTATCTAAGTCTGTGATGCACACTGGGCAGCATAAGGCTGGGCTGTCATGAAGCATGGAGGAAAGAATGGGTAACTGGGCCCGTGGCCCAGGGAATACCAAAGTGCTTCCTTGCCTTTGGGTTGTGGTGCGCAGAGCAACAACTCATGGAAGTGCAGGGCTTGGGGATCTCAAGAGGTTTCCTACCTCAGTTTGCTGCAATGATGCAAGGATGTGTCTTTCTGGACCCTGAGATGGAGGGTATGAACCATCAGCCCATTCTCCCACACTGGTCATGAAGAACAAGCGAGGCTTGATGCTTTTAATACAGCCTTTTCTTTCCAAGTCAACTGCCCTGTCCCTTACTGCAGTCTTCTCCTCTATGAACCAAACCAACATGATTCTTTTAGCCCTTGCTTGTAGGTTGTGCATATTCTATCCATCACCTCCACCACCCAACCTTTTTTGGACTCTCATGTTTCCCTTGCTTCTCCTGAGGGTCTTGAGACATAGATAAGTCTTTCTGCAGACTCCAACAGACCATTTTCCGCTGAGTAACACTGCTGGAAACCCAGAGCAATCCCACTCACTGGAAACGCCAAAGTCAGTGGAGCTACTGCAGTGTTCAATGGTGGGAGCTTATCAATGTCCTCAGCAATTTCCCCGTGTGTTTTCCTCCCTTTCTGTCCCTGTTCTCTTCCAAGAGGGAGAATGAGAAAGAGGAGTGGTTGTGTGAACCATACAAACACATCGACTCCCTCTAGTGGCTTTAACTCCATATGGAAGCTAATGGGTCGTTCCTTCATCTCCAGCCACAGTGGCCTGAGAATCAGAGGGTCTGGGTTCATGCATGGCAAGGGACACTACTGGAAGACCTGTCATGCTATTAGACCCTTTTGCCTGAAGAGTGAGCTGGTTTTGAGAAGAAACAGCTCATGTGCATTAGGAGGAGAAAGCAATGGAGACAAGAGCTCTTTGTTAGTATGGAGAGGCCAGGACATGCTCAGGATCAAATACGTGGCAGCCTCTTGGTTTCAGTGCCTCTTACAGACAGCACTTTCTCCAAAAAAGGCTTTTATTCTGATTTCTCAAAGCCCTGCTACCAGCTCTGCTTTGATTTTATTCAGGGCTTTCATTCCTTAGCTCCATGAAAACGTACATGTGTGTGACTGCTTCTTCCTTTTATACCGAATGAAGCTCTATGGTTATTTCTGCAGCTTCAACAAGCTCAGCACGCCCAACATCATTCCAAATATCCTCTTATCTGAATGCGTGAACACAAGAGTTAAATTAGTTTTACTTTTTCTGTAAAAAAGCTTTCTATTTTTTGTAATTCTTTTTACCAATACCACAGCTCCCTAAGGGGCACTTTTTTTCTCCCAGAAACAAAAGAGGAGAATTGTCTTCAAATTGTAGCCACAGAGGACAATGTCAAAGACATGCTCATCAGCTAACTAGGTCCGCAGTGCAAAAATCCCAAATGACCCCCTAGATTTCCTTGGTTTCCTGCAATCCCCAGTGCCATTACCAGCATTTGGGCAGCTCTGAAATCTTTGCATGTTCACACTGCAGTCAATGTGAACAGATTCACACCTTCTTTAAAAATATAGCTTCTTCAGCGTGACTTTCTGCTGGTCTTATTCACTGGCCATCACTGGGAGCCAAGCCTGAGGCTTGGCCATGGATTTGGCTTGTAAAATCTCCTGAAAAGGCTATTCTGAGCCCAACTTTAGCACAGTTCACACATCCTCCTCTTGCAACATTGCCCATGGTGGTGTCTTGTCCTATCCCGGCTGTGTCTCATCCATTCCCT
Organism: Columba livia; assembly: GCF_036013475.1. Classification (NCBI taxonomy): domain Eukaryota; kingdom Metazoa; phylum Chordata; class Aves; order Columbiformes; family Columbidae; genus Columba; species Columba livia. The sequence goes on from NC_088606.1 coordinate 4,767,306, forward strand.
TGGAGCAGTGCTTCTCATCTCATCTCTTCACCCAGGGCTTGCTCCTCATGTTGCAGCTCTTGAGCACCTGTACCTACAAACCCTTCTCATACCCACAGCTAACCTATGGGCAACCTTCTACACACCTATACGGCTAATACTTACTGGTGGTTTCTGCAGCATACCTTGAATCACAGAATCCCAGACTGGTTGGGCTTGGAAGGGACCTCTGGAGATCATCCAGTCCAACCAACCTGCCAACGCAGGGTCACCAGAGCAGGTTACACAGGATTGTGTCCGGAAGGGTTTGAATGTCTCCAGAGAAGGAGGCTCCACAGCCTCTCTGGGAAGCCTGTTCCAGTGAAGATATGTTTTCTTCTGTCCATCAGTGGAGCTACAAGTTTGTGTAAGCTCTTCCTATCTCAACACTACTGCAATGCTGTCTCTGCCATCACTGCTGCCTGCCTAGAAAGCTCCTGCAAAGCTAACTGTCCCAGCATATGGCTTTTACCATGTCACGCCACCAGTGCACTTCCCCATCTCATTTGTACCAGTCCTTTTTGTCCCTTGTCCTATTCTCATGCCATTTGTCACTTCCCATTCAAGATCAAGAAGCTTTACACAGGTCCCTGGTGTTCGTCTTCATTGCATGCATACTGGATTTTGTGCTTTGTCCCGTGCTTGGAGGAAGCAATCAAAATTCTTGCACATAGGTACCTCACAAACCTCCTGACAAACCTCCTTTGAAGTTTCTTTTGTGACAGTGCTAGGAAAAAAATGCACAGAAGTTGGACCACGGCCTTTCACAGAATCATAGAATCACAGAGCGGTTTGGGCAGGAAGGGACCTTCACAGCTCATCCAGTGCCACCCCTGCCATGAGCAGGGACATCTTCTCCAGCTCAGGTTGCTCAGAGCCCCGTCCAGCCTGGCCTGGGATGTCTCCAGGGATGGGGCATCTACCTCTGTGACAGTGGAGCTAAGAATAGAAGAAATGCCAACAATAATTAGGATGGGCTAATTTTTATTATCATTATTCCATAGAAACTGGAGTGTTTCAATCAGTGTGATTTCTTCTACAGAGGCTTCTTCCTGCAGCCAAAGGAGATAAAGGCAGAGTCTCTGCAGGGTGACTCAGACCCTCTTCTTGTTGAAGTGAAGGGGCGTCTGGACCATAGAACTGAGCTCAGGTGAAGTTGATCCCTTGCGGCTGGAGGGAGGTGAAAGTTTGGAGCTGCCTGAACCCCAGTGCTTCTAATGGAATGGAAACTGCTTCAGGCTTTTTGAAGAGGCAGCCCTTAAATTCTTGATGTAAGTTTTGGTTTTCCTTTTGTAAATGAAGTGAGCAATCCCAGTTCCTGACTAGTCTGTGTTTGCTGACAATGTAAACTCCTGGGGTAAGGGTACTTTTTCTCTCCGATTGCAGCAGAGAGCTTGGCTCCTTGCTCATCCTCTCTTGGTTGGGCCTCTGGCTGCTGCAAGGGCAAGAAGAGATCATCATCTTCAGTTTACAAACACAGAATCTCCTATATTTCTTGTGGCTTCCTGCTGAATCTCAAAACTAGGTCACTGAAAAACGTACAATTAGTAAATCTTCAAATCCCCAGCTGAAACAATTACAACTCCATGCCTGTGCAGCAATGAGATGCTGTTGGATAACGTAATCACAGCTTTACATGGCTGCTGGTGATCTCTTGGTTTATAATGATTTCATTTCCTCTCCCCCACCTCCTTTATATTTTCTATTATGTAAAACCCTAAGAACTAATTACAAGTGGGTGGATCAAAGATCACACATTTTAATTTTCCTTCCAGCCTCACCCACTCACGGTGCAGAATCCAGGATAAACCATTAAACTGTAGGTAATTGCTGACAGAAAGGGAACCATCTGCTGAACGACTTCTGTTAATTATTTTGGAACACACTAATGAGAAGAAAGTACAGGCCCGTAATGACCTTTCCCTTGGTGGCAGAATCCACTGCAAAGTAGACAGTTGTGGCTCGAAGCCAGAAGTTAATGGTTAGTATTGGCACAAAAGACTCAAGTGTACTAGTATTTATTAATTTCCCCGTAGTGAAGAAAATATTCCAGGCATTCTGAATATAAAACTTCCTAACACCTGCACAAAACCAAGCTCCAAAATATTCATTTAGAGTATTATTCAGAGTTCCTCAGAAAATGTGGACTTCACATGTTTACTTCCTTGTGGTGTTCTTTTTTGTTTTGTCACATCTGATTTGGTCAAACAACCTTTTGTTTTGTTTAGCAATGAGCAATATTTACACAGGGCTTTTTTGGCACATAAGAATCACAATTATTTCATATCCCTGAGGCACAGAGGTCGATGGAAACTTGTGCCCCTTGTAGACACGTGGCCTGGTCGCTCATACGCTTTATTTTTATCTAGTTTGTCTGTTTTAGTGCAACTGAATAAACTGGCTTTTTTCTTTGCCCTTTCCGGTAGATGCCTGCTGGGCTTAATCCAGAGCTCATGGAGATTTCTGTGAGTCTCCTCTCTGTGGAGCTGAGCAGACTTTGGATCACCCCTCAAAGTATCTGGATATCTTGAGTATGAATTACCCATCTGCCTTAATACTTAAATGGTGTGAAACTTCACCGTATTTCTTAATACGTTTAGCAAGAGAGCTGTGCCACTGTTTTGAGGGAAAAAAACAGAAGAAGGATATCCCACTGAATCCTGAAGAGTATTTCGGCTACAACTCTGTCCCTAGACGCTAAAACATTGAACCTTTGAACTGTGATTTAAATGAGGTGGGGAATTGCCCATTGCACAGGGGACCTGGTCTACTCTGTTTGATTTTTGCAGGGTTTTTTGATCCTGGAGACTGTGGCGTTTCAGTGCAGAAGGGTCATTTCAAGGACAGTTTCTTCATGTGTCTAACCAAGGGTTCTAACCAGGAATGCTCTTTCTAGGTCTGTGTTTGCACCCTCATTGCTCTAATAGCAGCAGGTAAAGTAAAGACACAACAGAAGTGGTAAATTAAAAGCTGTTTGTGTCTAAGTCATCCCATCTGTGTCTTTTGGACAGAAGTCAACCATCTTTGAAACCACATGCATCAAGCAATTGGCTAAATGTCCTTGTAGACAGGATGTCTCCTATTTGCATTTGAAGTGCTGCACTTTTTGTTTAAAATATGAATGCAACTCACTTATACCATTTTCTTAACATGTTTACAAATAGCAGCTATTGCGTAATTGAAAATAGGTGCTAAAATGCCGAAACTGTCAAAGGGCTTTAAAGCATCTTTGTGTGAAGTACAGGAGATTTATTGAAAACACCTGAGGTAGCGTAGCACCCCAGGCTTTCCCCTGCCTCTGGCCCAGCCCACCGCCACCACTGCCACCCACCACCACCTTTGAAGTCACTTCACTGGTCATAGACACGCTGCAAGTTCAGGTACACACCTATCATTCAAAGGGCAATACATTATCCGCATGACAGATGTAATCAGTCCCTTGGTCTCTTAGAAGTGCAGCTGTTGGTGAATTCTTTTTTGTGAATGTAATATTTGAGAAGACTTAAGTTAAAAACTGACACTTCCATTGAAATCTCATCTCCTTTGGAAAGAAGGTTCCCATTTTCTGGCTCTCCTCCGTGTGTGACAGCCAGGGATGTGTCAAACAGCATTCAACTGACAGTTTCCAACAGAGATGCCATTAGTGAAGATGGCATGAAAATAACTCTCCCTTAGAAACGTTTATAATGTGAGCTGTTTGTTTTCGGAGCTGTGGCAAGGCCAAACTAAGAGGAAAAACCTCATTTGGGAGGCAGGCATATATTTAAAAAAGAAATAAAATAAAAAATATGCTGCATCTTGGGAACAGGTGACAGTAGATATGGAGGACCCAGAGGCAGTGGGGCAAAATAAGGGGTGAGCGAGATGCAAGGACCAGTGGTGGTCTCTGTGATGCTGGACCATTTTCACCCCTTTTATCTATGCATACGTTGAGTGAGATGACTCCTGCCCAGGAGTCACTCTAGCAAAGGACATCACTCTGAAGGGTGGAAAGAAAGAACTCTGCTTTCCAAATGGGGAAAGGTACCTGTCCCCCGCGGGGCCCACTGCCCAAAGTCACGGCTGAATTGGGAAGTGAACCCTGGGCCGCCCAAAGGCTCGTCCAGTGCCTGAACCGCAGGCTTGTCCTTTCCTTTTATTGGTAAAAAATAAAAATACGACCTTCTTTTGGCAGCCTTACAGAGCAGATGCTGCTTTTTAGATGACAACATAGAAATGCAGAAAAACTTTGGGGATTTGCAGAAATTCTTTCCAACGACACATTGTCTGGCCTACTAGTGTCATAATGTCAGCCCTGAAACATGCCATAAAGCTTTCTTTCAGCAGAACAAACATAACCCCCTAGACCAGCTCTTTGACAAGAAAGTAAAACAAAGCAGGGTAATTGCGGCTGGAAACCCACCAGGCTCTTAATGTGACCTCTTGAATACTAATAGTTATTAGAGATGCAATGAATAAACGTCAAGAATATTACAAGCAAGCCGTGTTTAAGAAAAGGACTCCAGAGGAAAGTTTTGTGAACGAAAAACTTCTGAATGTAAATTACAGTAACGAGGAAAAACTCACGTGGCTCCTGGAGAGCCTGAATGTATTTTTCATATGCTGGTGGACTGAAGGATGGAGATGGAAGACTCCCAGTTGCTACAAACTACCAGATTGCTGGATCCCCTGACACAGAAGGTAGAAGCCCAAGCTCTTCATGGAGTTGCTTCATTCAGTAAACACACTGCCAGAAAATAAGTTGGTAGGGAACAAATGGCACATGGTATACCACGTGTTGATGCAACTTAGCATCTTTGGAAGACCACAGGCTGCCTAGAAGAAGGTTTGTGTGTTGTGTGTGTGTGCGTATCTCAATCAGACAGATATGATCAGCCCCAGGTGCCCAAGGCTCTCTGGACATCCTGCTCCTTTCTCCCTCCTACCCAATTAATGGATAACTAGAGGAGGTGAACCAGTAGCCTAACTGGTGGGGTTAGGGTCAGGGTGTCTCCCGGGCAGGAAAACCACCTTTTTTGGCTGAGTTTGCCTCTGCTTTTAGCTTTGGCTGTTCTAATCGTAGTCTCAGTAACTTTTCTATTTCGAACTCTTTCCCTTGTGTGCCAGCGCCATGTGTGACATGTCAGTGCACAAGTTCCACTCAGAGCTGGTTTTGTAGAGAAAGCAATGCCAGAACTTCAATATATACAGATAGAGACCTGATTTTGGTAAGACCAGACTGCAAAATGCAGAATATATGCTTTGTTATGCCATTCTGGCCCAGGGAAATTCTGGTTTTGCTGAGAAGTGTCTGCTCCTCTTTGCATAACAATGTGAATGGAATTGACGGAGTAAAAGAGTATAAAAAAAAAAAAAAACAAAAAACAAAGAAGCTGTGTTTTGTTCATGTACGAACTGAAAGAGGAGAGAAATGGAACCCTGGGTTTTTCCACATGTGGTCTTTAGTGCTGGAAAGGAGAAGGCAATAGGCTTGGTCCAAAATAGCTGCAAATGTGTGACCATCATTATATACCACTGGATAGTACCTTTTAGGTTAGGCTTCTTGCACTAATTTTTGAACTGAAATTACTCAGGTGGTGTGGATGCTCCTTTAGCTAGTGTTTGCATCTATACCCATTGCAAGGAGTAGGTGGACCTCCCTTAGCCACATTTAATAAAGGTGCAGAGGTCTTGTGACAGCACAGCCAAAATTATGTGCAGCTTGTGCAGAGCTGTTCTCCTTTAAATTGGCTTCTTAGCTAAGCCATTTTTGACTGTGATTTCAGCAGGTCGGATATGTCAGCCTGTTTCCTTTTTCTCATTCCCTTTTAAGCATCACCAGTGATGTGACTTAAGACTTGGGAGGTAGCACTGAGGCTCGTTGGGTGGTGTATGTAAAACGAGACGCTGTTTAGTTTCAAGGCTGGGAATTCAACAGTTTAGCCACACACACTAGGTAGAAACATTTCTTTTTATTGGTTTTGAGTGTGCCACCTTGAAATGTCACAGAGCAGCTCCTTGTCCCTGTGGGAACAAGGCTTTGCTTTCTACTCTGCCATGTCCTCACCTCTTTTCCTCCTTCCTAAGGTAAACAATCCCTTGGGGTTGGCTTGTTTGTTTGTTTTTAAGTGTAACTACAAGGTTTCATCTCTAAAGCATGGGTTTAACTTCAGTGATGGAGCTTGCACAGGAATATAACGATGCCCTGAAGGCACACGAACACCCAGCTTCAACAAGAGGATAAGCCAACATGGGGCAGTCTTCTTTTGAGCCTCTGCTGGGTTCCCACATTGCAAACGCACCTCTCACCCAAGAGCAGAGGTGTCCTGCAGGGAAAGCTGTGATCAACATGGTGATGTTTGGACCTAAAACGGCAGGAGACTGAGGTCTTAATTGCTTTAATGGGTGTTTGCATCTAACTGGAGCAAACCTATTGCCCTGAAGGGGCATGGGAGGAATGGCTGGAGGCTGTTTTGGTGGAGATTTTGTTGTGTGGGGAGATGGATCACCTGGGCCAGTTACACAGTACTGGTGAGCTACCAGAAAGGTGTTTTATCTTGTTTCTCACTTGCTGTAATTAAAGTTCGCCTCTATTTAGCCCCCCTGCACTTCAAAAAACCTTTTCTCTTTGCTAGCAAAGCTGCGACTCTCCTGCTCAGCTGCTCCTGTACTGTGCAATCACCATCTGAGCAGGGTCAGATCAGTGCTTTCTTAGCACTGAAGTTCAGAAAGACACATCTGCCTTATCTGATTGGCCCGGAGAGCCTCGCCGATTGCTTTGTTCTCAGACATCCACGCAGGGATCAAATCCCACTGCAAATCCTCCTAGGTGCAGGACAGGATCTAAGTGGATGGGAACCCAGAGAGAAACTATCAGATCTGTCTGTCTGCCTAGAAGTCCTAAAAAACACATTGGCTGCGGCATGCATACCCCAGTGTGAAGTCAGCCAGGAACAAGCCAGAGAACCTGCCTCTGACCCTGAGGACATTGCTTGAAAAATATTTTCCAGAACTCGGTGCCTGGGGACCTGCAGCTAACAAACATTCTGGAAGTGTAATCACAGCCTTTGGCTCTGCTGCCGAACCACCTACGGGAGGTGAGTTTAAAGAGAGCGGCTTTAAAGCTGTCAACATAAGAAGGAGGGAAGCCAAATTGCTTTCGTGCTTGCGTTCGCATGCCAACTGGTTTGTCACGGGATTGGTATGCAGCAAAGATAGAGTTGTCTGCAGAAAAGCTGTATTATTCTTTTTTTGGATGGGTCCACTGGAGATCAGTCAGGGCCCACAGTAATTTCCTGAGGGGACAAATCTAGCCCTGAGATAGGCCACTGGCTCCTCAGTGGTTGTGTGGAGCTTTGTGTTGGGTCAAAAAGTCAGCCTTTGAGGAGAAGAGCTGGAGAAGCCTTCCAGGAGTGAGAGCTGATAAGACAGCAGCTCCCCAGCTGTGCTGTGGCCACACAGTGCCGCATATGTCATCAGAGTAATGAGAATTAATAACCCTGGGCCAGACTCTGACCTTTGCTATTCAGGCATATATCCCTGGCAGCTCCACCAGCCTCTCTGCTGGTCTCCTTGGCTCCCACAGACTCTAGCCAGGGTTGGGGACATCAGGTCCCTCTCCAAGGCAGGCCCGTGGAGGGAAGGATGTAGCACTGGGGGGCAAGATGAATGCCAAGGACTGTGGTCCCCTGAAAAGCATGGGGCACTTTTCCTCCTGACATCTGAAACAGAGAGACTGGAAGGACTACCCAGCTCGGGATGCAATGCTCTGTGTCGGTCCAAGAGGGACCACGTAGAGTTGGTGAGAATGTAACATAATGGGTCAGAACTCACAAGCAGTGGTACATATGCTTGCTAGAAGGGAAATCCCTGGCCCTAGACAAAGCCTGTGGTGTATTTTCACAAGGAACCAGATGAAACTAAGGTCAATCACATTAACAGGAGCTTTTCCAGATGAAGAATTTCCTGGGTGTCCCTGCTGCTGGTGCTGGTCAGCGTTGAGCATCCTGAATATTGGCCCCACTGGTGTGAGCTCTGCCCGTGGGCTGTTGGGGCATGCAGAGCCTGAGTGACAAGTGATAGGGACAAGGTGGCCCCATGCAATGCTGAAGAGCAGGAACACCTGCCCTTTCTGTTGCCAGACGATGGTGGGAGGATGGGCAAAGTCTACCCCCTGCAATCCCTCAGTGCCCTTTCAGATTTTTTTCTCCAAGATGCAGACACACAGACACTTGAGGTGGCACACTCAGTATTTCTCTCAACAACCCATTAATTTGCTCAATAAGACACACTAACATGAGAGTGGGAAGGGACAAATGGACTGTAGAGAAGAAAATATCTACATTTATGCAGCAAAAGTCAGGGTTCAAGAGTCCCCAGCCTGTGCTCAAAGAGCCATGTTTGTGATTTGTGTGGGGATGGAGTGTTTGCTTGGCTCACCTGCTACCAGCTCCTCAGGCACCTTGGGGTGACACGTCCCATGGCTGGCCAAGCCAGACTGGAGGGACCTAACAAATTGTCCTCCTACAAAACCCCATCCAGGCTGCAGCTCTGCAGGAGATGCGAAGCCATAGGGCTTTCCTCACCCTCTCCCAAAGAGGTGCCTTCCCAGAGACGTGCGGTTGGCACCCACCACCTCTCCATGCCTGGTGCAGCAAGGACAGCCGTGTGTGAGCTGGCAGCCCCCGCCGCCTCCTCTGCAGATGTGGCTGTTCCCCGGGCGATGCTCAGCCCACACCCTGTGTCCCCGTCCTTCGGCGAGATGTTCCCACCCTCCAGCTGGCCGGGGATAGCCGCCAGCTGCCTCCGTGAGTCAGGAGCACTGGCTCAGCCCGTCCTCACCTTTCGGAAACATTGGCAGCTGCTCACAGCCCCCCCCGTGGGACACGGCTGTAGGAACATTTTCTCAAATAAGGTCTGCAATTTGTAAAAGGTGCGGTGAAGAAAGGCGGGCAGAAAACGCAATCCCGGCTTCCGTGGGGTGCGGGACTCGAAGGGGAGAGGTTGAACCCACGGGTATTGGGGATGGTAGATTTGTTAAAGTCCTGTTTTCTTACACCATTGTTGCATCATTGATTAAATTAGGAAGAACCAAGCCTGGCTCAATGACTCCTGGGTTTATTGGAGTAGATGAATTGAACGGTTCTTATTTAATGGAGGTGATCTGGAGGTAAACCATTGTGCTTGTTACTGGTTAGAGATACTCAGATGAAAAACACGTGTAGTGCTGAAGGGCTGGGTAGGGACTTGTTAAGTCCACATGTTGCATTGTATTTTCTCTATCAGTCCCAAGCTGCAGGCACTTATGGGGCCAGACACACTCCCTGATGCACAATTCACTTGCAGACCTCATCTGGGTTTTCCCCTGAAGCACAGAAGACTCTGTAGCCCCAGCAAAGGGGGTGGAGGGGATAGTACCAGCCTGATGGACTCTACCAAGGATGGGGATGCTGTTGCTCCTCAGACACAAAGCAAGGGCATTTCCTTCCACCCCAGCTCAGACTGGAAGGATTGGCAGAAAGAAGAGGTTTTTGATCCACTCTTTAACATGCATAAACGGGGGGCACTGGTACTGTGCCTACAAGATCATCTGGACATCAGGGCTTTAGGACACAAGTAATGCCCTCCTGATTATTTTTTCTTTTTCTGGGGACATGCTACAGCTTGTACTACAGAGGTCCTGATGTTTGCTGGGGTACCCGTGAGTGTTGTGAAGCTGGAGGTCCAGGAACACACAGGCTAAACCTCTGCCCGCCCAAGTCGGCTGGTACAGGTGGTCTCTTCCCATTCTCGGTTCCTGAGATATTATATCATATGATGTGTTTATGCATCTGTTTGCAATCTTGTGGAGGTTGGTGTGGTTTTAATTAATGAGCAATTGTTTTTGTGGTTGTTGTGCAGCGCCCCGAGCGATTCAACAGGGGTGGGGGTGCTTATAAATAAAACAATTATTATTACCCAACTTCATTAACATGCAACACCGCTGTTCCCTCCTCCCATCCTGCACCCTCGCTGCCGTCTCTATCAGGTGGGTCTGGAAGGGAGCAGAGTTGGCAGAGCCCATCTGCCCTGGGAAATGTCATTGTGGACTCTCTGGTGTCTCCTAAGGGCTGAGTCTTTCCTTCAACCAGACCAGAAATAAGGTTTCTCTCCTCCAACCATTTCCACAAAACTTACAGAAGCCAAATTCTTTTTGGGAGTTTTACTCATCTCCAAATTGGACTGAAATCATCAACAGATTAAAAACTAATTGCAACAGATAGACATTGCGTACATACACCTGTGCACTGCAACCATATAAGTTCTGATTTTGGGGGGTGGGACGAGGGGGATGAGGCCCAGAAATGCACATAGGTGCCTAAAACCACATTTAGGCAGAGTTTAGCACCTGAGTTCCAAAACGGCCTCCCAGAGGGGCTCTTGGATGCTCTCAAGGTGCTGGATGCTTGTGTGCCCATCAGACCTTGCAGCTGGTCTGTTCCCCATGACCTGCTTCAACTCAATAAGGGTTATTCCCAGGTCTGCTTTTTTACTGCCTGCCGCCTTACAGCTCCTCAGGCAAAAAGGGTCCCTGGAGCCTCGTGTTCTCCCTGCTCCAGAAGATTTTATAATTGCTGGTGCTGCAGGACTTTCTTTTTCCCCAATAACCAGAGCAATGTAATATAAAATAGCGTGCTCAGCCTTGCACCTGATATGAAGGTGGGCCCTGTGCCTACCCCCACTGTTTTGCATTGTATTTTGGATTTAAACCGTCAGGTGGGTATTACACTGGGGGAAATCCCAGCCTGGTGCCAGACAGCTTTTAGGGCTCTCCTTGTGCCTCTCCAATGAAAGGGTTGTTAGTGCTGTGGCTGTAATCTCACCAACTAAAATAAACCAGGGCCCCTGGCAGCATGTTCTTGCTGAGCCCCGTGATGGTGAGGACACCTCCCTTTTCACCTTATAAACATGTGCAGCTCATGTCCCCTCTCCAAATCAGGGAAGGCTTTGCTTCCCTAACAACCAGGACCCAAAAGACTTATTTTAAAATGCAACATCTGAGCCTCTGAGCCCTGGGTGGTATGATGGGACATGGCAGCCCAGTGATGGGGTGACTATGGGAGTGCATGACTTGGAGCAGTACCCTGATGGTGGTGGCATCACTCTCCTTGTCACTGCATGGCCATAACCATTCTCTGGCTCTGGGACTTGGGAGACTCAGCTGAATAGCGTCTCTTCAGAGTCCGGGTGGTTACTGGCCCTCAAGGTCCGCATCCTTGAGGATGGACATGGCCCAGCCCTGACTTTTCAAGGGCTGGAGGGAGCAATAGCAGAGCCCGGCTGGCTTCTCTCAATCTGTGCTGATTTGCCTGGTTCTTTATCCTCAAGCCAGGCCACACTAACTCTCATAAAACCAGGGGTTTTGGGAGAAGCAAGCCCTGTGCTCACCTCATAGAGAGACCCAGACATGCTCCACAACCACACTACAGTGTGGAATAGGACTGTCCCATCAGACGGCTCTGCTTGACCCTTCACACACTTGTCCTCTCGGGGGAAGGGTGGCAGATACCACCACATCCTGGTTTTAGAGGTGAAAGGGCATGTCTGTTGTGCATTGGCCAGATCCAGCCACTCAGGTCACCATCAAGGTGTAATTAAGTGTCTTGGGAACTGTATCAGTCTTGAGGCATCAGCTGGAACTGGAGGAGCTCTGCAGAAACCTGAGATGTCCAGATGCTGGGACAGCAACCTTTGCCGTGTCTTTTGTGGGGGACAGCTCAGATGTTCAGAAAACAGAATCTTTACTCTTTTTCTTCTTTACAGAGCCCTCATCCCAGCACCTTGTGTGGTGGGAGGTGCACCATTTCCCAGCCCCTCTTTTAGTAGGTGACCAAGCCGAGCTCTGCAGTGACGCAGTGGGATGCGGGTGACATCAGCTCTCCTGTAGCTCTGAACAGGCAGGAGTGACGAGTGGCCATGCTGGATGTTGCTCCTGCTTTTAAGGAGGATGATCAGCAGATCAGCAGTGACCGGTGGAGGAGGTTAAATGCAGAAGGGGAACATGGCTGGAGGGCCAGCACTGCCAAACCCTCCTCTGAAACACGTGCTGATCCAATGAGAATGCTATAGATTATTTCTGTGTGTGTGCTTGCCTTGCCAAATATAACTATATAGCGGGAGGTTGCTCTGTTCTTAATTGGGTGATGAAAGCCTGTTGAGGAGGCCAAGACCGAATGGTCAGAAGCAGGGGAGGCAGGAATTGAAATGGCATCGTTTCCTGATGCAGCAAGGACTGAGCACTGAGCACCAGCCCTCCCCTCTGTGATGATCTCGGTCCTGCTCACAGCACGGGGGAGAGAGATGAGACTCAGGGAGGTCGGGGCTGCACTTGGAGGGGATGGAGTTGTCTCCTGGGAAGGCTTTTTCATTAAAGGGGGGGTGGATAGTTAATTTTGAGTCTTGAAATGTGTTAGCTGTACATTGTATTATATTCATATTAGGCTTTCTAGGGAAAAAAAAAAATAGAAGCTGATTGGAATGACAATTTTCATTGAGCAAATATACCCAGTTCCAGGGAAGGCTGGGAAGAAGGCAGCATGGACCCTGCAGGCAGCAGAGGAGCAAGAGAAACCTCAGACTGGTAGATGAGGAGGAACATTATTGAAGACCTGGAGCAGGCAGCAAGCACAGAGCTGAGCACGAATGTTCCCTGCAGACTCCAGGGTTTCAAAGTTGTTCCCATGCACCCCTCCTGCCAGCCCGCTGTGCGCTGTGCAATACAGCCATGGGTACACCGTCTGCCAAGTGTTGCAATACCGCTGTGGGTACCCATCAGCAAAGCCCCTGCTGTCATTCAAAGATCTGAAAGATGCGTGTTTGGCCCATGTGCTGTGTTTGAATAGGAGGGGAGAAGACGGGATCCGTGTCCATGCAAGATACAGGGGAGTGAAGTGATGGAATAATTCACTTAGTGTTGGGACATTCATGAGTCACCTTCCTCTTCCCCTCCCCTCCAAGACAGATGTCATAATGGAGACTAACCCCGCTGTAATCTCCATATAACATATGTGATATGTTTACTTATTTCTTTCCTCTGTCTTCCTTGCTCTGCAATGTAAATAGTCATTTGCTCCTATTCCAGATGCTGGTACATGGTCTCACCAGTAGGAAATATGTTATCATCCAATAAAACCAAATTCTTGGTGGCAATGATGATGATTTATTGATTTTGGCTCTGTTGCGTTCACAGATGGAAATAGAAGCTGGCAGTTAGCTCATGTCTTACAACCCAGCCTAGACCATTAGCTTTAGCTTGCTGAATGTTGCACTTTGGAGACAGTATCTGCTTCTCAAAAGAAAGTTTCCAGGGTTGTGGCTGGATTCATTTAAGACTGCAATCAACCTCAATTAAATGTGAATGCATCATGGGGACCCCTACTTCCTAATGGTGAGCTACCTCTGGGATAGAGACATCCAGGGCACATCTCCAGCCCTGGAGTGATGTGTCCACCCCAGTAAACATACATACTGGGAAGCCTGTGAGCCAACCCAAACAAACACCGCAGAGCAGCCTGCAAAGTCCTAACCCATGGAAACTTCCTGGGTCCAGGGATCTCTGCAGCTGGAGAGGATGTCCTTGCTCACAGCTGTGTTGGCTTCTCCCTTCCCAGAGGCAGCCCTACCCCTTTCCCTGCCCATCCCAACCCCATATAAAGACACAGGGCTCTGGGAAGTGGCCTGGGAGACCTGGTGTGCCTCCTTCCCAGGGTCTAGTGCTGGGTTCCTCTGCTTGCTGGCTGATGTTCAGCAGGCAGGGCTGCTGGAGCAGGGTTTCCAACTGACCCCACGTGCTCGTGATTTGGGAAGAGCTGAGACCTCTGTGGTCAAATCCTGCTTCAGAAGCCACTTGTGTGTGTAAGCCTCTTGGCTGGGCACCACTGGCTTTGTAGAAAGGCCTTTTATTAACGTTTTTTGTACTCACATATTCTCTAATTGGGTTAAGAGGAACCCTGGAAGCCACCAGAAGATCCAACAGTGTGCTCAGGGCTGAGCAGATAGTGATGGATTTTGTGCAGAGTGAAGATTAATGGAGTTAACGACTGAATTACCTTGGCTTGCCAAAGCAGCTGTTTTGGGGGCCTGGTCTGAGTCCCCATAAAAAGCCCCTGGCTTATGAAATAAGAGCCACATGCAGTCCCTGAATTCCCAACCTTTCTCTGTTCCTCGGGTCCACAGCTTCTTTGGAAATACACCATCAGGGCTGGATTGAGTCAGGGGAGGGCAGTCACTACTGCTCTGCCATCATCACCCTATTAACCCTCAGAACAATCTTCCCTTGCTGGTACCCCATTTGGGTTGTGTCACCCCCTGGGGACATGAACAGGTGGAAAGGGGTTTACCCAGAGTAGCTGATGAGCAGTAGCTTGTTTTCTGCAGAAGTAACCTGCTGGCATGGCCATGCCTGGGCTTACACCAGATTACAACCACCCTTAAAACTTCTGTTTCATCCTCCAACTGCTCCTGGTCAGAATCTTTCATCTGTTTTGGGAAAGTCTGGTTAACTTTCATGTGGTTTCCAAAAAAGAAAATCATCCACCAGAATTTCCTGTTATGCCATCCGTCTCCAGCCCAGCCAAAAGGAGCAGTTTACTGTTGTTTACATAGCTGCAAAAATGTACTAGGACCTTCCCAGCCCAAGGTGCCTGCTTATTCTTAAAGCCTGGCCTCCTGAGGCTCTGAGTGCCATTTGCAGCTGTGTTTTGCTCTGCAGGCTCTCGTTTCTGGGGAGGGAATTTCTCTGAGGCAGGAAACCATGTCTTCACATGGCTCCGTGCTGTGTCTCATGTCAAGGGGCCCTGGTTCTGATGGGGGATGCAGGATGCTCCAGCAGTTGCGTGGAGGGAGGAGAATGGCTCGTGATGCAGCAGCTGGGGTGGGTGAAAGGAGGGACCTCAGAGCAGGAGGAGGGAGGGCAGGAGGAAAGCGGCTCGTGGAGCTTTCCAATGAAAAGTTCTTTGTGAGGATTAAATTTTTTACGCTGAGATTGGTGAAACATTGGCCCAGGTTGCCCAGGGAGGTGGTGGATGCTCTGTCTCTGGAGACATCCCAGGTCAGGCTGGACGGGGCTCTGGGCAACCTGAGCTGGGTGAAGATGTCCCTGCTCATTGCTCATTATGGGACCAGATGAGCTTTGAAGGTCCCTTGCTCCCCAAACTTTTCTGTGATTCTATGAAAGCTTTCTGCTAATCGAGGAATGATGCTGAGCCCTTGCCAGACAGAGGCCAGGCTTTGGAGCCCATCTGAAAGGCCTCTGAGATGAGTGTGAAAGAGAGCAAACAGCTTCTATCACAGGGGGTTTCCTGGAAACTGATGGAGAACATATAGTCTTCTATATTTTTCTGTTAATTTGCCTCATTTCTAGGTAGTGGGTTTGGCATATGGAAAAGTGGGTATTTGAACAGGAAAATAAGCTTGTCTCTTGAAGTAGACCCATCATGGGATTTAGAGAGCACAGAGGAAGATACTGTACCCATCTGCTCTCTGTGCCTCTGCCATGAGGGACCTCCAGAGTCCTTCAGACAGTCCCAGTGAAAAACACCCTCACAACAAACACCAGTTTAAGCGTGAATATTAAACAAATAATCTGTCTTTGAAGGTCCAGCTGCTGTCTGGGGAGACAGATCTTGCAAAGCAAGCTTGGCTCTTGGTCATCACCCAAAAGTGCACTGCGGGAATATACAGAGAGGCAAAAGTCCACCATAGATAGGCAGGGGTCAGAGAAGAAGAGGAAGCATTTCAATGTGTATCTAAGTGCTGGAGGCATCATTTGAGTCCTGAGTCCCCATAACCCTGATATCCCCAGCTGCTTTTTTTCGGCAAAGCAACACATGCCTAATGGAAAGCAGCAAAAGTCTAGATCTAAAGGTGATATCTACTGTGATTTCAAGGTCTCTGGTCCTTGAATAGCTTAGAAGACCTGTCATGAATATAATCCCATTTCCCATTTAGTTTCTTTCACCTGTAGGGTTTTCATTTCCCAGGAGAAAGAGCTGAATCACTGAGCTTCCCCCAGGGCACTGATCACAACCCATTAAGGGCTGCTGAGGTTTATGAAAGGAAAAGCCATGTTACATTGGTCACACATCATATCTGAAGTTTATAAAGCTTTAATAAAAAATTAACAGGCGGTTTTGCAAATGGTTACTCATTTTAGTGCCTAATGTGGTCTTTCTCAGCCATCATTTGCTCATTAAGATCAATCTATAATGCAGAGTATACAGACCTGTACTCTGCTTGTTGTTAGGAATAATTTGGTTTCATTTTTTCTGATGAGAAAGGTATTTTAACTAAACCACAGTTCTTTGCAATACACAAATAAAATGTTTGAAATGACATGGTCTTTAAGGAAAGAAGTAAACTTTCAAACATGTATATTGTTTTTGTAAGGAAAAACCCCCAGTTTTACTTGTTCCTGTTCTTTTTCCTTTTCCAATATGGAAAAGTGCAAACAAAAAACCTGTGACTTTTTGCATGATTTACTTATCCTTTTTGGCCAGATTGATGGTTGACTTTACAAAACAGTTCATAAGCGTACCCTTAGTAAAAAGCCTGCATTTGCATGTTTACATAGCTATTGATTTACAATATTCTTAAAATTACAGAGCTAAATCTCTGAGTCTTCACTTTGTTTTTCCATTAATAGAAATTTCTGTAAGTAAAGAAGAAAGAAGTCACTTTTGATGGAAGTCAGCCTGTGAAAATTTTGCCCAGGTAAGAAGTGATAAGGATTTCAAGATTTGGTCCTTAGGAAAAATCCCTGTGCAAGATAAAATATCAATGTAAAGCAACACAGAAAGTTTCATTTCTTTCAGAATATTTTATCAATTTTAAAAACAACACCAAAACACTCTCTTGTATGTCTCTCATATAACGGATTTTGGAAAACATTTCCCTTGCAGAGCAAAGCAAGAAAAGTGGAGGCTGCAGTGCTGTCTTCTTGGGACTGCATCCTTAATTGAAACCAGCATCACATAATGCTTTCCAATAAAAAGAATGTTCTACAACACTGTAACTCCAGTCCTACAATAACCGGTCAGAACACAATTATCCATCCTGGAATGAGATCAGCAGAGATAGTGAAAAAAAAATAAAATTTAAAACTATATCTATATATATATTTTTTTCTATTTCCCTAAATGAAAATATCTTTTCAAAATTTGTTCAAATCAAAATGTGTTTGTTCAAACATCAACACTGGAAAATAAATCCTTTGATGAAAACTATACTATTTTCTGCCCTCCTCCAACTTAAACATGACAAAATATAACTATACCTATAAAAATTGTTTATTGACTTTCTCTATAGAAAATATCTCCTATTTTCTGTCTCCCCTCAGTGGTGTTAGCAATGAAGTTATACAATGGGCAGCTTCTCTGTCCAACAGCGGGTGCCCTGGGAAGGGAAGTCCAACAGTTTCAGAATTTCTGCGCATTTATGTGTTGGTTGATGAACAAACCCTCATCTTCTGTAAAAGGGTGTAGAACCTTCACTGGGAGTGGAGCTGAAGAGGCCTTGGGTTTCCGTCTCAGCTGCAAGGCAGCTAAACTGAGGAAGTGTGGACTGGACAATCAGGTGGACTGTGAACTGGCTGAAGGAAAGAAGCCACAGAGTCGTGGTCAACGGAGCAGAGTCCAGTTGGAGGCCTGTATCTAGTGAAGTGCCTCAAGGGTCAGTACTGGGGCCAGTATTATTCAATAATGACTTTAATGAGGGAGTAGAGTGGCTGTCAGCAATTTTGCTGATGACACCAAGCTGGGAGGAGTGGCTGACATGCCAGAAGGCTGTGCTGCCATCCAGAGACCTGGACAGGCTGGAGAGCTGGGCAGGGAAAAATTTAATGAAATACAAGGGAAAGTGTAGAGTCTGGGATCTGGGCAGAAACAACCCCAGGTTCCAGTATAAGTTGGGGAATGACCTGTTGGAAAGCAGTGTAGGGGAAAGGGACCTGGGGGTCCTGGGGACAGCAGGATGACCGTGAGCCAGCACTGGGCCCTTGTGGCCAGGAAGGCCAGTGGTACCTGGGGTGTATTAGAAGGGGGTGGTCAGTAGGTCAGAGAGGTTCTCCTGCCCCTCTGCTCTGCCCTGGGGAGACCACACCTGGAATATTGTGTCCAGTTGTGGCCCCTCAGTTCCAGCAGGACAGGGAACTGCTGGAGAGAGTCCAGCGCAGCCACCAAGATGCTGAAGGGAGTGGAGCATCTCCCGTGTGAGGAAAGGCTGAGGGAGCTGGGGCTCTTTACCTTGGAGAAGAGGAGACTGAGGGGTGACCTCGTTAATGTTTATAAATATGTTAAGGGTGAGTGCCATGAGGATGGAGCCAGGCTCTTCTCAGTGACAGCCAATGATAGGACAACAGGCAACGGGTACAAACTGGAACACAGGAGGTTCCACTTAAATATGAGAAGAAACTTCTTCTCAGTGAGGGTGGCAGAGCCTGGCCCAGGCTGCCCAGGGGGGTTGTGGAGTCTCCTTCTCTGCAGACATTCCAACCCGCCTGGACACCTTCCTGTGTAACCTCATCTGGGTGTTCCTGCTCCATGGGGGGATTGCACTGGATGAGCTTTCGAGGTCCCTTCCAATCCCTGACATTCTGTCATTCTGTGATTTCAAGCAGCCGATACAACTTCAGAACAGGGTCCATCCAGTCCAGGTTCTGCCTCCAACAGGTAAAAGACACAACAGGAGAAGTGCGTATGGTGTGTCTCCCAAAAATCTCACTACCTTCAACTTGGAGAATTCCCTGAGCCTGATGTGACCCATCTATTTAATGATCTGATTGGATTGCTCCTCCAAGTACTTGTCCAATCTTCCCTGGACCTCAAGTAAGATTTTCACACCTGTAATTCCCTTTGGCAAAGATTTGTGCTGGTCCATTACCTACTGTGGGGAAAACAACTCCTTTTGTTTGTTTTCAGCTTGGCTCCCAGTGTCTTTGCATGGTGCTTCTCCTCTCCCACATCTTGCACAGATATGGTTCAGTACTGCTTCGGGAGGAAGGTTTCCCACATATGAATCATCCACAACACTCCCCAGAGCATTTCTGGATGCCCTCCATTCATGTTAACTAACCAATAAATTTCAGCAGCATTCAGCTTGTGCGGGCTGATAAGATCACACTGAGAAAGGGGACAGTGCCAAAAATATTGAGCTTTTTAAAGGATGTGCCATATAATGCTTTTAACATTTGTAGTCCTTAAGGCCAAAGGGATCATTAGATCATCTACTGTGACCTGTATAATGCAGGCTGGAGAATTTTGCCTGCTTACCCCCGTGCTGAACCCAGTAATAACTGGTGTTTAAGTGAACGGGTAACACTGAAAGTATTAAAAGCATCAGCACATGGAACTGCAACTCAGTAGCAAGGAAGGATAATGAATCTGTCAACTGGGGGCCACTGTCCTGAGACTGGAGAAGGAAAAACCAGTGTCTAAATTCACACAAGTGAAGTAAGGAGGGCAGGATTCTCGTGGCTACTGAATGCCCATTAGCTGACCTCATTTTTATGAAGGGTCTGAGAGCAGAGTTTGATGCAAGAGGCGAGTGGGAGCATGGGAGACGGAGAAAATCCCATGTGGTTTTGTTAAGGAAAGATCATGTTGCTCTAACACAATATATAATCATAAATATTCAGTAAGATAACTGATTTATCCCACAAGGGGAACTAATGGTCCAAATCTGACCTTAGGCAATTTAAAATTGGGTTTGAATAAAAAAGGAATGGGTATTTAGCTACAGGGTTACACTAGAAACCCCTTATACCTCCAGTGGAATAACAGATCAAAGAAAAATATCACGTGTTTCTAAGAGACTGGCCACAGGATGTGACACCTGAAGAACATGTGGCACTAGTGAAAAATGCAGGTAACACAACATCACCAATTCTGAGCACTACCAAAGAGGCAGTCAAAGTAATTTTGTGGAGTGACAGACAGCTGACCACACAAATGCAAGGTCAAGTGTGAGCTAGAACCATTCCCTGAATTGAACACCAGTGGTCTGGAAACGTAGAAGATGGGAGAGATGGATATACTCTTTCATTGTGGACTGACTATGGACCATCAGCATGAAAATAGCTGATATGTTGGTCACAAACATGTTTAAGCTGGAAATCAGATGTTTAACCCTTAGAGTTATAGGACTCTCGCCCCCTCACCAAACTCAAAGCATGAAGAGCCTAGGGCTATTTGTGTCGTGCTGATGGGCACAATCCTGGAATTAGAAACTAAAACTTATGGAATGATGTGTGGGGTGTTGGACTGTCTGGAATTTCCAAGAGCGGTTAGAAGAAGAGCTGATGCCCATGTTTGTCATGCAGCATTCACAGCACATTAAATTAATCACAGGCTTTGGAACTTCCTGGGTCTTGCAGGGGATGAGTATTATTTCCTCACCACAACTCCTCTCCTTCTCTTTGTGCAATCTCACTCCTGGATTTGGTTTTTTTTTGCCTTTCTCTAAAGCTTTGGTGACTGGTCCCAGTTGGACCTGAAACCACAACACCAAAATGCTTCTCAGGTGGCACTTGCTCACTGCCTCAGTAGACCTGTATTCAAGCAGAAATTTTCTCTGAGCTTAAAAAGGCAATTATAGTTGGGACTCCCACTGCAGGATGGGTCATGGGCCACTTCCAAGTGTCGTTTTGACCCGGCATACTTTATTCTACTGCATAGCCCAAACCTCTGGGAGCATGCTTGATCTCCCCTGATCTCTTCCTGTGCCACATGGCAGGTTTTGAGGCTTTTTGAACTTCCATCTAGAGAGCTCAGCTGTGAGATTCTTCCTCTTCCTCTGGGCAGGCAGAAAGCAGCATGTGTGGCATCACACTATGGACCCAGTTGATAAGAAGTTGCTTACCTGTCCATGGATAAAACATGGCTTTTGCTCTTAAATCCGGTAATTCTTGCTGCACTTGCTGCATCAACACATCAGCTGCATCACATAGTGGGGTTTGTTCACTTGTTTTCACTGTACCAAACAGTGAAAAACAAAAACTCTAACAGTGTTTGTGTACGGGATGCTAGTGTTGATGAGGAGACATCAGTGAGAGCATGAGAAGAATAATGAGCCCCCAAAACACACTCTTCCTCCCAGGAGCTGGCTTTCATTGTTCTTTTCCATTTTGGCATCTCATCAAGGGCAAATATTCTTCCCCAGCACAACACAATAGAGGAATAAAAGAGCTTCTCATATTTCTCTCCATGGCTACCTCTTCCTTCTCATATTGTTCTTTTTTCTACCGGAGCTGAGGCCTTCAGCTGACACCCTGTTGCACTTGGTGCTGCATGTGGTCAGAGATGGACCCTACAGAAGCTCACAGCTTGGGAGATAATGTAGGACTACAGAGGACAGACTTGCCAAAGCTACATAATGCGTCGGTGCCAGACCAAGGCCTAAGATGTGGTCTTTGCGTTGGGTGGTTTAGTGATGGGTGCAGGGGGCTGGTTGTCCTGCTGCTTGCTGCAGGAGCAAGACTCTTTCTGTGCTTGCACACACTCAGTTTCCCAACACTAGGACATCCTGCACAGCAATTTGGCATCTTCTATGTAAATTATTGATTGACAGTAGGTGGAGTAGATGTGATATACATGAATAAAAATGGTGGAAAGATGAGCTAACGTGTATTTTCACCACAGGTTTCAATGGGTGCTTACACATTTCAGACACAACCAAATGCGAGTGCACATGCAGATGGTTGTCTCTGAGCATCAGGAGAAGCAGATGGCACAACATGACCATCACTAGTGAGGTGGTCACCCTCTAGGGACCTGTCAGCCAGAGCCAACACTTGCACTTGGCGATGAGAAGCATTGTGCCCAATCCTCTTATGCCTTCAGTCTAAAATATGGCAGGAATGTGGTAGGTTTCACCAGTCCTACAGGTCAGGTTCAGCCTTGAGAATGTTTCATGTCACTCTATGTAGAAGCAACGACGAGGGAAACATCATTTTACATTAAGAAAGCTCTGAGCAGGCATCACTTGTCTGCAGGAGAGTGTGGCCAGGCCTGTTTCATTGCTGGGCACTAGGGATAGCAGCCTTCTTCCACCATCTGTGTATAATAAATGAAGAATTTGGGTCATAAAAATTTCTACCCTGTTTAAGATGCACGGTATTGCTTTTCTCAAGCTAACTGCCCCTGGCAGTTCCAGTTAATACTTCCGTTTGAAATAAAAACCTTAAAAGCCTTTTAAGTTGACATTTAAAGTAATTTGGGAAACAATGTGAAAACATAATCTCTCTTCCAGGGGCTCTTTGCAAGGTATGGAGTTTAGCAGCTCTGCAAACCCTTTGCCCATGGCAGACAGCCCCTGTGGTGTCTTAGGAAGAAATGTTTATCCTAGTTGTGCAGTATCATCTCTGGCTGCCAGCCTGGCCTTGCACTGCTATAATAACTGTAGATGCATATTTTTCTCCAAGGGTTTGTACCAGCTAATTGGAAAGTCCTATTAAAGTAGTACTGGAGCAGGTAAAGATGCTTTGGGAAACCTTGGCTCTCTCCACAATATGGGGCATATGGCAAATCTCAGCCTTTCCGAGTAGGTTGGAGCCATCCATCTGTGGCAAGTGGTGAAGGCAACTGCCTGGCTTGGGCTCATGAGCTCGTGTTCCACCACCAGCACAGGGTCTGACCCTCATGTCCCACCTGCCTGCAGGCCAAGGGGCTGAATCTTCTCATTACCCCCAGGGAGCCATGAGTCACCCCTTCCTGGGCAAATCCCTCTACACCTGCAATGACCTTTGGTAAAGCAAGTGGGAAGATGGTTTCATGCGAAATACCCAAATGTTTCCACTTTGTAAAGGCTGGATGGGCCTATTTTCCTGGCAATTATTTTTAGTCATTTTCCCACAAAAATACATGAAGGTGGTGGGGGTTTTTGTGTTTTTGTTTGTTTGTTTGTTTTTCATGATCATGTGCTTGGAATCTTGTATTTAGCAAGTGCATGGCTGAACAGCTGTCTGTGAAAGGAAGAATTACAAACATCATTTCGGCTCATGATTTTGTTTACATAGTTTGTGGAAAAATGGGAGAACTTCAGTAACGTCAGAAATTTTTTCTCAGGAGCTTTGTTTTAGAAACGAGGCCTTTCTGGTAAAGGCATATCTTCACGTGCACCACGCAAAACACAGGCGACTTTGATCTTCACTAGTGCTCTGAGTTTTACTGTAAAACAAATGAATAGAATTTCTCAAGAAAAAGGTTTATCACCAAAAAAACCCCATGGAATTATTTTGAAATTGCTTCCAAATTTCCCTTTCCTCTTAATCTGCAACTGTATGACAGTTAATGTGAGAGACTCCAACTTTGACCAGTTCCAAGGAGCACATGGTGAAAGATTTCTTAGAGGCACTAACCAGATGAGTCATGGAGAGAAAGTAAGACATTTATTGACTGAAGGCACCAAGGACAGACTTAATCTGATGGTACATCAAAGTCTAAAGCTGAGCTACCTGCTTTACATCCCTCTATAGGAAACAGAGGTCAAATCAATATGGGCTATAGGCCATACCGATGACAACGAGGAAGATGCCCGGATGCCATCTTCCTCAACCTATAGTAGCTGCCTACATTTGGTCATTAAAATCTCGTGTGACATATGACTTTTTTTTCCCCATTCAATATAAAGAAAATCCTAAGATGAATGGCTCTGGTGAATACACCCATGCCATTGACAACAAAATTAGAATAGAACAAAACTTAAGTTCATCAAGTGTCTTCAGGACAGATGGACAGGTGGCTGTGGTGACACTCCTTAATTATTTCCATTGGTTAATGAGTTTTTAAAGATGATCTGGGACTACAAAACACTGGAGAGATATTTAACGCTGGCCAGGACCAGGAATTCCTATTTTGCCAGGTTTTCCAGTGTTTTGTAAAATAAGAATCATTCCCATTTATACTTAAACGCTGAAAGTTGCTATTGCCTTCAGGATAAAAATACTGAAAGAGGATGTATAGGGATGTTTTGTTAGACTGTGTTGCAGGCGGTAATTTGTTTTGACTTTTACACTATATCAACTTTTAAGTATAACTGATTATGTAGAACTACATAATCTACTCTAATAGAACATGATTGTGTTATGATATAAAAGTCAAAATGTCACAAATTTAAACTACACTGTCAAAATGCAATGTTTTGACTTTTTCCTGACAAAAAACTGTCATTGACATTTCAATAAGTTCATGCTTGATTTCGGAAAGAATAGCATTTTTCTGTGGACAACGTCTTGGTCAAAAATATTTTGACTGGCTCTGCTAGGGGTAGAAATGGAGGGCGATGGCAGGAGAAATAAGTGTTACAGCCTTTCTGTCTGAGTCATCCTGCTCAGTCTTACTCTGTCTGTCTGGGGGTCTATGGGCCAGAAGTGGAGCTGGTACTGGGACACGTACAGCCACACACAGCCGGGAACATCCTTTCTTTCTTTAAACAACAACTAAGAAGTCCCAGTGACCTGTCCTGTTCTTTAACAACCCACATGATAACCCTTTTCAAAAGAGATCCTCTGAAATTATCCCACCTATAGGGACTGTCACGGAAATAGAAGTCCCAGTGGTCTCCTTCTCTGCTTGGCTCAGGGGCAGCAGATCTTGTATGTTAATGCGCACCTGCCCACTTCAGGCACTTTATAGGAGAGTTATTTAGGATCAACAGACCTGGTGTTGATGTTAATACTCAGAATACTGAGATTTGGCAAACAGTGAAAAACAAGTGACTCTCCTTTCTCAGATTTTGAATTTTTTCATCAAAGTTCTGTGGAGCAGAGGGGAGGTTTCCACTCCACAGCTTTTACCTCAAAAATGTAAGTTTTTTTATGTAGTCATTTTCTTGCTACCCAGTAGGTTAAACACTGAATAGCCTTATTCACCCCAGAGAAAAGTTACTGTTGATCTGCTGCTGATAGTAACCTGTAAGCAGCAGAAATTGTCACCAAGGACCCTGTTAGACCATGGATCAGGGCACTGTCTCCTCCCAGCTCCCACATCCCTACAGATGTACCTCTAGGACTGTGGTTAAATTGAGTCCCTGCATGTTGGGAACCCTTGATCTAGGAAAAAAAAAAGTGAATCTTTTTCTTCTGGTCCCCTTGATGTACACAACATTTCTGGAGTTTTCGTTCATGACACAGAGACATGGCCATTGCCACTGAGGTGCCCAGCTGTGTCCATGGAGCATTTTCAACACTCTGACACATAATTTCGGTGCTCAGGTCTACTGAGTCCCAGCTCTAGCTTTATGTTTAGTTGTTAACATGGGGTAACACTGTCCTGAAGATGGAAAACTCTATTCATTTGGAGCCTTCAGAATTTATACAGGGGGTAAAATTACTCATTGTTGAGACAACAGGGCTACTTCATAGAATCAGGGAATCAGGGAATGGTTTAGCTTGGAAAGCACCTTAAAGATCAACTAGCCCCACCCCCCCTACCGTGGGCAGGGACACCTTCCACTAGACCAGGTTTCTCAAAGCCTTGTCCAGCCTGGCCTTGAATACTTCCAGGAATGGGACATCAACAACTTTTCTGGGCAGCCTGTTCCAGTAACCCTGATGGGGAAGAATTTATTCCTTTTATCTAGTCTAAATCTCCCCTCTTTCAATCTAAAGTCATCACCCCTTGTTCTGTCACTACATGGCCTTGTGAAAAGACGCTCTCCCACTTTCATGTAGGTCCCCTTAGGTGCTGAAAGGCTGCAATAAGGTCTTCCTGGAGCCTTTTCTTCTCCAGGCTGGACAACCCCAAATCTCTCAGCCTGTCCTCATAGGAGAGGTGTTCCAGCCATCTGATCATCTTTGTGGCCCCTTCTGGACTCACTCCAACAGGCCCATGTCCTTCTCATGTTGGGGGCACCAGTGGTGAACTCAGGACTCCAGGTGGGGTCTCACCAGGTCAGAATCATCTCCCTCAACCTGGTCTTGCTGCTTTTGATGCAGCCCAGGTTACAGTTGGTATTGCCTGACCTCAACCCTGAGCCTGGAGGAGGTGATCCTTGAATATTAACCAGTTTCTTGGGCCCCAAAGAGTCTACAACTAAAGCCCTGCTTCAGAGAGGACTCATGGTCAAGGTCTGACCCACACAGTGTGTGTTTTCAGCTCCTTAACACATGCTCTAGAACCACTATAAATACATTTTCCATCTAGGCCCTTCCTAACCCATACTGAAAATGATGGCCTTAGTAAAATTTTATGCTGCACTTTAGGGTTTATGAGTCTATAACGCGTAATTTACTCCTAGTAAGGGACACAGCAGTGGTTTTGTGCTCTATGTAATACTCAGCCAACACCAGCCCTAAAGATAGATCATCAGTGTTCAAATTGTGAAAAGAATGTTGATGACATTTTCTTTTTTTTATTCCACTAAAGACAAGAGAGGTTCATGTAAAACATAAGCTTTGGCCCCTTTCCAGCATTAACGCAATTTACTGCAAAAGTGCTCACTCTTTTAATTAAGCTGGAATGCTGCTACTCTTTGTAGGAATGCAAAACGAACGGGTTACTGACAGAGGGAAGGTCTAATGACAGCAATCTGCTCTTAACTGAGCAGAGCAAGACTTTGCCACCTCCGCTGGGCTTTGCTCAGGAGTAAAATTTGCTTGACAGAGCAGACAGCGAGCAGCGCTGGGTCCCAACAAGCAGAGAGCCTGTGCAAATGTCTGAGGAATAATTCTGCAAGTGAAGTCACCGTGATCAAGTGGCTGGGATGTGAATTTCATAGGCTGATCTAGTTTCTGAATAAATAAAAGTCTGGATTTTATTTTTTTTTTAACTTCAAATGGCTCAAAATGAAGAATCTACACCCCCTCCACATGTGCCTGTAGCGAGCTGTTTATGAAAGTAAAGCATAAAATATTTGATCATGGTTTTGATCCAGAACATGCAAACATTTGTCCTCTTGTGCTGGCTTCACCTGGTGGCTTTCATTTTCTTCGACATAAAGACAGGGTGAAGCAAAGTAATAGAAAAATAGAAAACATCTTTGTCGAAAATGAGATTGCAGCTGTGTAACTGGAGCGCACAACCATAAATCAGAATGTCAAATCCAAAGCACATGACTTTTTGCGAGTTCTCCATGTGTGCTATAATGTGATTACAGCCTGGTTACTATTATGATTTAAAACAAAGTCTTTCATGCTAGAAACAAAATGCGGAATGTGAGCAGCCTGGGGGAGAGAGACGGGAGACTTAGCCCCGGCTGTCAGAGGTGGGCTAGAGGGTTTCAAGTGCTTCTCTGTCAGGTGTGAGGGGATGAGGAAAGGACTCAACCCCAGCTTTGGCAGCAGTCTTAACATCAGGGACAAATTAGCCGGTGGTGTTCAGCTCTGTCTAACAATCTTCAATTAGGGATGGGGTAGGTTTCTGTCTCCCCATGTCGTAGAAAATCCCAAAGCCAAATACACAGATTACAGAAGTCATTCTTTTCTGTCTATCACATAAACAAATGGTCCAGCTGTTATTGCTAAGATTCCAGTTTGAAAACTTGGACTTTCTTGTATAAACTTCAATGTAATGGTATTTAAAGTGTCATAGACAATAAGCATCTAATCCTAGTCAATAAATTGCAGACTAGTTGCATGAGCTTCGAGAGCTGTTAAAGACAGCTGTGCTTTTTTTGTAATTCAAGTCATTTCCAAATTGGGCAGCCCTCCTGGTGTATTTTCAGACAAACACAGTGTGCTCAGAAAATGTGTTGTTTGGAGCAGCACGAGTATGAACACAAGGGCGTCACATCACCCGGAGACAGAGTGGATATCACATTCTCCATTTCTAAGAAGCTCAGGTTGACAAAGGGGGAATTGCTGAGATGTCTGTGAAATTAGTAAATGGCCATACAGGTCTCCTGAAGGAAATAACATGGCCCCTGCGGAGAAGACGGGGAATATTCCGATTAACTTCAAGCAGTAGAGGCTTCTCTTCCATTCAGACAGAGGGGAAAGAGGCCAAATACTTTTAACTATCACTCAGCTGTTCAGGAGAAATGGCAGCCTGTAAGGGTTGAAGAGGGTGGACAAAGCAATATCTTCCCAGAGCCAGCATGCTGCCATGTTGCTGAGAAAGGCTGCTTGGAGCCACATGGGTTCCACCAACGTGAGGTATTTGGGACACGTCTCAATGCATGTGACTTCTCACACTGGGATCAAACATGAGGGGTCAGAACAGGGCTCCCTGGGTAGCAAATTTTGGGATCATGATCATGGTTTTGCAGAAAGAGTGGCAACCACCAGCCACTCTGATTCCTCTTGTTGACCTCAGTGGGAGATCACCGCTTCTGAAGATCAGGCAGGTGCTTGCAATAAGCTTTCAGAGCCTCCCTACCGGGCTCAGGGTGGAAAGCTTGGCTCAGATATATATTTTCAAGGTATTTCAAACATTACATTTGAAACCAGTTAGCACAGGGTCACTGCTTGGTATTGCGAGGTGCCCTGCGGGATTTGGTCGAGTCGAAAGGTGTCTGCGCACTTGCTGCTGGGCTGTCGCTCTCCCTCCATTGGCAGCTGTGGTGAAAAACATCCAGTTGAGCTGTTTCAAGGGTATTTTTCCACATCTGTGAGCACCAGGCAGATTAATCTCTTTCTTTTCCTCCCACCCCCCTGTAAGCCATTTTATGACCATCAGACGGTTTACACCTGAGAAGCAGCCTGGCCTCCTGCAAGCACTGCTCCGTGGTGCTCAACATCTGCCCCTCAGCACGTATCAAATATCCCTCTCCTTGTCAGCAGCATGAGTAAAACAGACAAGCTGGCGGAGAAAATATAAATCAAAAGCCTCCACTGCAGGGCAGGATTTCGCCAGATCTTTTCATGGGTCTGAGTCCCCGGCACGTTTGCCTAGGGGTGCATGAGTCCTGCTGAGCACCTGCTTGCAAGCGCATCCCACCACCAAACTGGGTTTAAATAAGTGCAAGCAAGATGTTTTTGTCAAACCGATGTCTTGCTGCCTGTGTTGGCCCAGAACTTCACAGGGAAGGGTCCCAGGATGGCCCCAAGCCCACAGTCAAGCCCAGATCCTGGAGCCAGGAGCCTTGGGCTCGATTTCCAGCTTGACCACAGGCTTCCTGTGTGGTCTTGGGCAAATCATACACTGCAAGGCCCGCTCTCAGTTTGCTGATATTTTGAGAGAGCCGTGGTTTGGCAGGTGAATAAGCTGCACACGTATGTGGGGAGAGGAGGTTTTATTATTAGCGCCGGTTGAAACGCGAGCGCCGGCTGCGTCTGCACACGTCGCAATTTTGCCAGCGTCTCAGGGTTGGGAGGAGAGTGTTCATCGGAGCACGTGTACACTGGGGTTTCATCCCCACCTTGTGTGCAAATGGCAGCATCTCCAGGAGAGCAACCCTTGCCGATCCGAGCAGCCGTGAAACCAGTCCATCATCACGTATGTTCTCAGGAATGTGTGCTTGTGCGGGTCTCTGTAGACAACCCTGATTCATCACCTCCAAAGCAATTAATAAAACTTGGCTGGCCCTTCCCCAATATATTGAAAATGATTTGCAATTTGAGAGTGAGAGTCAGTGTTGTTTTTCGCATGGAATCAGTTTAATTAATCACACTGTTTGAACAGCTGGGTCGGCCATGCATTTCTACTCGAGTTCAGCATTCCTAGAAAACTTGTCAAGTATGAATCAAAATAATACCATCTCCCTGCTTCCAATGATTAATCGCATATCTCTCCTTTTCATTCACACCTATACATCAGTTAAATCAAAAGCAGCCTCCTTCCCCACCATTGAGCTTGTGGCTACTCGCCAGTCCAGGATAAATTATCTAGAGAAGACTTTGAAAAGCTGTTGGTTTACCCTCAAACTTTTGTTATCAACGTCTGTTGCAATTCCACATATATTTGTAGACTCTGGGAGCCAGGGACCGCACAGGAAGTGTGCGCATTCCAAAATTAAGGATTTGTGGCACAGAATTAAAAAATAAAATTAATTTCTAGCATCTGGAAGTCCAAGTGAGGTATTTGCGGGAGGTCTCCAAAGGACGTCTCAACAAAGGGCCAGAATTTTGAAGAATATGGCTCTGATTTCCAACATGAAGTCTGGTATGTCCTGAACATTTCTGTTTGCTTAAAGCAAGGCTTTGTATTTGGCTTTGCAGTAGTTTCCCACCACAGATGGTGGATCCTGGTCACTAATACCATGTGTGTGCTCTGAGCTTGGGCCATCAGGGTTCATGCACGAAGTGGTCAACGGTGCAAGCAAGGATGAACACACCAGAGGTGAATGCATGTGGGATTTCTCCATGAGTCCCTCCAGCTCTGGGGGGCTCTTGGCAAATGGTTGCAAGTTACAGCCCCACCAGCCCTACCCAACAAACAACTGGTTTTGAGAATGAAAAAGTGAAGTTGTTTGTAAAAACAAGGGAGAACTTCAGGCAGAAATGAGAAGTTTGGCTGTTTGAGAGCAAAGAAGGCGGCTTTAGGCTGTTTGAGTTGCCTATGCAGACAGAGTCACAGTATAGCAAGGCTCTTACCAAATCCTTACTGCAGAAACCTGCTCCCAGCCCTGGGAGGGGCCATGGCTTGTTTTCCTCCTAGCATGACATGAGGCAGGAATATGCCATCGGGCATGAGTCTTGAGAAAGCAAAAAGAAGTTAGAAATAGCTGAGCCCTCCCTGAGGACCACCCACAAGGAGCTAAATACGGGGTTTCATTTAAGTGGGGCTGGGATCAAAGAAGAGATTAGAGCCAATAGGGAGCTAAAAGGTAACATCTGGTCCTTTTCAGTGATCACCAATAGAAAGAGGCTTTCTCTGGAGAAGTAAAGTGTCCAGAGGAACCTATCCTTCAGCAAGACAGGGGATGCAGGTGGGAAAATCAGGCTGGCAGACGTTGCTTCGATGTCTTCTTGTGGTCCCAGCATCTCTTCATGCTGCATAAGAAAGGCACCAGGCCTGGAGTTCTGGTCTTGATCACTTTAGAGGCCACCTCAATCCATCTGTGCTCCACAAGGGATACATGGAGGCGCCTGAGCTGCCTTGAAGCAAAGAAAGTGCTGTCTAAAGGAAGGAAATACTGTCCTGGCATTGCCACATCCCCGTCACAGCGTTACAAGGCCAGGACAAGGCAAAATGCCCTGTCTTCAGGCAGCACAGCATCCTCCAGGGATGGACACATGAACAGACAAGTCTGAGGTTGCTCTTCCACCCTCCTCTCAATGTAGGTTGCCTTGACACTAGCGAACCAATGATAGGACAAGGAGTAATGGTACAAACTGGAACACAAAAGGTTCCACTTAAATTTCAGAAGAAACTTTTTATCAGTGAGGGTGACAGACACTAGACCAGGCTGCCCAGGGAGGTTGTGGAGTCTCCTTCTCTGCAGACATTCAAGACATGCCTGGACACCTTCCTGTGTAACCTCATCTGGGTGTTCCTGCTCCATGGGGGGATTGCACTGGATGAGCTTTCCAGGTCCCTTCCAATCCCTAACATTCTGTGATTCTGTGTGATTCTGTGATTCTGTGTGATTCTGTGACATTTCACCCACCAATTCCCCATGGGTGAGTTTCCCATTTCCATGGGAAACACTGTAAAAGACGGGTAGGACAAGCTTTGCGTCCTTCCCCAGCTCGAAAGGCTCCGATGGGAGGCCATCAATCCGCCCTGTCACCAGGGGTGCCAATTAACCAGAGTAAAGTGCCTCTGGGTGATAAGAAAATCCAGTCATTGACCTCCTGAGGACTGAGTGATAGCAGAACAAGTCCTTGACAGTTTAGTGGGCAACACATGACGAGACCCTGTTGCTGGAGGCCAGATGGCTTTTCCCAAAGGTTTCCTGTCTGCCTTTTAAGCCCATGGTCTAGTATTTTGGTGGTGATTTTGCTAACTCTTAAGCACTGGAAAAGGGCGAGTGTCATGTTCTCATGATCATTGTGTTTTTCCATCCCTGCCATCTGCTGACCCATCTGCAAGAGCCTTGCCACGACTTCTGGCAGAGCAGATGTCTTGCAGGCTTTTAAATAGTGACACGTAAGTATGTTTGTCGAAGTGTGTCGAATTACCTGTCTGGGTTTTGTCCTTAAATGTGCTGCTGGGTGATGTCCCCTGGTCTGCTGCAAATGTATTAAATACCAGATTGCTGCAAATATCAGCCCTCAAAATGAATAACACCTCACTGTCAAGTGCTGGTGTTCAAAGTGGCCGGGCAAACCTGGCTTGCTCTGCAAATCCTTCAGGTGCTCTCTGCCATGCTGTTTAGATGCCTGGGGTTGTATGTGGCAGGAAAGGGAGGAAATAATGTGTTCCCCACATCTGTCATTGGCAGAAAAAGTGATCCTGGATGTATCTTGCAGCAAACTCAAGACACTTTCTAACAGGGATGATAAAAAAGCCAAGATGAGAGTATCTGGGGAGGATGTGGTGCTTCCATCACCAGGTTGAGCTGGTTCTGCCATGGGGCAGGAGGTTGGAGGAGGAGTCTCCTGGAGTCCTCTCTGCCCTGGGACCCACACATCTGTGCACACAAGGATGTGACAATGAAATCATTTTGCTCTTCCCTCAGGCTTCTCACCCACAAATTCTCCCCATCAGATCTTCTATACATTTCTGGCAAGAAAATGCATACTTTGAAAAAAAAAAAAAAAAAGAAAAGAAAAACCCTCAGTTTGCTCTCCATAATGATACCAGATATCCTGCCAACAAAAACACAAACCCTGAAATGGATCTAGTTCTTTTCCCACATTTTTCTAAATATAAGGTCTGAATAGCAGCTCCAAGCTCTCACTTGGAAAGAAAAGCTGCAGCCCAGTGCTGGGATTTAACTCAGCAGGGAGATGATTGCTGCCTGCGGTACCTCAATATTGCAACCCGGATGAGGGGTTTCCCTGCAAGTTGCCACCGCCTGAGCTGCTCCATCAAGGTTGAAGCACATGGGCAGTTGTGTGGGGTCAGCCCATGCCGGCAGCAGCACGTTTTGCTGCATCCAAGCTAGTGGGAGACTTTTACTGGGGTAACAAATGGAGCAACACCAAGCAAGATTTTGGCATCCTTGAGGTGTCTGAGTAGACTGGGGCATCAAGGAGACTTGCAAACAGGTGAGCAGCCACTGATGAGCTCAGCTCCCTCCTTGGGTGCTCCTTACCTGGCTGTATTTTTATCACATCCCAAAGGTGCTTACTTGCATCCTTATGAATTATATTCAAAAGAGCAACAGGCAATTCCAAGTCATGCAATGGGGTGAAACACTCATACCACCTCCATTAGGCATTTCTAGTACGTAATAGAGACTTTTTAGTTTCCCTTCACACTGCTTGGACGGCAACAAAAAGTTTTAAAAATTAACTAATTAAAAGAAAAGAAAACATAACCTCAAGAACATAAATGATTTTTTTTTTCCCATTTGTGCACATGCAGTTCATCCCCCTCAGATCTTGTTATAGGGTGTGGGATGGAGACCATAGGAATTACAGCCCAGATGTGCACAGGTAGCAAGAGGTTAAAAGCTCGTGATGAATTCAACAGCATTTGGAGCCAGTGCAACTCAATATATACATTTCAGATATTGCTTCAGCTCTCTTTAGATGCTGTTGGATTGCTTGTGCCCTTCCTGAGGCACTCTGGGGCAGGGGGATCTCTCATGGGATGTACGGCTCAATCTGGGGGCATCACAGAGAAGTTCAAGGCCAGGTGGGGAATCTGATTGGAATAAATAACCCTCTCAGTGGGCTGAGGTCTCCATTAAAACCTGAATATCTGTGTGTTTTCAGCTGCACTATCCACCTGTGGGCTGCAAGGCCGGATTGTCTGCCACCCACACTTTCACCAGGTCTTTTCCAGGCTTTTTTCCAGGGCTTGGATTACATTAGATTTACAGGATCTTCCACTACCTCCTCCGCAGGTTGTTCCCATTTGGTCCTTTTGCTTCTCCCAAACCCTATAGCAGGAGCTAGGTAGGTTGGAGATGCCATGGCTCTGGAAACACAGACCATACAGACCCCAGCTTTGAGCCCTGGAGGAAAGGGATGTACCGAGGAAGCCTAAAGAAAAACCTCCTTGGGTGCTGGAGGTGGGAGTGACAAACAGGTGGGGAGTCCCACTGGACCTGCCCGGAGCCAGTGCCACCCTCCTGGGTGCTTCCTCAAGCCATGCTTGTCAAACACAGTGTCTGTTGAAGGAAATAACTTTTTTTTTTTTTCAAAGGACCTTTTATAAAAGGTCACCATCATGGAAACTGTGCATTTTTTCAAAAGACATTTGAAAACACTGAATTTTTCTCTCTTCTCTCTTCTCCCTTCCCCCTTCCCTTCTTCTCTTCTCTTCTCTTCTCTTCTCTTCTCTTCTCTTCTCTTCTCTTCTCTTCTCTTCTCTTCTCTTCTCTTCTCTTCTCTTCTCTTCTCTTCTCTTCTCTTCTCTTCTCTTCTCTTCTCTTCTCTTCTCTTCTCTTCTCTTCTCTTCTCTTCTCTTCTCTTCTCTTCTCTTCTCTTCTCTTCTCTTCTCTTCTCTTCTCTTCTCTTCTCTTCTCTTCTCTTCTCTTCTCTTCTCTTCTCCTCTCCTCTCCTCTCCTCTCCTCTCCTCTCCTCTCCTCTCCTCTCCTCTCCTCTCCTCTCCTCTCCTCTCCTCTCCTCTCCTCTCCTCTCCTCTCCTCTCGCTTCCTTTCCCTTTCCCTTTCCCTTTCCCTTTCCCTTTCCCTTTCCCTTTCCCTTTCCCTTTCCCTTTCCCTTTCCCTTTCCCTTTTCTTCTTTCCTCACCCTCTTCTTTCTTTTCCATTTTCAGTGTCTGAATCCTCCAGTCCTCCCAGTAAATGAAAACGTTCCTTCAAGTGGGAAGTTGCAGGGATGTGTCTGGGCGAAGCCTCCCGGGGACGTCTGGCCCTGAGCTCGGTGGGAACAGACGCCCAGTCACTGGGAGCAGACTTTTTTGTGTGGCAGTTGCTGAAAAGTGCCTGGTATCTGCCTGCACTGCTTCAAATGTAAGTCATTCAAAACATTCCCTGTGTTTTTTAGCTCATAAAACTGCTGAAGTACATCCTGTACAGTGAACAAATTACTCAGCTTTAAGCAGATATTTATGCTAATTATCCATGGGAAGCTGTTTCTGCCATTGTAGTTTTTCATCTGTTGGCATAATATTCGAAAGGTTTTATGTGGCGTTAACTATCAGCAGTAAAATCCCCTGAAAGTAACATGAGAAGGAAGAATCTGCTCTGCATACATTTATTTTCTTTAAATGTTGTTGATTTGCAGTCTATGAGATGAAAGTGTGTACACTTAGCACTCCTTCCCCATCACTACAGCAGCGTTCCCTCCCTGCCTGCTCTTGCTTCAGTTTATTTACCAAAGAATATTCATATTTTGTAAATCCCAGGTATTTATTCCCTTGATTATTTTGGCACGGTGCATCTTGAGGATGTTTGCTTTGTTTTAGGCAAATCCTTTTTCTGCCTTTGAAAAGCAGAGCACTAGTAAAAACAAAGGCAACAGCAATATTTGTTAATGTAAGTCCACGCTCCTAAAATATTTATTCTTTTTTCATATGAAGAAGATTAAATGCTTGCAAAATTCTACAGACACATGCACATATTTGACCCAGAAGGATGTCTCTTGGGATTCGTAACAGCAAATGTGTCTTGAACAAAACGTCTTGGCCCCGTACAAACTTACTTTGTGTTCTAAAAGCCAAAAACTTCATTTTAGCATGACCTTAGAAGAATAGTGATACTTTTAGTATTTCCTGGTATTTGGTGCAAGGAATGTTTTTATTTGAATGCAGATGTCGTTTGGTTTACAGGAAGGATTTGGTAACATGTCCATGCCAGTACTGCACTTATCCCAAATTTCCTGCTATGGAGGAAGAACATATGTCAAAGCTCACTGTTTGTTAAATTGAAAAGATTCAGTACACCAGAAGCTTCTCTTCTAAACATTGTGACTTTGTGCAATTTACAGAATGTTCTATCTCCATTAAACAATAAACCCTTGACCTCTGGAGCTGGCTTTCAGGATCCTGCTATTTGAGAAGGTAGACATAATGGATGGCAATAATAAATGAAAAGTTCAAGAGGTTAAGAAAAACTGTTTAATTATTTCTCTAGAGCGTGGGCTGCAGAAGAATTGCATATCTGCCGTCTCTCTTGTAGAAACCCTGCAAGGAATTACTCCAGCAGCGCAGCTCGGGCAGGGTATAAGCAGGTTGCTGGCCCTCAGCTGTGTTTATGAACAAACAGTCTCTAGATACTCTTCCATCCCTGAACCTTTCAGTTCTCTGCGAGTTAACTCCCTGCCAGCAGCGAGCCTGTGCCAGCCCCACAAACCTCAGCATCTGTTTTGCAAGGAGCTTTTATTTGTTAGCATGTGAAAGCTAATGCCTGTGTGTGCTTCCCAGCTGTGGTGTGCTTGGGCTTGGTATCTTTAAAGAAATCTTAGCCTTATTTGCTTGTTAAACCCAGACACACACAAGGCAGCGTGTTTTCCCCTCGTTACGTGAGCCTGTAACACAACCTCTGCTAACAGGTCACCGTTCCCTGCCTTTCCTCTACTGTAAAGCAAATCCAAGACAAACTTCATTATGACAAGAAAATCAGTGGGCTTTTCCTTCCTCCCCTTGAACAGACGTCCCTCTTTTTTACACCAGTTTGGTTTCTGTCACATTGCTTTCTGCATTCAGTTATTACAGCTTTATCATGGGACCGAAAGCTCTGAGCTAAAATCATCATCCAGTTACGCAAGTCACTGTACGAACACCCAGCAAGAGGAAAGTTGCTCCAAAAACCTCCACGGCAGGACAAGGGGTGAGGGGACAGATGGGGATGAGTAGTCGTGCTCAAGGTCACCGAAGGCCCAAACAGGAACCTGATCTTGAGGTCCGACCCTTGGCCACCCGCTGATGAGCATTTTCTTCTCTTGGACACCCCATGCTCTCTGTTGCGTCTCTTGGGAGGTCTTGCACCTACATGGAGCCTGGCAGGGCACAGATATGGGGTTGGACATAGTGGTAGGTTCACCCAAGCAGGAGCTGGAGCATCTGTCTCATTGAGACACAGAGCCCTGTGCTGCAGTGGCGGGACCACCCTGGTGAATCTCCCCATCTGCTTCCAGGGGCAAGTGCTCTGCTTCAGGGTCACAGCTTGCCATGCAAGATGCCTGAACTCCTTTTTTTTCTGTCTTGTGTGGCTCAAGCCCACCTCTGAGGGTGCTTTGGAAAGGGGAAGACATCATTCAAAGCTGGGGCCAGGAGATGTACCAGACCCTCCTTTGGGGTAAATCAGCTTGTATGTGCAACCTCCAAGATTCTAGATCAGTCTATGCTGGCTAGAAAGCTGACCAAGGGCTTTTTACTGCAGCTCTTGAAAGGGTTTTAAAAGCTTTTCACATCCACTTTCTCCTTCTAAATGCCTGGATCTGCAACTTCTACCATCAAGAGCCATTTTCCCAAGATGGGCTGGGTGCAAGAAGCATGACTTGACTTTGAGAGCTGTGTCTCTCTGCCCATTGTGTTTGATATGAAAGCATTCAAAACACGAGCCTCTGGTCTCCCCACAGCACCATCAAGTGGGTGAGAAACGAGACGTCAGGTTGTGACCCTGATGGGACACTCTCTGTTTAAATAAACAGTCCAGGTTTCATGTAATATTATACTCCATCATGAGTCCTGGAACAATAACAGTGTGGGAACCATTCACCTGACTTCTCTGGGATATATCAACAAACAGAAAGAGTGGTGAGCACTGGTGGCTAGTGCTGCAGGTTCGATGGGAGATGTTCTCAGTCTGCCACCAGACGAGCAAAACAGCTTTCCAGGGCCACCACTTGTAAAGCACAAAATAAAAAAGCTTGAGATGAAAGATTTTTTTGGCCCAAGTTCTAAGAAAAAGTACACATGAATCACAGAATGTCAGGGATTTGAAGGGACCTCGAAAGATCATCCAGTCCAATCCCCCCGCGGAGCAGGAACACCCAGATGAGGTTACACAGGAAGGTGTCCAGGCAGGTCCTGAATGCCTCCAGAGTAGGAGATTCCACAACCTCCCTGGGCAGTCTGGTCCAGGCTCTGTCACCCTCACTTGGAAGAAGTTTCTTCTCAAATGTAAGTGGAACCTTTTGTGTTCCAGTTTGAACCCATTACCCCTTGTCCTACCGTTGGTTGTCACCGAGAAGAGCCTGGCTCCATCCTCCTGACACTCACCCTTTATATATCTGTAAACATTAATGAGGTGGTGCTGCTGGCCACACAAGCTGGCAAGCTGCAGGCTGGGAAGCCTTCACCACGTCCCTCGCTGGGCATGCTGAGTGCCTCCTGGCTCCACATCACCAGAGCAGCTCCACATCCACCATGATCATGGTTTCCAAGTGCAGAAGTTAGGCAAAAAGGTCTAATATTTATCTGTGGCAACGGAAGAAGTCACCTCCCCAAATGCCTTTCCAAGCAATCTCGTTTTGCACCACTGAACCTGCCCAGGTTTGCCCAGGCTTTAACCTGTCTCCTGCCCAGGTTTGTTTTCTGTCCACAGGGGAGCTGGTTTTGGTCCATTCTCTGCAGTGAGAGGCTGCTGCCATGAGCTACAGGTGATGGAAACAAAAATTTAAAAAAATCCGTGGAGGTCAGATGTGTTGTGAAGTGAAAACACAGTCTGTGTACAGGCCATGGGAGCTCATCCTGGCAAAATCACCAAAGCTAGAGGGTTTTCTCCTCTCTGTCATAGTTCTGGAGTATGTGCCATTTTTCTCACACTGGCTACTTCTACACCAAAAAAGCCATGGGATTTTGAGCTTCGTCTTCCTTGGTAAATTCCCCATCAGATAATGACTAAAATAACGATTCCCCACCCTGTCCCCTCCCTTCCCCTTGTGGGTGTGGTGAGGGAGCAGTCAAAACCTTTCATTTCCACTCAAGAAGGTGTAAGGAGGAGCTTTGGCTCATGGTAAAAGCTGTCCCTGCTTGACCTGGCTGTCTGAGGTATCTGGCCCTTGGGCCTGGGGAAGTTCAAGGAGATCAAATGGGACCATGCCCAGGTCTCTCCCTTGGATGCTGCTGGCCACTCAAGCTGGCAAGCGGCAGGCTGGGAAGCCTTCACCACATCCCTCTCTGGGCATGCTGAGTGCCTCTTGGCTCCACATCACCAGGGCAGCTCCACATTCATCAGCATTTCACTATCACCCGTCTCACCGCAGCACACAGTAGGCTTTGGGCCATGTTCAAACCACTCACTGCAGCCCCAGTGAGAGATTTAGGCACTTGGACTCACAAATGACCCAAGATCCTCCCACCTTTCCCTGTGAGTGGTGTGTCCCATACCCTTGTTGCTCTTACATCTTGAATGCCCCCATCTTTTGTGGACCCAAAGCCCAGACAGTACTGCAGTGCTGCAGGGAGCCTGGGAGACCTGCCTGGCTTACAGACCTCATTCCTAATTACATGTTGTGGTAGGTTGTGTGCACTGGTGCCTTTGCTCAGCTTGTGGTTGTTCCTTGTATTTGCACAGTTGCAGATTATGTGCAGAACCATTTTCTTGTCTTGTATTGATTCAGGTCCAGTTTTTCAAGACTCTTGCTGCACACAATGAACAAAAAGGTAAAATGTGTGTTAAGGAAGACAGAGGTGAGCTGATGCCTGAGACATCCAAGGATGCCTGCCACTCCACGAAGTGCAAGGGCAGGATGAGTCAGTTGTGGAGGTCCACCTGGCCCATCTCTCAGAGTGTGGAGGGGCAGCACAGGCAGTGTTTCACACTAGCACCTACCGTTCACTTTTACTGTCCACTGATTTTGTAGGAGCTGGGGTAGCCAAATTCATCATGTCCCCGTAGCCCCAGAAATATGGTCTTTACACTCTTCCACCCCACAGAGAAGGTGATAGGAAAGAGGGTGTGCAGGTTCCCCATCAGCCTTTCAAACTGTGATCATGGCCAAGCTGTCACAGCCCCCTCTCTCTCTTTGCAAATTGTAGCTCATTTGGTCTCCAGCCAAACACGACCAGCTGATGCGAGATTCCCCTTCCACCTGAACTCAAAACCTCAGCTGAAGAATATCCTTCCTCATGTCAATGCTATCAACTGCAGGCTCGTTGCCTCCAGAGCTCCTCAAGCAGCTTTCCCATTGCCACAGGACAAGCAAAGCGAAGGCAGAAATCGGAGAAAGCTCTCAAGTCACTGGTCCATCCTGGAAGCAAATGGCACATGTTAAGCCTCCTTTCAGGAGGTTTTTCTATTACTTTCTATTAGCGGTTGGGACCATGTAGCACACAAGAGCCACAGTTGGGGCGGGATATGAAAGGGCAGGAGTTGTTTGCGTTTCACTATGTGTCAGCAACCGTG
The DNA here is from genome assembly GCF_036013475.1 of Columba livia. Lineage (NCBI taxonomy): Eukaryota > Metazoa > Chordata > Aves > Columbiformes > Columbidae > Columba > Columba livia. The sequence continues at coordinate 4,807,581 of NC_088606.1, forward strand.
TCTCCCTTTTACAAAGCTACCCTTCAGCCCAGACAGATAGTCCCACCATGCTCATGGTTTTCTCTTTTAGAGTGACTCAGGTATCACAGAGGGCTCCAGTTTTCAAGAAACAGGTGACACTTTATGTTAGCAATTTGACAACAGAGCAAATCAATCATAATGGCAAATTTTCTGCTTCTGCAAGTGCATACAGAGGTTGCTGTCATGGCCAGAGTGACCACCCCTGCCCAGGAACTCTCCCTTGTCATCTTTGCACAGCAGCATTAGGAGTGAGTTTTGGTGGCCTGCAGCTCCACCAGAAGAACCAGGGGGAAGTAGGTGGCTCAGGAGGTACAAATTTCTTAGGGACACCCTGGCCAGAGGAAAGCCAACGAAAATAATGACTCACTTAACCCCTCACAAGAAAGACAGCACCCGAAGTTTTCCACGCCGTGTTCAAAAACACCACGCATTGGCCTCAAATCATGTTGGCCATGCCAAACTCCCACCTGTTTATGTGGAAAACTTTATGCACCCAAAGCATGAAGTTTTTCAGCATAATATGTTGGGTGGATCAAGGTTTCCATGTGTTACAGTGCAGTCAAAAAATGGTATCTTAGCCAATACAGGATGATATGAGGAGGGCACAGAAAGTTTGAGTCTCTGGGAACTCATTTGCAGAGGCTCTCCTGTTCCTCAGACACTCAGAGACCTTTTGCCTCCTGTCCTTTTGTACACAGAAGAGCTGCAGATTCAAGCCAGCTCTGGAAGATGAAAGAAAAACCCCACTTTTGTACTGCTTTGCAGCTGTGCCCTGTGGGAGAACTTCGACAGGTTTGAGGTTCAATTGGTTCAACTTTCCAACTGAAATGGAGACTATCATGAGTACAAAACTTGACACGTGACAAAACAGAGAGTTGACCCAGGCAAAATAGTGCAATATATAGAATCTAACAGCAGAAGAGCAGGCGATTAGAGAGCCTGGTTAGGTAAGAAGGTATGTAGACTCTGCACAACGCGTTTTGTGTCAAAGCGTGAAACGCAAACATCCTCTCTGAGGAGAACTGCTCCTCTACAGGAGCAATGTCAGGGCTTGTGCTGACTGGTTTTAAGCTAAAATGAGAGGCTTTTCCAAAGAAACTGAGAAAACTACCTGAGCAAAGGCAACAGCATTCCCAGATGCTCTGAAACCCGTGAACATGATGCAACCTCCCAGCCAGCTCTTGGGCAAGGCCATTGGGTGTCCTGATCCCAAACTTTAGTCTTCCTTGCTGCCATTTGGACACCTGCCCTCTGAAACCACAGAGAATTTCCTTCCTCTTACTGGCAGCCTTTTGTATATTTTTCCTTCAGCCACAGGACTGCAGAACTGTTCAAGCTGGGAGGGGCTCAGCAGGTCTGCAGCTTAAACAGGGCCAGCACTGAAGTCAGATCAGTTTGCTCAGGGCTTTTCCAGTCACATGTAGAAAACCTTCAGGGTTTCTCTCTCCAAATTCCTGACTGGTGTTAAATCCCCCCGTGAACTTTCTCTTGCCAGGCTGAACAAGATCTGATCCCTCTGCACCTCCCCGAAGGACATGCTCCAGCCCACCTTGGTGGCCATCTACTAAACTCAGCCCAGTTTATCAGCATTTCACTTGTACTGGGGACCCAAACCTACACACTGCATCCCAGCTGAGGTCTAATGAGTCCCCGCTAAATGGGAATAATCACAACCTCTCATCTACTTGCCATGCTTCTGTTGTACAGTTCTTCTCTTTTTACTTGTCACAATTTGCCATGGGTTCCTCAGCAAGCAGTTAGAAGAGCTCCAGGCTTGAACAATTTCCAATAGCAGAATGCAGCTGCATTTCTCAGACCCAGAGCAAGAAATGATCAAATAGTAGTAATAAAAAAATGATGCTGTTTGACTAAAAAATACATGGCCTAATTACTACAAATTCTGGAGATGAGAAACCATGCTGCGAAAAGCTGGGTGTCCTGGGGACATTCACACCAAAGCAATGCATTTCTTCTTTGAGACATTCTGTTCTTGGAGATTACTGAGTTGAACTCTAAGTTGATAGAGGTCCTGGGACCAGAGCAGTGAGTGACAGCTTTGTTAAGCTGTGATTGATGACTTTGCTACCAAATTCTGATTAATGTTTCCTTCCAAACCCTCCTTGCCCTTGCAATATGCTGTCCATTAGCCCCTGCCAATATCTGCCTACAATAACCTTCTTGCTGTGGTAGGAGTTGTGTGATTATAGTTATCTAAATGTGTGAATAATTGGGAGGTTATGCCATATTACATGCTTCATCAAGTTCTCTATTCAAGTCTCAGGGAAACATTTGAAGTTCAACACTATGTCTCAATTATGCTTGAATTTCTGGCAGGAGAAAAAAAAAGTCACATTAACGAAGTTGTCAAAAACACATTCTGCTTTAAATTTCCTGGGACAATTGGACAATGAAACTTGCTCACACAGTGAAGAGCTGCCTTCTCTTCACACTATTAACAGGCTCTTGAATTTATTGAATTTCTTTCTTGCTTAGGCTCTGAAACTAGATCTTGATAAAAAGTAGTTGCACAGTAAATGAATAAGCTCTGTAAACAATAAATGCAGTGCTGAAACATTTATCTCCAGACAGTCGGTGTGGAAAGCAATACATTTATGTTGGGGTACATAATAAGTTTGCACTGTGGTGATATTTGTAAGTTATAAAAGCAATAAAATAGGTGTGTTGTGGCAGCTCTAGTGCAAAATTCTCATTACTAAAAGCGCGACTTTATTCTTATGTGCACTTTGGACTGGGACTCTGCCCCAGGCAGCTTTGCACTTCGGACTTTAATGGGGGACTATCTGAATTCTGACAAATTCCTTCAAAATTTCAGGAGCAAATTGTTGCTGTAGATTTATAGATGTCAGCAGGGACCACCATTATGGGCTGTCTGAGGTAGAGATGGCCTTCTAACAGGAAAGCCAGACCCCCAGCCAGCTTTTCTCTCAATGATCACAGCCCTGTGCTCTGCCAGGACAAGAGAAACTGGAACCAGTGGAGGCTCAGTGTGAGCAAATACCAACTGAGAGGTGGTTGGAGAAGTCCAAGGGATGTCCAAGAAGAAGTACAAAGGGTAGGAGGCAATAGCCTTTGCCTCTTGGACTTGTTCTGCCCTGATTTCCAGTGACAGACTGGTTTGGGACTGGGAAGCCATCATTCAGCTTGTTGCAGTAGAGGTAGAGGTAGAAGACTCCATGAGACAAACCCCATTTCTTTATGAGGTAACACAGAGCTGGAACACCAGTGGTGCTGAAGTAGGAGTGATGGGGAATGCTTTATGCTCTCATCCTACATGTGCTGTGCAGGGGCCACCAGCCATGGCAGCTCCTCAGCCCACGGGTATGGAGAGATGGCTGTGCAATACCAGGTCACACATGAGACGATGGCAGAACCAGTCCTGAGTCTGCCCTGGGGCTTGCATCACACAGCCATGCCACCAGGACTATCATGGCCAGGGTCATGCCATGCTTTCATAGTGGGAGGGCAGGCTGTCAGGCTCGAAGGCAAAGTAGACAACTTCACAGTGTGTCAGAGCATGAAATCACCTTTGACAGGGACAGTAGCCACATGGGTGGTAGCTCTTCCCCACCTTCCCCCTCTTTGGGTCCTTCCTTTGCTTCCTTGGGGTGGTTCCTGCTGCAGATCTCACAGAGGACATCCCCTCTCCAGCAAGGAGTTGGCCATACTGCAGCCACACTGCTTCTTGCCATGCAGCGATGGTGGGAAAGACAAGGGAATGGAAGGCTGCAGAAAAATCTTAGCAAGGTGAATGAGTGAAGGCAAGCCAAGCGTATTTATCTTTCCTGAAATATTGCAAAATACATCCAGGCTTGGCCTACAGTGAGAGTAAAAGCAATGAAGAAATCTAAAGTGTACAGATGCATTGCATACCAGCATGGAAAAGTGACAGCAGGACAGGGCCAAAGCAGGGCAACCACACTCCCTAGGGAGTCTAGGAAATAAGTGAATCAAAGAGGGCCTGGGGCCAAAACAGGCCAAAAAAGGATCCCTCAGGAGTCCAGCAAGTAAAATGAATCAAAGTGTGTTTGGGGCTGATACAGGCCAACCACAATCCCTCTGGAGTCCAGAAAATGAATTTAAGTGTTGTCTGGGCCAAGACAGGCTATTAAACTTTCCCCCACCACAGAACAAGTCAGCTGTGAGCTGAAGAAAGTGGGGCCATTCTGCCTTAATAAGGACAGGACCCCAAAGCACATGTCACAGCCTCCTGTTCATCCGGTTCCCCTTCTGAAGTGCGGTGCCCCAGGATGCATGGCTGGTGCTTTGAGCTAGACTGACCTCCTGGCCCGGACCCTCCCTCTGTAAATTCTCTTTAACTTTCCTCAGTCCCTTAATGAGCTTCTCTGCCATCTTCCAGCATTGCCCTGCAGGGCCAGCTGCAGCTGTCTAGGACCAAGACTTGTCCTGGCATCTGTCTGCTTATGGCAGTCCGTGCCTGTGGCACTGTTGACCATGTTCACAGCAGTGCTGGCCATGTTTGCAGAAGTGTTGGCCATGCTTGCAACTGTCTTGCCCACATTTATGTTGATATTGGCCATGTTCGTGGCAAAGTTGATTTGTGAACCACAGTCTTTAAAGAGGAGTAGGAACAAGCTGCTTCCAGTTTTCTAGGATCATAGAATAGTTCGTTTTATAAGGGGCGTACAAAGTTAATCTAGTCCAACCTCTGCCATGAGCAGGGACATCTACACTCAGATCAGGTTGCTCAGAGCCCCGTCCAGCCTGGCCTGGGATGTCTCCAGGGATGGGGTATCCACCACCTCTCTGGGCAACCTATGCCAGTGTTTCACCACCCTCAGTGTAAAAAATTTCTTCCTTCTATCTAGTCTGAATCTCCTCTCTTTTAGTTTAAAACCATCACCCCTTGCTCTGTCACAACAGGCGCTGCTAAAAAGTCTGTCCCCATCTGCCTTGTGGGTCTGGGCCCATGGATTCTGGTAGAGAACAAGAAGTTCTCAGAGAGAAGGGAGATGGACATTTCCACGGGGACTTGCTGGAGTACCCCACCAACAGTGTCTGATGGCCCTGTCTCCTTCATTATGTCTTTCTCTGGGTGTCCTGCATTTGGGCATCTCCATATGAGGAATTTTGGGGTTTTTTTTGGCAAACCATTGAAACCACAAACCACGGGGGGCCTCACCTCGGCACCTTCTCTTGGAGTCTGTCACCACTATCACTGAGGGGTCACAAAAGGAGTAAAACTAGCGACTGCTTCATTTTATTCATGAAGCAAATGGCAGGTAAATGGAGAATAAATCAGAGGAGGTACTGACAGTCTGCAGTCAGGCACGGGGATTTACTGCTGCAGAAGGTTTATTAATAGAGCTGTGGATATAGCAGCACTGTCTGTAAAGGGCTGTGGGATAATTTAATGACCAGCAAGGACAGAAAGCTGAGATAAGGATAACTGTAGCATCCATATTAGCAATGTTTCCTCTCTACGGTGTCTTAGCTCCCTCTGAAGGGCCAGGCAGAGATTAAGTAAATCATGGTTAGCCTCACCTTGGGTGTCCCTGTCTTCTGCCCCTCCATTAAGGTAAATTGCTATTTACTAGTGAGGAAACTTGTAGATATCAGCACCCATCCAGGACTGTAAGCAGTCAAGGGTCCCCTTAGTCTGAAGGGCAGAATGGGACCATGGGTGCCCACCAGGACAAGCACCTCAGCACGGTCTTCAGAGGGAGAGACATTACTAGCATGATGCTACAGCTCTGGAGGGTAAAGAGAGATGAATACTACCTGTAAATACCTGAAATGGGATTTTTAAGTTACTAAGTAAACTAATCTTAGTCACCCCTGAAAGCCATAAACATCTCAGGCAAGGTCACGAGGACTGTCCTATGAGATATCTGCTGCTAAAAATGCCACCATCACTCATGCCACTTTTGGTGACCTCCAGTGCAAACAGGTTTATTTGCTTCATGACATGCTTTACCTTCTTAAAATGAACTGAGAACAACATTTGGAACCTTTGGGGGTTCTCTCAGCCTTTTAGTTTTGGGCCAAATTGCTGCTGAAGAGGGCAATTTCTGTCATAGGAGGCAGAGATGGAGGCAGTAGCACAAGTGGCCACTTCATGTTCCAAACTAAGTTTATCAGTGTTTCTTTTCCTGATAGACACACTGAAGCAAAGTTCTGGAGTCATTCCTCTGCCCATCTCTGTGATGCTGCAGTAAGTGAATTGACCTGGAGTTTATAACACAGACTGTTAAAATAAGGTTTTGGAATTAAACTGAATTTCCTGGATTAAAAGTGCAAACCCACCCAATGCAGCAAAATCAATGCAAACTGCTTTTTATTTGGTTTAGTGGTGGATGCTCCCCAAAGTCTTCCCGTGAAAAGTCAAAAACCGTGTGTGTCTTATAATTAGATCTAAATGATTATGAAATTTTGGGAAATTGGTGTTTATGACACCTGCTGATGTACACTTCCTCCTCCTGCTGAGAGACGACAACGCAGGAAAAAGACCAAGCCTAACTTGTCTGACCTCCTCCTGACCTATGACAAAATCACTCAAGACAATTTAACTTGAAAAAGTGATGGGCTCCCAGTTGTTTGTTGAACTGAAGAAAATCCATTTGACTTCCAAGTACTAATTTTCACTATTTTGCATCTTACTTAGGGGGAAAATTCTGAGTTTTTTGGAAACCACAGGTGATATGACCCATTAAATCTGGGATTTAAGCATCGGTTTTATGCAGCAGATGGATAAACTATCAGTCACTTGCCTGTAGGTGGAAAAATCTTTGCTTAAGCTATTAACACTCCCTAGTGTAATACTACCTGTGTTAAGCAAAGGGAAATCTGTTTTCTTACTGCGATTTGATATTGGGAAATAACAGGAGGAGATAAGCTTTGTAACAGCACTGGAAATGTGACTGTGGTAATAAATGAGACACGCAACAAAACCGTCCTTGCTGCTCAGCCTGCGTTGGCATGAGTCTGGCTGCCCTGCTCTTCCACAAGTGATCTGGGGACAAGATGGTGTTGGGACAAGCTACAGGCAAAAGGAAGGAAAGAAGAAGAGCATCGTGACTCATCCTGTGGGCTTCCACCATCCCTCCTGCCATTTCCACCATGCTCTGTGGAGGGATGCCCCAATTAACGCAGCAACAGCAATTAGGCAACTGTGGCTGGTTGCAGCTTTTGCGGAGCACCCGCCGGCTGCGGTAGTCTCATGTCGCTATGAAGAACGCTGCTTTACAGCAGAAATGTTGTCCTTAGCTGCTCTTGTTCATTTCCGCACACTCTTGAGCATCCAGATCCAAGAGGGGGATAGCTTCCAAGGCGAGGAAGCACAGATGTTGGGAAATCCAGGAAGGAGGCTCATCTAAGTATTTAAATATGTAGCTGCTTAAGTGCATGTCTTACCCATGGAAACTTGTGCTTCTGATAGGCCCCATCCAACAGTCACTGAAGTCAATGAAAAGATGCCCCTAGAGTCAGATGAGGTTAAGCTGCACTTTGAGAAACAAACGTTTATGCTGCCTTGAAATGCACATACTTAAAAAGCCATAGCCCATCCATCCATCACATGGCCCTTGACTTCCACATTTCCCCCGAGTTATTGGTTTCCATGCTCCAAACACGTGCCTGTTTCAATGCTACTGGCTAATTTCACTGTTATTTGCTGGAAGGGATTTCTGTCTAGTCACTGAGGGAAGGTCGAGGGGAGTTGGGGGGGAGGGTGTTCAGCTTCTTATAGCTTTTTTTCTTGTGGTTATCCCTGAGTTGGTTCCCAAAGACTCCCACATGGATGCAAACAACAAAAGTTGGCATGAATTACGGTGATGATGAATTTGGCCAAGGTTCAGTCCTTCCCGCTGTATGAATGCAAGTGCAGTGTTGCCCTGGACATTTTATCTTCTGGAATGGTCATTTGCTATTTTCTGTCTTATTCTCAATTAAGCAATATAGAGCTCCTGTTTCTGCTTCCAAGTCAAGGGCAGGGTAGGACACATAGCAATGTCTTTGTCATCTCTTGCTGCTTGACATATCTGTAGCAAAGACTGCAGAAGTCTGAGAATAGCTTCCCAGAGCACCACGTAGTGATTATGAAACATAATATTGCCCACCAGTCTAACAAGCTCCGTGTTCAAACTGCAGAGAAGCCTTTTGCTGCTGATAGCCCACAAGAAAGTGATTCCAGCACTGTATCTTTACAGGAAGAGAGAGATGGGTTTCCCAGCCTTCTGTGGGAGTTTGACTGGTGGAAGCAGGACCAAACTTTTGAAGACTTCTTTCACCCACAGAGGACAGGTCTTTGGCACTCAAGGCGGTCCTGGTGTTCCCGGTGCTATTGTTGGAAAGGCCAGAGGTTAACACCCATAATAGAATGCCATTGCCTGTGGAAGGGTTCCATTCATCCTTTCTTATGTGCTCACGTGGGCTCAAGCTTCTGCCCATCTCAGGCAGAATACCTCCCCAAGATACACCCCGTCACCTTGCGGCCAAGACGACTGTGATTTTTGGGCCAAGGCATGGTTTTCTCATCTGTATGGAAACACATTTTATCTTGCCCCACCATTGAACCCCTAGTCTTTTGGATATCCTCCCAGCCTTTGTGGCCACTCAGATGCATAAAAGTCTGACCCCAGGAGTAGCTAGTGCAGGCACGTACTTGCACTAATGGATACGTATTTGCTAAAGTAGTGTGTATTTTTGCATTTCCTATCTTCCCCCCCCTTTTTAAAACAAACAAACAAACAAACAAAATGTGAAGGCCAAATCCACAACAGACACTTTATAAATCAGACATGCGGAGCTCAGACCAGTTTGTCCCAGCTGAAGATCCTTGAGGGATCTAGGATCTCCATATCCTGGTTATGCAGGTCCTCAAAGTTCCTGACACAAGAACATTTTCCCAGCTCTCTCTTGTGCAAGCCAGGTGAATTCCCGCTTTGTTTTCCTCATCAATCCCTCTCCACCAGCCCTCTCTCCAAAACAACAAGCTGTTTATAAGGTAAATGGGGACTGTACCAAACACCCTGACCCTCATGTCAATGTGACTTCCACACTGTGCCTCTTGGAGACCTCTCCTGAAACAGCCTACAAGTGTGAACGGTCTTTTCTCTATTTCCCCCCTTTCCTCTTTTCTTCCTCTGTTCCTGTTTTCAATCATGGACTGCCTGGGCAGCGTAGTGGTCAGGCTTAAAGACTCGCTAGAACTGGATTCAAGATTTATGAGAACTAGATGTAACCAGGCCTCTCCCAGAGGTTTGGGAAGAACAGCTGGAGTCTGGCACTTTCCATCATGACAAGGACTATTAAAAGCTAAGAGTTGAACTGCAAGAGCAGGGGGGAAAAAATGTTTAGGCTTAAAATGCAAAACAAGCGCCTGCAGTATCCAGGCTGTCTGCACAGGGGCCAATTCTGACAGCAAACGGATTTCACAGCTGCTGCTAACTTGGGCTTATTTTAGAAACCACTTTAGAAACAAGAGGTTAAAAGAAAAGAGGGAGGGAAGGGGGATTTCAGCATGAGGGCTGTCTGTGTGCGATCTCTGGATGCAAAGCCCTGACTGGAGTGCGCCGGCGGAGCGGTTCACGTCCTCCTGTGCTGTCTGGAGGATGTTTCGGACGGGCCACCCCACCCAGCACTGATGTAATGCACCCCGAACGGCTGTGTTTGTCGAGATCACTAAGGCGTGCGTGTGTCTGGCCATCCCAAGACAGGACGGCAAAGCTGCTCCGTGATGAAGGAGGGGACGCCCACAATGCAGGGAAATTTGAAGGCTCTCAGATCCTGCCTGCATGCCTTCAGCACTCCCACCTCGTCCTTGCCCACCATGATCTCCATCCTTATTGGGCCACAGAATCACAGAATATTTTGGTTTGGAAGGGACCATCAAAGCTCCTCCAGTGCCACCCGTGCCATGAGCAGGGACATCTTCACCAGCTCAGGTTGCTCAGAGCCCTGTTCAGCCTGACCTGGGATGTCTCCAGGGATGGTTCATCCACCACCTCTCTGGGAAACCTGGGCCAATGTTTCACCACTCTCAGTGTAAAAAAATTCTTCCCTTTATCTAGTCTGAATCTCCTCCCTTTTAGTTTAAAACCTTTACCTCTTTCCCTATCATTTCTTGTTGTTTTTCCCCTTTAGTCCCTGCTCCATCCACGTGCAAGGAGCTGACATACCAAGGAGAAGCCTGCTGGTTCCTAAGGAAGAGCTCAAGTTCGTTTTAAAGCCACTGGTGGTGGCAGCAGACTCTCTCCATCGACTTCAGCAAGTTTTAATAACTGCCCAGTTGTTGGGAGGTTCAGTAACTGCTGTCACTTGGCTTGCAACCAGAAGTAGAATGTGGGACATGGAAGGGAAACCAGAAATGGTGTCACTGTTGGAAAACTGTGAGGACCACTGGCGTCAAGTCTGCTGGCCAGGTGGCTTGTGCCTTCACCGATGGAAAGGTGAGGGATGGTCAGCACAGCTAGGCTGGTCATGTTACTTCTTCCCTTCCCAATCAGCACAACACAGATGATCATTTCAGACCTGAATTGCCCACCAACTCAGGTGTCGGCGTTAATTCATAAGGGATCCCATACTCCTGACTCCCGACTTAAATACCTACAGCTTGGTGGGATGATTCCATACCAGCATGCTAGCAAACAAGACAATTTGGATATGCCTGGATTTTTATCCACCTTTGATCAAGGCTACTCCATGCTGTAAAATAATACATTTCTAATTCACAAGGAAAAGAAACAATCTCCTTATATTTGCTTTGCCTGACCTGCTGTATAGCTTTATCTGACAAACAGTCACCAACAGTATGACAACTTGGTGTGGCCCAACTGAAGGGTTCTGTGTATTCTTTTGCTCTGGGCACTGTGTCCCCCATTCCACTGGGAAATCTGGGGTTCTGGCTAACCAAACAATCACCTCTATCCATTGGATTTTCTTTATGTCAAATCAAGTTTCAAAGCTCACCATTAACCCAGGACAACAGTCACAAAAAACTCAAAGACTTCACAGGCTGACCTCAACATCTGTCTGAGTATCCACACCTGGCCATGCACATTGGTGGAGCAACTGCAATACTAATTGAGGCAACCCCACCATCACATTCTTGGACCCCTTTCCCCAAAATACAGGTACCATTAAATCCTTGACAGATTTGTGCTCCTGTAAGTGGGGAAAGCTCTGCTAGAGGGATGTGCTGCACAAAGATCGAGTCTTTTACATTTCCAAGCACCCACTTGCAATGCAGCACCCTTTACATCAGGCAACACACATAATTCTTTCTGTCTGCTGAGGACAATTGAAGTGGAGGTTTTTATTCTCATGGAGCGACCCACATTCTGAGGTCCAAAATCAAATAAGCAGGTGGTGGTACATTTAGGGCTGTGTGTCCACATCTCCACTTGTGCAGGACCTGACACCTGGCATGGCATACAGGTAGGTGGGGACATGCAGATCAAACCAAGTTCCAGTCAACAGCCAAGAAAACCAACCACAGGTTGTGTGAAACAAAGGAAACACACTGATATCAAAAAGCATCAAAATGGTCTAGAACAGTCATGATGCCAACCTCGGAAGATTTTCCAGATTTCTTGGTTAAGAAGAAATTTGTGGTGATTTGCTTTCGTGTCAGAAGCAGCTGGTAGCAAGAGAAACGTCCTAGTCCTTAGTTACTTCTCACATTGCTTCAAGCTCCACAGGCCTGGGCAGAAGCCCACTATCTCCCTCCAGCTTGCAGAAGAAAATGCAGCCAAGATGCAACTTAAAAGGTAGCAGGAATTCAAAAGCAAAAATAAATGGCCCAGAAATCACAACTCCCAACCCTATCCTAAAAAAAACAGGGATAGTTGCACAGAAGACACCCTCAAACAGGGGTTGCATGGCAAAAGAAAGGGAATTCAGCCTTCATGTGGCGAACAAATTAAAAAGACAAATAAAGCTGCCAGTCTCTAATGAGCTTGAAGACTGATTTCCAGATGGTCTCAACTGAAGCCAGGTTGGCTTGGGAAAGTCCTGTGTACTGGGGAACAAAAGGTCTTTTGAGCACAAAGGCACCCGTTTTACCCAGCAAATGTCCAGACAGGGTGGTGGCACAGGCTGGTCATGGTGGTGGCACAGCAGCCTCTCAGCAGAGAGGTTATTTGGGATCCACACCTGGCAGCACAGACTAGTCCAAGACAAGGTTTCTCCTCACCCTAAATTAAGCTGAACTTGTTCTAGTTGGTCTACTAAGGAAAGGTATGTCTGGTGAAAGCCACTTTCCCACTTGTCAAGAAAACATCGCTTTAAGAATTTAAATTCCATGCCTTTAATTGCTCCCATCATAGTGATACTGGTCCCAGAGATGGTGAGACTGTGACAGCATCTCCTGAAACAGAAAGAAAAAAATGCACAATATAAGTATTTCTGAGATGTACCTTTTTTCTGCCCTGGTCTTGGACATTCTGCAATACCATTTCAACATAGCTTTGAAGGGAATCTAAAATACGGCATAGTCTAGCAAACAATGGGAACACAATTATTATCAACACTTTTCTAAAAATATTTGTAGCTGGCTTTTTTTTGGGGGGGAAGAGGGAACATTAAACTATCAGCATCTTTAATTTTCCATTGTCCCTTAGCAACTGAAGAGTTTTGGCTGCACACATCTTTGAGTAAGGAGATAGGATGTGATTCGTAAAACATGACATTGCAAAAGGATGACCTTTTTCTGCTCTGAGTTTTCAGTTTGGGCAAATCTCTTGGGAAAAATTACAGCCCAAACTGTCCCCTAATGCTACAACATGCAGGCAACAACTTTCCATTAAAAACCTTGATGTATTTATTACTTCTCCTGTTCTTTGGGACTGCCCTCTGCTATGCACGGTGCAAATATGGAGCAAAAACACCGTCTCCAAGAGCTTATAACTTCTTCAGAAGAATGGGCATGAGCATGTTACTGCTTCACACTTGTTGCTGCTCCATGTGAGACATACGGGGCCAAATCTGGCCCCATGGAGTTTCACAGAAGCGGGATGTTATTGTACCAGGATTGCAGGCTCATAACTCTGCCAAGACACGACAAAAAAAGAGCTGTTTCACTGTGGAGGAATATGAGGAGCACATGTTTGGTCAAGCTGGTGGGCAGCGTTGTTCCTCCACCTCCCAAGGCTGGCTGGGCTCTGGTATGCCCATAAAATCACCCCCCCCTCTTCCTCCTGTTGCCGTGCGGGCAAGAGAAAACCTTGATTTCAGCGCATGCAATTAAAACAAGCAGTTGCCACATGTAAATATTTGTGTTGTTAGCTATCTCGCTTCATCCTGGGGCTCCTAAAAACAAACAGCAAACTGAAACCCTGGCTGTTACAGCAGGACCTGAGATGTGCCGCAGTCTGAGTTTCCTTGGTGCCTCCAGCAGCAGCCAAACCAGCAGGGCCAGGAGACCAAGGGGAACCTGAGGTGGGACACTTGCTGGTCTTTGGATCAACACAGTGCTCATGGAGTGGTGCTGACCCTATCTGCTCTTGATGGTGGACCATCTTCTCACAGCCCCACCAGCTTCCTTGGGGTCCCATTGAGTGTGTGGCTGGGCGTATCATCACACTTTTCTGTAAAAACTCATGCTCCAGCAGTGGAAAACCCATGTCTGATCTCTGAACCACATCTGAACCATCATCCCCATGGAAGTATCCAGAGCCTTGGTCCTCAACACGTGTCTACAAGGGTCTTCTCAGCCAAGGACAAATCCCTCATCTCTGCTGAGTACCAAAGAGTTTTATCACTCATCCATGCAGCTTGCACCCATAGGATTGGGTCCAGAAGGAGGAACAGCAGGGCTGAAAATGTCCCTGGATGCTTGTGCCTCTAACCTATGTGACACTTATGTATGAGCTTATATATTATCCAGGCTTGTTTTAGCCCAGCACAAACATTACAAAATCAGGTCTTTACCACGCTTGTCTCCAGGGTTCTGCCCTTTGGCATTGAGGAGTGAGGTGGATAATTATACCCGATTTTTTATTCCCCTGGGAAAAGACATGAAACCTGGATAATTTCTGGCTTTCCTTGGTGGCTGTCCAAGCAGAAGTTAAAGCTCTCACAGCAATTTCTAAAATCCCTTTCTAGATAACAGAGCGGCTGGGTTTCAAGGTTATTCTCAAGGGTGCAATAGCAGTATTTCTTCACTGAAATACCATGATCTAATGATCAGTTTCAAAAAGCTTTAGGACAACTTTGAAACTGGAAAGTGTTTTGCAAAGGAAGGAAAAAAAATTAAAAAAAGTAAAAAAACAACACCCAAACCATCCTGTTAATTCCAATCTGCTTTCTTTGTGTTGTTTTGAATAAATTAGAAAGCAAACTGGGAAAATTTAATTTACACCAGATAAAAAAAAAATAGTGCTGTTCATTCAAGAGAAAAAAGTTCTACACTGATACTGTCCCACTTCAACAATTATTTGTAGCATATCCCATATATACGTATGGTGTGTGTGTACATATATATATATATATATAAATATATATATATATACACATGTTTTTTCCCCAGGGTTTTCCTTTTAAAGATTTTTGCCTTTTCACATGTGAACTGTAAACAGACTGACAGATGGAATTCTTCTGTATAAACTGTTTCAGATACACTATTCTTCCATGCCTATGTCAGTTGTTTACAGTATCAAAAAGCCACAGATACGCCTAAAAGTAAGGAAATTTGGAATTTCTGCCAAACATTTGGATACCACCCATCCTCAGAGGCTATACCCTTGCTGCACTGGGTGGTGCTGAGGAACTTCTCATTAGAGGCATCTCCACAAAATGGGGGATCTTCAAAGAAAGGGCTGTGGAGGGAAAAGAGGGGCAGTTTTGCAGACTGTAGGCCCCCAGATTTGCGGCCACCAGTGTCTACACTTGCTAATGAGCATCTAGTAGACGGGTGGTTGCTGGGCTGGTGATGGGAACGTCTGGAGCTCTCCACATGGGTGGTGCGTGGTCCCCATAGCTTATTTTTTTTCTTGTGTGTTTTTCCTCATTGTTTTCCTGCCCTAAATGCCAAGCAAAGAGTCTAACCTGAAGGGCCATGATGTACAGGTACTCAGGGATCTCCATGACTGTGACTCCTGGTATGTGAGTCTTTATCAACCTAGTTTGGGTCTTTAAAGTATGCAAAAAACCACAGCCTTTGAACAGAGTTATCTCAAGGAGTCCTCTTCTAGGGAGAATCTGTTTCACTGGAAGCACTGATTTAAGCTGTTTCAGCTACCAAGCCTCTCAACCCTGTCACAGAAACACCTATACTGGGTGGTCCCCAGCCTCATGGCAAAGTCACATAGACAAACCTTTATTTTCCCTGAACTCCACTGCTGGCCCTTACACTGAGAAGCTATTCACCTGCATGGTCTTCAGTCATCGAAAACACCTCAAAATCCTTTGTGTTGCTTCTTTTGTCTCCAAACCACACTGTGGGCTTGCCTGGAAGAAGAGGAATGGTCACACATTTCCATCACCACCACAGGCCTGGGCTGCGTCATGTTCCAGGGTTAAATACCACCTTTTGTCCTGTGGATCGCAAAGATTGGAAGTGCCCTCCAGCTCTGGTAGAGTGTTGCAAGAAAGAGCTGCACTCATGTATTACACCTCTGTGATAAGCATCCATAGAAGTCTGGCCATGTGGTGGGAGTAGATGAATGTCCGATGCTAGAGAGCCATCTGAGAGGAGGCAGGAAAAAAGCCACACTGGGGCTGAAGGGGAAGGTAGTCCAGGATGCATGCAGTGTGGTCCATCAGGAGGACCACTGGGTCTTCAGGTCTGAGGGACTGGGAGAGACTGAAAAGGTCAAACAGCCTTCAGATGAAAAATCCTCCCCCAACATGATAAAAAAGAGTCCCCATGACACAGAGGAAGGTTCTATGAGTTTTTGAGTTTAGGGAAATTGAAAAAAACGGCCTCTGAATGGCAGTGTGTATGACTTGTCACCATAAGGCTCCCCAGAAGCCAAGTCCTTTCTTTCCCAGAAGATGTGATTGGGGAAAACCTTTGATTCTTTTCACCAGGACATTTATTCATCCAAATTTGGAGCTCAAAAAGGTACCAGCACTAAACGCTTTGGGAAAAATGTCCATTAAAAAAACAATGAACAAAACGAAGAAAACAGTTTCCGACTGGCCAACACATCCCACCCCCATCTTTGTCATCAGAAGCTGTTCAGTGACAAGTCAAGCCCATAATCTCCATCGGAAGTAAATCAGCCAGGAGTCTGCACAAACACTGGTGATGCTTTGGCTGAGGAGCGTGGATGCAACACTGTCCTCTCCTGACTGGAGACCCCAGCTTGCTGGGCACCGGAGCAGGCTGCCAGTCCAGAAGCAGCCAAACATGGTGGGATGTAGAGCTTGGTCTGCCTGGGCAATCAGGAAATCTGCCCTTGGCATTTACTTAGCAGGTTCAATACCTTCTGCTAGCTAATTCTTCATGTCAGCATGTTAATACACAGCCACATGTTCACATTTCCAATGGCAATAATACATTGTGATATTGGGAATATGGTGGCAGGCAATGGGGATGTGATCCAGAAATGCATGAAAAATTCAAGAATAGGCCTAAGAAGCTGCTGATCAGGTCTCCACTCCGCAAGGGACTAAGTCTCTTCAGGCTTCCTCCAGTCCTCTGCACCACAAATGCTTCAACACCTTCTAATCCTTTGCAAAGCCTATATCTGTCCTCCTTTTCCATTCCAGTCCTCAGCTGGGAGAACATCTGACTTGTCTCAAAGATTGTCCACTATGAACTGCAGGCAGGATGGTAGGATGCATCCTGGAGCATTCCTAGATCGCAATTGTGCTGCCTTGGTGAGAGAACCTGGACAAGTCTGGATGCAAAGGGATAAATTAAGAGGATGGGGAGGGAGCAAAGGAAGCTCAATGAGTAGATGAGGGAAGTCCGTTAATGAATCTGTGCTCTGCTGCAATGTGAAGATGTGACTGTGCCAAGATCATGACGGACTCTGGAGCTGAGCAAGGACTCCATATGGTGATCTCTCAAACAGGATTCACCCTGACACTGTGTGATTTCACTGTGTTTTTGAAACACTATGCAGAGCATTTGCATCTTTTCCATCTGCTGTTTGCAGGTGAGCAAATCAGCAGGTCCCGTCCCTCCTCCTCTGCTCACTGCTGGTGAAGTTCTGAAGCTCAGAGAACGTGCACACCTCAGCACCCTCCTAAAACACCTCTGAGGTATGAGCGAGGGACCTGGGGGTACACAGCATACACTGCAGGAAGTGCAAGGGCATCACAGAAATCCCACCTGTGCAAAAGACCTTTTTGGAAGTGTATATGCCTCTGAGGTGGAGAACACGAACACAAGGGTGTGCAGGGCTTTGCTGACTCTCCATGTGACACAAGCAGCACTCAGCTCCTTGCCCAGGCAA
This sequence comes from Columba livia, assembly GCF_036013475.1. Taxonomy (NCBI): domain Eukaryota; kingdom Metazoa; phylum Chordata; class Aves; order Columbiformes; family Columbidae; genus Columba; species Columba livia. The sequence continues at coordinate 4,824,986 of NC_088606.1, forward strand.
GAACAGGCTCCTCTGGATCAACGGAAGAGGTTTGCTCTTCTCCGAGCACATGGGTTGGAGCTGTTGTTCCCGAGGTCTGTGTAGCCATGGTGAGATCTGTGGTCATGTAAACATTACACAATCATGAGCCCCTGCTGTCTGAGGGCAGCAGAGGCACCACTGGACTCCTGCTCCTCTTTGGATTGCTCTTCCTGGGGGAGTGCAGCACTTCGTGAAATCATGACAGCAGACTCCAGAGGTGCCAGCAAGCCCGAGGCACACTCTGGATTAGACTCACACATTGCTGAGAGAATGGGTCACATTTCTGGGAATTCACCCCGACCTCCTCTGGTGATGCTCTGGGTTCCTGAGGATGGAGAGATGGAACAAATAGATGCCTTCAGTTCAACTTGAAGAACCTTACAACTGCGGGTGATTAAAAAGCTCCTGAATACTTGCAAATGGGGCCTTGCCTGGTGGACAGGCCTGGAGGTATGATGAGGACAAGGTGATGGTGTGGGCAACACAACCTGGGTGCAATGGAGCAGGCAGAAGGAGGAGAAAGCACTCTGGATCTTCCCCATCACTCCTAAAGGGCTGCCTCTTGGTGACAGCAGGACACCGTCTCCAGCACAAGTCCTTGGTCTGCTCCTTGACTCAGGGGCAACGTGGTTTGCAGGTAAGACCACAGCCTTGTCTGTGATGGGGAAAAGCCTATGGAAACATTATTTTCTGCACTAAATCACCTCTTCTGCTTGGAGAAAGATGGAATCCTGTCCTGCAGCTAAATTTAAGACAGATCTGTTGATGCTTCCTAAACTATTTTGCCACTTACAGGTACTAAGTTATTCATTTGCACACTGCAGATTTTCTTTTGAATTTCAGTTCAGAACATGCAGGAAGAAAAATAAATGTACACAGGCAGCTTTAGCCCTTCCCGAGGAGACCCTGTCTGCTTTGGTGGGAAACGCATAGGAGATGCAAATCAAGATGAAAACAACTCGATTTGTCCATCTTCATCCCTGGAAGCTTCCTGAAGCAGCAGGAAAGGGTAAGCTGCAGGAGGAGCCATGGCTGGCTATGTTAAGAGGGACAGAGCACCACGTTGAAGGCCTGACCCTTTCCACAGCTCGGTCCTGGGCCAACTCTGAGCTTCCCAGACCCAGCACAGCTCTGCAGGTGGTCAGACAAATGCAAAATGTCCTGTGAGACTCTACCAGTGTGCTGCCATGAAGAGCTTTTTGTGAAACAGGAGTAGGATGAGCAGACCTTTTACCGCCTATTGGAAACAGATTTTTTTCTTGACACACAAGCGCAGAAACGATTCCTCTGGAATGAGAGCCCTGACCAAGTCTGGGTGACAGAAAAGGGTTTCCAGTGAATTGCGGGGAGGAAGGAAATCTGCCCGTGGGATGGACGATATTGTCTTTTGTTTTATTTTGTAGAGCTGATTGTTGAATGCTTTTTGATTTCACAAGAATTTCTGGATTTTGTAAACTTCCTTCAGAGATTTTTCTGGGAAAAATGGAAACTGTGCTCAAAGTTCTCCTTTTCCAAACAAACTACTCAACATTTTCATTCAAATCCAAATTATACAAGCATAGTAATGCATATTTCTCAACCAGTGTCAAAAACGTGGTAGGCACTTCATTGCCATCTAGATAACATTTGTCTTCCAGCAGCAGGAAATCAGGTAAGAGCCCTCTTCTGATGGACCTTGTGTAGTAAGAGACAACCTTGCTCTGAGGACTTCATAATCAGAATAAAAAAGACAAAGAGCGAGAGAAAAGAGAAAAATACTATAAATATGCTTTAACAGATGGGGCGCTGAGGTGGCAGAAGATGAAGTGATTCACTTGACGTCATGATCTTAGGAAAGCTAAGCCAAAAAGAAGAACTAAATCCATCCCTCTTGGAAGGCTCAGTGCATATCTTTAACCACAACCCATCCTTTCCCTCTGGTGCTGTTGACTTTTGGTCGAGCCTTTGCTCTTTAGTAGGGGATGGCATTTGGTACAGCATTATTTGCTGAGAATCAGACCCTTATCAGGACATTTATTGGCTGAGTCAAGTTCACCGCCTGGCACATGGGCACGATACATGAATCCTGCCTGTCCCCATCGGTCCCTCCTGGAGAGACGCAGAGCCCTGGTGACGCTTTGCCTCATGGTGTTGAGTGTAGGCAGTGCTGATATCAGAGACCTTCAGTTTTGCTACTGCTTTGACAATAATATTAATAAAAACAACAATGCCAGCACCAGACCTGGACCTCGGTAGCTTTCCCTGGGTGCCTGGCACCTGCAGCCATGATCCTTCAAGGTGAGCAGAGCACCCGTGGCAGTGTCCCCTCTGTGGGGACAGCAGGAGAACAAGGGGTTCATTCATCAGCTGGGAACTGGGGAAGACACTTAGGGCTTGGTTTCATCACACCTGGCATGTTGATGGAACGCTGGCAGCGCTCCTCTGACCATAATGGAAAGCATATACAACGCAAGACCAAAATCTGGAGATTTACACCCACTTTGTTTCCTGTGACAGCATCAATCAGAGAGTGACCAAGTGAGCTGACCCTGTTCTGTGCCTCTTGCAGCTGATGGACAGCTTTCACAGGCCAAATACGTGGTCGGGTGATGGGGACAAGCTGCTTGCTGCTGACCCCACGAGCAGCAGACGCTTGGGGACGGGAAGGGCTTGGTGGCAGTGAGGCATGTTGCCGAACTCTGCTGGGGCTGGCGTGTGGAGCAGGCTGGGATTAGGGCTGGAACTTGCAGCATTTGGGCCATTGTGCAATGCTGGGCAGCTGGAGGGTTTCACTTTTCAGAGAGGAACAGAAAATACGAAAAACTAGAACCAGAAAAACTCTTTTCTTCCCTCCTTTTTTTTTTTTTTGGACCTATCCCGAGCTTTCCACAATGCTAGTGATTTAAACCAGGCCTGGAATATGAATGCAGCTCTAATATTTCTACCTTACTCAGTTACATTGATGAGTCAAGGAGCTGGCTGAGGCTGAAATGCAGAAATGTATATACACAGGTTACAGCTGAAATCTCCCCTTGCATTGACACCTTGTCAGCTAGGGCTGGATCCGGAAGGTTAATCATGTTTTGTCCTTTTGGCTAATTCTGTGAGCATGGGAAAGAGAATATGAATTTAATTTAAAATCTAGACATTCCTTCAGCCTTGGGACAGAGAAAACAAAGCTAATTTCACAGGCGGGTGGAGGGAGATGGAAGGGGGGCACATCCAGAGCTCTGCATCCAGGCTAAATCTGGCCTTAGAGCTGATTTCTTTGGGCATCCCGTGGGTAAAAGAGAGCAGTGACATTTCTTGGATAGGAATGAGGTTGCACCCCAGCATGGAGGCTGAGAAGGGGAGCAGGTGCCTGGGGTGCACGTCAAGCCCCTCAAGTGTGGGTACCCCTCGCTGTCTGGACTTGGAGGCGGCTGCCTGTGTCTCTTCAGAGGGATCACGGGATGGATGCAGTCTCAGGACCAGACCTAAGCAAGGAGCAAACGAGCCCCACAGCCAAACCTCTGCCCAGTGCTAGGAGCGGGTGCTGGGCTTTGCTCTCTGCAGCCCAGCTAGAAACCCTTAAAATGGCCTCCTCTCCCTTTTCATCCCTCATCCATATCTTCAGCCTCCCCTCCTCCATCCCCTGTGCCAAATAAATCTCCTTAGAGTTTAAATAAATGCTGTAGTGTCCTAAAAGTCTTGCAGCCTTGGAGAGAGAGAGAAAAAAAAAAAAAAAAAAAAAGAAAAGGAATTAAACCTGAAAGAGAAATAGTAGATGTGCATCTTCTTCCCTTTGGTCTCTCTGAAGGCTATTAAGTGATGCAGGGTGACTGTGGACAGGTACATGCAAATAATAGGATCAAGGCAGCAGTACAAAGGTTTGTCTCCCAATCTTAATGCAGGTGTGGGAGACACAAACCAGGTGGCTAAAAGGCTCCTTTGTTTGAAGCTGTCAGGAGGAGAAGCTGATAATCTCATGCCTCATCCCTAAACTCTCTTTCAGCCGTGTCAAAGCATCTCCTCACATCAGGAAGTCTGCAATGACATGGCTATGTGCTAAGCTCAGTTAATGTGGTCCGAGGTTTAAACACTTCAGGTTGAAAGTGGATAATTGGTGGTAGTGGATTTTAAAAGCTCACACAGGTGCCTTTGAAAAGAGGTCAGGAGTCAAGTGCATCTCTCCTATGAGAAATGGTGAGCCTTTCCTACGGAGATCAAAATTCTTCCACAGAGAGCCCCAGGGCCTTGTAGGAACTGTTATTAATTTAGTCCTGTATGTTCCAAATAATGGAAAAACGATACCACATGTGTACACGCCTAGAAACCGAGGCACATTCGCGCTGGATAGATAGGCTTTCACCTGGCACCCCTGGACTGTTAATTAAGTAATTCTCTCTCAGCCCAAGCAGGAGCAGCACAGGAGCTGCTGTTGGTGGGGGTTCTTATAGCCAGGACACCCAAGGAAGAGGAGGCACTGGGTGTCAAGTGAAGGGGGAACTTTGTGACTTCAGCCTAAATTACACCTGTGGAGGCAAGAACAGACCCCCAGCAAACATCTCCATGGGGCTCTGGAGGGTTGTAATATGTCTCGCTCAGGATTTCCTAGCAGCCAAAGGATTTGGGCATTTGGGGTGTATCCTTGCTCCCATGGAATCATAGAATCATGAAATAATTTGGTTGGAAGGGACCTTCCAAGCTCATCCAGTGCCCCCCCTGCCATGAGCAGGGACATCTTCACCAGCTCATGTTGCTCAGAGCCCCGTCCAGCCTGGCCTGGGATGTCTCCAGGGATGGTTCATCCACCACCTCTCTGACCAACCTGGGCCAGGCTCTCACCAATCTCAGTATCAAAAATTTCATCCTCATGTCCAGTCTGATGCTAGGGATGCTGTGGTCCTGGTGCTGCCAACTCAACCCACAGACTCTCCATTTTCAGGACCACACTGCGGGTGTTGCACACAAATACAGCCCACCGGCTGAGACCTCTCTGCCACAGTCACAGCCTTTTCTTAGCAAAGCAAACACCGCAAGTACCTAAGTACACCTTTAAAAGATGTCTGTTCTCTCTCGTTGCTGTGTTATTTTCTCAAATTGTCCTTAATTAAGGGCAAGCTGGAGGAAATTAACATCCAATTATTTTCTTACGGTGGATATTTTTTTTGTGTCGGCTGCAAGACAGAAACTTGCCTGAACATGCAGCACATGAAAGCGGCTTTTGCTCATGGTGTATCAGGTTGCAAGGGCCCTGTGCCTGCACCGAGCTCTCCCCAGCACAGCCTTGCACCTGCCCGGAGCTGTGGGGAACTCAACAGGGCTCAGTGTGGAGCAAAGACAGCTGAGCAGATCAGGGCCAGAAGAAGCTGCTTTTGTCCCATGTTCACTGTGTGTTTGAATTTGCAATCTGAGCACCCCAGGGTGACGTGCCAATAAAGCTGAAAATAGTGTTGTTATTATTCATATTTGCATTCAAAGTGCAATTTGGCCTGCTTTAGTAAGAGGTGCTGTTATTAGCTCCTAACCCCACTGTCCTGGATGCCTCTAGATTTATCTATGCAAACAGCTCCTTTGATTTGAAGACCATTTTATTTGCTCTCTCAATGTGTGCAGCCCAAATATGCACAGAGAGAAGTCACCACATGAGAACAAGCTTATTTCAATTATGACAGAGAGCAAGGAATGAAACACCGAGATGAATTTGTTGATGTTTTTTGAAAGGGATATGGCATTTTTAGTGATAACACACCTAATGGTCCTAGTGGCTGGACGCTTTGTGAGCAGGTGCTCATTTCATCAAACTAAGTTGTTTGCATAAAATAGCTGTTCTCATCTGCTCTCCTTAAATCTTTGTCTCTACTTATGGCTGGGGACAATTTGGAAAAGATTCCCACTGGTGAAAAGGTGTTATGTATTTGTTATTGTTACTTGCTGTAGACTTATTTGTCTCACAGTAGCACATCAGAGGCTCTGAACAGGCAAAGAGAAAAAAATATGGTTCCTGATAAAGAAGTTTTAAACTACCGTGGTGACTCAGAGCTCATCCATTTCTTTTCAGTTTTATACAGTATATTTGAAACTGAAAATTGCTGGGAAGCAAAACCAAATGAAACCATCAACTGTGCAGCACAGACCATGGGAATGATTGAAATGCTTCTTTTATATTTAGTTTCTTACCTGAGAAGCGATGAAACTAATGCTTTCCTGCAGAAGGTTTCACTTTTGACAAAGTGATCTTTCCTGACGTGACAAATATCTCATTCAAAGACATTTCCCAAGCTCTGGTTTTAAGGAACTTAAGAACAGCACTTTCCCTTTTTTTATTAATATTGTTTGTTGGTGAAATGGCTTAATGGCTTCAGGGTCAGTTGACAGATAGGAGGTAACATTGTTCTTCTCCTCCAGCGAATGTAGTGTTTGGCATGACTTCAAAATAACCCTATTGTTTGTCATCTTCTCAAAATACACTATAAAACCCCTGTTAAAAGGAAAGATAACGTTTTCTAAGCATAAGTCAAGTGCCGGGTTGCCTTTTTTAAAGCTGCTTGATGAGAATTAATGGTGTTGGATCTCCTGTTTTAAACACATTTGGCCAGGTTTTCTGGAGGCACCTAATTTATCTTCAGGCTCTTTCATCTATTATCTAACTGTGAGCTTGTTCGTAGCTCATCAGCCATCCTGGTTTTGACAGGGAGCCTTGTGATGAGTAGCCAACAGCGTACAGCGTCGGGGCCATGCGTATCTCTGGCAGGAAGGTGATGGGAAAAGGCTAACCTTCTGCCGCTCCTCCCATCACCCACCGAAAACAGAAATAGAGTCTTAGATCATCGTGCAACCCACGAAACCCTTCAACATGGTTCCTGCATCCCAGCGTCAAAGCAGATCTTGGCCGGATCAGGTCCATTTAATGGGCAAACAGTCCCCTCATCCCCTCGTAAGAGCTTGGGGACATGTGTGGGGAAACTTCACAGAATCACAGAATGTCAGGGGTTGGAAGGGACCTGGAAAGCTCATGCAGTGCAATCCCCCCATGGAGCAGGAACACCCAGATGAGGTTACACAGGAAGGTGTCCAGGCGGGTTGGGATGTCTGCAGAGAAGGAGACTCCACAGCCCCCCTGGGCAGCCTGGGCCAGTGTTCTGGCACCCTCAATGAGAAGAAGTTTCTTCTCAAATTAAAGTGGAACCTTTCGTGTTTCAGTTTGAACCCATTACCCTTTGTCCTATCACTGGCTGTCACCGAGACTTTATCCTGTTAAGGGGATAGTCCGCAACAGCAAATTGGTTTGGCCAAGGCACAGCAGCCAGTGTCCATGGAGCCATCAGCAAAGAGGAGAAAGCAGCAGAAATTTTGCAAAAACAAGCCCCTGTATCTATTAAAGGGGGGAAATAAAGACCTTATGTAAAAGCTCTTGAAATTAAGAGCAATTTTTCCACAGTTTGGACCCAAACAAGGATTATCTGGATCATGATTCAGGACCACTGCAGATGTGTAGATTTTGGGCGTGACCTCTAAAGGCATTCTGGAATCAGCTGGAGAAGTTTTGAAAAATAAGGACATCGCCTTCTTTTTTTTCTGCTTTCAGCATCCATGTATGTGAGCGCTTGGAGTAGCAGCTACGAAGCTGCTGGAAAGTTTGTCACCATAACAGTGGCTGTTTATACTTTGTGTGGATGAAAGAACAGCTTTCTTCAATTAGGCTTTGTACTTCAGCTGGCAGGCGGGTGCCGATTGTCTAAAACTCCACCTCTCCGCACAGCTTGTCTTGGGGAGCGATGGAGGCTGCACACGTCAATGTGCCTGAATGCGCTGCTGATCCGTTCTGCTCATGATGGGAGAAAATGGGACGCATCCAACCGACAATGGCAACCACTTGGCTTCAGTTGTATTGACTCCTCTGGCCTGGTGAAACTTTAGAATCATAGAATCACAGAAGGGTTTGGGTTGGAAGGGACATTCGAAGCTCATCCAGTGCCACCCCTGCCATGAGCAGGGACATCTGCACCAGCTCAGGTTGCTCAGAGCCCCGTCCAGCCTGGCCTGGGATGTCTCCAGGGATGGGGCATCCACCACCATTCTGGGCAACCTGGGCCAGGCTGTCACCAGCCTCAGTGTCAAAAATTTCTTCCTTTTATTTAGTCTGCATCTCCTCCTTTTTAGTTTAAAACCATCACACCTTGTCCTATACTTTCTCTATGTTTTTCCTCTTTAGTCCCTGCTCCATCCACGTGCAAGGAGCTGACATACCAAGGCCTGCTGGTTCCTAATGAAGAACTCGAGCTCATTTTGAAGCCAGTGGTGTTGTAGGGACAGCAGACTCTTTCCATCGACTTCAGCAAGTTTTGAATAAGTTGCCTGGATACCTAGCTATGTAACACAGCATGTGTGATCGGCAGATAGATATCTGTTTAATAAGAAACAGTGCATGGGGAGAGAGCTGCTTCGATACCAGTGTGGATTTATAAGACACTGATTGCACTTTGTCATGCCATTTTGCAGACTGAGGGAACTCAGGGTTGGGGAGGGGGAGTGGTTATGGTTTACCAGAAGCTGATAGCAAAGTCATGGCAAAAAATCAAAATGCGACACCCATGGCAGACCTTCACAGGGAAAACTGCCTTATAAATTAGGATCTAGAGAAATTTGTGATTTTGCCTTGGAATTCCTTTTGAGTGAAATATGTTGCCTAGGTCAAGCTGTAACAGAGAAAAAATTTTGCAGAGACTCCGTGATGAATGAACGACAGCTTATAACAATTGAAAACAAATGTACGTCTTCATGCCCAAGGAGGTACATATATAGAATCACAGAATCATAGAATAGTTTGGGCTGGAAATGGCCATCAAAGGTCATCTAGACCAACCCCCCTGCAGTGAACAGGGACATCTCATCCCAATAGCTCTCTGTTATTTGTCGTCTCTCCTTTTCTGTTTGTACCTTTTACCACAGTTAGCCTACAGAAGAAGGGATTACAAGAGATGCGGTTACCTGTCCAACCTCCTTGCCGTGTGTTCAGAAGCCTGCAGAGATACGATGTGACCTTGGGCACTCACACGACTGATAATCCCCTGTTGAAGCCAGACATGGTTGTGCTCAGTGGCTGTTTGCATATAGCATATGCAGACTCATCCAGAGAGGATGGACGAATATCCCCAGGAAAGGTCACCGTATGAGTGCTTTGGTCTTTCTGGTGAGACTTCTACATATCCCTGACCCATCCCTGCAGGACATGGTGTAGGGGATCGTGGAGCTGGGGTGGGGTGGCATCACCTGTTGCACACACAGCTTCCAACATTAGGATTACTGCCCAGCCTAAGCTACATCTTCAGGAGGGATGGTTGGGACTGTGCCCAGAATTAGTTGTCCAGGCTGCCATGTCCTCACTGGGATGCATCATGACCTGCCAAGTCTGAGTTGAAAGCCCATGGAAGAGAGGCATGAGGAAAAGCAAGGAGGAATAAGAGAGAAAGCCTCACCTGGGGAAAATGTCTTGTTGCTCTTAATTAAAGAGAAAATAGACAGTTTTCTTTCCTGCACATCTCCTGTGCTGACCCTCTCAGGAGGACTTTCTCTAGGTCAGAGCGTGCCTGAGAAGTCTGGGGTGGTTGAGTACTGAGTGGTGTTGGTACATGGGGAGGCAAGAAAACTGTGACTCAGAAAGGAGCAAGATGTCTTAGCGGCACTTGGAGGTTTATTTGTTAATTGTTTCCCTGGGAATAAACATAAGGGCCAGTGCTGGAAGACCCTGCTCAGCCTCAGGAGAAAGAACTGGTCTTAGAATCATAGAATCACAGAATAGTTTGGGTTGGAAGGGACCTTCCCAGCTCATCCAGTGCCACCCCTGCCATGAGCAGGGACATCTTCACCAGCTCAGGTTGCTCAGAGCCCCGTCCAGCCTGGCCTGGGATGTCTCCAGGGATGGTTCATCCACCACCTCTCTGGCCAACCTGGGCCAGGCTCTCACCACCCTCAGGGGCAACAACTTCTTCCTCATGTCTGGCCTGAATCTCCCTCCTTTATTTTAAAGCCATCACTTCTTGTCTTATTGTACCAGGCCCTGCTAAAAAGTCCATCCCCAGCCTTTGAGCTCTGAATTCAGAGTTTGATTATTTTTTTATTTCCTTCAGGCTCAAAATATTTCTTAATAATAATCAAGAGAGAAACAATGGTCCATTCAGGGGTACATTCAGCTCTTCCTTGTCCGAGGTCCAAATGGGCATTGCTACTGAGAACCGCGCTAACCCAAGGCTTTGCAGACCCAGGTGCAACACCCCTCTCTCCTGGGGATTTCCAGCATAACCCTGAGCCAGGTAATTGGGCAGCTAAATCCCTTTTAAAAGTCTGGGCCTTTTCCTCAGTTCCCTAACCATAATTCCTCCTCTCACAGGTGGGTTGTGAGATTAAACACATGAAAGACTTGGAGGCACCGAATGCCGCGGTGATGAGACCCATCTGACAGAGAGATCAGCTAACCGCCGCGGAGCGGAGGGCAGCCGGAGCTGGAAAATGCCTTAGATTTTTCTACCTGACAGCAGAATGGCCTTGTGGATAATTGATTTCCCCCTCGCAAGGCTTGAAGTATATTTTTAGGAAATGCAAACATTTTTATTTTCACTGCCTATTTTTCTTTCCTTCCGTAATAAATGGCTTTTCCTATACACAGATTGGCCAACTGCTCTGAAAATTCAAGAAAAAAAATCATCTCATTAACTTTCCCAAAGCCTTAATTGTGCCATTTATTTCAAGGCAGTAGGAAAGCCCATCTTTCAGTGGCTCCCTCGCTCTGCTAACAACTCACCATAATCCTTTTCATAATCCCCAGGAATGCTGATCACTGTGGTGGAGTTTGATTTTCTGTGCAGATGAATTGCAGGGTATTTTATATCCTCTTGTCACAAAACCGTTCTTCTGCCTTTACTCTTTCAGCAAGGAAAGTCACTTTAATGTTACACATCAGGCCTTCCCCTGCCATCAGCTACCTTTTTCTCTTAGGTACACAAAAGCAAATGTTCTGGAAGGTCTTTAAAATACCTGAGCAACTGGTAGTAAATGAGCCATTTCCTGTTGTTCTAACCTTTTTTTTTCTTTTTCAGCTGAGTAGTTGTCTTAGCTCAGTCTGTTAAGATAGTTGCACGATCTTCTGTGTTTTTGTGGATAAACATTATCTCAAGCCAATCAAGCCGATTTTATAAACATAGTAGGAAAAGGTTGAGCTCTTTTTTTCTTTCTTTCTTTCTCTCTTTCTCTCTTTCTTTCTCTCTCTTCCTCTCCTTCTCTTTCTCTTTCACTCTTTCTCTTTCACTCTCTTTCTCTCTTTCTCTTTCTCTCTTTCTTTCTCTTTCTTTCTTTGTCTCTCTTTCTCTCTCTCTCTCTTTCTCTCTTCCTTTCTCCCTTCCTCCTTTCCTCCCTTCCTTCTTCCCTTCCTCCCTCCCTTCCTTCCATCATTTCTTTGAATATTCTAGGCTGAAGTTTGGCGGAGGTTGGCATGTGGGGAAACTACTGTATGCGTGTTTGCATTGCAGTAACTGCAAATCTGTCTGTTTCAATCTTTTTTGAGTTAGCATACTGGGCAAACTAGGTGGTTTTGGAATGACCTCATTCCGGGATCTCGGCAGCAAACAGCCCGCGTACATAGCTGAGTCTGTAATGCGAGCAGGACCTCATTCATAAACTTCCTTACCATCCCTTTACACTCAAAGGCAGGAATAAAAATCAGCCAAAACAAGCAGAAACGGTGTTCCGGAGTTAACCAAATGGGAAAATATATAGATGCACTTTTTAAAATATTATTGTATTATTGAATCATTATACATTTAACCATCTGTAGGAGACTTTTTGTGGTAATACATTCATGCTCTCTCTTGGATTAGACTACAAACTTTATAAGCATTTTTTTTTCTTTTTTTTTTTTTTAAAGTTATTTTTGTGATAACATCTCCATTTTCTACTACCTGCCTTGTTTCACTGAAAATATAGAGCTTGAAAACTGCATTATAATCAGGGGGTGGTATGAAAAGACTATAGCTCTAAGAAGAGGCCTTAATATAATAATGGGGGTTTTAAATTTAAGCTGTTAAATAGCAGGGGGCAGAAATCAATTAATTTTTGCACTTCTTCTGAACAAAGGCACCTAAGGACTTCATCCTAAGACAGGGAGACAGCTTATGTGCCAGCTGTGAGAGATAAGTATATACTCATGAGGTTGTCCTGCAGTGCTGGACTGAGGATGAAATTCTGCCTGCACAATCCAGTTTGGAAACTCCTTCCCTCTCCACCTGCTCCCTGGTGGCACTGGCCGGAGGTCCTCAAACAAGGCACTGGCAAATCTGGGATCCTCAGACATTTTCCCACTGGGATGCAGTATTATTTGGGCACATTTGGAGCCTCAGCCAGATGTGAGCTCTACCATGCTTCGGCAATGGTTTCACTGCTTTTAAGTCCCTCTTGTCAGCTCGGCAATAAAAATTGGGCTGGATGACTATTGCAGTCACTGGAAGAATTTTCTGTGGTCTAATATAAGTGCAACCAAGGAACTCAGGCATGTGCCCCCAGCAACTTGGATTTGCAAGTGGTCTTACTTTTCATTGCTGGACATTCCCAGGAGGAACTTGGTTTCCAAGAGAAGATGACAGTGGGTGTATTCAGTCCAACACAGCTGTAGGTACGGTACAAACACACAATTAGAGACAGTTCCTGCCCTGGAGACCTTGGAGTCTAAATAGACAAACAGATCATCTCCAGATGGTAGGGGCTTAGATTGAGTTGGTGGGAGAGCGAGCGAGTGCGTGGCATTTCTGCTGGATGCAGACAGATGGTCAAAAGGCAATGGAAGAGAGAAGTGCCTTAGCCCTCAGGTAAAAAAGAGGGTCTTAGATTTCCTGCAAACAGCCCACGGGGGTGGGGTGACTGTGTGGTGATGGCAGTGGGACTCCTCATTGCAAGTATGGGAAGAGCTGGAGGAGGGAAGCAAGGGGAGAAATAAGGAAATCCACTGATGGCAGCTTCCTCTGAAATGCAGGGAGGGTGCCAACTCATGTTCATGCCTGGTGGTGAAGAATGGATGTGATTTAACTTTATTAGACACATAGGAATTTGTTGTGGAAAGGAGGATTGATGGAGAGGGCATGAATTTTAGCCAATTTGTAAATGAATAGTGCAATGGTGAAGAGCTTTTTCACCTTTCGCCATCACCAACATGGAGTGTAGGACTGATGGGATGCTGATGGATGGGATATTAGGGGATCACAGGGACATATCCATGGAAAGAAATGCACCAAGAGGAACTACAGGTGGTCACATCTGGCTCAGAAAGTCCCTGATCTGCAAATGTCTGGGAGCTGAGTAGGTTCGTCCCTGGAGACATCCCAGGCCAGGCTGGACGGGGCTCTGAGCAACCTGATCTGGGTGGTGTTGAGCTGGATGAGTTTTGAAGGTCCCCTCCAACTCAAACAATTCCATGGTTCTATGATTTTAGGGGAGGTCACATGAATCTCATACTCTTCCTCAGGCCTGCTGAGGTTCTGGTCACTTCCAGAGACAGGACACTGGACCAGTGAGACCTATGGTCTGACCCACTAGATTGCTCTTGTGCTCCTGCTCATTTTGTCTGCCTTGGTCATCTCAGCCTCCATTTTGAGGGAATGCAACTGAAGTGAAGAAACCACTCGTTGCCTGGGGAAACTTCTGACTATTTATTTCAGACCACAAACACTGTAGGTGCCTCTAAGGTTTGGGAGGATGTAGATGAGAAGGATTTGTTGGAAAGTATTGAATTTCCAGTGGCCAGAACAATAAAGAATAATAAGCAAGAGGCACCTCTCCAAGTAGATGCAGGGCTTCACAGAGTGATACAGTGATCAAAGTATCTACCAGCAGCAGCCAAATGCCACATGCCCCTGTGCTAATTGCAGGAGTTTACCAGCAAACATGGCAAAGCTATAGTATTTAACTTGGCAAGAGGTGAGGCGATTTAACTGGTATAGCAGAGATGCGGTTGGGCAGTATAAATCAATGGGCCACAAACGACACAGGAAATTTGGGTCTAGCTTTCAGGGTTGAGGAAGGTGGGAAGGTGAAGGAATTAAAACCTGATACCATTAAAATATTACTTCAGGGTAGAGATGACCTCGCTGTAATGCTTCTTGGGTTTCAAGATGCCATATAAAAAGTGCAGGAATACATTGCAAGTCACCCTTTTCCAGGAGCTATCTAAGAGCAAATTTGGAGCATGCAGGATGATGGGACTTACATGTTGAAAGAGATGGGAGAAATCCCAGTTCTTTGGATGAAAATAAAGTTATACTGAGTTAGGATGATTTGGATATGATGAGGTCACCTAGCCCTTCACCTGCTCTGTAGCTGGGCTAAATTTCTAACAGAAGTATTAATCGGATGAGGGCTCTCACAAGCTAGAGGTGGAGTGAGACCCATCAGTATGTTCACCTGACAAAGTAACTGGCTCAACTCGTGGACAATGTCAAGGTACATTCAGTCTCTTCTGTATGCACTTGCTTCCTATCAGGAAAACATTGATCTGTTAGGAACCTGACCTATTTCTAAAATTGGACTCACTGTCTTCAGACTTCTGTAAGTTCATCATTTTAGGCTGAGAAGGAATCACTATGATCAACTAAATAAGATTTTGCAAAGCAGAGGTTGTAAATGTCAGGGTGCAGGTGTAGAGTACCTCCTTTGGAAAGACATGCAGTTTCATTTAAAGACCGTGCATATCTGAAAACATTTCACTTAGACAAATGGAAAAAATTCATACCTAAATTCTGGTCAATATTTGTTTAACTTCATTTTCCAGCTTATGGAGGTTCTTTTTTTTGTTTGTTTGTTTCTTTGTTTGTTTTCTTGTTTGTTTTTCTTCTAGTATATTTAGCTTTCCATCTAGTCTGTAAGCCTATTCCATCTAGTCTAGATTGAATTTCCTACTGCCTTGTGATTTGATTAAGTTGGGCTAATTCCCATCAGATGATTTGAAAGAATCTGGTCCAACTTCTTCAGGTATCTTGGCAGTTGCAAACTGATCCCTACCTACTTGCAACTGCTTGGGACTCCTTCTGTTAATTCAGATCATCTGTGATGCCTTTAAGGACTGATCCAAATTCTGCTAAACCAGCATAAAGGCTCCCCTTGATCTAGCAGGCTTTGGACCAGCCTTCAATCTCTCCAGAACAGCAGGTCATATATCTGACTAAAGGTAAAATGTTTGGATAAGTGCCTACAAAGTGCATTGTAATACAAGCTGGAGATAATCAGAAGACAAATTTTGTGTATGCACAGAGTATTAGTACCCTTAACGATAAAATGTGCAGGCTTAACATGATTTTTGGATTGGGCTTGAAAACGGCAGGCTCCAGCTACTTTTCACATGGGAATACCTTGCAGGCAGTAAAGTGCAGATGGAAAAGATCAGCATAAAGGGAATGAAGTGCTCTTCATGCTACAAAACCCAGGATCTGTGGCTGTAAGCTACTGCCACTTTGTTATTAGCTGTTTGCACCTAAATAAGTATCCTCACAACACAGGAAAAGCTTTTCCTATGGGGAGAGGCCATGCTGGGAAGAACATATTCAGTTGTCAGCAGAACTCATGCATAGGGAGCATCTCTGGGCAATCTGCTGGTCCTACCTCTGGAGATGCTCCATTCCCTTTCCTCCCTGAAAACCAGCACAAAGCCAAGGACAAGGGAGCGGTATGGTCTGTTCAGCTGTGCAGCAGGACACAGTGAAGGCAACTGGGTACCTGCTGATGTCTAAGGGAGATTATTCTCCCATCAGCTTTGGCAAGATCCAGATCGAACTAGGGGCACCAAGCAGGGTGTCCCACCTCAGCTCCTGCCACAGCTCAGTGCAGCACCCAGCTTTGGCCTGGGAAGGGCTCCCTTTAACCAGGTCTCAGCTGCAGGCATCCCTGAACAAGTCTGATGAGGAGCAGCTGAGGTACCTGGGGAGGTTCAGCCTGGAGGAGGCTGAGAGGAAACCTTCTTGGTCTCTACAGCTACCTGAAAGGAGGTTGTAGTGAGTTGGGTCTTGGTCTCTTCTCCCAAGTAACAAGCGACAGGAAGAGCGGAAACAGCCTTAAAGTGCACCAGGGGAGGATCAGATTTAGAGGTTTAGATACTAAGGAAAGCCAAGATCAAGAAGAATGAGGTGACTCACCTTGGATTGCTCCAGGACTTGAGAGAAAACATCTCAGGACTTCTGCATGCTTCACCTAGAAGGCCTTTCTCTTGGACCAGTCCTGGAGCAACCTCATCTCCCAGGAATACAACATCCTCCTTAGAACCACAATATGGGTAAGCCACCAAGAACAGGCTTCTTGGGAGAACAAGGAGACCAGGGAGTTCTCAGCTGTCAGTTGTCAGCAAAGTTGGAACAGCCAGTGTTTCACAGTGATGTTATTCTCCCCTTTAGCCTGTTTATGGATTAAAAAACAAACAAACAAACATATATATACATATATATACATTATATACATACATACATATATATAAAAGTCTTTTTTTTTTTTTTATCCTGGGCTTGCATCTTCTTATCTAACAGTGCAAGTTTTCAGCTTTGTGCTCTTTCTGATCACCCAGTCATCTCCACATGCTCCTGCAGGCACAGCCACGTTGGGAATGTGCACCAGTCCTTCATCCACAGTGTGGTATCTTTAGTGGTGACTTCTACTGTGAATGCACATAATAAAGCAAAGAGGTCAACAAAATCCACATGACAAGCTTCCAATAAATATTGGTGAAGACCTGGTACTTTTGGAGAAACAGGAAGCAATTCAGAGGCAAGCAGATGGGCTGAATTCACGAGCCAAGATAAACCTAGTGCAGAAGTTGACCTGCCTTGATCGCAGCCCAAGGAAGACTTTTATCAGATGTGTTTGAACAAATCCCTTTTGCTATTTCTGACTTGTGTCGAGGGAAAAATATATTTTGCCCCTGAAAGAAAAACCTTACACTTTCTTCTAAACTCACTAGTAAATCAAGAAGAGCCAGAGACCTCAGCTTGGCAGCCTCTAACCCTCATTCTCTTTGCTAAGCTGAAAGGATGTCTAAGCTTTGGGGGGGCTTGTGCTTGTGCAAAGCAGCAAGGCCAGTGCTGAACGTGGGCCAGACAATGCAAAGGCACTTTGAGGAGGCAGGGTGGCTCTTACTGAGGTCCCAAAGTGGTGGCATGGCCAGGAGCATGACACCCTCAGACCCTGGCATGGAGCTGGCAGGGGCTGGACCAGTTGCAGAGCTAGCTCCACACCAGAACAGAAGTTCTCTCAATTCAAGGAGCCCAAAAGATCCACCAAGATGCAAAACCCAGACCTAAACCCTGTGTTACTTCTTGTCTTTCTCAGTGGAGACTCACTCAGTAGAGTGCAGGGAAGCTGGAATGGAAGGGAATCATCTTTGCAGTTGTGGTGTATTTCTCCAGGCAGCAGAACTGGTGGCTGCAAAGAGGTTTTCGGATATAATCACTTGAAATGATCACCAATGAAGTGCAGAAGTGGAAGAGCAACAGCACAATCCTGCCTTGTATTAGCACAAAGTCATGACCACAGTTTCAACCAGGTGCCCCTACCTCAAGTAGGCAAAGGCCACATCCACCCCACCCTCTGCCATTCGGAGAATGTGACCATCGACATAATGCTCTATCCCTTAGGCAGGACTGCATCTTCCCAAGATTATCCCAAACTTCTGTTTTCCCACCCCATGGCACTCATCTCCTGCTAGGCACATTCAGACTGATTTTAAAAGAGTCAGGCACTACACTTAAGCAAACCTTCATTGCCTCTGTCTTGAGTTCACAGCTATAAATAGGGTCTTTCATAAGGTGGTGCCTGCAGAAGAAGTTCTGGCACAAACAGTTTTTAACATTTTGAATGAGTGGGGTTGGATGGGAAGCCCGCTGCCTGTCTGGCTTGGCAAACTCCACAAACCTGTTTGGGTTTAAACATTCAGATATCCAGCAGAATGAACTATTAGCCTGGCTGAAACCATTTCAGCTTATTTCGTAAGTGACTTAGGCAGATGTTTAAAGGATTTATATAAGGTTGGCTGAAGTCAAACACAGGTGTAAGAGATGAAAGGGGAATGGGAAAAATGCACTGTGATGATCATTTTTCCATTTCTGTATTTTTTTTCCCCTGGCTGTTGATTCTAGTGCCCTTTCCATGCAATGTCTGTGCTATGAGTCACTGAGGAAAAAAAAAAAAATTAAAGAAAAAAGCCAAACTATTTTTATTTACTACCAGTAAGGAATGAGGTTTTACACAAAGCTGTGCTGTAGCTGTGCTCTCTTCTCCTGTTTCAGCTAGCCAGTTTATTTTTGCTCTATTTCAGCTGCTTTTTGCTCACGAGATGTGCTGAGCAGACATTGCCACTCTGAGGAAGGGGAGAAAATGAAAGGTGTAGGAACTCACTGCAGCCTGCTCGTTATTTGCCTTTCGCAGCATGTAATACATGAGTTCCAGGCACGCCTGTGCCAGCCAGACTTCTGGATGTCTCCAGTGGTTTTAACATATGCCCTCTTATCTTGTCGTGTGGTTCTGGTGGGTCAACACTGAGCAGCCATGTTGTGGTCCTTTAGGAGCTTTCACGCATCCCTTACAACCTTTCCCAGGGCTCTGCGTGTGAGTTTTGCCCATAGAGAAAAAGCCCCACCTCGCATCAGGTCCTCTGTCCCAACCCCAAACACTTGGCACCCACCACCAGGAAGCTTTGGTGCAAAGGACACAGGAAAGAGCTGTTTGGGACCTGGAGAGCAGCGAAGTGGGTGCCCTGGGGCATCCCTCTCCCAGGCAGGGTGCATCCCCATGCTGCTGGAGCCTGCTCAAGCAGCAGCTGTAAGATAAACACAGCCCAGCCCACTGCTTTTCCAAACAACGTGTCGTATCTCATCCCAGCCTGCTAATGGCCACCCGAGTCAACAGAGGAACTCTCTGTTGACTCTTAATTTGCCTTGGGATTAGAACTTCAAATAGCACCAACAAATACCCCATAAGCATCCATGATCCCTTCTGAAAAAAAAAACAATTACTCCCTCTGGGCTCTTTGGGTGCATGAGTCAGTGCTCCTTGGCGTGTTTCAGACACATCCTGGGCACAGTTCAGGTCTATAGCCCTGAAGTGGTGAAGGATATTTCTTGAGGATATTTTGGTGTCTCCTCTGTCAAACCATAACTAGAAGGCAAAGGCAAACTCCTGAATACACCCTTCCCCAGATGAGCCACTGAAATGTCTTAGTTGGGAGAACTCAGACGGTGTCTTTAGCCCTGGATGGCCAACAGATGGTATATGCCTTGTTGCAGCCCCCGTTCATGTGTCTCCCCAAGACATTCTGCATTTGCATCTTTACAGAAAACCCCTTTCTGCCATGGTGCAATGCACAAGGAGGGAGAGGAGAGGACATCGATCCTTGAAATGCTTGCAGGAGAAGTGAGGGGGAAGAAAACATCACTTGCAAGCAAATCTCCAGCAATCATAGAATCATTCTGGTTGGAAGAGACCATTAAGATCGTTGAGTCAACCATAACCTAAATCTAGCACTAAACTATGCCCCTAAGAGCCTCGTCTAGAGGGTTAGGTAATTAGGGTTAGTAATCATTCCCCCTCGTAAATTATGAAGTCACTACCTGCCTGAAACCTGCAGGTAAAGGCAGAGCATCCCCATGCAGCGCAGCTGGCAGGGAGGGACGCGAGGCATCGGCCAAGGCTCAGCCGCCCGTTGAAGGTCGGTGGTGGAGGTGGCGGCAGAGCCAGGAGCTGAGCTCACATCTCCCA
Source organism: Columba livia (assembly GCF_036013475.1). NCBI lineage: Eukaryota > Metazoa > Chordata > Aves > Columbiformes > Columbidae > Columba > Columba livia. The sequence goes on from NC_088606.1 coordinate 4,844,744, forward strand.
TCTCCCCAGCCAGTCCCCGACCCACGGGGCCATTTTTTCCTCTCCGTTCTGCCTCATTAGCACCAGTAAGCACTTCTGTCATCAGGGACACGCACACTCTGGTGGGGAGTGTAACAGAAATGCCTATTAATAAATGATATAATACTTTCCAGTTTGCAAGACTCGCTGTGGCGGCCGCTCAGCAGCCCTGGCTGAGTCAGGCTCTTTTGTTTACACTCTCAGCCCTGCCAAACCTGTTGTTCGCCATCGCCTGGGCTTGTCCAGAGACATACCAGGCTGCTGAGGGATTACCTTGAGCTGGACACAGCCCCAGATGGGGAACCAGGGAGCCAGCGATGCTGGTGGTGTGAAAGGAGGGGGAGTTGGTGGGGAAGGGACCCTGGGCTTTGTTGTTTGGCATTGGATGGGATGAGAGGGGCAGCTTTATGACAAATGTTTTGTATTAGCCCTGAAAGCCTCCAGCCCCGGGCTGGGGATCCATCTGCAAGCACGGAGCTGGAGCGGGCACTCGCCCGGCGCGTCTCAGAGTTATTGCTTCATTCTCCTCACAACAATACCTCACAACGGGATGTGTTTTATGGGGACATTAATCCACACAGCAATGGACTTCATGCATCTCACCACCCGAGGTGTGTATTAGCTGCCTCTATAACATATACCCCAGTGGGTTTTATGGCTATTGCAGCATAAATCCTGGGGTTTAGAGCCTTTTAAAACTCTCTTGTTAAGCTCTGCCCTTCCAGGTCCCAATCCAGAGGATGGTGGAAAAAACCCAAACCCTACCCTTATCCCATCTCTCAGCTGACATGTGGGTTAGCTGGGGCTTTGAGACATCAGACCTATTCTCTGGTGTTTCCCATAGGAAAACAATGATAACGAAGGGATTCATTATGTTATTCCTTTTTCTCTATTCATGCTACAGCTATTCAAATATTCAGCACAATTAGTTTATGTTGTGTGCCAGGACACCTAGTGCTAAATCTCAGACCTCTCTGCCACCAACACCTGAGTTGCCGCCAGCTTTTGCACACCTGGAAGTCAGCTGGGAGCTGCTCCCCTCTGTGATCCTTGCTGAAGCTTTTCCTTCGAGAAGAGGGGTAAGCAGGGAGGGAAAGAGTGCTTTGCTCTTAGGAGGTATTTATATCGTCAAGTCAGAAGAAAAAAAAAAGGCAAAAACCCCAAAGCAAATGTTCTGCCTGTAGGAACAGTAATGAAAATCATCAGGGACTCTCACCTGGCTGGTGTGGCATCTGTGGTGTCACTGTGCCACGCTTCCATAACACAGGGGTTCAAGCCACAACCCTGCTTTTTAGCTGCAAATCAGTTCAACTGAGAATTGCCTCCCCCACCTGTTTCTAATCCTTTCATTTTCCTCCATCCACTGCCTGAGGACCAGATAGACCCAGGTGTTTGCCATCAAAGGGTCTCTGGATTTTTTTTGCCCCATGCCCAGCTGTCTCCCTGTGGGAAGGTGACACACCATGGCCATAGGAGACTGTTCCAGCTTCCTTGCACTCTTCCCATGCTTGCCCCACACACCCAGGTCCATCCCCCCCCCTTGCAGAAGGAACAACCCAAAGCATTCCTCACACTGGAGACCTCCCCACTGAAAAGCAATTTCCTTGCTGAGGACCAAATTGCATTAACTCATTAAGCCTGCACATCTTGACCCAGCTGCCACTCTTGAAAAGGTCCCCACTTAGCATTTGTCAGGAATGTCAGCAATTCGGACAGTTAATGAAACCAGGGAAGGGCTTGTCACTCCAACCGCACTAATGGCTGAACGCTCTGTCCCTCTGCACCCCAGCTGGTGGCACCACGCTGCATGTTGCTCTGGCACAGGCTAATTTGGAGATATGAGTAAAATACTTGGGGTTAAGATGGTGGTTTTGGAGGATTTGACCAGCGGGACCCATTCTGCCCTGGACTCCCCATATGAGCAGGACAGCCTTTTGGGATCATGCCATAATGCTAACACTAACAACAGTGGTAATGGAGACGATAACAATTTGCTTTGACTTGTCTACAAGAAACACTGGCATTAGTTCTTTGCAATTCTTCTTCACGCTGAAGTAAAGCTGTAAGAAACAAAATGGTTACCCATTAAACAAATCACCTGGCAACCCTGACAGCGGAGGCTTCTGCCTGGGACAGGCATTAACTCTTATCCTAATATTTACCTTTAGGCTTGTGGCCACTTGGCTCAGAGAGGCCAACTCAAATTGTCAGAAAGCCATAAATTTTAGGACGATCTGTTTCTCCTGTTTATGAGAACACCACATCCCCAGATTAAATCTCTCTTGGGCAATGTCCGCAGGGGGATATGGTTTTCTTCCTAGGACTTTCCATCCTGGAAGGACTGGGATTTCGTGTCCACACCCAGGTTCTCCAGTAGACTGGCTTTTGGGGGAGGTGGCTAGCAGCCCAGCTGGGGGGTTACATTTTGTACCACCAGCCCCACTACTGGTGACCACTGCTGAAGTAGTGGCAAGAGATCCCAAGAAAGGACGTTTTGGACTAGGAACGAGAGGCGAGACAAACTCACTAGTTCTGGCTTGCACGGCTGACCAAGGAGAGCAGGAGAAATTCCACTGTCATTTTACCAGAGACATCTCCTACCTTAATACAAACACAATTTCTCTACATGGACACTTACTGGATTTGTCACAATTAGTTCAGGGGAAGATTTCTTGAGCATGGAAACTGGAGTCAACCAAATAACACCACTTAGCTGTCCCCATCAGTTTTAAGCAATGTTGTTGAGGGGCCCATCACACAGAGAGAATGTGAAATATATCTGATGTCTGAAAGCTATCATCAGGGTTTCCTCTAGATGCCAGTAAGCCTGGGTCTGTATTTAACTCTTATTTACAGTAGTCCTGTGGAGATGAGTAGCACAGATCTTTTCCCATCCATTCTTGTACAGAGTGTAATTGTCAGCATCATGGAGAGATGTCCCACCAGCTTATGAGTACATGCTACAGATGGAACATCAGTGCAATAATATTCAAGGAATGAGAACATTTCTCCCACTGCTGCCCCTTGGGATACAGAGGAGTCACCATACTAAATGCAATTCTTTTCTGGCTGGAAAAAAAATCCTGAGCAACTGCAAGACAATAGACCAACAGACCTCGTTGTCTCTCCTCGCTTTCAGGAGACATGTGCGATAGATATGTGAGGCTTCTCTTGCTGCACACTGAACTGGCAGTGTCACAAAGAGCTGATTTCTCCTCCGCTTTGTGTCCAAAGATGATTTTGGAAGCTGAAATCTCACTTTAGCCATGAACAAAAACAGCTCTTGAAGTCCAACTTGCTGTATTCCTGGGTTAGCGGAGATATGTGTGCTTATCTGTTTTGGTTATCGGAGTGACATAGTTTCTCCATCTGTCATGGAAAACTCATTGACCAAGCGGGAAGGAAAGGAAGCTGCAGTTGACCGATGAAGTGCTTTGCATGTCTTTGCTTCCCACTGTTTCAGTCTTGGTCGTTGACCTTGCACAATGACTGGGAAGATGAAACCGTCCTGGCATTCAGATACAGTCTCACACGAGCCATGTCAGCTGGGTGCCTACTTGCGTCCCACTCTCAAATGGCCACACCATGCATGTTGCCCTTCAGTATTCTGCCAAGTTTTCTTAATACAGGGCAGAAAAACAACAGAGAAAAATAGCTCCAAAGAGCCTGTTCCTCCTCAGAAAATGTTTTCTCCTGTTTCTGATGTCAAAAAAGAAACCACCACCCCCCAAAAAACAAACAAACAAACAAATAACAACAAAACAAAATAAATACCACCTCCAAGAAGCCAAGAAGCAGGATAAAATGAGGAGAGACGTACTTGTAGACTTCTAAAATCTGGACAAAAAGGCTTTGAGGTACAATAAAAGCCGTTGCAGTACCTTTAACAGGGAGCAGGTTTGTGGAAGAAGAGCACCAGCACCAGGGGTTTGTTTGGGGGTTTGGTTTATTTTTGTAGAAAACTGTTACAGCTGATCTCATCATCATTACACCACCTACTGTGCTCAATGAAGTTCATCATAGTTCAGTTGGTTGCCTTGGATAAATCCTCCCCCAGGCCTTGAACAGTGGAAAAAACAAGGATATATCTGAATTAAGGAAGTTTCTAATCTGCTGCTGAAGTGGAAAGGTCCCATTCTCACCCTCACAGAGTAAATGGTGTCACGTCAGCAAACGCACCTACTCACCCCACTGGGAAGTGGAGGAAGCAAGGTCACACAAGAGATGTGGTACCAGTGGGCATGCTCAGGTCTGGTAGTGGTGGGGTGTAGTGAGACCTGAAACCACACAGAACCTAAATCTTAATAAAAGAGAGGAAGCAGGTGGTTAAATACAGAGATGGTTGCTGTTGTGAAAGGCCAACCTGTTAACAGATCCCAAGACTTCCAGGGTTTTCCAGCATGGCCCAAGCCAAAGGTCATCCCAACACCTCATCAAAGACCTTTGGCGCAGAGGTCCGAGGAGGGTAGAATCACCTTTGCTCTGTTATCAGCAGGTTTTTGCCTCTTTCCAAAGCCTGGCTTGGTATCAGGGAGATGAGCCAGGGGATATTTTGGTTCACTACTGGTTGTGACTGAAGCTTTAGGTCAAGCCACTCTGGTCAGAGCTCAGCATCATCCAAAGCCCAGGTTTGGCTGGGCTGGGGTTCAAGAAAAAAAGTCACTGCTCCAATGCATTGTGCTCATGCAGGTCATGGGATTGCATGGGATGCAGAAGTGGATTTTTGGGGCACTTGTCTGTGAAGGAAGGACTGTGCAGTTTTTGTTTAGTCTAGTTATAAATGTCATACGTTATATATCCTTCACCATTTCCTTGTAAGACCACTTCGCTAATGAATATCTGCACCAGGAAACTTTTGTGGCTAGACAGCCAAAATTTTACCTTCTTCACTTTCAGCCTTTCCTTATAACTCTGTAATTCCTCAGGATTTATGTCATTCCAATGTTTGTTTCATTCTCCCCCAGTTGCTGCTAGCCAAGCCAGTGATATTTCATTTATTTTAATCTTTCTTCCAGAACTTCCATTTTTCCAAGCTGAATCTTGGTGACTTTTTTTCCCCCTGATGTTCATCTCATTTGCCAAGGAAAGGTTAAGGCAATATTGCATTATATCCAAAGTGAAAATTATTTTATTAGACTAGCCAACTGGGCTAAAAGAATGACTTGTCTTACCCAGAGCTGATCATCTGCTTTGCCTTTTAACTTTGGTAATAATGGCAGCAAAAGAAACCTAAGTCACTAACTTAAATTGCTGGCACCGTCTCACCTCTGGATTAAAAAAAAATAAAAAGAAAATTAAATTGAGACTTTTGGGGTTTTTTGGTATTGCTGAAACTACTCATATCTAAGCACCAGCAGTGTCATGTAACACAGACAAATTACTATTTTGTGTGGAATAACTAGAAGGTATCTTTTTCAGGAACACTTAGATCCATTACGTGTAATCTCTAATCTTTACCATTTATAATTTTGTATACAAGGAATTTAAGATATGAGTTTTGATGCCCTGTGCAGAGAGGAGCACTTGGCTGAATAAATCTGAGAAACTGTTACATCAGACCCGCAGCAGGCAATTACTAAATATTGAAGAAAATTGCTTCATACGTTAGCCAACACATCATGTTATAATTATTTTAACATTAAAAGGAGAAATATCAGTCTGGATAGGTGTGCGGCCATTTAAACAAATTATTTTTGGGTGCTTCCTATTCCATTTGCATGAGTCTTTCTTCAGGGCATAAAGACTTCTCTTTGAATTTTTGCTGAAGTATTGGCCAACAGATCTATGCTTGCAAAATATTTGGCTAGTGAAAAAGAATGAAAAAGTCAGATGATGGTTATGCTCTTCAGTTTGCATTTTTAAAAGCACACCAAATCATTTGCAGAATTTGAAGAAATACAGAGTTTGCTAACCTCTCCATAAAATAATGATTTTCTTTGTATGGCTGATTTTCCTCACTGGAAGCTATGTTTTCTGTAACATAATTTTTTCTTTAAACAAAATATTCCAACCTAATCTTCACAGTGTTGGGGAAACATATAAAGCAGTGAAATGCATGTCTCTTTTAAGCCACAAAAAAATGTTTTTTAACCCTTTTAAAAAAATGTTTTCATTTTTTGTTTTTGAGTGATTCTACAATCCACTTTTCATTGGTCAGGAAAGTTCACATGGTGTTTTTTAGAAATTGACTCAGCTTACCGGATAGACACAAGAAAGTACCTTTACATATCCATAACATTAATTAAATGCTTTCCCCCTCTCTTCTGTATATAAGATGTGACTTGGAGGCTCATACCTGGGCATAGTGTCATCACACTGTGAATATACTTGTTAAGGAAAAAGACCTAATATTTTCACAGCAGGCAAAGGACATGCCTTGGCAGAGAGGTTCTTGGTTTCTAGTGCACAGCTGTGGTTGAGCTGTGACAAGGGACCTCAGAATTTCATCTGGTGGTGGCTCGAGGTGTAGAAAAGCTAGAGAGGGATTTTTTACAAGGTCCTGTAGTACCAGAACAAGAGGTAATGGCTTTAAAGTGAAAGAGGGGAGATTTAGGTTACATATTGGGAAGAAATTCTTCCCCACAAGGGTGCTGAGGCCCTGGCACAGGCTGCCCAGAGAAGCTGTGGGTGCCCCATCCCTGGAAGTGTTCAAGCCCAGGCTGGACGGGGCTTTGAGCAGCATGTTCTAGTGGAAGGTGTCCCTGCCTATGGCAGGGGGTTGGACTAGAAGATCTTTAAGGTTCCTTCCAACCCAAACCGTTCTATGATTCTGTATGTCTCCATGGCTCCCTAGCGCTGATTTCTGCGTCTGCCCAAAGCCATGCGTATGATTTCCCACCTCTTTCATCCTTGGGAACAGAGCTGTTTAACACTTTGCTGTAGAAGGCTCTACAGTCCTTCCCTCCTGATGAAGGAGCCCTACACACACCTCCTGCCCAGGCCTTGCAAAGTTCCCCCGGCCCTTACCCCAGACCGTTATTTCCCCCCATCATCCTTCTCATCAACCCGGCGGCCGCATTCCCTCCCCACAGCCCCATTCCCTTCCATCTCCCATTTCTCCTCCCTAACTCATGGGCTACCTTTGATTTTCAAATGCTCATATTCCAGTCACTCCTTCTCTGGTGGAAACTTTAACAAATGCACCAACATCTGCTATAGTTAGTCATCACACTTAATGTACAGGATATTCCAGCTGGCTTCACTCTCCTTTCATTATGTATTGGAAAGAGGTTTCATCTGCACTCCTCTGGCTTGGCCAGACACACACCCAGACTCACCTCCACGTAGTGTGGATGCAACTGGGATGCCATGGGGTGACCTGTGGCCGCACGTCCAGGGCATCCCGTCCAGCACCCACCCCCCTGCACCTCAGTTGCTGTCATGTTTGCCCATACAGCCAACATGGGACATGCCTGGGCTGTAGGGTACTTCTTTGAGGAGATATGATGTTCCATGAAGGCAGCTCGAGTTTGAGCGGCTGGTAGATAGACAGGTACCCTCTGCTCAAGCATTTTCAGATGGCTGGAGAGATGATCCTTTGCCCTTGATACCCACAACATAGCTGCAAATCACTAGCCTGCTCAGCAAGACCTCCAGGCTTGTGGCTGGGTGTGCAAGTGTGCAATGCCTGTAGGGTTTGCAGGCAAAACATTAAAAGCTCATGTTTGCAGCAAATTAGCACTTTTCCAAATCTGAAGGCAGAGCAACCACCCTCTATCCTTGACCCCAGGGAAGGTGTTCAGCTCCTTGGCAGAAGGGAGCTGAAATGATAGAAACCCCAGCCCAAAGCCCTCATCTCATGGAAAACGTGAGCCAGAATGACCTTAGACACCATCACGTGGGCTTCCTCCGTATAAGATCAAAAATGCGAAGGTTGCACAACTGCATCATTTGGAGCTGGGGTTGTCTAAGCACCAGGCAGGCGAGGGCAGCTGAGACGAGAGGACAAAGCAATAGGTATGGTCCTGGGGTGAAGGAGAAGCAGCCCCAAAAGAATAAATAAAGATATTATATTAAAACAAACAAACAAACAAACAAAAATGAAAACAACAAGAAAAAACACACATAAAACAAACCCAAACCAAACTGGTGTTTGGATGCAAAAATACTTGCTATTCTTTTTTTCCAGCAAGAGTTCCTCATTTTTCAGCTGACTGGGTGCAGTCACCCAATGGTACAGGAGAGCGTGAATTTGGTTCAGAAAGACAGGCTGTGTGAAGAAACTATCTTATTGCACAAAGCAAAAGTTAAAATGTGACAAAAAAGGACTGAGGATTTAAAGACTTCAAGGTGCACATATTGACGTGGGTCCTGGCTGGAGAGTGAGCAACTGCTGAGCATTGGAAGCACATTAGTCCCATCAGGTGTGCGGTGAAAAAAAAACCCACAAGGGAAACATACTGAGACCATGAATATCCCGAAACAGGTCTTGTGGCTGACTTCACACATGATCTGTGTCCTCGGGAGTTTCCATTTAATTCCCTTTGCGAGACAAGTGGTTTATTTGCTTTCCTAGATAAATATGGACCCACGTCATGCACTTGTTCCCCTGACAACACTTTACAAAGGAGCATTTTTCTCAAGTGTTTGATCGTCTTCAGAAAAGAAATAGCAGATGGTTAACACAGTTGTCGGTTTTCTCTAATTGTAGCTGAAACTCCCCGGTCAGGAGAATTTCCAGCTGCTAACGTATTTTCCTCATTTTGGTGTGAAATCAGTAAACACAGAAACTGAAATTCTAAACTCTGAGATGTTTGTGTGCCTCAATTTGGGGTCTTTCGGTGAATGTTATTCTGGGCAAATAAAGGTTGCCCTAGGACAGCGGCATGTTTTTCAGTAGATTTTATGGCAAATATGTAAATCTCCTAAAATTCTTCTTCCTTTTTTTTCCCTTTCATTTCCCAAGAATTTGCCATCTTCAGAGAACGGCAGGTTTCACATTAAAGATTAAAGACAAGGGTGATCGGAAAATAGTGTGTTTACCTACCAGATGCAATGAAACCTGTTGCAAACTGAGCAGATGAGATGTGTTGTGGGGTCTGTGTGACGACTGGGCTCATGTTCTAGATCCATGCTGGGATCTGGGGAGGGGGTTCTAGGCTGAGGTTCAGGGTGAGCTGTGCAAGAAGAACCAGGAGGAAAGGCAGTTTCATTATTTCAGAAGACTGAGACTGTGGGATAACAAAATGCTGGGGCTTATGTGATCGATGCCAAAGAAATCCAAGTGGAACCCATTTAAGGTTAAATTTGGTACTTTGAATTTGAAATATTGACAATAAGTGGAGAAGTCATTCCCTTTAAAGACTGACATCATCACAAATGGAGCTAGCAATGTGCTTTATAAATTACCCTGAAGTTACTGCAGGTGACAATGTCTTCTAGGAAATGGAGGATGTTCAAGGAAGCAATAAATATCTCCTGCGCTGCAATAACCACAAAGTTTGACGTGACAAAATATAAAAGAATCCATATAAATTTGTTGTGAAATGGCTGATTTACCCATAAAGAATGCTAGATACTCTTTCGAAAGAGTAGATCTTGGAAGTATTTGAAACACAGTGTCAGAGAAGATCTTCCAGTACATTACTGGAAATTCAAAAAGTGGGATTCATTTCCATGTGGCTAAAAAGATATGGGAAAATGAAGAGAACTCCACCAAAGAAAATATTCATCCTTTCCTGAACTCTTTGGCTATTGTGAGCCCTTTAATTTGGTAAGTGTTCAACAATCCTCTAATTTATTTTGGGAAATTCAGGAAATTAATAATTCAGATGCTCTGATAGTAGCACCCTAGATGCTTCACTTCAGGCACTGACTGCTTTATTTTAGTGCTGGTATCTGCAAGCAAATGCAAGGAGAGCTTTATTTTTACTTAATTGCATGCTTGAAAATAAGTTGCTGTCTAAATGCCATGTAGTAAAACTGGATGTATTTCTAAAAAATAATCTCAGTATGCTTAGTCTGAGTACCATTTCACTGCATAAACTCTGGTACGTGGTAAAGCAAACCCCAAATATATGAAAACTTGCAGTGGGCACCTCCTAAAAAACCCATGAAATTGATAAAATTTGTGGTAAGTGTTGACATGAACCTGCTAAAACTTACGTTGTATTTAGTCTTGCTCCTCTCTTAAGAGAATTGTTAAATCTTACATATGAGGAAGCCACGCTTATTTATACTAAAAAAAAAATGGTGCCATATTTAGTGCTCTATTGTAAATTTATTCTTTTAGTAAAAACCATCCATGGAGGCCTGTAATAGTGACAAACCCATGTAGGCTCAGAGGGGCAGCAACCGAAAGGCGCTCAGTCTCTAGCTGATGTAAATCAGTGCAGCTGATCTGCACCAGCTTCTACCTCCTTCCTGCGCTGCCATTGTTTGAATGGACACGCTGTAATTTAATCCAGCATGTTACTGTAATTAAAAAAATACACAAATGACAGAATTTGACTGAAAACCCACCATCCTTCATGGTTTACATTTCCTACAAAGGGAGTTAACTGGTAAGATGTACATGTTTATTGGTTTCCTTCTTTGTGCTTTTACAAGTATTTTTCTCTTTGATGATCTAAACCATATGTTAAGGTACTTTGGAGGATTATTTTATCAGTTCCTCTGCAGTATGAGAGAAATACCAGGGCAGAGCCCATAGGTTTGCACACATACACGCCACTAAATCATCCCTTGTTCCTGAGCAGCCAAGCTGCCATATTGATAAATAGTCCGTGTCACATTAATTTAATTCTGAATCACTCTGAGACATCGTTTTGTTACAAATATAAATTTTGTGGTGTAATGGAATGTGTTAAGCCTTTAACAAATGAACATTTAATGGCCACTCATGGAAAAACATAAATAATCAGAAATAAAATTAGCAGGATTGGTAATGAGCGTATGAAGCAATGTGACATGGCCCCACTTCCCCAGGGCAGGGGACAGGTGGGATCAGATTCTGGTTTTTCTCCTTCTCTTTGGTGGCTTTAACCCAGATACAAATGCCTGAACCTGTCGTACAAAGTGTTAGTCCTTTTTTTTTGATGAACTAAAACTTAAAATATAATCTGTTGGACCATTTTTAGCAACAACATTGAAAACACCTGTCCTTCCCTCAGTTCCTTTCTACCTTTATTATTATTATTATTTCCATGTTGCCTTTCATTTATTCCCTTCCACTACTAACTGAACTCCACCAATATTCCATACTCAGAAATAAACCCTCATTTTCTCATCACTGGCTCTTCACTAGCTTGTGCCTCTGCTGTGTGTCAACATTTGCACAGTGCCAGAAACATCCAGCAGATACATATACTATTTATTGTTTTTTTCCACCAAACCAGGTACATCTATATATAGATATATATTTTACTGAACTCCTGTAGCCAGTACCTGTTAGAGGCAGCAGCTTCCCAGGCTGTTCCGGCCTCATTGGACTTATCCACACCCCATTTTTTGGGGGAAGCCACAACCTCAGCACACAGGAATGGGGATCCGTTAGTCCCCGGGTCAACCCAAGGGCAAGATGTTAAGCACAAAAGTGTTGCGTGATTAGTGGCAGTCACTGGAAAGAAGTTTTAGTATCTGTGACTATAGGCAGCTTGTGGACTTCAGCCAAAATGCTCTCTTTAAATATCAGAAAGTATCCCTAAAATTGCAAGCCTTTGGAGACCACGGCACTCTGCAAACTGCCAAGAAAAACAACACATAGTGCATAAATCTGAAACAATCACTTCTTCCAGCTATGAAGGGACCAAACAACAGCACACTTACCTAAAGGCTTTTTATTTGTATTAAGGTTTATTCAGAAATGATCTGACAGTCTCGGCCACTTTGCCTTGACGTGTGTATGTGCTAAGTGTTCGTGCACAGCTCCACATGGGAATTCCCATCTCTGGGGACTTAATCAAACTCATTGCTTCTGGGGACATGAAAAATGGGATGTAAAAGGGGACATAAAGCCACTCCATGTGCCCCTCAGTTATCTCTGCCACTTCTCCTTCCTGTGTACCAGGGCTGGCAATTTGTGTGTGGCTAAATCATTTCCCTCACCTGAACATCTGAACACAGAGGGAACCCCTCCTGGTTTTTAATTTATAAAGGATAAAATTCACTTCTGTGTTTTAGTTGGAAATCACCCATGTTCTTCTTCCAGCCTTGGTATATATGATACTGTCCTCTTCATCGACCTGGCCAGAAAGGTGGTCCTGGTCCCGGTCAATAACTCCAGCTCCTGCTCTGTGATTTCCTTACCTGAGGCATGGGATGGGGATATGTTCTCAAGATCCACTGTAAATCAGCGAATCTCTCTCCCCAGGATTTGCTCACGATTTGAAAATCTGACTTGAAACAATCGCCTTTCCCCTAGGGCGCCATATGCAACTTCAATATATTAGTGGCGAAGGAAAATATGCTGTGCTTGGCATTTACAATTCCCACTCTAATTTACCAGACAGGTGTTTTTGAAGAACAGCTCATCTGGCAAGAAGAAGGAGGGTCACTGGGTTGGGGCTTTTTTTCTCCCTTTTATTTTCATTAAGGGGGGAGGCTTTCGAACAGCTGGTAGGAGGAATTGCTTGGGGGAACCTTGTCCCCCCCCATTAACAGTTGCAGGGAGAGGGTCAGGAGAAGATAGTTATGCTTGTCCAGAAAGGGTCCAGCCAAAAATCCCTGATTTTGTGTGAAACATTATCAAAGGTGAGCGGCGAGCTGGACTGCCAAGACCCTGGCTCCGGAGGGCACCAAGATCTTCCCCTTCCTCTGAAAAACAGACTTTTTCTCCAGGATGAGTGTCAACTTTACTGGTCCTGAAACTTGTGGCTTGTGTTCCTGCCAACCAGCAAGACATTTCTTCCTTACAGAGAAAAAAAAATAGAAAAGAAGAAGGAAAAAAATAAGCTAAACTAAATTAATCCTGTTCTGAGAGCTAAATATGGTCAGGACATCTGTGACCTCCCCCGACTTCACTCTGGCTGAGCGGGAACAATAGCTGCCATGTGCCACCCTTTGTTGTTGAGCCTGGAAAAGATTTCTAATCCCAGAATAACGCACACATGCACCCATGCACGTAGGCACACACACACACACATGAGTGCTGCTAAACTTGCATTTCATGTCCAAAAGGGAAGAGTTGGCAGCAGGGCTGCCCTCGCAGTGTTGGAGGGATGAAAGAGCCCCCCTTCTTGCTTCATAAAATCCGTGTGTACACAAGGGTTTTTCTTTCGTCTACAGATGTCCATTTCTAGTGTTACAAGGTGCAAATTCCGAGGTTCGGCAGACGCTGGAAGCTGTGTTCTCGTGTTGAAATGCCGGTATGTGGTCCGCGTGTCTCTGATCTCCAGAGTTTCCTAGCATGACATCTTTCATCATCATCATCAAGTTGGAGGACGTAGATACATGTGGCCACCAGATTCCCTTCCAGCATGAAGACGCATCCTTTAACTCCCCTCTTCCCCCTGTTATGGGCAATGCTTTAAAGTCGCTCCTGCCCGGCTTTGCGGGATGCCTGGCCTCACTGCGCCGAGCCAAAAAAACCCTGTAAAAAAGGGCACATGCCGAAAGGAGACGGTTGGGGCCCTGGCTCCTGCCAGCAATGCTCTAACCTCTCCCTGCCCCTCTTTGAAGGGGACGAGCGAGGGTCACCCTAAGAGCCCCCACTGCTTGGCTCGTCTTGCCCCATGTCAGGAAACCACAGACTTTTTCTTTATTTTTTTGAAAGGAAGTGGTTAACTCTTCCTTCACTGCCTTATGGTGTAATTCATTTGCAAGTGCACTCTTCAGCCAGGCATAAATGAGACCGCAGATCAGGCTTGCTATGGAAAACGGCCATGATGGCCACAGCAGAGGACACCCTACCCTAGGCACTCCCTGGTAAAGTCATCTCTGCCACCTCACTGCTCCTGGTCCCACAGGTTCTCCACGTGGGAGATCTCCCACAAGGGCCATCACTTGCGTTTGGTGGATGTTTTTGATTCACATCAAAGTGGAAGCTGCAGCAAGTGTGCATTAAGTCAGCTTTGGCATGTTTTGTGGCCCTCCCTTTATTTTATTTTTCTTTTATTTTTTTTCCCCTTCCTTTTTCTTGTTGCTGCTCAGCCCTGCAGAATGTAATTAGATAATGAGCCATTTATAAAATAAATGTTTCCGGGAGAAACTCCCCTGAACGCCCGTGTCATAAAATTATTGAACTCAGCATCTGAGAGCGTTCAGGATCCAAAACCTCCTTGGGGCTCACCCCTATCCATTATTCTGTCGCAGCTTCAACTGGGCGGTGACATTTTACTGGCGACACCCTGCTCCCCTCCGAAAGAAGTGGCCTTCTGGCTGTTCTGTTAGAAACCAACATGTCGCTCCCTTGCTGTCCTCCTCCATCTGCTAAAACCACGGTGGGGATGCAGTGATCCTGGGGCTGCCTGGCTTATCTTCTGGGCTGAGCTTTGCTCTCACCCCACTTCCCAGCACATCCAAGGGGACAGAAAAGGGTGATGGTCCCCCATCCCACATACCAGCAGCATTTTCAGGGCTTAGCAAAGCAGTGTGGTTTCCAGAGCTGGGGTGTTCTCTCCTAGAAATGCTCATAGCTTTTGCTCAAGGTAAACACTTTTGGCTGGAACGTCCTGTATTTCACTCTCCGCTGGGATCGGTTTTGCCCAACGACTCAGTTCCCACCGGAGCACCATATAACTCGCCAGACTTTCCAACACACTCAGAACCTACAAAGTGCTTTGAGATCCCTGCCAGCTCCCTCTCTGGTCTTCTGGCACAGCTCAAGAGGCAGATATTAATCTTAACAGCTATATGCTGGCCTGGGCCTGGTTGCCTAAGAGATTCTCCCTGAATTTATTTATTTGGATTTACACAAAAGAGCATAAAAAGGAACACTCCTCCCAGACTCCAGGCTCACTAGTCATAAATCACAAAAACAACTACAATGAAGCCACCCACAGTATGTCCTGCCCCCGACACAACTGTTTTCCTCCAACACCCAGCTCCGCAGCAGCAATGTCCAGCTTCTTTGCACGCCTCGGTGTTCCCATGTGGAGCCACAGACTGCAGACAGCCCAAGGGTTTGGGCTTTGGGAAGCCCTGTCCTCACTTCTTCTTCAGAGCTGCTGGGGTAGCACTTGGCTGAGAAGTGGAAGAAGCGGTGGATGTGATTTCCAGCAGGCAGGATGATATCTTAGCACTTGAAAAGTCCACACGGACAAAGCTAGAGTAGCTCAGCTTGTGAATTCACATGGGACACAGGTAGCCAGAGAGACCTCAAGAGGTCTTTTCACCCACCTGGTCTGTCCCGACACGTAGATAAATAACTTTTTCTTGAAATTCTCCGGTGATGGAGTTTCCACCACCTCCCACACAAGGAATCCCAGTTCTCGCTCTCGGAAAATGTTTCCGAAAGTCTGACCTCAGTCACCCTTGCCCTTAGACTAATCACTTTATATACCAGCCCCAGCAGACACAGAGGTCTGCTTCCTATCTCCCATCCAGTGGGGAAATTCAAAATACTTGAAGGCTGTTATCATGTTTTCCCTCAGTTTTCTCCTCTCTAGACTAAACAACCCCAATTTTTTCAGTGTCTCCTTGCAGGTCATGTTTTCTAGAGCTCTGTTCTTCTTTGTTCTTCTCCTTTGGACCCTCTCCAAGGAATCCGCATCTTTTCTCAAGTGTAGTGCCAAAAGCTGGATTCAATATTCAGCCGAGGTCTTCCTGGGGCTGTGTGGAACAGATGGATAACTTTGCATGTCTTCCGCATAGCACTGCAGGTTTGATGTCTGTTTTGCTCGCAAAAGGCAGAGGCCTGCTGACTCCTTTTCAGCCTATGATACCCTCTGCCACCTCAAAAGCACCAGAGCCCCAGACAGAGTCTCTCCTCATCAGCAGAGTCCTCTCCAATTGAAGGTTTTCTGGCTTCGCTTTACAATTCTTTTTTGCTGCTCATGCTGTTTTGGCAATTGTAGCAATGTAGAAGCAATCTCTTGAGGTTTGAGTGCCCCTGGGTTGTGTTTCTGCTGAGGGAAGGAAGACAACCTAGAGCTCTTTAAACATGTGGTCAAGAATTCACACTCACACCCTCACTTTGCTTCAGAGCCTGAAAGGTTTTGTCCCAAGAAGGTAGGACGTCTCCCAGGACTTGTTTCCTTCCCTGGTGCAGCTGTATCCTAATCCCAGAAAGATGTTATGGTTGTTATGCTGGCTCAATTTTTGAGGTTGTGCTCATCCAGCCCAAGGCTTTCATAACATGCCAACACATCTTAGGAGCTACCTTCTGCCCTGGGATGTGAAGACCCCTTAGAGCCTACCTTGCTCTTCCTTGCAGGCCTCTCCTTGTCTTCGACAACAGTGAAGAGTTGAAGAAGAATAGAGAGAGAAGAAGCAATGGGATGGACACCAATGGATCTCCAGACCCAAATACCACACAAGTTCCCAGCATGAGGACCAGCAGGCAAGGTGGGATTCATGCACTCCCTGTGCCAGACTGCATCACATCTAGGGACCATGCTGAAGGTGTGACAGGGTGCATCAGCTGCAAGTGACCATATGGTCTAGGAAATTATCTGGTAAGAACAAATGCTATAGGATAACAGGGCAGCTCAGGCCAAAAGCATCATCAGGAGGTCCCTAATCCAACCTCTGAGCTCAGTTCGGGTTTCTCAGAGTTTCAGCCAGTTCAGCCTTGAAAACCTCCAAGGATGGAGACTGCAGAACATCTTTGGGTTACCTGCTCCAACGGTTGTCTGTCCTCATTATGAAAATGTTTTTCTTTATCTCTAGAAATTATACTCATGAATTACACTTGATACTTTCTCTCTGTGCATTGTCCCAATCCTGAGACCTAGGCACAGACCTAAACCAATTCTAAGATCTTAGTCACAGTTTTACTGACCCTTCTTCTGCGCCTTTTGTCTGGAGCATAGTCACAAATTGGGATTTAGCAACAAATTTGAGAGTAAATGGTGCAGTAGTATCCAAGACACTGTTTTAGCAGGAGAATGAAGAAAACAGAGTACACTGAATGCAAGGGGTGAATCTCATGGGACCTCCTACCCCCTGAATGCAGTCTCCTGTCTTTTGAGCTGAAGCCACCTTGCTGGAAGGTGTTGGCGCAAGTTCTTGTACAATGGGGTCTGATCCTGGAGGGGATCTTCAGATATTACTGCAATTTCAAAAAAGAATGCAGTCTCAAGCAGACATTCAGGCTGAAGTGGAGGCTGCAGGTGGAGTAACACCATTACAGAGATGTTGGACTCATCCCAAGCCCCAGGAGCTAAGGTCAGAAAATTCAGAGTTAAATTGAAATGGAAAAGAAATCAAAACCAGTCCAGGGTGTGTTCATTCAGGATATTCTTTCTTTAACTCTGCCCTACAGTCAAGAAATAATGACGCAGTTATAATTCAAGCATGGTTATGTTTGTAGCCCTTGATTAGATTCAGCTAATTAGATTCAGCAAAGATTTTTCTTTCTCTCTTCTGTTTTCCTTTATGCTCTTCAGAGTGACGGTGTCATTTTGGGTGGGTGAAGGCTGCCAAACAGCGAACAAACCAGCTACCAAGTTCTCAGAAAGACCATCTTATGCTGCCATATGTTGTTCCCAGCACACTGAGAAGGTGTCGCAGGGACAGAAGCATCATTCAGCTTGCTATCAGCATTGCCCAGGCCACAGGACTAGATCTAGGCTTAACAATGGACCTAGGAAAACCATAGTTATGACAGTACAGGAGAGATGGTGAATCTCTTGGTTGTGTTTTGTTTTATTTTTTCAGTAACACGAAATCCCACTCCCTCTGGATCCAAATGCAGAAACCACCTGGCTCTGTCAGCCCAAGGTTTCGCCCTGGTGCTAATTAACAGACAAAAGATAGGAAGGAAAGTCCCAAGAATGCCTCTTAAGCAAGTGTGGCTGCACTCTGTATCCAGGAGAAAAGCAAAGTTTAGAAGAAAACAAAAACACCTAAGTGCTTTGCCTTGGCTGGTGAAAGACTTCCAATTCCTAACATTCTGTGATTCTTGGAGAACAATGCACAGCTTTAGAAGAAAATCTAGCCAGTTACTGCCACACAAATAAAGAAAAAATAAATTAAAAAAAAAAAAAAAGGAAGATTAATGCAGAGAAGGTGTCCATCCTGGGGTGTTCATACCCATGACTGACTCCAACAAAGCCACAAACCTGATCACAAACCGCACCAGCACAGAGGGAGAAGCCAAATGCCAACAGAATGCCAGAGGCCCCGTGGGAACTGGTGGTTTGCTTAATAGACTGAACATTATAGCAATAGCCATCAGTGGTAGATCTTTAATTCAGCATGGATCATCAACATGGTCATCATTTTTAAGATAAATTAACTACAGGAGGCAGGAAGAAGTTGAAGCTACATAAATTGAGCTTCTTGGCCTCACTGAAAGGTGCAATGGCCATGAGGTTTCGTCTGAGGACTGATGGGAAAATTCTCTAAATTTGCTGGAAGGTCAGTTGAATTATTGGAGAATGGAGCCCACCAAGACCTTCAGAGGTAATGCAGATGTCAGAGACGGGCTGAAAGGATGCAGCCAGCAGGGATAAGAAAGGGGAGAGAAACCAGCCTTGCCGAGGAAATCCCAGGAGCAGTGATGGCAACAGCAGCGTTGGCTCCAGCTCTCTCAGCTACTGCTTTCAGATGGGAAAGGAAGAAAACCGAGGGGAATGTATCTCTGACCTACACCTGTGGTGGTCCTCACAAGCTCCCTTTATGACCATCAAGGAGAAATGGGCAAACTGAAGGTGCCCTTTTCCCCTTTTGCAGCAGGAGGGGTTGGGTGGACAGGGTCCTGGGAAGACCCTATTCCTGCCCACCAGCTCCATAGGGAGCCTGAGGGAACTGGATCATCTAGGGCCTCCTAAAGTGTGGTGGGTGGTAGTCCATGTCCAGGAGCAGAAGTGCAATGTCCTACAGAGGGCACCTAGGCTTGGTGCAGTGCTGCAGGTCTCAGGTGGCAAATACTGCCCTTCCTGGGGCTCTTTCCTCTCCTACAGGTGAGAGGAACCCATGTCGAGCGGTAAGAGACAAGTTACGGGCAGGAAAAACCCAACAGAGCCTCTCTCCCTAGAAATGGCCTTTCGTGCTTTTGCTACACCACAGCCCTTGTTGCCCTTTCGCCACAGATGTTACCTTGCTAGTAAAATTACACTTTCTCAGCATAACCTACCACATTTAAAATCAAGTCCAGCTTCCTGAAACTATGACATCTGCTCAAACCCCAATATTTTTTAAAAGCCCATTTTCTGCTTTTTATATTTTCTGAGACTTTAAGGTGATCCCAGGTTTTACACCTTATTTGAGAAAACTTTTTAAACAGACACTGAAATTCTCGTGTAGTCACACGACTCAAATACAACAGAGCTTGCAATAACATCCCGTGAGCTGGCAGATCTGCCCATCTTTAGGCTTTCCTCAAAGCAATACAGTTCAAATCTGCAGATCCCAGAAATACCAGAAAAATCAACGTACTTCTCAAGTGCCCTGAGCCAAAGCAGGAGAGTGCTTCATCTGTCTACAAAATAAGGACAAGACAGCCCATGCTTCCTCCAGCCTTTGCTTCTCGGCAGGAAAACACTCTCTGCCAAGGCAGCAGTCAGCACATCAGCATCAGCAATAACTCCAGCAAGGACCTTGTGCCAACTTGTGCACCTTGCGCTGAGAAAATGGTCCTGAAGGGAAATTTGGCAGAGAGGTGAGTCCATTGTCCTGGGTGATGTCTGACACAGGTGGGCTTTGAGACCACCTTGATCCGCCCAGATCATTATACGTCTCATAGTCAGATTAATTAAGCTGCAATGGACTCAGTTGCTCCCTCAATGCCAAAATGCGTGAACGTATCCACACTTGGCCTTATACCAAGCATGGCATGTTGAGACAGGAGGGTCATAGTCCCTGAATGACAGTGGGCAGGAAAGGATGGAGCTGATGTTGATTAAGTGAGCTGATTTTCCCAGAAAAAGCAGCAAGGTTGGGATCTCTCAGCCAGGACCAGCCACAGGGGGGACCCATGGGTGCTGGCTGGATATCTCACGGATGGCTTGTGAACACAAGCAAGAGGCGTCACACATTCTTCTGTGTATCCCTCACCTACAGCTGGGCTCGAGGAACAGGTGGCCAGCTTGCTGCTGAAGGGAAGGGTTTGTTAGTGCAGCATCCCAGCTCCCACATGAGCCACCCTGGAGCCAAACTACTGTTTGATTAATCAATGGTTCGGTCCAGCTCCCTGCCTCCATCCACATGCGACGAGCATGAGCCGAACAGCATGCACTTGTGGTCTTGAAGGGCTGGCTTAGGCAGCTCCTGATAGTGCTGTTTATACAGCTTCCCAATGGAAACAATGTGGATTTTATTAAACGATCCCATTAATGTTTCTCCATGTTGTCATTGCAGACTTCAAACGATGATTTATGTTGGCTCGTAGGTCTTTGTCCTCGCAGCCGCACTGCGAGCAGCATCCAAGGACACAGTGTTCTGGGATGGGACGGTAGGAGCCCTGCTGCTCCGGCTGTGGCGAGGTCTGCTCCTCCAGTGCCACACACCGGGGAACAAAGGGGACCGCTGCTGGCCAAGGACAGCAACACAAGCCACACAGACACCTGGGACCATCCCTCGTGCTGCGGTGTTGGTCTCCCACATCGGTGGCTTAAAGGGCGCATTGCAGAGCACTGTGCTACAAGGGAGTCTGCACAATCGTGGGCAATTTTTTTTAGACTATTTGAAGTGGCACAGCTCATTTTATCCCAGAAAAATTCCACCTGTTTGTCCCATGCTGTTTTTTAGCTCTAAGAATTGCATTCATACTGCCAGGCTGTTTTCTCACTATTTTTCCCATTTTTCTACCCCATCATTCCATGGCTGATTTTACCACAAAACCAATTTTGCCTCCTTGTCCATTTTGCATATATGCCAGTTTTCACCTCAGGAGTAAACCAAATAATCCACTCAGCAGAGAAAACCCAGCTATTGAGTCAAGGGCTGTGCTCTTTGAGACCAACAAACTGCAGACAGACATTCTTGACCAAGGTAAGATGTGGCAACGTCTGGTGTGACTGAGCAGTTGGTATAGATGAAGCCAGGAGGGGTATATTCTAGACATAAGGAAAACATTAGTTACAATGAGGGTGGTTAAATACTGGAACAGGTTGCCCAGAGAGGTGGTAGACACCCAACCCCTATACTCCAAAGGCTTGAAAGCTCCATTTTAGGGTTGAATGTGTTTTAGTGACCACTCCACCCAGAGCATTAATCTCAATTGACGCTCTTGAGGCAGATTGCACGACGGCTGTGAGCTCTTTGCATACTAGCAGGAAGACTGAGCAACCAAAATAATCTGGAGGATGTTTGGGGTGAGCTTTGAGAGTGAAGCCCTTGTGCACACACGCAAAATTAGTGCCTGCCAGCAAAACCCTTGTGATTTTTTGAATGAGAAGGTGTGTCTCAGGAATGCCTCCTTCCCACAACCTGAGTGCTGCACCCAGATCACACCCAGCGTGGGCCAGAGCAATGCAGGTGAGTACTTTGAAACAAATGGACCTTGTGGCGTTTTTCACACCTCCCAAAGCACACAGAGAGAATGGCTTGGGGTATACAGGATCACAGAATTATAGATTAGTTTGGATTGGATTGGATTGGGTTGGATTGGATTGGATTGGATTGGATTGGATTGGATTGGACCTTCCAAGCCCATACGGTGCTACCCCTGCCATGAGCAGGGACATCTTCACCAGCTCAGGTTGCTCAGAGCCCCGTCCAGCCTGGCCTGGGATGTCTCCAGGGATGGTTCATCCACCACCTCTCTGGCCAACCTGGGCCAGGCTCTCACCACCCTCAGGGCCAACAATTTCTTCCTCGTGTCTGGCCTAAGTCTCCCCTATTTTAGTTTGAAACATCACCCCTTGTCCTGTTGCAAGAGGCCCTGCTAAAAAGTCTGTCCCCATCTTTCTCATCAGCCCCTTTTAAGTCCAGAAGGGCCACAATAAAGTCTCCCTGGAGCTTCTTTTCTCCAGCTGAACACCCCAACTCTCTCAGCCTGTCCTCCCAGCAGAGCTGTTCCAGCCTCGGGTCATTTCTGTGGCTCCTCTGGCCCCTCTCCAGCAGGTCCATGTGTGTCCTGTGCTGAGGCGTCCAGAGCTGGACCCAGTGCTCCAGCATAAAGGCTGCCTATATTACTATGGCCTAGTGAAAACCCTAAAAAAGTAAAATACAGCTGAAGGGAAAAATATATTGGGAAGGCAATCATATGGCTGGCTGGGAAGCACAGGGCTTTGAAAGGGGATGGGGCGGGACAGGAAGAACATTCCTTTCTCACTACAAACACCTCGAGCCGCTTGGGAAACATCCGACCAGGCCGCCCGCTCGCACCCTGGGGCCGGCAGCGAGGGTCCTGCTCGCCGGCAGATGCTGCAGGCTCATCCCAGACCACCACCATCGACGGAGAGGGATGAGGTGCCCGGAAAGAAGCAGCCTGAGCCCCAGATGCTCTGGCTGGAAACCGCCTCCTGCTCCGGGCGCAGGTGGCTGCACGCAGCAGGGTCACCTCGTCTGCGGCCACCGGTGCCGGCTCGGAGCTGCGTGCATGGGGAAGGAGGGAGAGGCGAGCTTGCCACTGCGGGAATGTGTTTTGCAGCTCCATGTGGTGCTCACAGCTGGACGCCTTCCCTCTTTCCTGGGAAGAAGTGTGGTTGCTTTGTGCTTTGACCTCAAACAGGGCTTTACAGACTTTTCTCCACCTGGCTGTGGGGCACAAGGATTGGGACCATCTACAGGGCAGGTCATCTTTCTACCATCTTGTTCCTCATCCCCCATCCTTTCTTCTTTTCTTCCCCACTATTTAATAGGGTTGCCTATTCTTCCCCAAATTTCTGAATTATTGTCAAAAGCAAGATCACAGTATCACAGTATCACAGTATCACAGTATCACAGTATCACAGTATCACAGTATGTTTGGGATTGGAAGGGACCTCAAAAGATCATCTAGTCCAATCCCCCTGCTGGAGCAGGAACGACTAAGTGAGGTCACACAGGAACATGTCCAGGCAGGTTGGAATGTCTCCAGAGAAGGAGACTCCACAACCTCCCTGGGCAGCCTGTTCCAGGCTCTGGCACCCTTACTGAGAAGAAGTTTTTTCTCAAATTTAAGTGGAACCTCTTGTGTTCCAGCTTGATCCCATTTCCCCTTGTCCTATCATTGTTTGCCACCGAGAAGAGCCTGGCTCCATCCTCATGGCACTCACCCTTTATATATTTATAAACATTAATAAGGTCCCCCCTTAGTCTCCTCTTCTCCAAACTAAGAGACCCAGCTCCCTCAGCCTTTCTTCATAAGGGAGGTGCTCCACTCCCTTAATCATCTTCGTTGCCCTACGCTGGACCCTCTCCAGCAGTTCCCTGTCCTAGATACGTGGAAGTGAAGAATTAAACCACTCCTCTGCATCTCCACACTGACAAAGTCATCACTTGGGACACCAAAGCCACCCCAAATGAACAGATGAGAACAACAACTGCTGTGCTAGCCCCAGGCTCTCTCTGTCCCCATATAAGCAGCACAACCCCTTACATTGACTCCTACAGATATCCAAGAAAGGGGACCCGGTCTTGCCCCCTCACTGCTGCATGCAATGCCATCAAAACCAGTGTCAGAATAGACCCCATTCTTCAGTGAACTTTTTTTCCTTATTTACAAAGGGACGGCTTTTTCCTTTTGATAGTTATCAACCACGCTGATGTGCTTTTGTTCCCTTTGAAGTAATTTGTGTCTCCACACATGCTTGCTGCTGCTTTGAGATGTATTCTTGTCCCAAATTTCTGAGGACACCCATGAAGAGTCTCCTTCCTAGCACAAAACAGCTTGTGAAGGTCTCTTCTCCTTCTTGAATACCCTGTTTACCCAAAAATAAGACAGGGTCTTATATTAATTTTTGCTCCAAAGCTTATTACTTTTTTACATGCGTAGCTGCCTGTACATTATTTAAATTTATTTTTTTTTAATGAACTGTAACTAGGGCTTATTTTTGAGTAGTGCTTTTATTTTGAGCATCCTCACAAATCCTGAAAAATCGTGCTAGGGTTTATTTTCAGCGTAGGTCTTATTTTCAGGGAAACAGAGTAGGTACTAATTTTCCAACAAATGCCAACAGTGCTTGTCTCCTGCAGATATTATATTGAGTGAGCTCTTCTTGTAGAGAAACCCATAATGCCAGTCTTTCCCTGCTATCAGCTGGCTGATAGCATGGTGTTTGGCATTTTTAAATTTGATATTCCAGCTGTGTTTTGCTTTGCAAGACTGACGCAGTGTAGAGGATGCAGCCAGCAAACCGTGTCCCCACACCATCCAGGTGACACGCAGCAGCACATGGCATGAGGGGAGCACAAGGAGACCCTGAGGGGAGCAAAGAGCCTGACTGTAGCAGGGAATGGAGCAAAGTTTCTCAAATCAACACAACCCAGGGCCAGGCAGGGTCCAGTATCCCCAGAGCTCAGCCTTTCCCACGCTTGGAAACAGCCCCTGCAGAAGCTGCAGTGGCAGCTGATGGGGATGCAGGCAGAACACATCTCCCCCTTGGCAGGCAACAGGTAAGGAGAAGAATTTCCCCTTTTATTTTCTTATCCTGACAAGAAAGGAAGATTTTTGGAGCTGGTGGGGGAGGCGCGACCGTTTAAATCAACAGTTTGCTGTTAGCACTGAAAAAGCCTGCTCTGCACGTTAGTCGGTAAACAAACTGTGCTCTGAGAAAGAAAGGCCTGTTTATAAAAACTCTTCTTGACATTCACCTCCTCAAACATAGCAAAGCATGTGCTAGAAATAGATGCATGAATGATCGAGTCTGTTTTGAGTCTCCTCTCTTCAACAACCAAGGAAATCCCTATGTACAAACATTTAAACCGTAACATCTGGAGCGCAGTAATTTTATCTTGAAGATCCACATCAAACAAACCTGCAGCTCAGCCCAAGAAGATATACAAATACTTCCCCAAGGAGACCCCAGTCTTACAACTTGGGTACCAGGAGACTTGTGATTTAAAAGAAAGATAATTCAGCATCTCTTTATCCACGCCTGACAAGAATGCCTTCGGAGGGCATTAGCGTGAAATTATCGCTCTTAATCAAACCCAAAGTAAAACAGATTTGTCCCAATTATTTGATGCATTTTAAAATTTATACCCCAAGAAACTCTATGTATCAGTTGCAGCCAGAACTTTGCCCAAGAAATTTCACTTTGGTTACACTTTTTCTGTACAGCTGAATTGCTAAAATAAGCACCCAGCCATATATAGCACAGTGCGTTGGCACTCACAGCGGTGGGGAATGACTGGATTCAATTTTCCATGGAAGATGACAATTAAAATTGCTTTCTTTGGTATATCCCATGCTTTCTGTTGTTTTTCTGTGCTATCCAAGTGCGGAGTAAATTTAGGACACTGAGCTCCTTTTCCCTCAAAATCTCACTTCCAGTTTCCATCTTATTAAAGACATGACTTAACTTTAATGTGTGTAACATAAACGGTATCATAAAGAGGAAGAATTAAAACAGCATGGGACCATTTGTAGTTTCAAGAGGGGGAAATGGCACAGCATATTTCCTTTTTGATTGTTGTTGTTTATCCAGTGGATAAACCTTGGCGTTCCCTCTCCTACCGAATACTTCGCCTGCCTTGCAATAATTGGGAATTCCACGTTTCGCAAAGTTATTATATTATATCCACAAATAATCCATCTTGTCAAGTCCATCTCGTACGTTGAAGATAAAGTTGGAGCTGAGTCACTGCAGACATCTGGAGAAGGTTCATTACTTGTAATTGCGAGCCCCTCTGTTAATGCACCCCATGAGAAAGGAGCTGACAGGCTGCATATTTCTGCAAACTGTTTCCAGAAAGAACCAATTTCCTGACTTCCATGTGGTGTCAATAATATAGGCATGAGATGGAGCAGTGCTTATGAAATATTAAATCTGCTTACAGGACCCAGCTATAAGCAAATTCAGACCACCTGGGAGATGGAGGTTTGCACCGGGCATGTAGAGTTTGGCACTCACCTGGTATATGAGACTGATGGGCTCTAATCTATGCATTTTAGCTTATTTGCCACAAAGCTTCCTGACAGTAGTAGAGGCAGGGAGAAAAAGGCAGAGAGTGGAGGGGGTAAAGCACATTTCCTCACGTTTAAGACTCAAACCTTTCAAATAACTGACATTATTAAATTTACTATCACAAGCAGCCAGAGATCTTATTATTCATCGGTGAAAAAAAAAAAAAGGCTGATATTTCATGGCTTTTGAGTTAGATCATTTTGGTTCATGCCAATGAAAACAAAGCATTCGTGTTTTGATGTTTTAATGTAATGATTTAATTCTCTCATTGATATTAGAACCCAGAAACACAACAAACACGAAGACCCCTTCAAAATCCTTGAGTAGGAGCAAAGGCTCTTAAATCACTTCAGCACTCTGACCTCCCATTTCACAGTGTATATTTTATGTCGGGGACTTTGCAAAGAAAGGGTCCTTACCATTGCAAACGTGCAGTTGGACAGTGTTAACCTGCATTTGGCGGAGCTTGCCTGCGTAAATTGAAAAACATCTGGGCTCTTTTTTGCTGGCAAAAGCAGCAGTTCCTTGACCTCAGAGCAGATCCGTCAACTTGAGCTCCAATGAAGCCTTTTTACCACTTCGGCTCCGATTTTCCACTCATTTTTTTGCACTGCTCCCCAGGAGGCAACCCAGCACCCCTGGGCTGGGAGTGGATGGAGACATGGAGCTATGGGCATGGGGAGAAAGCGATTTTAATGGCATTAGGCCACCACCTATGTTTTACTCTTCAGTGTTCAGGGCTGGGGATGAGGAGTTGTCTCCATTTTCCCTAGCTGTAAATAAAAGACAGTTTTCCTCCAAAAAAGAAGAAGGGAAGAAGCAGGAGACAAATAGGCTTTCAGTAGAGCAACAGCAAGATGCCAGCAAGCCTAATGGGGACATTTTGCTTGGTGCTGCATAGAAAAGAGCAGTAAATCATTGTGTGGGACTTAATTAGAAACACCTTCCAGGGGGAGAAGTTGTCTGAGATTATGGGGACACGCCCCAGAGGTAGTGGAAGGTGAGAGATGCTCATGGTACTGCAGACAAAGAGTTGGACTACACCAAGCTGGGACATGTTATTCAGGCCGGACATGAGGAAGAAATTGTTGCCCCTGAGGGTGGTGAGAGCCTGGCCCAGGTTGGCCAGAGAGGTGGTGGATGAACCATCCCTGGAGACATCCCAGGCCAGGCTGGACGGGGCTCTGAGCAACCTGAGCTGGTGAAGATGTCCCTGCTCATGGCAGGGTAGCACTGGGGAAGCTGGGAAGGTCCCTTCCAACCCAAATTATTTCATGATTCTGTGTGGTATGGAGATACAGGATCAAGCCAGGCTGGCACCTTTGCACCAGCCATGCAAGATCCACCCCACTCCTGGGGGGCAGGGGAGTTGCACCCCCCCTTGCCAACACTGAGCTTCTCTGCTGGGGCACCACACAGCACAGGACGTGGAGATTTGGGTGCACCTACGCCTTCCCATCTATTTATTTCTTGTGTGCGGGATAGGGCTATTTTTGGTTTACAGCCTCTTTGCTGCAGCCAGTATCTGTCAGCAGGACATGACGTATGGCGCTGTGTGACAGCTCTGCTCCCTGCGCTCCCCCCCCACACATGGAAGGAATGCCTCTTGTTCTTTTCTACTCCGGACCACATCGGAGCTGAGAGCATCCAGCCAGGAA
Organism: Columba livia; assembly: GCF_036013475.1. Classification (NCBI taxonomy): domain Eukaryota; kingdom Metazoa; phylum Chordata; class Aves; order Columbiformes; family Columbidae; genus Columba; species Columba livia. Next base: position 4,872,516 of record NC_088606.1, read on the forward strand.
GGCTTGAGGTGCAGGCAAATCAGGCAGCTGCCCAAAGCAGCCTGGACCTCCCTGCCTGCGCCAGAGGACTGCACGACCGATGGGCTCCTGACACCAAGGGAGAGCTGGGGAGGTCCATGCATGGCCATCTGCACCTGCAGCAACCAGAGCAGCATATGAAGATCTTCTCCCACTCCCCATCCTTGCCCTGACTCTCACCTTGGGCACAGGTGGAAAAGCTCTGAGCTCGATTTGTCCCTCGCCACACTGCTTAGACCTAAAGCTGTGATGCTGCAAGGTGCTTTTTGCGATTGTCTCCTGTGTCCATGTCCTGCAGCCTCCATCCATACACCACTTCTGGATGCAAAGCCTACAGCCTCTATGAGGACAGGCAGCCATCATGTGCTTGTGATGTCTAAGTTAAAATCTCTTCCATATCACATAGACTGAGCCTGGAATTTGACTGTGTTTTGGTCCTGGGACAGCTGCTGCAGACAGAGGAGGGCTGAGCTGGTGCAGGACTTCCTGCTGAGTGCTGGGCAGAGGGGCAGGCACCAGTAAGGGACAGGTTTCGGTTGGGCAGCCTGGTCCCCTGGGCTCAAGGCGATACTGGGGTGAGCACCTGTAACTTTGTAGTCACCAGGATGCTCTTCTTGCTTGCTTCATTCCTGTGTTTCAACGAAGAAACTGCTGACGTCATCCTAGACCTGCAAATGAAGTTATTCACTGGGGTTTATTCATGCAAGTCTCCACTTTTACATATTTGCCACATTGACCATTTCAATCTGGATGGCTGAAGAGCTGCCAAAATTGGCTGTTTCCTTACTTGCCTTTACCCTCTGGCCATGGTATATGTCACCTTCTGTGACTGTGCGGTGCTGGTCTCCCATCTGCTGCCAGTCACTGGAAGACCTGAGCCTCTGACTCCCACATCTCCAAATCTCCAGAAGAAGATTCAACAACATTTACATGCAATTGTAGATGCCACAGTCTGGCGATATCTAATGTTTTGTGCTTCTCATGCAATGAGTGTTGTGTGCGATCCAAACATGACAAATTGAAAATGCTAATAAAAAAATCCAAGAATGGTCCTTTGTGTTCCTCAAAAGAAAAAGAATAAGCTCTAGTTTAATGCAGGATGGAGTCTGTTGCTCCTGACAGCAAAGGCTCACACCTGGGCCTTGTTTTAAAGAAGGCTCAGCCCAGCTGTTACTAGTACAAGGCTTCATTCCATGCCCATCAATGGTTTTTTCCATGTCCACATGTCCACAGAGGGCTTTCCATGCATAGCCCAATAAGTTGTCATAAGCTCAGCTGACCAAAGGAACGTCTCACGGCTAAGTGGGGCCTGGCCAGCTTCCAGGACACTTACCAGTCTCAGGAGCTTCATTTCACACCTTCTCCAAGCAAAGACCGAACACCACAACATCCATGGGGTCATCAGCCATGGAGGGTTACCAGGACCTATGATGGGACTAGGAGTTCTGTGAAAGGATGAAGGACTATGTCTCTGATACTCCTGTAGAAAAGGGCAAAGGGGTTAAGAAAGCAGCCCTGGCTCAGGGAAGATGCAAGATTTTGTGTGTGATGTGATCCCTGAGGATCCAAAGAAGCTCAGCCCAGGGCAGGACCTCTCCTCTGAATATACTCTACTCTTTAGCGACCAATGACAGAACCCGAGGGAATGGCAGGAAGATGTGCCAGGGGAGGTTTAGGTCAGACATTAAGAAAAAGTTCTTCACCCAGAGGGTGCTGGACACTGGAACGGGTTCCCCAGGGAGGTGTCACGGCCCCAAGCCTGACAGTGTTCAAGAAGAGACTGGACAACACCCTCAGACACATGGTGTGAACTGTGTGGTTGTCCTGTGCAGGGGCAGGAGTTGGACTCGATGATTCATGCGGGTCCCTTCCAACTCAGGACATCCTATGATTCTATACACTGCCCTGAGCACTGTGGCATCCCATCAATATCAGTACATTCACAGTGCGGCTCAGTATCCTCTTCTTGCATTAATGGAGCAGGGCTGCAGTTTGGAAAAGGGTTTGTGACACTTCCAGATGCTCTGCCTGGCTGTCAATCTCAGCTCCAGCTCTAAGACCCCAAATCCCTCCAATTCTGGCCTAATCCTGCCCGGCACTGAGCATAGAAAATGTGCAGACAAAAGCATCAAATCCCACCAGTCCTTTATCACCTCAGCAAGAAGAACTTGGTAACCTCCTGTTATCTTTAGCTGCAAGAAGCAGCAGAAAGAAGACACCAGGCCTAGTTCACCAACCTCAGGTCACCTCCCTGGCTGGTGCCATTATCAGTTGTCAGTGCCTGCAGCTCTCCAGGTGCTCAGGGAACAGAGATACTCTTCACCACCCCTGGATCATCTTACCCACCCATCAAAAACCAGAGTCAGCTGGATGCTGATGCCTATCAGCACATGACAAGCCTTTTGTCAGCCAAGGTTTGAGCTGGGGTGTGAGCCCCTTCCCTGAACCATGCTGATTTACCCCAAAACATGGGTAAATCTTAGGGGCCTATAAGAAAAATGGGGCCTGTCGTGATAGGACAAGGGGTGGTGGTTTTAAACTGAAGGAGGGGAGATTCAGGCTAAACATGAGGAAGAAACTGTTGCCCCTGAGGGTGGTGAGAGCCTGGCCCAGGTTGGCCAGAGAGGTGGTGGATGAACCATCCCTGGAGACATCCCAGGCCAGGCTGGACGGGGCTCTGAGCAACCTGAGCTGGTGAAGATGTCCCTGCTCATGGCAGGGGTGGCACTGGATGGGCTTGGAAGGTCCCTTCCAACCCAAACCATTTGATGATTCTATGAAAACAGGTCTGCCCTCTGTCCACTCTCCCAGTGCAGCAAACACACTGCATCACCCCCAGCCTTCCCCTCTGGTTGTTTCTGATGGAACATGGTGACCTTTTCAACATATTTCCTGAAGTATTATAAAGTGTTATCTGACTGGACCTCTTGCAAAAAAACAGCATAAACCAAAACAATTTGGGTAATGATGGCCTTTTGGTCTGGTTTATTCTGCACCAAACTCCATAGATGGCAGCTATAAAAGTTTCCCAGACCTTCACAGTAGATCTTGGAACTGTCTTTCTGATTTATCAGTTGTTTCACAACACATGCATTTCTCTTACATAATCCTAGTGTTTTGGTTATAAGCCATATTATAACTGGGAATCAGTCTTCTTTATTTGAACATTTAGGACAGATTCACACATCATTTTACCATTAATTAGAACAGACTCAGCCTTGCAGAGATTTCAGGTTTCAAGCCTGGCTGTGGTGTTTCAGTTCTTTGCTGCTGCTTGCGTTATATGAAAAAAAAAAAATCACAGACTTCAGGGTTTTTCTGTTGTGGCTTGAAGAACACAGGTTGTTTCATCACTGGTTGTGAGACATGTGTTACCTGGCTCATTAATTCCCAACACTTCTTGTTTTCTCTGCCTTTTTAATGCTGATCTGATACATTTGTGAAGTCCGTGGTTGTACTGCAAGTGATTAATGCTGCAGTAAAGTCTAATAAACTGAGATTCCAACAAAAAGTGTGAAAAATGTAATCTCTAATGTTCTGAAAGCTCACATATGACAAAACTCATAAATCACCCCAGAAGTAGTCATTATGGTGAGTTACTAACTAGATTATACAGCTGCATTTGTCATAATTTCCCATTACGTAGAGAATAAACCTATCAGTCTGATTTATGGCAGAGGGCTTCACAATATGGGAACTGGGACCTGTGCTGTTCCATGGCAAACGAAGAGAAATGTTGTGTCTGCTCAAGCGCAGGATGGAAAAGGCAGGGGAAGAGATATTCCCTTTTGCACACCATCACGTGGAGGCACTGATGCAAGGAAGAGTCAGGCTTATGCCCATGAGATGGCAAGAGAGAGCATCCACCAACCTGTCCCTGTGTCACCATTAGCAGCAGAACGTGTTCTTCACAAGTAGGGTGAAGGGAGAATCTGGGAGGTCTTTTGGGAGGACCAAAGTTGGTCATGGGTAAAATGGGTGTATTAGTCACGTCTGGGCACAGGTTATCTCCAGACCCCGTATATACACCAAACAACCATGCTTTGAGCATGAACCTAGGCAGAGCTTTTCCACTTTTATGGAGAAGTGAATGGGAAGGGCTGGCTTGGGGCAAAAATGTTCAGGTTCATATCATGGAAGAGAATTTGCCCAAGTCAAAGAAATGGCCTCATGAGCAAGGGTAGGCTGCATTTCTCCAGAGGTCCAGTGTATTTTTCAGACCACTGCAGAGCAAGTTACATCCTCCTACAGTGATCTCTGTGTCACCACACCATTCTGGATCGCATGAGAATGTCTGCAGCAATTTGAGATCATTCCCAGCCCCTCCACAGAGTCAAACATGAGCTGAAGTGGCTGATTTACTCACAAGCACAGCTGATGAAGGAGACTTCAATGAGGACACTTGGCAAGCCCGGCTCCGCGCAACCAGAGCCTGCCTGTCTGTGGTGGTACAGCCTGTAATTAGCTAACACTCATCTGCTAAATGCAGCAAGGATAAATATTGACAAACTTTGCAAGGGTCTCCATTTATTCCGCAGCTGCTGAAAGCACCAGGTGGTTTTGGTAGCCGGGTGCATCTGTTTGTCGCCGCAGGCTGCCACCCACCCCTACAGCAGCTCACAGCCAAGAGCAAGAAAGAGGTTACTCGTGTCCTCCTCTTATAATTAAGTATTGGAGGGGCTGGTAGCACAGACCCAAGGCTCAGAACTCCTCCTTGCCTTGGTTTGCTTCTAGAGAAGCTGCTAATGCCTACACAGAAGGGACCGGAGCACTGAATTTTGCTGCTGGGTTCTTGCAGGACTTTGGGCAGGTCTGCTTGGCCTTGTCTCAGCTCCTCGGCTGTAAAATGGATGGAGGACAAGATTGCTGTTTCCGAGCCACCCAGATGAACCTGCAGTCACCAAGTTTAGCTGCTGAGATACTGTCTCTGGAACACCTCAGAGCAATGGGGAACCTTTTTTTTTTACAGCTGGAGCAGTTACAGGCATCCAAACCAAAAATCTCCACATGATCCTTCTCCCATAGACCAGGGAGCCAGAGAGAGGAAGGAACCTGAACAAGCGCTTTTGCTTTTCTAGCTGTGGAGAATCAAAAGCAGTTTGTGGGTTGTGGGAGGAAGGAGCTGACAGGCCAGAGTAAGCCAGGAGCTGGGCGGCCACGGGCCACATGCCCAGAGATCCTACACTCCCCTGCAAGTCTCCCACCACAGTCTCAACTGCTTAAACACTCCAGAAAGTGCCCAAATGTGCCAGAAAAGAGGTTGTGTTTGTCCCCCAGGGGACATCTGCTCATTGCCACTGTGCAACAGGCAAATGTAATGAAGAAAACAGTGACCACAAAGGTGATGGGGATCCCTAGATGCTGTAACTCAACAGAATCCACAGTCCCAACTTTTTCGTGGGCCATGTTGCCGGATATGGGTAAAGCAAAGCATTTACTTATGGAGAACTCCACACTCTGTGTTACCTTCTAAGGGCACAAAAAGCATAAAGGGTCTTGAAAAAGATGGTGCAAAGGGAGGTGGAGGTGAGACTATGCTGCCACCCATTTGAAAGCTAGAAAAAGCTCTTTCCAGAATGATCCCCAAAGCGAGCACACATTGTTTGTGCTTGCTCTAGGGACCGCAAGCGCTAGCAACAGGTAAGTGTAACCTGAGCAAAATGCCTTATCTCTGTGACACCTGGAAGGCGATTTGCTAGACGTTATCACTGAGCGATACTTTGATCTACCAGGTGGGAGCAAAATGAAGGGATCCCACATGTTTCTCAGGAGACTTCTCCACTCCGAGCTCTCCTGGCCCACCTGAGCCCACCTGTGACATCCAGCTCTTTCTCAGATTCCCATCCCAGAAAAGCACCTGTGGAGCTGAAATCTACCTTGAAAAACAACTGGAAAAAAAAAAAATAAAGGGAAATAGAAGGAGAAATTTTCTTTGGCCAGACAGCAGAGCCCTCTTCAGTCCAGCAGTGAGTAGTGACGAGACGGGTGAACCAACGTGACCTTGCAGGCACTGGCAACCTCCCAGTTGGGCCAAGCTGGGGTTTATCTGGTGCTTGGTTATAGAGGGCAGCAGTGCCTTCAGGACACAACCAAATGCACCCAGTCATGGAAGCTCTCGCTATAGGCAGAAGACAAGGATCTGTCAAAACCAAACAGTGGGAAATGCGTCATATAATTACAGATCACAATTCTAGGAGGAAGTATTATTTCATGGACAAATCTTGGGGTGGAAGAGGAAAAAAGAGGAGAAAAGGAAGAAACCCACATTCTGAAGCTAACAAGTAAATTTTAAAAAGTCATTTAACAAAACATGTTGTCATGTGATAAGGTAGTTTTTCTTACAAGCAGGTGCACTACAGTTTTAGAAATATTAAATCTTAAGAGGTTTGCATTGCACAATAGATGGCAGCCAGAAAGCATGTTGATGTTTTTTGGCAGTGTTTCAGATGTCATGGTATTTTTTTTTTCTTTAAAGCTTCCATCAGCAGGAGGGAAAGCTGTGCCAAGGAAAAGGAATCAAATCTGGATGCAGCAAGACTCGCATTCAGACAGAGGCTCCCTGCCAGATGCTACAGGGCCAAATCGGAAACAACCACATCGAGTTCATTACGACAACTGCATAATCAAAAGCCTGCATAAAGGCTAAAAAAAAAAAAAAAATATCTATTTAATACTTAGCTAAATTCTCAACTGTTGAAATAGATTTGAAGAAAAATTCATCATAATCCCCTCTTCCTGTTGAGAAATTCCTTCCAGTTCTCCAAGATGTCCATGAGATGGCAGGAGCGCACTCTGCTTTGATGGCCGAAGAGAGCATGACATGGGCACTGGGAAGCTCGCTTGGGCTATGGGCACTGCTGACAAAACAGTGATTTGTCTGTTTATTGCTACTGGAAAGAGCTGAGGGAGCGGCAGCAAAGGGCACATTTCCAGGGAAGAAATTGATGGATACCAGTTTCGCAGAGAGGCTGGGAATGGTTGTTTGCTCCTCTTGCTTTCAGCCCCTCTAATCCACTTTGGGTCACGCAACCCCGCTCACTGCAGACCCGGGCCTATGTGCTGGTCCCATGCTGCACACAAGAATTTGTGAATGAGCACTGAAAAGCTGAAGAAGTGCAATGAGAAAAGGACCCAGAAAGAAATCTACAGGCTGTGATTTAGAGATCACAGCCTCAGCATTTATGGCTGCAGGTGACTACAGAAACAAACCCTCAGGGATGTCCCAGTTTTCAGCTCTGTTTACAGTCCTGAGGCTACTACAGAACCGGGGCACAGCTGCAAGCCTGTCTCTGGTTAGGTAGGACACATAGCAGCCCAGCTTCTGTAGGCCAGGCCAAAGGATGTGCTGGCAGTTCTGCAAGTGCTTCCCTCAGCCCGGCTGCAGAAGTGACATCCCAACAAAAGGCTGCTGATAGTGGCTGGAAAGCACCTGGCTGCCCCAACAGCTTCAAGAGAGCACATTGCATGAAGGAGATGCTCTTTGTATGCTCAAAGGTCTTAAAACCGGGAGGTTTTCTAGTCTTTCACCCACTGGTTTGCCAAGCCTATGCTCAATTCATAAAGCCACATAGAGTTGTTGCAGTTTTTCAAGGGGGGAAAGTGTTCATGTGCACATGCCGTCTCTGTGGTAGATACAACCACTTCTACACCAGGTTCATGCTTGCTCAGGGACCCTCAGCTCAGGTCCTACCAGGACAGGAAGGCAAAAAGAGCTCTGGCAGCCTCAGTCTGGGTCCTCTCCAGCAGTGGGTATAGCAGGGACATTACAGCCAATGCCTGTTCCCACTGATCTGCTCACTGCATCTGCACCGTGGGAGCAGAGCTGGGCCAGTTTTGCTGTGCTCAGAGGTCTCTCTGCATCTGTGAGTTCACACACAGAATCACAGAGTGGTTGGGGTTGAAGGGACCTCTGGAGGTCATCCAGTCCACCTGTTAACACAGGGTCGCCAGAGCAGATTGCACAGGATCAGTCCAGGCGGGTTTGAATGTCTCAGAGAAGGAGACTCCACACCCGCTCTGGGCAGCCTGGGCCAGGCTCTGGCACCTCCCAGCAAACAAGTTTCTCCTCATGTTCAGATGGACCCTCCTGTGTTTCATTCTGTGTCCATTGCCCCTCACCCTGTCATTGGGCACCACTGAACAGAGTCTGGTCCATCCTCTTGACACCCACTCTGGAGATATTGATCAGCATTGATCAGATCCCTCTCAGCTTCTCTTCCTCAGCTGAACAGCCCCAGCTCTCTCAGTGTCTCCTCATCAGAAAGATGCTCCAGACCCCTCAGCATCTTTGTGTCCCTCCACTGGACTCTTTCCAGTAATTCTTTGTCCTTCTTAAACTGGGGAGCCCAGACCTGGACACACAACTCCAGATGCAGCCTCAACCAGGGCAGAGTAGATGGGGAGGAACAACCTCCCTTGACCTGTTGGTCACACTGTTCCTAGTGCGTGAGTCACCATGTGTGTCTGCCTTGGACTGAGCAGCAGGGGTGGAGGCTTAGGGGACACTGAGGGGGACCCAAAAGCCTCAGAAGATCTGTATGTTTTAGCAGAGCGAAGGCCCGTTCCTCCTCCAATGTCCCACCCACAGCAGGCACTGCCCGGTGAGCAGGAGAGCTCCATTTCCAGGGACATTCCTGCAGCCTGCAAACAGCTGTACTGCAGGGAGATACTGCCCTCTACAACGACCAAAACATGTTGGTTAACTTTACCCAATAACTCTTTTAATCTCCTCATAGCCCAAACCTTCATTATCTCCTGTCCATGGCATTTTTTTCTTCTGTATCTTCCTTAACTACCTCCTGGCTTTTGAGCTTTGCGATTCACCATCCCTTAATTCCCTTTTCCCGTAATTCCCTTTTCCCTTTGCTCCCTGTTTCCTCTGCATGGTACATCAATTGGTATTGCAGCTCCTGGTTGCAAAACCAGTTTCATAATGCGACACACAGACCCACTGCATCAGATTGCACAGGTGAATCATCTTGAGAAGCTGATGTTTCCCTACATCCATGGACAGTTAGCTTGCTGGTTATAGATAATGCTCAGAAAGCAATGGGACAGGAGCAGCGTGAATCCACCAGCATGTGAGCAATACTACCTGGCTCATCAGAGTCCAAAGACCCAGGGGCAGTAAGGGGACATCATTGGGATACAATAGCTTTAAAGAAGAGGGGATAGTTGAGCAGGAATTGTCCCTTTCTTGTGAGGACTATATCATTCCCAAGGTTAATGCCCCATTTACAAACAACATGCAAACCCACAAGATTTAGCACTCAAGAGAGCTCTAATCTTGAATGCTCAACCTGACTTGAATCACTGTTGCTCTCTCCAGTGTTTAAATAAATTATTAGGAAACCTCTGCCAAATGCATAAATCCCATCCTAATGCCCCCTGATGTCAGAGGGAAGGTGCCTGGTAACGTTACTGGTCTTTGGATCAGGCCTCAGAAGAGCAGCTGCAAGATATTAACCAGCAGGCTGAGAAATTCATCTTTGCTTTAACTTGGTCTAAACCTTTGTAAATAACTCACAATAGGTCAGGGGAAAAAAGAAGCTAACAGCTCATATCTGGCTCTGTTCCCCTGTCCTATAAAATAAGATTATGCTCTTAAGAAAGAGGAAAACTCGCTAAACGAATTCATCCAGGGTGGTGGTAGTTTCCATTCAACAAACCAAACCATTCAAGAAGCGCAGAAATCACTGTGATGATTCTTCACCTTTTTCCGCAGCCGATAACAATTTCCTCCTTGTTCTGTCCGGCGTTCCCACTGTGACTGTTTCCTACCATCTCTCAATTGCCAAGAAATCCCTCCTGCAAAAAGCATGACAGCTCCTAGGAACTATCTGCTCATGGCATGTAAAAGCAAAGTGGTAAGGGAGCAGGTACGTTTTCTTCTGGCAGGAGATATCATGGTTTGGAGGGGTACCAGGCTTTAAGGGGCAGGTCTGTCCTAGCTTGGGGTGTGGGTGAATCATTCCACCTTTCTCAGTTATGCCAAACAGCATCTCAGAGTGCCACAATAACACAAATTGTAAACAAAATAACATTTTGTTTGCTTTTTCAAGGTATTTCTGAAGCAGCAGGTGTTACTTGGCTGAGCTGACGAATTCCTTGGTGCTGCAGCAGTTTGTGTCATGATTATCACCGCCCCAAACAGGAAAACAACAGCTCAACAGGGAAGTACGGAGCTGGATCAGAGTGAAGATGGGCGGTGATAGCTGCACGTCGTGTGGAGATCTCCCACAGGCAGAAATATGGAAACATTAGAGTATTTTCCACTATGCAAAGCACAGAATTCCCGTGTTGCACTGGCATTTACTGAGCAGCTGTGGAAGGTGGGAATGGAGCAGACCATGCTGTCACTTCTGGGGAAAGCAGCCAAATGCATTGACAGTTTTCACGTACACTTACTCCAGACTAAATGGATTTATAGCACGACTCCCAAATTACCACCTTGCCCACTGCCTGTGCTCCTTCTACAGTCTTAAAATCCATCTATGTGAACACTTGTTCCTTTCTTCTACCAGGACAATCAGTTTTTGCCTGAGAACTCCACTTTTCAGTTCTATGGCCTCTGTGTGGATGTTAACAAAGCTGAGAAATCTCAGGCCTCATGCTGCCCATGTCAAGGGGAATTTAATTCTGGGTGTGAATCACCTCCCAGCCTTCAATGAGGGCAGCACTTGTGAGAGCAGCTCTGCACGATGGACCTTTGCAGAGACCACCAGCAACTGAATTGCATTGCAGAGATGAAGGGCTTGCTTCAAGTGCTGCTGAAATGTGGTCTCTTCTGGAATGAAATGCAATCACCGATTGACAACACACACAATCGACCATTTAAAATGGCAAGTGAAAGAGTACAGCTCCAGGCAGAAGTGGTCATGGCATGAGGGGGGCAGAGCATCTGGCTGCAGATCTCTGTCGAATTAGGTGTTGGAGCAGAACTAGATCGTAACAGCAGTGTTAAACCAGATGCACTGCTGTTTTCCTATCAACAGGGATTACATTGGTTAAACCATTTATTTGATACTGACTAATCGAGGAAGGCTCAGAGGGGCTGGGAAATCAAAGGGGTAATCAGATATTCCGGAGCTCGCCTGCTCCAAGCGCACACACGAAATGTTCAAAGCCAAAGCGGTGCAGGTGCATATTCCCCAATGCAAACTCTTGTCTTGTGCGATTTAAAACTGGGTCGGAAAATGACTCAGTTTTCCGTGGGAGCTTCTGTGTCTACAAAAAACTTCCCAGACTCCAGCTGCCATCTCGTGGTCATTTGAGACACCTGATCTACAACTCACGGCTCAAGCAGTACTTTTCCAGGGTTGGTAACATCAAAAATTTCTGGGAAATGTTTTCCCCAGGAAAGCCCTGGTTGGAAGCATCGTATTCCCAAATTACAATCTTTTTGACCTTTTCACGACACATTGGAGTGGATACTTTTATTTTCCACCAAATGACATTTGGAAAAGATGGACTCTAAGGGAGGGGCGTGTTTAACACTGCTTGACATCATTGAAATCTCCAGGGAATTTCAAGCAGTGTTCAGCAACACACTCAGGTTTGACTTTTGCTGTTGTCTTGCCCTGGCTCCTGGTTAATACTCTGGCCCAGCCACCCCAGGCAGGGAGGCTTCAGAAGGCTGTAGGGTCTGCAAAGCCAGTGGGCCAAGCTAGAGGATGCTACAACCCCTCCAAGCTGGAGACACTGTTTGTTGGCACCTTCCTCTGAGCACTTGCTCCAGCCCTGCTCCGTGCAGCAGATCTCAGAGCCACCTGCACCCCCAGGAAAACCGAGCAAAGCTTTGAACAAAACCAGAGGTCCATCTGCCCAGAACAGCTTATGGTGCAGAAAGTCCCAGGGTAATGTCATGACTCTGGTAAAGCTGATGAGAGTTTAGCTGTTTTTTTCAACAGAAGCAAGTTTTTTTCTCTGTTCTCTTTTCCAAGACCCTTCAATACGATTCAGAGTGTCAGTGGGACTTAGAAATGCTCATAGGACAGTGAGGAAGCTGGTGAAGGTGCTAGAGCACAAGTGTGATGGGAGCAGCTGAGGGACCTGGGGGGTTCAGCTGGAGAACAGGAGCTGAGGGGAGACCTTCTGATCTCTGAACTGCCTGAAAGGAGCTTGGAGCCAGGGGGGTTGGGCTCTGCTCCCAAGGAACAAGTGACAGAATGAGAGGAAATGGCCTCGAGTTGCACCAGGGGAGGTTGAGGTTGGATCTTGGGAACAATTTCTTCCCAGAAAGGGCTGTCGGGCATTGGAACAGGCTGCTCAGGGCAGTGGTGGAGCCACCATCCCTGGAGGGGTTGGACAGACGCGGAGATGAGGTTCCCAGGGACATGGGTTAGTGCCAGGGTTGGGTTAACAGTTGGACTTGATGATCTTGAGGGTCTCTTCCAACGAAAATGATTCTATGGGGTTAATCTGTGCATGAAATTAGCTATGTTCCCGAAGGTACTCTGGTCTAGCTGTCAGCTGATGTCTACAACCACCACATTGTACCCTGTTTCCCTGTCCTGCTGCATGTCACCGTGGTCAGCAGCCACCTGACTGAAATGACTGTTCAATTCAAACTCCTTGTTCTTCATGACATTGTGTGGTCACCGTTGTAAAGCCCTGGTTTCCTCAGGCACTGCATTGATATGTGTACACTGAATGAAGGATCTGCAGGCTGAAATAAGGCAGTAAATGTGTAAGGAGAGAAGTGATCACTTAAGCTGACTTCTAATGCCCCAGAGAGCTGGAATGTGTTATAGGTCTTCAATATCAGGTCAAATTTCATTGTCCAGCTCATGGGGGCTGCAGTAGGTGAGATAATGGAAAAATTCAAGTAGCATAGGGCCCGCTGCATGGACCCACACCGGCTACATTAGGAACCACCCAAAAATATCTGCTTTCTACTGCAGGAGCAGGTCCCCTCCAGGTGACAGTCCCATGCTGAGCACCGTATGAACACAGCTGCCAGGACCTGGGTGGGCACTGGACAAAGAATAGCCAAGGGTCTGTGCCAAAGCTCATAAACACATCTGTGTCAGAGATTTTGTCACATCCCCAGCGAACCAGGTGCACCAAACATTTCAGATGGGCCCTAATTATTGCTTCTTGCAGGCTCAATCAGCCATCTCGCTGTTTGTGCAGGGTTGATGCAAGGTTCCTTTGCATCTTACACTGGCCAACCTGTTTCTTCTTAGCTCAACCTGACTGCAGATCCAATGAAATCATATTTCATGTACTTTACTCAACTGGGAGATAAGAATCACCAGTAAGAAATTATGTCAGCTGTCAGGTAGGCTAGGTTTGTAGCAGCATTGTGCTGTGGTAATGATTAAAAAAACGCTCATGACAACACCAGTGAACTTGGTTTCAGAACAATACTTAAAGGGATGAGCTTCAAAACACAAAATATCAGCAAAAAGGTTTGGCAGGGCAGTTGTGCCCTCTGGTTCTTTTGTTCTGCCGTTGTTCTTGACCATGAGATCTCATCATTTCCTGATGTTTCATTGCCACTACTGCAACTCCAGCAATATCCAAGCTACCTTTCTGCAGAGGTGAGGTGCTGGTGAGCTGTGAGGATCTTCTCTTCAGATGCAGGTACATATCTCATCATCACGTTTGGCTATGTGCTTCTGGACTGCAGAGCTTAAAGAGCTGGCACTCGCAGGTGGAAGAGGGAAAAATCCACCTTTTTCCATTCCCTGTCTGGTGTGAAGGTTTAATTAAGTTCAAGCTCTTGTGGTGTCTACAAAGTCAAGGCCAAGTCTAGGCACAGGCTGACTAAGCAGTTGCTGAGCGCCTCTGCTTGTTTCCCAGCAGAGTTGTGCAACAGGTCTGATGTTTTTCAGCAGCAATGGTGGGGAACCTCTTCCTTTCTCAGGGCAAAACAGGCTTTGATGACACATTAGCCAAGATTTTGTTGTAAAACTGTGGAAGAATGAGCCATGCGATGAGTGCTGTATGAATGAAATTCCAGTCTGTAAATACTCGGGCTGCAGATGCCGCACTCTGGTTTACAAACTTTCCTACACCACGATCCCAACGTCGGGTTGTGCTGGCAAACAGCAAGACCGGGGCCACAGTCTGCTACTGGTATGCAAACCCTGTCCTTTCCAAAGGGTTCTTGCAGCAAGCTTGGTCTTGCCAGGTGCCACACACTCCCGGTTCCCATGAATTTCAGGGGAAGAACTTGGCAGTTGGCAGGACTTGGCTCATACCACATGAAGGAATGTCTCAGCATCTGTGGCACTTGGATTAGCCGGCTTCTGGCTGCCAAGCAGAGCTGAAGCCGACTCCTCACATCTTTGATTAGATCAGCCTCAATCCGATTAACATTGCCTAATAAGAAAATTTCAATCTGCGGTCATTGACCTTCAAGAAATTCCATATGATGCAATTTTTTGCACCGAAGGTAAGCTGTATGCTGGGTGCAGAGCAAGGATGCGGGTGCAGTCCCATTTCCTCAGGACTACTGTGTGTTTTTCATCACTATACACTGCAGAGAGCATGTCACAAAAAGAAAGGTTCTAATTGCTTATATATTTCTTTTCTTTCATTTGAACTATCAGATTCTTGCAGAGACCAAAGGTACATCTGAAAAACACAAATTTTATGTGTGAGGCTCAGATAAGTACAGATTTTTGTAATTGGACCTATTACTAACATTTATATATGGATTTCTAAAGGGACTTGCTGTATTATTTCCTGTTTCACAGAATCTGCATGATGTGAAAAATTCAACGTTTTAGCAACGGTGATGAAGGGCTGTGTTTCCATGAGTGGTTCTCTTCACAGGTGGGCAAACCTGGAAATTAAAATGTGGAGGTGGGACAGGAAAAAAGCCATGTCTCATCATCACAGCATAAGTTTGAAAAGACTGCTTTTAATGACGCTTGTAAGGAGACACAGGGGACAGGAAGCTTAAATCTCTGATCCCTCCATCATGTCCTTTTGGACAACGCTGGATACACAGTCGCTGCAGATGGGTTCCAAATGCTTGGGTTGCTCTTGCTGCAGAACTAGCAAGATCCAGGGGAAAAATAAAAGACTCTTAAGCCAGTAACTTAAACACTTGACAGCTTTTTTATCAATCAGTATTTATCTAACACAGAAATGCAGCCAGCTTAGCTGTACTTATACGTCTGAACTTGACTTTTGCAGAGCGTGGACATGGTTGTGCTTTCCCTGAGCTGGGTGAAAGGTCTGGGCATTAATCTCCTTTCTCCCCAGCATTAACATTCTCCTGCCAAGAGGAGAGAAGGATGGGCCAGAAGTGGGGCTGGAGGGGACATGAGCCCTTTCCCTCAGCCCTTCCTTGTAGTGCTGTTTTCCTCATGGAGATTTTCCCCTGCGCCTCCTTTAAGAGGGGCCCTACAGACAGATGTGAGAGGGGGAACAGCTGTTATTTGTGCAAGGTTTGAACTGACAGAAGGCTGGGAAAGCAGCTAGATGCCTTCTAATCCAGATTCACGTCCAGACTCTGCAAGAGCCCTGCGTGTCCTCCCACCAACCATTCAGTCATTTAATGCCTCACTTTACTTTCTATAAACATAAAACACTTAGTTCTTCTTGATTTTTCAGTTTCTCCTTAGAACTTGCACATTTTGGGAGCAAACATTGTTGCACCTCTCTGGCACCCAGCACTGTGGTCTTATTTGGGTTAAAGCCTTTAAATCACACATAATCATATTTATTAAGAGTTATTGAAGCCTCCTGGACAAGCTAGAGATGTTCCATATTGACCAGGCATTTCTGGATTGCCAGCTATGGTGTTGCTAAAAGGGGGAAAAGCATGATCCAAAATAAACGAGCATCATCACACTCAAGTCAAATTGTGATATGAAAGCCATTTCAGATCTTAAAGAACAATTAACCAAGCAGCGCTTCCCCTGCTGGGCCGAAATCAGCCCAGAAGGAAGCTTGAATTTCCCAAACTTGCTGCATAGGGCCATCTTTCTGCATATACCAAAGGAGTCTTTGATGGGTTGCTTTGGAGTTAAGGAAGGAGCAGGCTGTATGGAGATGCTTTTTGATGATCCACACTGCATTTCATGGTGGCTGAGTCTGCTCTTTGCATTGCCCTGTTCTGCAATGAGGAGCAGCTCCGTGCTCCCAGCCTGCCGAGCTCCCTTGTCCCATCTGGCAGGAGTGGAGGCGGTGAGAGGGCTGGGTGCTCGGGGTGGGGACACCCTTCCTCCACCAGTTTCGTGCCTCCAGGGCACTGGCTGGGGACAGCTGCAAAGGGCCTTTGCAACATGACTGTAGGAAAACCCATAGCAAGGTTGCAGTGAAGAGAAAAGGTTGGACATGAGGAAGAAATTTTTGACACTGAGGGTGGTGTGACCCAGGCTGGCCAGAGAGGTGGTGGATGAACCATCCCCAGAGACATCCCAGGCCAGGCTGGACGGGGCTCTGAGCAACCTGAGCTGGTGAAGATGTCCCTGCTCATGGCAGGGGTGGCACTGGGTGAATTTGGAAGGTCCCTTCAACACAAATCATTCTGTGATTCTATGATTCTATGACCCTACATCATCCCCAGGATGTAGAGGGCAGGTGCTAGAGGTGCCTCAGATACCAACATTTGAGTAAAATAAATAAAGCAAGAGGGACTGGTTCTGAAGCACATGTAAGCGCCTGGAAACGCTTCTGCTGCCTTGAGTGAATCAAACCCTTGGAGAATTTCACTAATGAATACACATCAAGCCAAAGAGTTCTTCCACTCAAGCACTATCGACTCATTTATAACAGGCACCGGCATCTGGAGATGAAAAAAAAAATATATTTATTTATTTATTTAGATAAAGATATATATATATATATATACACACATATATATTTATTTATTTAGATTTAGATATATAGATATAGATATAGATATAGATATAGATATAGATATAGATATAGATATAGATATAGATATAGATATAGATATAGATATAGATATAGATATAGATATAGATATAGATATAGATATAGATATAGATATAGATATATAGATGTAGATGTAGATGTAGATGTAGATGTAGATGTAGATGTAGATATAGATATAGATATAGATATAGATATAGATATAGATATAGATATAGATATAGATATAGATATAGATATAGATATAGATATAGATATAGATATAGATAGATATGAGTTTCTCATGGCTACTCTGAGCAAAGCAATTTGAAGCTGACCTGATGGAGTGACCCATGAAGGAGGAGAGGTCCTTGTCGGAGGAAGGGGGTTCTGCCAAAAACACAAGCAGCAGCCTATGACAGTGGGAGCTGAGCTGTGTGGGGGAGTGTTCTGTTCACGCTGAGCACGGACACAGAGATGGGTATTGTTCACCAGCATGTCCGTGAGCCAAAGCATCCACGAGCCACATAAAGAGAAAAAGCTAGATGCGAGAGAAAGGGAGGCAGCACGGCTCTAAGAGAAAGCCACAAGGCAGAGGGGTGTTTTTCCCAAACATAGCATTGCTGTTGATTTAGATGGAATAAATAAGTTCAAGCAGGCCAGAAAAATGTGGAAAAACTACTTGTCAATGGCCTTTTACATCAGCGATTGCCATGAAGTGACTGATAAAGGAGGAGGGATAATAAGTTTGCAGTACCTTTATTTTCTTGTGTAGCTGTACCCAGAACTGTGGCCATGAGCTCAGTGGTGGAACAGTGTGACTCAGAGGTTTTTGCAATCCATGTCCTGAAAGCACATGGCAAAGGTGCTCAGACTCTTATCAAATCATGGGTGTTTAATGATCAGAGCCACAAGGGAAAAATGTGACTTAATAATTTGATCCAGATGAAGTGATCATGTGAAAACTTCTACAAAAATCAGATTGTCAGAGCTGGCCCATGTTGTAGGCATTTACTCTCCCATCTAATCCATAGGGGAGGCTGATGCCCTTGCTGCTCTTCTTGGTCACACAAAGGGACAGAAACTCCACAAAAAAGCCCTGGCTTTCCCCAGGCAGTACAAGCAATAGGCTCTTGCTTTCTTTTTACAGAAAGATATAACGAATGGAAGGTAAACCAGATAGGAAATATGAACGAAAACCGAAACCACGGCTTGATTTCAACTGCTATTTATGATACAGCTGCTGGGGAAATAGATGCTTTCCTATCTTATCAGCGGCCCTGAAAACTGACACAATTTTGCTGTCTTTGGCTTCTTTCCTTGGATATTGCTTTTCTAGCATCAGAAACAGTTACAACAGTTACAACAGTTGTAAAATGTGGATTCTTGGCTGGCTCTGCTGGGCCTTAGGAGTGGAAAGAAGGAAAGCATATGCACTTAATGGAGAAGAAAAAAAACCTCGCAAGAATAGTAGCAAGATGGGAGGTTGTGTCCCTCGTTTTGAGCAATGTTCAGAGCAGTGAAAGGCAGCAGAAAGGACAGTCACTTTTTCTGGGTTGCGGTCTGTCTCAGATACAAGGGGATGAAAGGTCCAGTGCTGGCATCTCGATACTTGTTGGGGGCCCAGGACTTCATGGATGTGGAAGCCATGATGACACAGTCTTCTCTATGCCATCCAGATACCTGTCCCCAGAAATGTTCTTCTTTCCGTTTTCGTAACAGGGGGTTGGACTGGATAAGCTGGGAAGGTCCCTTCCAACCCAAATTATTTCATGATTCTGTGTGGAATGGAGATACAGGATCAAGCCAGGCTGGCACCTTTGCACCAGCCATGCAAGATCCACCCCACTCCTGGGGGGCAGGGGAGTTGCACCCCCCCTTGCCAACACTGAGCTTCTCTACTGGGGCATGTTTAGCCTGAATCTCCCCTCTTTCAGTTCAAAACCATCATCCCTCGTCCTATCATGACAGGTCCCATTTTTCTTACAACAACCTAATTGGAAAGTAATGAATAAATAGACCCCCTTTAAGGAGTTTTAAACTAAAGGAGGGAGATCCAGGCCAGACATGAGGAAGAAATTGATGCCCCTGAGGGTGGTGAGAGCCTGGCCCAGGTTGCCCAGAGAGGTGGTAGATGAACCATCCCTGGAGACATCCCAGGCCAGGCTGGACGGGGCTCTGAGCAACCTGAGCTGGTGAAGATGTCCCTGCTCATGGCAGGGGGGGCACTGGGGGAGCTGGGAAGGTCCCTTCAACCCAAATCTGTCTGTGATTCTATGTGCATGATCTGCAATGCTGACCACCCACTCGGGCCAGGGTGGGGATGAGAATAGAGAACACGATTTTGATTTTACTCTCTTCCCATCAAGAACTGCTGACTTAAAATCACTGTAAAAAGAGAATGAGACAAGGGACATTGCTGTCTGAATACAGACGTTCACATCATTGAACCTGTCGTTACTCGTGCAGCCCAGCAAGCCAATTGCAGTGCTGACACCAGCTTTGGATATGTGACTCTATTACCAGAATCTCCCTTATGAAATATAAATCCCACGTAATATCCAAGTGATAAAGTCCTGTAGGAAAGCAAAACAAGAAAAATAAGCAACAACTCAGATCAGGGCATGAAATCAGATGCAGTGAGAATGACACAAAGCATATTCTCATTGCTCACCCACCTAAAATTCCACACCTTCACTGAGCCAGTTTGAGAGGGCAGGAACCTATTTTCCAGTGCAAGTACCTGTTTGGGGAACAGGGCAAGGTTCATTAAAGACACCGCTGGTTTGCAGCTCCACCCATTACAGCTTTACAGACACGGTGTGTATAACTATAAGCTTCTAACTCACGTAGTTCACCTGGGGTGAGAAGGCTACTGTGACCTGGGACTTAAAATAGCTAACAAGACTTTTCCTAGGAAAGCTTTGGAAAGCCAGAGTACCCTGGGAAGGGGTGTGATTCAACCTAATGAAGAATGGAAAATATTCTGGAAGCTTTCAGGCACTGGATTTGTGCCAGCCCAGGAACAGATCCACAGGTCAGAAGCAGGAGGAACATAGTCCTCCAAGCAGTGTCCAGGCAGGAGGGGCTGGAAACGCTCTTATATGTCACTGTGCTTTGTATAAATGGGACATTTTGGGACAGTAGGTTGATGCCGAAGAAAACTAATCATTGGGAAGCAAAAAGTACATTCCACACTTAGATGGTTGTCCACCTCTTCAAAGAAGTGGGGAGGAAATTTCTTCATGTGGCCTTTTCAATAATGTGAGTTCTTGGAAGATTTCCAACACAGTCAGATTTCCTACCATGGTCAAATTTTTTGCCATCGGAAAGTTTTCCACATCAGATGCTTGTTCTTGGTTTTTTTTGTTTGTTGGTGTTTTGTTTGGTTGGTTTGGGTTTGGTTTGTTTGGTTGGTTGGTTGGTTGTTTTTTGTACTATCTGAATACAGAATGTATTAGACAGCAGCAATCTTGGATAACGCAAAGGTTAAATAAGTTTAACTGGAAAGAGCTCACTCTCCAAGGCCCCTCTCCTGACTTTCTTTGCCAGGCCCTTTACTACTTTCTATAACAGAATTTCCACCATAAATAGAAAGGAGATCTCCTGCTATAGGAACAGTTGGCCTTTGGTCCCTCTTAGGCTTGAAAAGCTACAGTTCAATCCATCTGCCAGACATGACATAAAAGCAGGACCTTTTAACGGTACTTTAGAGGAGAAGTGAATAAATCTGGCAGTGGAGGCAGAACAGAGTAGCTGAAATATTCAGAAAAGAGTAAAAGTGGAGTGTCCTGAGGCCCATAGGAACTGGGGGCTTTTGATGAAGGCGCTTCCATGTAATGAATCAAATGTGATATATTTATAGTTGGAATCTGGTCCTAGCTGTCACCTGACCGACAAACAGCTCCAGACAGATGACACCACCGTGTCTTTTTCCACAACCCCCTGCTGCACATTTTCACACGTGCTGCAGCCACAGGCTGCAGAGATCCCATTTTACCTACTGAAAACAAGTCTTAAGGACATTCCCTCGGGGCAGCATGACGGTGTCAGATGATCCAAGGTCACTCACCTACTGCAGGTCTCATCTTACCAAGAGGTAACGTTTGCATCTCTGCACATTTGTGCAGGCTTAAAGGTTTTCTCAAACAGACCTTGCTTCAGTAACATTTTTAAGACAGTATGTGACTTTGTGTGAGTATTTCCACCACTGTTCTCATGCCTGAAGTTAAATATGTCCCTTAGTACTCCCACCAAGGATGCAAAGATGAGCATTGCTGCTATGCTTTCCTAGAACAGCACGTACTGCGAGGACTAGGTAATATATTTTGTATGTCTTATGATTCATCGTGCGTAACAATTACCCCAGGTTTGAGCCAGAAATACATCCAGGGGATTGCGATCAATTGACAATAACAAACGCTTGGGAGGGGAAAGGATGAACCACAGAGAGTGGGGGAGTTTTTAACCCTGCTGAAATCAATGGTAATACATCTGTCTCAGTAAAGCTGGGATTTCACACGTGATCACACTGACAGTGACCTCAAAGCCACTTTCAGTGCCAAGTGTTCCCAAGGTCCTGCAACTCCAGCAATGCTTTTGGGTGTTATTATGAGAAGAAATTGTGCATAACCCTCCAGGCATCATGACTCGGGTATAGAGAGCTTTAAAATTTCTTCATTCCCCATCTGATGCCATTCCCGAGATACGTAGCTGTGAACTCTAGCACAGCCCCAACCGCTACACAACCCTCCTGACCCCAGCCCTGTGTACACCAGCCCTCTCCCAAGTGAATGAGGGAGTATTTTTGGTTTGTTCCCTTATAATCCCTATGCACAGGAGTTTTTGACGACTTGGTCCTGGTGGACAGCAGGGTGACCATGAGCCAGCACCGGGCCTTTGTGGCCAGGAAGGCCAGTGGTAGCTGGGGTGGATCAGAAAGGGGGTGGTCAGTAGGTCAGAGAGGTTCTCCTGCCCCTCTACTCTGCCCTGGAGAGACCACACCTGGAATATTGTGTCCAGTTGTGGCCCCTCAGTTCCAGCAGGACAGGGAACTGCTGCAGAGAGTCCAGCACACCCACCAAGATGCTGAAGGGAGTGGAGCATCTCCCATGTGAGGAAAGGCTGAGGGAACTGGGGCTCTTGAGCTTGGAGGAGACTGAGGGGTGACTTCATT
Organism: Columba livia; assembly: GCF_036013475.1. Lineage (NCBI taxonomy): Eukaryota > Metazoa > Chordata > Aves > Columbiformes > Columbidae > Columba > Columba livia. The sequence continues at coordinate 4,894,546 of NC_088606.1, forward strand.
CATGGTGATCAATATGGAAAGGGTGAGTGTCAGGAGGATGGAGCCAGGCTCTTCTTGGTGACAACCAACGATAGGACAAGGGGTAATGGGTTCAAACTGAAACACAAGAGGTTCCACTTAAATATGAGAAGAAACTTCTTCTCAGTGAGGGTGGCAGAGCCTGGCCCAGGCTGCCCAGGGAGGTTGTGGAGTCTCCTTCTGTGCAGACATTCCAACCCGCCTGGACACCTTCCTGTGTAACCTCATCTGGGTGTTCCTGCTCCATGGGGGGATTGCACTGCATGAGCTTTCCAGGTCCCTTCCAACCCCTGACATTCTGTGATTCTGTAATCACTTCTTGTTCTTGGTTTTTCAGCAGCTCACCAGACAGGGGGGTTTGTGCAGGATAAAGGCATTTTTTCCTTTTCCTTGTGGTGCTTCCAGCTTGTGTGTCATATCCTTTCACATGGCCAACCGCAAAGTGTGTCTTTATTTCAGTGTCTACAGAGGAGAATGAGGTTTCTGCTTTCCCAAAGGTCTATGATGGTTTCCTCTGGAAGGTCTTTCTGCTTCACGTCTTGGCTTAGTGGTTAGCACAGCGTGAATACAGAGCCCTTGACCTGGTCAAGTCCACAATCAAGACTTACCAGAATGTTACACAACACCCCTCTCCCCCCCGCTAAAAATTATTTGAGTTTGCTTCATTGTTCTTGGAGCTACAAAACTCGTTTGTCTCCCATGTGCCTACACTCACAGTATCTCATAAAGAAGAAAAAAAAACACTTCTTGAGGAGAAATAAGTTTACTCTCAAGTTATATTTTAAAGGCTTTGGCTAAGTGAAAGACTTGAGAAAGCAGAACTTCAAGCATCTTCTGCATCCTGTTGCAACTGGGGGGAAAAAAAAACCACAAGAACTACCTTTTCTACATTATTTTCATCCATGTGCTCGCTATTTCTAGCAAGAAAAAAACAAAAAAAACAGTGATAGTAACCCCTCTAATAATAGGAACGGCTCCAATCCAGAGCCAAGGGACATGTGACAAAACTCTCTTGGAAGAGTATTCTGGATGGAAGGGAAATATCCTATAAATGAGATGTCATCTTTTACACAGTTGGCATCCTTGGAAATGGTCTGTGGCAATGCTCTGTGAGGAGAAGAACCTGGATTTGAAGGTCTGTCTGGGGTAGGACAAGCATCTGGATTTCAATCATATTTACAGGAGAGGCCTTTTATCCACCTCTGAACATGTGCACACACACAGAGAACATTATTTTAGTAAGTAAGCCTACCTTGCAACTAACTGTATTTTAACACTCCTCAAAAGAAGGCTTAAGGGGTCTTGGCTAGAATCATAGAATCAAAGAATCACAGAATCATTTTTGGTTGAACCTTTAAGGTCGTCGAGTCCAACTGGTAGTTAGAAGACTGAGTGTGGCCCCTCTTTTTGATGTTTTTGTATCTTTCATATCTTTGTCCCCTTCTTTAACAAGGGGACAAGTGCAGGCCCAGCATGATTTTTAGAGAAAGAATGAGCAATAATTCATGTCCAGCATCTCTGTGCCAATATTAGTTTGTGTGATAACATACAGACTCGCCGTCAGAAACTCTTCCTTTAGCCCCATCAACCCCACTTTGTCACAATAAACAAGTTACCACATTTTCATTCACTCCTGCAAGTAGGGGAAAATCCATATCCCTGGACATCCAGAAGGAGATAAAGAGCAGCCAGGAGATGATGTGGTGGCTGAGCCCACACCAGCTCCAGTTCAGCCTTTTCTTTGCAATTGCTGCCAGCAATCTCCCTATACGTGGCTCTCTGCAAGTCCCACTGACACACAGGTGAACGCTTAACACTAGGACTTTGGCAAATCAAAGTCTGGAAGGGTAAATATTTCTGCCAGGGGTCACTATTTTGCTTTCTTCTTTTGTTTGCCCCCAAACAAAGGGAAAAGAACAAAATACAGTAAAAACAAAACAAAAATACTGTGCAATTTAACAACGCTGCATTGAGAGAGACAGTATCTGATATCACAGAAATGACCCTCTCCTTGCCTCCTAATTCTTGCTTTTCAGAGCTGGGGGATATTGTGCTGCTGCTTGCAGCAGGGGTAAAGGAATGTGGAGCTGTGATTTGGAAGAACATTTCAGATGTAGCGAAAGGCACTTTTAACCTTGGCAGTTGTACCAAAAGTGCTGGTGTTCACAGAAAAGAAAAACAAACAAACAGAGCGGCCTCCCATGTCTGATAGTGGAGTAAAACACAAGGGGGATTTTTAACCCAGTTGACCAACATCGCTTCTAAAAGAGCCAGAGAGTTAATGTTCCCTGTGAAGAAAATATCATGTTGTAAGCAAAGATTTTTTTGGAACTACGCTTAATTTGATGAACAATATTTTAGCGGAGTCCAATTACTAATATTCTCAGTGTATCCAAATATATTTGGATAGCTGTGAAACTGAAAAAGCAGAAGTGTTTGATAAATATTTCCTGCCTGTGTTTGGGATAAAGTTGGATGCCATTTCCACATTATATAATGTCGATGAAATGCTTCCTATTCAAGCACCTTTAAAAAAGAACATCAAACAGCACAATTAATGTTTTAAAAGCAGTGAGTCTAGAGGACTTGCATAGTGGCATTTTTAAGAGAAGGTTCTTGATATGACTCTTCTCATATACGGTGGGAATGTGACAGTTTAGAAGTGGCCCAGGAGACCATTTCTAAGAAGAAAAACAGTGTTGTGTCAATATTTGAAAAGCATGACCAAGGTAAGCCCATGTAATTTCAGGCTGACTAGTCAAACATCACTCCTGACCCAGGTATAATGAAGTGATTTGTACCAGTTAATAAGGAGGTGGAGAGTGGGGTTGTAATGAAAGGGCAAACAGCAGTTTCCATGGGAAATGGTTCCTGCCAAAGAACAAACTTCTTCTGTAATAAAATCACAGGTATGGCTGATAGCAATAAGTGTGTTGACTCAGTGCTGCACAGTATCCAGACCTGAGGGAAACAAAACAAAACAACAACAAACCAAACAACAACAACAAAAACCAAAACCAAAACAAACACCAATAAAATCAATGTAAGTGCATAACAAATGGTTTAAAAATAGCTAATGGAAAGATCTTAAAATGGCTTTGTCATAAAGGATTCATCAATGAATAAAGACTGTTTTTAATGGACTCTTGTAAGCACTTGCACTTGTGCTATTCATTGTATTTTATTTAGGTTCTGCAAGAAAATACAAGGTGATTACACTATTAGTGAGCTGAAAGAAAGAGCTTCAAAACTGACTACAGTATTTAACATCACACTAATGGGAGTAGCTTGTCTTGCAAACAAAGACTGCTAGGATGGGGATAATTAGCAAAACTTGGTAAAATGATCTTAGTGAAAGGAGGTCTTAGGACAGACAAGTGCAAAGTCCTGTGCTTATGAACAAGTATCCAGCACAGTGCAGGGTCATGTAAACACAATTTTGAAATGTAGAAATGCCTTTTGGTTAGTTCATGCCCTGCAGAGCAGCAGAGTTCTCCATTGTAAACTGTATTTCAGGGATGTTTATAACGAACTACACCAGCACAATGTTGTGACCACCGGAGCAAACAGCAACCTTGGGCAAATGAACACCATAAATAGGAGGCATGGCTGAGTTCCATTTCTGCTGAAGTTCCTGCAGAAATTCAGAGTTCAGTTCTAGTGTGCACAATTTTTTTAAGTGATGTCAAAAACTGGAGGATATTCGCAGGTGTTTTGCAGTGCGTTATACTTTCAGTTACACCCGTACTCCCTACATTCATGGTATCTCTATTTCTCTTGGACAAAGGGAGGTCCTCATCGTACCTCCCTACCTCTTTCTCAGGAAATTCCCAACTGTATTAACTCTGCAGAAAGGAAACATATACATATACGGCTATGGAAGTCTTCTGTGTAGGTCTTATGATCGAAGGATCACAGCATCCATTGCTTGTAAATCTGCACAGAAATTCACAGGGTTAGATAAATGACACTTCAAAATAAATGCAACTTTCCTTTAAAACTTCCATATAGACACATTCTTCCACATTTATTCCACTGTAAAGAAGACAAATGAAGTTTATACATTCAGTCTTCTTTTTTATTTCATGCAACTCCATGGTGATGGTCCTGTCTCATACCAGAAACCTTCAAGCTACTCCACACCTGTGAGCTCAGAGCTGCTAATAGTAAAGAGGGAAAATACTCTGCTTTTGAGCTCAAATAAGAGAGGTCTGGGCTCTCAACTTCATCCATACCAGCCTTCCCCAGCAAAGACCTTCCTCACAAAATCCAAGTGAAAGCCATTAGGACTCTTTCAAGAAGGGCTCCAGGCCCTGAAGTTCCCTTCACTTTGCCTTTAATAAACCAGTTATCAGGTCGCGTGCCTCCACAGGACTCCAAGAGGGCTGTAATGAAGAACAGTCACATCACAACCCTCTGTGCTGTGGTTCAGCTTGATGATGATGAACCACGAGTGCTCAGACTTTCTGCTTGTTGTCTGCAGAGCACCTGTGCACACCAATGTAGTGACTCCATATGGAGAACAGACATATAGCCCCGTAAATGCACGTCAGGAAAGAAATCAAATGATCTGAAAAAAATATATCAAAAAGATAAAGAACATTTAATGTGCCCCTTGTTCATTTGAATGAACTTTCCTCAAACTCCGACAAAGAGCAAAAGAGGGAAGAATTTGAGTGGGGTGACATGAAAAAGGGCAAAATGCTTGTTGAATGAGAAAAGATGGTGAAGTCCACCTGGCTTTCATGGAAGTGAGGAAAAAGTGAGAACTCTACAATCTCTGTCTCCAAAGCAATCTACAAGGTTGTTGGGCATTGGGACAGGCTGCCCAGGGCAGTGGTGGAGTCACCATCCCTGGAGGGGTTGAACAGATGTTGGAGATGAGGTTCTCAGGCCATGGGTTAGTGCCAGGGTTGGGTTAACAGTTGGACTCGATGACCTTAAAGGTCTTTTCCAAATAAAATGATTCTATGAATCCACAATGTAAGTAACATTCCCTTTCTCTTCCCCACTGTGGAGAAAAATCTGGGACAGGCGTCATGGAGAGATGGCCTTGTGGAGTTCATCAGAAATGCAAAAGATAAGTTAAACAAACAGATCACATCCCTGTTGCTGGAGCAATGTGGTCAAATGCCCTAGCACAGCCTCCTCCCCTGACTTCTTGTTTGTACCTTGTTTATGTCGTCTTTTTCCTCTCTTTCTTCATTTGCAAAGGTAGAACAAGCACTCCCAAAACTCCTGCAGTGGGGACTTGCGAATGCTAACAAAATTCTTGGAGCTTTTAGGACTGAAAAGTGTTGCCGCTGGATTTGAGGATCTGAGTACAGCCTTTCAGCATGATTATAATGACTCAGGGAAACAACACACCAGCAGCAAGCATTTTTAAAAGCTTCACCTACCCTCCCAGCTTGAACTTAATCTGGCCTCTCTCTGTGTTTTAACACACTCCATTAACAGGATTCCCTCGCTGGAAGCGGACGTAGGAGGTAGAGCACAAACCTATTTTTGGACATACAATGACGTGTAATGCACAGAAGTCCCCTTGTTGCAGAAGACTGTAGGATGGAGACAAGAAGAATGTGTAGGAGATGGAGAATCAGGGAACATATGCATTGTACCCTGCTGGGGTTTTTTCCATAGTCGACGTACAGGGCTGTGCAGGGCATTTTGCTGTATATCAAGGAAAACGACACATATAGACATTTAGGGATGGGGGCACAGAAGGACCTGTACTCTACTCTGGGTCCTCAGCACAGGACACACATGGACCTGCCGGAGAGGGGCCAGAGGAGCCACAGGAATGATCCGAGGCTGGAACAGCTCTGCTGGGAGGCCAGGCTGAGAGAGTTGGGGTGTTCAGCCGGAGAAGAGAAGCTCCGGGGAGACCTTATTGCAGCCTTTCTGTACTTAAAATGGCTTATAAGAAAGATGGGACAGACTTTTTAGCAGGGCCTGTTGTGATAGGACAAGGGGTGATGGTTTTAAACTAAAGGAGGGGAGGTTCATGCTGGACATGAGGAAGAAATTGTTGGCCCTGAGGGTGGTGAGAGCCTGGCCCAGGTTGCCCAGAGAGGTGGTGGCTGAACCATCCCTGGAGACATCCCAGGCCAGGCTGGACGGGGCTCTGAGCAACCTGAGCTGGTGAAGATGTCCCTGCTCATGGCAGTGGGGGCACTGGGGGAGCTGGGAAGGTTTCTATGAAATGTATATAACACCCATCCAACTACTTTCCTTCCTGCTTTCTGACTGTACACTCACACACACGTACCCTCTAGCTGCCTCTTTTAGATGGGGTAAAACCCAGACATCCACTGCAAGACGGCACAGGCAGTGAGCGTTGTTCAGAGATGATCTCCAGTTGTCTCCTCTTCCCCTGTGTGTGTGTGAATGTTGGGTGGGGGGTACACTCTGCGCACAGCCACATCCCCCATCAGGCTGTAGGGTGTATATGTCTGGAGGATGCAGACTGTGATATATGAGTGAGGCAGCAGGGACATTGTACACATAGATGTGTCAAATGTGCAGCTATCAGCTCCCTTGCCCTTCAAGCTGTAGGTGAGATAGGAGTATCACTCACATACCCTCTCGCCGCCTCCTTCCTCCTGGGCATGTTGCGAAAAGGGGGGGGTGTCTCATAAACAGGCCACCCCACCCCTGTAAGCTGGGGTGTGTTTCTGGGAGTCTCTCTCTTTCCCACACGCACAACAACCCTCAACCCATGAGAAAGGATGGGGGGGAACTGGCACCACCGAGGTGATCCATCACTGCCCCTCTGTCAGCTGGTGTTGAGATGGGGAGTTGTCTCACACAGGTGTAAAACAGGGGCACCCTGCGTCATCCTTTTCCCCACTACAGGCTGCCAGCTGTTTTATCACACAGATATGCATCTCAACACCCTCTCCTGTTGATTACGAAGTATGTATTGGGGATGGAGGTGGCTCTTTCTCACTCTCTCACACAAACAAGCACAGGTGAAACCCAGTCTCTCCAGTTTTGGAGGACATAGCTAGCATTTGGATGATTGGGTAATCTCTCATACAAGGGTGACCCCAGGTTGTTGCCCCCTGTAAGTTCACAGACTGTGTGTTTATAGAATCATAGAAAGGTTCAGGTTGGAAGGGACCTTGAAAATCATCTAATTCCACACCCTGCCATAGGCAGGGACGCCTTCCACTAGAACAGGTTGCTCAGAGCCCAGTCCAGCCTGGGCTTGAACACTGTCAGGGATGGGGCACGCACAGCTTCTCTGGGCAGCCTGTGACAGTGCTGCAGCACCCTCATAGCCTGTCTCACACATACCCCTACATAACCAAGAAATGCCTGGCTGAAGGGAAAATGAAGTGTCACACCAACAAGAATAGGTCAAACCTGAGCATCTCTCCCTGTCAGGCTATCGAGGTGTTTAGCTGGGAGAGGACATCTCATGCGCAGGATCACCCTGTGCATGATCATCAACCATTAGCCTGCAGGATTTTCGTGGCATGGGGATTAGTGTTGCACGCACACAGGAGAGACCCGTGTTGCACTTTGGTAGTCACAGGGTGCAATGACCCCAGCACGCACGGAGGTGAACAGGTTACCCCCATCAGGTGCTGAGGGGTGTGATGAAGGCTTCACTTTCCCCCTGTACATGAGCCCTGGTGCTTCCTGGCACACTGCAGGGTGTTGGCTGGGGTTGTCTCTATTGTGTATGTGTGTACCCCACTCGCCATGTTAAGTTACAACATGTGTGTTGGGCCTGACACCTGCATTCGCAGGTTAAACCTCAGTGACCCCCCGGGTAGGCTGTTGAAAGCAACACACATATAGACTGACACCAACACTCCCATCAGACAGCAGGATGAGTGCTGGGGGTATCAAATAGCTCCCCAAGGCAGCAGGATGAGTGCTGGGGGCATCTCACACACAGACACCAATCCCCTGCGGGGCTGCAGGACATGCATTGTCTCACTCATGGTACAAAATGTGCTTTAAGAGCGTCTGTCACCCACATGAGGCCACAGTTTGTGTCCTGGGGTGCTGTCCACACTCAGAGAGGGTTGTTTGAGGAGCACCTGCCATGATCACACCAAGCTGTGGTTTGTGTTTTGGGGGTGCCCATCACTCACACACCAGGCTGCAGGGTGTGTGTTGGGCTGTCTCGCCCACCTGTGGTGCCACAGGTTGTGCTTTCGGGTGTCCCAGCCATGCAGAGGGCCAGGGCTGTGTCATGGGGTGTCACTCATGTCCACGAGGCAGCAGGCTGGGTTTTAGGGGTTTCACACACAGGTGTGTGTTCCAGGTGCCTGTCACACCAAGAGCCACGTCTCTGTTTGGGGGTGTCTCACATGCACACACAGAGTTGGGGCTCTAACTGTTGGGCAACTCACACATGCACATGGGGCTGCAGGCTGTGTTTGGGGGTGTCAAACGCACCACCAGGGCTGCAGGCTGTGTTTGGGGTGTCTCGCACACTGACAGGCTGGTTTTGGGGGTGTCTCACACACACAGGCAGGGCTGTAGGCTGTTTGGGGTGTCTCGCACACTGACAGCCCGTATTTCGGGGTGCCCCTGACGCCCAACCTCCCCGCCGTCGCGCGTGCCGCCGCCCCGCCCCCGGTCGCGTCACGGCGCGCGTGACAGTGCGGCACCGCCCCCGTCCGGACGGAGCCGGCGGCGGTTGCGGCACCGCGGGGCGGTGAGGGGGCGGCCGGGGTGAGGTGAGGCGGCACCGGCGGGCTGGGCGCGCTGCGGCATGGATTACCCCGAGCCCGGCTCGCCGCAGGGCGCCTGGGACGCGCCGGGCGAAGCCAGCGGTTACGGCGGAGGTTGCTACGAACAGCCGGCCCGCGGTGAAGAGGAAGCGGAGGCGGCGACGAGCCGCGCCGTGCAACATCCCCTCGCCCGCCCGCCCCGCCGCCCCCAGCAGCGCCCCGCACCGCCGCTCCGCGCCGCGCTCTCCACCTCCTCCTCGGAGGGGGAGCCCGAGGCGGCGGCCGCCCCGCCGCGGGAGCCCAGCCTGAGCGACGAGGCCGGCGTCGATTTCGACGAGGCCGAGTCCGACGCCTCGCTGCGCTACTCCACGGGCACGGGCGGCGAGGTGGAGGGCGCGGGGCTGGCGAGCAGCGAGAGCGGCGGCAGCGGCTTCTCCCTGGCGGCGGCCGCGCTGCCCGAGAGGAGGCGGCCGGGCGGCGGCCGGCCCCGCTATGAGGTGGTGCGGGAGCTGGGCGCCGAGGAGGTGCGCTGGTTCTACCGGGAGGACCGGAAAACCTGGAAGCCCTTCATCGGTTACGACTCGCTGCGCATCGAGCTGGCGTACCGAGCCCTGGGAGCCGGCGGCCCGGCCGAGCCGCGGGAGGGCGAGGCGGCGGCGGCGGCGGTGGAGCCGGTGTGTGTCCGGAGCGGGCTCTACGAGGTGGACGTGGTCAACGCGGAGAGCTACCCCGTGTACTGGAACGGTGAGTGCCGCCGTCCCTTCCGCCGGGAGCGGGGAGCTCCTCTTCCCTCCCGTGAGGAGCAGGGGGTCCCGGGGTCCTCGCCCCGAAACCGTGGGGGGCGGCTGGGCTGCCTCCTCCTCTCCCCAACAAGGGACGCTGGGCATCCCCTGTGCACACAGACCCCTGATGGGGACACCGGGTGGCCCTTCCTGTCCCCCCCTGTCCCCAACGCACCCCTGTAGGGGTCTGAGTGCTCCCCATCACACTGGCCCGGGCACTGCTTGCTGCCCCTGTGTGTTTGCGGATAAGGGATACAGGACAAAACCTTCTCCAGGCAGAGGGAATGCTGGTGCCCATCTGTCATACGCACCTGAGCAAGGAGGGACTGGTAATTCCCCTTGCAAGGCTCAGACATGGGGGGGAATGGTGGCATGGGCATTCTGTCCTCCCAGGCACACCCTTGAGGGGAGTGTTGTGGGCATCACTCAGCATACACTTGAGAGAGGGGACATTGGACATCCCCCTCCCAACACACCTGAAGGATGAGAGATACTGGGTAACCCTCAACCCCCATGCGGGGTCATGGGAGAAGAGTGTACTGGGCACCTCTTCACCCACTTCCAGCTGCGAAGGGAACTGAGCACCTTTTCATCTCACCCCACTGTGCACGTGCACCTGAAGGAAAGGAAGAATCTTGGCATTCACATTGGCATACAGAGTCATGGGAAAGGGAGGTCTGAGCATCTTCTAATTTCTTGACACATGCAGAAGAAAGAGGGAGGGAAGGTGACTGAGACCCTTCTTGCTTGTGCTTCCCTTTTCCTAAACAAAGGGTGAGAGAGGGTGGAGATTTGCCTTCAGCACTCCCCTTCTTCCCCAACATGCACACCTTTCCTTCAGAAGGACTTCGTCTGCTGCCACCCTGCTACATGCATGCTTCTCATCCCTCTCCTTCGGTGGGGAATGGTGGAAGAGGAGGTTAATACTTGGCTTCCTTTCTGCTACCCTTGTCCTCTCCACTAGGAAAGTCTTGATATTGTCCTTCATCTTCCCTTTCCCCATCACCTGTCAACTGGGAGGGGGCATGAACTGGGACTTCTCCCCCTTTTTATTGGAGGGAATGCAACAGGCATCTTGGATACATGCACAGTCCTTACTTCTTACCCTTCCAAAAACGGAGAATTTGCTTCACCCCCTGCACTTCGAAGTGAGGTGGTGATGTACCCCGTCTCCCACCCTTCCCTTTACATTCATTTGTACTTTGCTGGATGAGAGAGGACCTTGGGGAACAGAGATGAAAGACAAGCAGACACCTCAGCTATTCCACCCCTTCCTTTGGAAGGAATGTCTCCCATGGTCTCAGTGGATAATTGGGCATCTTCTCTCCTGGAGCAGACAGAACGCTGCTCACCCTCTGTCCTTGAGGACTTGCTTTCCACCTGCATTCCTTCAAGGGCAATATTGTGGTGTAGAGTGAGAGGTGCAGAGTGGCTCAGCAAGACACTGTCCTGGCGTGAACCTGGGAGACGTGCGTAGGCAGGTTTTTCTCATCCCCTCTGCGTATTTTTGAGGCTCAGGTGGGAGTCGCCGAGGAGCAGCAGAACTGTTTCAGAGCATCAAATATGAAGACTGGGGCCTTTGGTGATTTCCCCTCTTTCTCAGCATCTTTACGAGAGGGAGAGCCATAAATCACAATACCAGGTGGTACAATTCACTTGTGGTGTAACAATTTGTCTTTCAAGTTGTTGCCCCTGTGAACAGACACTCAGCTCGAAGAGCAAGCAGAGGTCTTGGTCCACAAGTGTTTTGAGTTAAAGAGGAGCCTGGGCCCAGCTCTGTGAGCAGAAAGCAGAGGTGGTTCTCCCTGTCACCACCCTGAAGCCTCTGCTGCTGCTACTTGATGCATCTGCCACATGGTTACTGGGAAGAAATGGATGCAACTCACCCCAGGGATGTGGAAACTGCTGCCATCCCTCTTGTCACTGTGCCGCAGGGAGAGAGGAGAGCAAGCGGAGCTGTCAGGTGAGGCAGGATTGCTCCTGGTGATGGGAGCGTGAGGCTGTACTCATCAGCAGCTTAAAGGTTTAATTTCTTGACCCTGTGCTTTGTCCATTTGGGAAGCTGATTCAGTCTCGTTAAGCCTGAGGAACAGATGCTTCGCCATACGCTGTGCAGAGATGATTTCTGATGCTTGGAAGGAGAGATTCCCAGAGGTTAGCACCAGAAGCTATGCTAGGCAGGGGAGAAATAAACTCATGCTCCTGAGAAGAATAATGACAGGCATGTTTTCCAGTCCTCAGAAAGCTGAGTAAGGAGAGTGCTCAAGTCTTTTCTTATTAGCAGGTCCGCTCCTTCACAATACTAAGATGAACTTTTGGTGTTCTGGTTGAACTCCTCCTTCGCTTGCACATGCATTGCTTCTGTTCCCTGTGTACATGAGCACTCTTGCTTTTTTTCCAGTTCTTTCCTCCCAGCTGCTGCGTCCAGACCTGAGAAGACAGCAAGGTCAGATCCCGAGGCTTCAGTGTCATCTGTGCTTTTGAAGGCCTGGGTATAGCTGTTATTCCCAAATTATTCCCATTTGATAGTGTTCATGTCATTTTTGAATCCAAAAGGTAGCTACTACATCAGTTTTCTATAGTGTGGGAGGGAGCAGGTGGTGGCAAAGCAGATCTCACAGTAGCGAAGCCCATGAGTAAGGGAGGAGAATTTCGCTTTCTGATTGCACAAGTGCGAAGTGTGATGAGTACAGCTGACTTAAAACATGCTGAGGTGCACGTTAAATAGCACAGAAACTGCTGTCTGGTTTTGCTGATTCACGTTTTTGGTTCAGAGCAAAGGTCAAAAGCTTTTGTCTTTGTTCTTGCCTGTTTTGTTGTTCTTTTTCACGTATGAGCTGCGCTTCAGGGAAGGCTGTTATCTGACAGATACAATACTGAATGTGCTGAAAGGTCTTCAGATGTCGTGGCATCATAATGACAGGGAAATGTTGATTGTAGCTTGGCATGTGCTGAAATATTTTTTCAATTCACATCTTCAGACATCTTAAGCTCATCTCAGGTTTCGTTTGTAACATCAGCAATATCAGGCTGAGTTACAATTTGAGCAGATTAATTACTGAGAATTTTATCCTTACCTTGTGACCTCTGGGATTTATTTAATTAGTATTGCAAAACTAGCGAAGATGGCACAAGAGAACTAAAATTATTAGTGTAGGCTTCCAGATAAGTTAATAAATTGGAGCTGGGCTGCTTCTTGTCTTCTGTGGACATAACAAGGTGTGATATTTTATTCAAGGGTCTTCCATTTGAATCTTCTGAGATTATCCACCCTTTTCTGCCCTTCCAGTTGAAGAGGGCTACTTTACAACCATTTTTCTATCAAGTTACCCAGTCTAGTTTTCAAAGTCCTGGGTGAGTCTGTTGAATCTGTAGCCTGTCGACTTCTGGGTGACTCTCCTGTTCCTTGGCTTGCGTGTTTGTCCCATGCAACTATTGCCCTGGCTTGTATTTGCTTTTCCCTTGCTTATTTTGATGGTTACATTTTCAAGTTGCTTGTATTTAGTTCTTGAAGAGTTTTCTTATAAATCAGTCCACTTTCAGTCTCCAGGTGGTCGTCATCACAGAATGGTTTGGGTTGGAAGGGACCTTCCAAGCTCATCCAGTGCCACCTGCCATGAGCAGGGACATCTGCACCAGCTCAGGTTGCTCAGAGCCCCGTCCAGCCTGGCCTGGGATGTCTCCAGGGATGGTTCATCCACCACCTCTCTGGCCAACCTGGGCCAGGCTCTCACCACCCTCATATTAAAAGATTTCTTCATCCCAGCATGTTCTCCAGTTTGAATTCTGACTGTTAGGGGACACTCATCATCTAAGCTAAAGTCTATCTTGCAGTGATAGCTTTCAAAGTTGAAGTAGGGCTTTTGTAAAATCTGGTAGTGTGTGGAGAGAAGGAATAACAAAGATACGTCTTTCTACAGCCATTTGGGGAATCCATGGAGCACTGTCTTTTAGGGAAGGTTAAAATACTCCACTCTCAGACACAGGTTTGGTAAGAGGGGCTTTTTAACTTGTTCTTTAACATGTATGTTTTTGTACCTAATGGTTGCAGAAGTCCATAGAGTAAAATACCTGTTGCTGTATTTAAAAAGTCATTTGTTTACTGTGACAGTTAATGAGTGAAGGTGTAAGATCTGCTGTACTGATATAACAGATACTTTACTGACCTTAGCCTCAAAATACCCTGTGAATACAGAGTGGACCACTGGGTGTTCACTTTAAACTTTGTATGCTCAGTATGGAATTGGGCAGCTTTTAAAAACTATTTCAGCTGCCTTTAAGCTTGGACTGAAAGGAGCATCCAAGGGCCTCTGTTTTCTTTGGTAAGCTCTCTGTGAGCTGATTTGTAAAGTGGAAGAAGAGGCAGCTGTGAGCATCTTGTAAAAAGCTTCTGCCCCTGAGCTTTTGCAGAATGAGGGCCTCAAAGTCACCTTCAGCTTGTGCAGACATGCTCACGCACTGCAAATGGTTTGCAACTGTAATAATAAGGAAATGAAATTTAAGGAACAGAAATTACTACTCTGAAAAGCAGGAATCTGAAATTACTACACTGAAAAACATCTCGAGCTGAATGCGTTTTATGAGCTTGTTTCATGTCCAACCTCTTGGCTTTAGGCTTGGAGAGCTGGGAAATTTGCATTGTCAGTTCAGCAAAACACAAGCTTTAATTTAAATTTCTGAGCCTTTGCATATTATATTAACAATTCACCCACAAATAACATCTAAAAGGTTATTGCTGTCTTGAAACTGATGAGAAACTCCAGGACTTTACCATCAAGCCATCTGAACAGGACCTCAGCTTTGAAGCAATGAAACAGAAGTTTGCTAAATCTTGCTCTGTTATAATTGGTTACGTCTGTCTTTCAGGTAGTATTTCCAAAACAAATCTCCTTTTGACTACTTAATTAAGCTCTGTTTGTTAACCTTTACTTAGTATTTCTATATCATCTTGGTTTTGCCACAGCTTTCTTAGTTCTGAATCAAATAAGGTAAAATAATGTGAGCCGTGCAACATTTAAATTTAGGTATATACTGTTTCAACCAACGTGGTGGCAGGAGACAGATTCTAACATAGGTGTAGGAGTACAAGAAGAAAAATGAAGGTAAATTCTGCACAGTTACTACTTTTCATACTGTGTCCTGATGGATTACAATACTTTTTCATGCAATTTGTGTTCACTGAGGTCTCCTGAGACCTCAATGGATGTGATCACGCAATTTAGATAGAATCACAAGAGAGGAGTAGTCGGGGTGTATATATATATATATATAAAGTTACTGCATATGTGTATGTTGCATACAATATTTTAACATCGTTTTTGTTCTTCAGCGGATTTAGATGACTGTCATAATACAAATTGTTCATGTTCTTGTTCCTTCACATTAGCACTTGTATTCTTTTATTTTTTGGATTTTCAGGGGAAAAAAAATAACCTTTTTTTTGTAAAAATAACTAAGTCCTCTGGTACAGTCTAGATCTCTTAAACTACTTTCCTCTAAAGGGTAAAATATGTGTGACTAAAGAAAATAAAGTGCCTTTCATCGGCTTGTAATCCCTGCCATTCAGATTTCTTTAGAAATCATTGTATAAATAAACCATGTAAGTGTATAACCAGCCAAATACATTGGTATATTTCTACTTGAAGCATTGCCAACTGCAGATTATGTGGCGTAAGACTTAAGGCAGTGAAGAAATCAGGGCAAATCCTGTCCTAGGGATCAAGATTTTAGGGACAAAGATAAAGAACACTTTATTATATAGATATGGAATTTTCTATTGGCAATTAAAAAAAAAAAGTTAAATTACAACGTGATGTAAATATCTGTGCGTTTAATTCTCTCATAAAAAATAACTGAAAGAATGTAGTCTAAGCTTTCTAAAATCATCTGAATATCTGAGACGTGAATGAATTTATTGAAGGTGGAGTAAGTGAAACTGGGTGCTAAAATGGCAATTTTATTTGATGGCTTTTTAACAGTGGTCACTGTAGCAGATTGCATCGAGTTCTCTGGATGAATCACAGAGAAATACTGAAATAACAGCACCTGTCCAAGATCAAACAAAGGCATCGCGTTTCTGAAGAGGTGCCTTCACTGTGTTCCGCAGTCAGGAGGTTATACTGAAAAATCTCTTGTGTTGCAATCGCCTCATTTCCCCACCAAATCCAGAGTATTCCATGTAATTCTTAATACCTTTAATATACCCCTTTTGCTTCTTGACTAACATGCCGCTTGCTTTTGCTGGTGGCTTTTAGGATCAGTAGGTTATAATGATCATGATTTGAGTTAAACTGTGACCTGGACTGAAATCCAGCCTAATATATAACATTATAGCCACTGTTGTTCACTTTCCAAAACACAGATGTTAAGGAGAAGTTCCCCCCCCCTTTTATTATAATGCTTTATGTTTAGAATTTTAGAAATACATAGGTGGGAATTCTCACATGAAAATCTTGAAGCCCTTCAAAACTGAAAAAGAGGTGTCTTGTGTTCATTTGATTTGGAGTACAAAATAGTATTCATATGGTTATTATTTAAAAAAAGAAATCTTGTTATGGATTCCATGAATGGAACCTCATCAGAATGCTTAGTTGAGAATTAAGGAATTGCTTACAGATTTTCCCAGTAAGGATTAACATCTGACGTAGTCGTGTCATTGCTTCAGCAACAATGGGATCCTTTATCTGCGCTCGCGTATTATGTGCATTTCATTTTTTTCCCTACAGACAGTGCTTTGTTAGGGCAGCCTCGCTGGATCTGTGTGTATTAGCTCTACTGAAAAAAGCAGAGATCTGGCAGGTGTAAAATGGAATACAGTGAAGGTGAAGACAAGTTCATGATGAGCAGCTACTGTGTGCGGTGACAACTAACATTGCTGTAGTTAATTTTCATTTTGTGGAAACTAAATACTCGTGTTTCACACTTCATTGATGGGATGCAGGCTCCAAAATGAGTTTAAGTTTTCATAGACAATTGAATTTTCTCTCATTTGTAGTGACAATGTCAGTTTGAAGCCACTCAGACCTTTTTGTTCTTCTGAAAACATTGGGATTCATTTTCATTAAATAACCTTGCCTTTTGAACACCTCAACCTCTGGATTCATCTGGTGCAGCATCCCAAACATTAGAAATTCAGTGTACAACAATTGGCTCATGTTTGGAGTTGCTATTTTAGCTGTTCAAACAAAAGTTGAATGGCAGAACCAGGTCCTGTGCTACTTCTGTGTTTTGGTCAGGCCAACACGACCGGAGTTGTTAATAGTGTTAAGAGATTATTGTCGTTTCTAGTACTGTTGAAACAGTGTTTTCATGTGAATCTGTTATGGGAAAGGTTTCAGAATTGGCTTTGGAATGTTTTGTGTGTTGCTTGCTCTATGGGGAGATCATTGCAAGGAGATTTTCCTTTTCCTTTCATAGCTGGTAGGTGCAGTGGTCTGAGGGATGAAGAATTCAGAGCAGTCTAGAGGTTCCACGTACATTATGGAGGTGCTTGCAATCCTCTGTTACATTCTCATCTGCAAGCGGTTAGTGTGAAAGATACTCCTGGTGTATCCTGGTGCCCATGGACATAATAAGCAGATATGAAGCAGATGCTTTGGTGACCTGAGCATGTGGCTGTGCCAACAGAGCGGTGTGGCCGGGCTAGAAACCACTGCCCTTGGCTGGGTCACCTCGTCCAGCAGCATTTGTACCGCTCTGGTGACAGGTCAGATAGAATCACAGAATCCCAGGTTGGAAGGGACCTCGAGGATCATCTGGTCCAGCCTTTCTTGGCAAAGCACGGTTGAGACAAGCTGGCTCAGCACCCTGTGGAGCTGATCTTCAAAGAATCCACCACTTCTCTGGGAGATTATTCCAATGGCAAATTGTTCTCGTGTGAAAAATCTCCTCAGGAGTAACTTGTCCCCATTGCCCCTCATCTTTTCCATGTGACTCCTGGCAAAACCAGAATCTCCATCTTCTTTGTAGCCACGCTTTAAATACTTGAACATGGTGAGATAGGTCCCTTCCTTGGCTCAGTAACTCTGAAATATCCACGCTCTCTATTGTTCCTTGTTTGTTTTTTACCTGATTTTCCTTTTCTGTTTCTTTGCATCTATTGTTTCTTTTCCAAGGTCTCCTTACCAGGTATTTTCCCACCTTCCAGGCAGGAACACATCTTTGAGTAGTAAAGCCTATTCTTTTTCCCCCATCTCCTTTTTTGAGTCTCTCCTTTTGTGGTTGAGTTCTTAGCTGCTTTGGGGAACTAAACAAATGCTGGGCACCCAACTTTCTCATTCGGAGCACTGAAACTGAAACCAGAATGGCAATGACCAAAAACAGCCCGGGGTGAAAGACTGATTTTATTAAAAAAAACCCCACCTTTTAAAAATCACTCTTAATGCTGATTGAGTGTTAATTTGGGCTATTGCAATTCCCAAAGGAAACAAGGCTCCCTGCAGCAAGGGCAGGTGTCAGTGGGTTTGTATCTCCTCGTTCTGCACCCTCTTGGTAACTTTGAAACCAGTGCTTATCAGTCAAATTTGATATAGGAGCATGAGTCTCATAAAGTTCCTAATTTTTTGAAAATACAAGGCACCTGGGTAGAGAGGAGTCTATCCCAGTAACGCTGGCCTGTTGTTTGAACTTAAGGCTTAGTAAATTTTGCTGAATCTGTGTCTTTCTGTCCGTCCCTCACATCCTCACGCGCATTCTGAGAACTTGGCCTCATTAGCTCAGCTGTTTGTGGGTTCACACCAGTTCCACTGCTCATTTCAGCCCAACGGGAAGAGGCGGTGGTGTTTGTGGAGGCACTTGTGGTTACCTTGTATGGGGTCCCAGCAGCGGGAATGCAACTTTTTCATCAAATCCCAGAGAGAATTCCCTTCCCCACTTACCTGCTCTGTCAGTTTGTGATTTGTTGCATTAAAAAAAACACAAACAAACAAAAACCACAACCAAAACCCTCTTGTTTGATTTTTCAGAAACAGAAAAGATCCCTGTCATGCGTGGCCAGTGGTTTATTGATGGGACGTGGCAACCTCTGGAAGAGGAGGAAAGTAACCTGATAGAACAGGAGCACCTCAAATGCTTCAAAGGCCAGCAGCTGCAGGAGAGCTTTGATGTGGAAGTATCAAAACCTGTTGATGGGAAGGAGGGTAAGATTGTTTAGATCACTGTTTTTATAGTATGTTCTCTGGAAAGTTGGAGTCTGTTTTTCTTAAGTTTACAAGTGTCACCTGTGGTGGTTTTCCATCCTGCGTAGTGGGGAACATTGTTATAGGCGTTTGCTCTCCCATTTTTCAGTGCATCTTGATGCTGTAGGATTTCCTGCCGCAGCACATTTGATGAACGCCGTAAAAATTATATTAGTGGATGAACTTCTTGTTCCCATTTTGGTTTGTGTTTCATATCTTTTAATTGTGTTCAAAATCTTGCTTCAAACTGAAATCTCTTGATGGGACAAGAAGAGCCAGTGTCCAAATGCAAAGTGGCTATTAGCTCTCTGGCCAGCATTCCTAATTCAGCCCTAAAGGGAGTATCAGTTTTACAGATCGCATTTCGTTTTCCGTCCTATTTCAGCCTGTGATTTTTATTAGAGTAGATTTTGGCTACAGTAAATCTTGGGCATCCATTGTGTTATGGAGGCCCTTATATATTAATGAGCAGGCTGAGGATGTTCTGTAACTGGTTTTGGGAATCTCAGACAAATGCAATTAATGTTTTTAAGAACAGAGTTCTGAAATTGCTGATCTATTATTTGACGTACGCTGTTGAATTAGTTAATTAGGGTCAGTGTAGCACAGCAAATGTTCAGTATTTTTGGCTTTCACGCTTTGCTTCTATTTGCTGCTTGTCACTTGATAAACTTCCACAAACCAAGAGCTCCACAGCTGCCTGGTACGTGGTAAATCAGAGTTCAAAGGAAATGTCATACACTGGTCCCCAGTATAAATCATATCCTCTGGCAGCCTCAGATTTGCTATCTCTGCTTTAACAATGCTTCATTAGCTGTTAGTATCATAAATATAGTTGAATACCTATCATCTGGTGCTCCATCATCTTTTTCAGGAATGTTGATTTAATTAGGATGAAGTGAAGCTGAAAGCTTAATATATGCGATAGCAGGATAGGAATAGACATAGTTCGTTGTATTTGCACAGAGAGATGCTCAAAATTCAGCTGGAAATCACCTGAGCAACCTGATCCAGATGTGAGATTGGACCCAACTTAGAAGTTGATCCTGCTCGATGTAGAGGATTGGAGCAGAGGAACCCCAGCAGTCCCTTTGACAGAAATTATCCTGTGGTCAAGTCTATGATTCTGTGATAGATGATAAGAAACGTAGAAAAAAAAATCCTGTGAGTCAGAATCAGCATGAATTTTTTTAATGCATTGATTTTGAAATGACATAAGTTTATTGATTTTTCTTACGGAGTCTCAGCATGTGGTTAGATGCCACAAAATCTATAAAACTTGCATTTGGAGTAGTTTGTTTTGCCTTAGATTTCAAAGAAATTTTTTTCTGTTCATAACCAGCTTATATTAAGAATGAATTTTTATCACAGCTGGCTAAGTTATCCTTTAGATGGGGAAGCCAGATTCACATGATAGAATCAGTGTCATGTGTATCAGAAGGGATATCTGGAGATTTAGTCCAACCTTCTCACAGAGCTGCAGACACAATGAGAGAAGGTTGCTCAGGATGTTCCAGTGGGGTTTCAAATACCTCCAGCAATGAAGGCTCCACAACCTCTTTGGGCAATCTCTTTCAGTATTGGACCAGCCTGACCATACAGAAGACTTTATTCTCGTACTTTACTTGAATTTCCTGTGTATATTTTTCTTGAATTGTCACAGCCAGTAAACTATTCTGTAAATGAAATTATTCCATTAAGTTCCAAGTGCAGTAGCTATAAGCCTAATTTTCCTCTCTAGAAAACTGATGTGCAACAGTAATATCCTTAATTTGCATCTGTATTGAGGCATCTGCTGGCAGAGCTGTTAGCTGAGGGGGTGAAGGTGGTCCTGGACCAGCATCGCTGTGGCGCTCAAAGCCCGTGCCACAAGCATGGAATATCACTTTTTGTACTGGCATAAGTGTGGATTATAGAGTATTAATAATTCCTGGTGTTTGTCAGGGAAGACGTCATTATGTTGCATTTCTCCCTGCTCTCCAGGAGACTAACTGATTTCAGTTAATTGCAGCTTAATGACTTGGTGCATTCAGAAGCCAGGCTGGAGCCTTGTGATTTCTCACCGGATTTAAACACTATATCAGGTTTTTGAGGATAAAGCATTTTGAAATTAAGATGATTTATATGAGTGAAGGCCCAGTGAGCAGTAACACAGAACTCGTAGATTTGCAGGACCTCTCTTCCAGCCTTGCTTAGGAACCTCCATCATAACAGAATTAACAGTCAATATAATTCTGTTGTGTAAGTGCCAAGAGAGCATCTCCCCATTCACATAACCTCACCTGCTCCTTAGCAACAGCTTTCACTTACCTTAATATTTCTTCCATAACCACACAGCACCAATATGTAAGTCCCTGAAAAAAAGAATCTTTTGAATTGCTGTGCAATATTTCAGTATCCTCATGAGAAATGAAATAAGACGATTGAAAGTCTAATAAAAGTTATGGACTTCTCCCCCTCTTTGGGGAAAATAACAGAGCTGTGCTTGAAATTGAGTTTGGTTTTGTTTTTCCAAATGTTCAGTGTACAGTTCTGAAGGGTTACTGTGTTCTACTCTATACAAACAGAGCGTTTGTGCTTTTGTACAAGTAAATGCAAAGGCATTTAGTGAGTGTGATTACACTGTGTTCCAGCTGTCTTTTACTAGTGCCTTTAGCTTTGTGGTGATGTCCTAACTGTTTATAAAGAGTGAAGAAAATGAATTTGGCTAATGTGACCTGACACTTTTGCTACAAACCCAGGTTTTTAAGTGTATATACTTTTTCAGTAAATATGCCAACTTTTTCTTATTTTTTTTTTCTAAAAATGGTAATACTAACGAATAAAAAAATGACACCCCTTTTAAAAATTTTACTTTGAAGCTCAGTGTTTTTACTTTTAGTTCTCTACTACCTCCCTCCTTTCTCCCTCCCTTCTTTGTTCAAATGGAGAGGAAATAAAGAGAATTCAGATGCTGCATGTCTTAAGCGCAAGCGTTCCCAAGGTACAGTAATTGTAGATTTCTTTTTTTGTAGTACTCCTAGTTTAGGAAAATTAAATTTATTAAATTCTAGTTTGCTTGTATCAGTTAAATGTGTTAGATTTACATGCTTCAATTTCTTGAGCTGTACTCACGCCATTTCCTTCCAAAGAGAAGCAAAAAGCATCGTAGATCTTAGAAGAAAAGTAGAAGCGTTGTGAATCTGAGAGAAAAGTAGATGCTAACAGTATTGTGCTGTAATCCTTATTATAAATGTGACTGTGAAAGCTGTAAACATTTGTTTCTTACACTCTTTATATGTGGTTTGGCTTTTTCAATAAACTAAAAGCAACTTTTTTTAGAAGCACACCAGACCTGGTATAAGATGAATTATGTCAGAGAAGGAAATGAAGGTTTATACTAGATAACGTTTTGTTTTATATTTTTAAATAACGCACACATCTTTAATTTTATGTTGTGAATTATTTTTACTTTGGCTTTTTTTGTAAGTACTGGAACGACACAAGACTTTGGACACTCAATATAAAAAGGACAAGCTGTATAGAATACGCGATAAAGGCTGCTGGGTTGCAGGAAACAACTTTGGACTTGGCAGCAGCTGATGTGCAAATTTGTTTCTGCAAGTGGGAGTAGATCTTAGAGGAGCTATTAATGATTGCAGAAGGCTCAAGAGTCCTTGTCACTGATATTCCTCTGCCACCGTTAAAGCCAGTAGTGATTAAACTTCTACTGACTTCAGTGACTGTGGAACCAGATTTCGGAAAGCTACACCCTCAATTCGAAATTTAAATGCACATGGGTGGTTTGGAGTTATTCTTGTCACACCCTTAGCTCCTGGGGATATTGTGAAGTGTAAGGATTTATTTTGACATGCATAAATGTTTGCCTTTTGACTTCTTTCAGTTATATTTTTCTATAATTGGGTCCAAATGAAAATGCCTGAAATCAAAATGTTTAATAGTAAACTTTTTCCTGCTTCTTCTCACATGTGGAACTGAGTTCTGTTAAAGGCAAATAAGCATAACTACTGTCTGGAGCAGTAAGAAAATACTTCTGCCTTTTGTTTTGTGTTCGTAATTTTGAAATTATTTTGTATATATTTTCCAGATCATGCTCAGTTGTGCTAATGAATATGCATGAATTAAAAAATTAAGAGTAGGTGCTTGCATAGCAAATAGTGACACTGATGAATTAAGAGGTGGTGAAGTGCGTTATTAAAATGACAGCAATGTGAAACAGCCCAGTTTAATTAAGAGGAATAGCCTTTTTAATGGCTTTGCATTTGTTTTTAAATAAATTAAAAACAGGTTTTAAAATCTACAGCTGTATTTCGGGTTTACATACCAGAACTTCAGAGTTTAAGGAAGAACAATAGCAGCCAAATGATGCTCTCAGCCGCGTGTGCTCAAGCAATCTCTAAGCCTTAGATGAGACATTCTGACTTGCATTAAACCGTGCCTGCTGTGCTTAATCCTGACAATAGGACAGCGTGTCACGAGGTTGGTCCCAGAGCTCAGTCAGTTTCAAATGTGGAAAACACTACACAAAAAAAAAACCCACTAGAGCTCTTAGTGGCTTTTGGAAGAGCGAGATTCTGTTCCATGCCAGAAATTACTCATTCAGAGGCTTCCTCATTGAGCTGCATTTCCATCTCCTAGATGTTTCAGAAAGGATAGAAATGCCACGGAGCTTTCTAGTAATGGAGCCTTGAAAGCCTCTGTGTTACTGCAATGGACAGTCAAAATTGGGTTCTCATTGCTCATACACAGGAAAGAAAAGACAGGTGTGAAGTTGTTCTTTTTCTAGTGAAAATAGTGCATGGGGCAGCTACCTGGTCATCACACCAAGCTCCAGTATTTGGGATGCGTTGCCCTGCCTCCCCCTGGTTTTTGTTTTCAACTAAGGGAATATTTTGAAAACCTACCATCCTAAAATGAGGGTGGGAGGAGAAAGAAGGATATGAAATGTCCTCAGAGGTGCTCTCCAAATAGCTGCTTGTCCTGCTGAGATAAATCCTAAATGTAAAAACTTTTCAAGGTAAGAAGTAATAGATTTAGTTATAATGGAGCTCTAGATTTTTAACCTGTATGTAAATTACCCTTTTCTCTCTCTGTTCAGAGACTTCTTTTTTCCTCTTACCCATCTACATTAGATGTCGTTCCTTTTTGCTGCAGCTATTCATAGTCTAAAGTTGAGTCGCAACCATGTGGACTGGCACAGTGTGGACGAAGTTTATCTTTACAGTGATGCAACAACATCTAAAATTGCAAGAACTGTTACACAAAAGTTGGGCTTTTCCAAAGGTAATATTTCTCAGAGTTTGTAAAGAATATTGTAAATACCAGCATTTTAAGTTTGTTACTTTAATGCTAGAAGTAGATTTCAAGGTTAAAGTTTTAATGTGTGATTAACCCACTTCAGCCATTGCAGTTTTCACAGAGGAGTGTATTAGGATCCTTAGAATAGTCTGACTTATTTTTATTACGTATTTTATGATTAATTTGGATGCAGCAGTTAGCATTACCTAATACGTATATGAAAATATTACAGCAGCAGTCTGGTGTCTGCAATATAAGAATTACAGTTCCCTTTGCAACCTTGACTTCACTGCTGTGTACCTGCATACTGTGATTCATTCCTTAAATACATGATCATACCTTTCCCTCTCACCAGCTCTTGGTTTTTTCAGTTTGTTAAACAGACGTATGAAGGGAGACGAGGGGTGTAGCACTTAGAAGTTGTTTACAGCAGGAATCCAGGCTCATTGAAGCCCCAAACTACCAGTCGTAAAGCCAGCGAGGCTGAGATGGTTGGGAGAGAGGATGGTCCCTCTCAAGGAAACGGCAGATTATTGCCAACCTAGGACATTGGAACTTGTCATGGTGCTCCTATGCACTGCTGTACAACTAGAAAAACAAGAACATACACATTTGTTTTGTTCCTTGGTCTCTCATGTGGTAGGTTTGGCTTTAATCTCCATGCCTCTGTCCTGTAATTAATGCCCTCTTACCCCACAGGGCTCTTGGGTGGATACTTAATTAATGTTTGCCGAGAATTAATATAGTTCAATGCTTCAGTTCCAGAAGAAATGAAGTATTCTGTACCAAGAATATTATTTATTACACACTATCCAAATAATAAGTAAGATGTGCCCTAAACAACTTGTGGGGGGAAATATCCAACAGAGGCCCACTTGAGAAACAAAACCTGTCCTGTGTAAAAACTACCCTTAGTGTTTTTGTAGTGTTTTCTTCTTTAAAAACAAAGCAATTTGGGATTCCTGTGTAAGGCTGTGGTCCTGTCTGTGGGTCTGTCACTAGAGGGGGATGCAGACACGCTGTGACAGTGGGTTTGTCAGTGAGAGAACACCTGGATTTGCCCCGGGTAATTGATTTTTGGCCCAGCCACTGAACTAGAGAACAACTGGGGAAACTGGAGTTTGGATCAGCTTGAAATAAAACATAGGTTTTCCCCACCAAAAGGAAAAATTGGAAAGCTTTTCAGCCAGCTCTCTTAATTGGGTCAGAGAGTGACAACACTTGTCAGTTATGTGGCCAGATCATTTCCATGATTCTTCCAGGCTGTGGGAGTAAGGTGGAGGTAGGAGGAAATTTAATGATTGAGACACACAGAGGAAGGGTATTGTGTTGTAAAAGTAGATGGACAATTGTACAACTGTTTTCTAAAAAGTTATTTTTCAAAACATTTCTGAAATTAGTTATCTTTACAGTGGAAATGGCCTGTTAGTACATTGACTGATACAATTAATAGCACCTAGTTGCTCAAATCTCTCAGGGGATTAAAATCACAGATATTAAAAAATACGTGCTATTCCCTTTATACATAACCTTATTTTCAAAATACTTTATTGGTCTTAAAAAAGCCAAGTTTGTGTCAACATATAAGACTGTTTTGCACTTCAGAGAATGTAACTGACCTAGGATAATGTTTTCTCTACAGCTTCAAGTAGTGGGACAAGGCTACATAGAGGCTACGTAGAAGAAGCCACGTTAGAAGACAAACCACCGCAAACTAGTCACATTGTGTTTGTCGTGCATGGTATTGGGCAGAAAATGGACCAAGGAAGGATCATCAAAAATACAGCTATGTGAGTGCTTTGTAATATTTGCCATACCAACTCAAGCCTGGGTATGAGGCTGACTTTATAAATGACAACAGACCCTTTGATTTAAGCTGTATGTTTAACTTCTTCCTTGTTCTCCTCTTTCCTGAGTCATTAAATTGTGGGTACGCTATTTTCTACCTTAATTCAAATGTATGGACTAGCTGCAAGCCAGAAGAGCAAAGATATATTCTGTTTTTGTGGCCAGCGCTTGCGCTTTTAAGGGTCTGGCCCCTGAATTTCTAGCAGCTGTGGTCAGTCACTTTGCCAAGCAGGTAGAGGTTTTTCGTTTTGTTAAAATAGAGGGGAATCTCCGTTGTTCTTGCTGGTTGTCGGAATAATGGTCAAGTGAAGCACATGCTGCTAAGAAGGGAACTGGGGCGCTAGTGGGACTATTAAAATATTAAAAAAAAACCAGGACAGAGTTATTTCATGCACTTGGAAGCTGTTGCTGTGAGATTGTTTGTAGAGTTCTGTGCGCAGATGCCACTTAAGCCCCAGGTCTGCCCATCGGTGTCTCCACTTCTTCTTCCCTTGCCCCATATCATGGTGCCACCAGCAGATGTATCCAGAGGGACCTGGACAAGCTTGAGAAGTCAAAGATGGGGCCAGACCTTTTAGCAGGGCCTGTTGTGATAGGACGAGGGGTGATGGTGTTAAACTAAAGGAGGGAGATTCGGGCCGGACATGAGGAAGAAATTCTTTACAGTGAGGGTGAGAACACAGATGAAGCAAACTCCATGATACCTTGCATTTTTTTGATATGGTGCTTGGATCTGCAGAAGGGGATACTTGTTCAGGTGTCTTCCTTTCCACAAAAAAACGTCTTGTGCATTTTGGCCTTTGCCACATACATTTATTGTTGCTTCTTTTTGGGTTCATTCTACCCTGAGATAAAACTTTTGTATTTATTTCAAGCTGTATTTACTTCAGTTTGCAGCACAAAACCAAAGCCTCACGTGAACGAGTGGTCCTAAAAACAAATGAAAAGAGAGGTGCAAATATACAACTTATAACCCAGATGTGGAATACTCTGTATGTAGCCCATGCTGGTGAGAGACCCTACCAGAGCTCATTTGAGATGCTTTGTCCTCAGGTCACTGCCTTGAGGAGAAATTGGTGCAGCTTACGTGATGCGTCTGCATCATTAGGCAGATCCTGTTGGTTACAGAGGTGAAAACAGAACTCTTCTTCCAGGGTAATTTAAAATTATATGCGCTAATTTCATTAAGGAAGAGATTTCAATCTAATCATTAATGTGGTTAGACGCTGTGGTTGCAGGATGTCCTGTAAGTAGGTAAATGGAAAAGATGCATTTTATCGATGCTTGAATGAACGGGTCTTGGGTAGATGTGACGTGATTTTGTTGTTTCACAGTGTGGTTAAACACATTTGTTATCTAAATGTAGCACAGCAGCTGGTACAACAACCTGCTCATGTCAGTGCTGATATTAACTGCAGAACTCGTCTGGGGGGAGGCGGTTCCTCCCTCCGCCAGGCTGGAACCATCATTCAGCTGACCCAACGTGAACAGAATGATGTGCTGAGAGCTGCTTTGGTAACATAGGGAGGGTTAGTTAAGGAATCTGACAGTATATTCTGCATTTCTGTGTAATATGAGCTAAGATACTATGGCATAATATACTTAATTGGAGGGGTTTTTAGTTGCCATAAAGTGCAGTATTCTGGCATTACTAGTATAATGTTAACTTAAAAAAAATTAATGTTGGGGGTGTCCTTGTATTTTACTGTACATACTTTGATATTGTTATTTGGAATATTTTTTTTCACTGAAACCTGATCTCTGATTTTGCTGAACTTGTGCTTCTAGATTGTGGAGGGGAACTGGTGTCCTTACACATATTAAATCACAGAATCCCAGAATGTCAGGGATTGGAAGGGCCCTGGAAAGCTCATCCAGTGCAATCCCCCCATGGAGCAGGAACACCCAGATGAGGTTACACAGGAAGGTGTCCAGGCGGGTTGGAATGTCTGCAGAGAAGGAGACTCCACAACCTCCCTGGGCAGCCTGGGCCAGGCTCTGGCACCCTCACTGAGAAGAAGTTTCATCTCAAATTTAAGTGGAATCTCCTGTGTTCCAGTTTGAATCCATTGTCCCTTGTCCTATCATTGGTTGTCACCGAGAAGAGCCTGGCTCCATCCTCCTGACACTCACCCTTTCCATATTGATCCCCATGAATGAGGTCACTCCTCAGTGTCCTCTTGTCCAGCTCCAGAGCCCCAGCTCCCTCAGCCTTTCCTCACACGGGAGATGCTCCACTCCCTTCAGCATCTTGGTGGCTGCGCTGGACTCTCTCCAGCAATTCCCTGTCCTGCTGGAACTGAGGGGCCACAACTGGACACAATATTGCAGGTGTGGTCTCCCCAGGGCAGAGTAGAGGGGCAGGAGAACCTCTCTGACCTACTGACCACCCCCTTCTAACCCACCCCAGGTACCATTGGCCTTCCTGGCCACAAGGGCCCAGTGCTGGCTCATGGTCACCCTGCTGTCCCCAGGACCCCCAGGTCCCTTTCCCCTACACTGCTCTCTAATAGGTCATTTCTGCCCAGATCCAAGACTCTACACTTTCCCTTGTTATATTTCATTAAATTTTTCCCTGCCCAACTCTCCAGCCTGCCCAGGTCTCTGGATGGCAGCACAGCCTCTGACATGTCAGTCACTCCTCCCAGCTTGGTGTCATCAGCAAACTTGCTGACAGTCACTCTACTCCCTCATCCAAGTCATTGATGAATATATTGAATAATACTGGCCCCAGCACCGACCCCTGAGGCACTGCACTGGATACAGGCCTCAAGTGGACTCTGCCCCATTGACCACGACTCTCTGGCTTCTTCCCTTCAGCCAGTTCACAGTCCACCTCACTACCTGATTGTCCAGGCCACACTCCCTCAGTTTAGCTGTGAGGATGCTGTGGGAGACTGTGTCAAATGCTTTACTGAAATTAAGACAGACCACATCCACTGCTTTACCATCATCTATCCACCTTGTTATGTCCTCATAAAAGGCGATGAGGTTGGTCAAGCATGACTTCCCCTTGGTGAAGCCATGCTGACTGCCCATAATGACCCTCTTATCCTTGATATGCCTTGAGATAGCACCAAGAATAAGTTGCTCCATCACCTTTCCAGGGATGACTGGTCTGTAGTTATCCAGGTCTTCCTTCTCGCCCTTTTTGAAGACTGGAGTGACATTTGCTTTCCTCCAGTCTTCAGGCACCTCTCCCATTTCCCAAGACTTGGCAAAGATGATGGAGAGTGGTCCAGCAATGACCTCAGCCAGCTCCCTCAGCACCCACAGGTGCATCCCATCCAGACCCATGGATTTATGGATGTCCAGATTGCCTAATTGCTCCCTAACCTGGTCCTCATCAACCGATACAAACTCCTCCATTGTCCTGCCTTCCTCTGGGGCCTCAGGGGTACGGGGCTCTTCAGGACAGCTTCTGGCAGTGAGACAAATTTAGTATTTAGAATTAAGGAATGTTACTACCCATTTTTTCCTACCTTAGTTAAAACAAAATCCTATTGTTTTACCTGAGTTAGGTAAAGGTCAGACCTTTAGACTGACCCTCTAAATTTCATCAGCTCCTGTTCTTGCAAATTGAATGAAATAACTCTTCTGTGTATTTCCACGGTAGCTGTAATGTTGTGGTAGTTCTTGGCTGCTCTTACCCCAAAGCTGGTGTCTGTGCCTCTGTCTGAATCTCCTGTTTTGATTCAAAAATTGTATTTGCCAGTGATGCTGCTTGTAGCACAAAAATTGACGTCTGCACAAGCAACATCAACTTGGTGTTCCGTAACCACCAATTAGATTTTTATTGCAAGTCCCGTTAGAAAGCATTTTAATTGTGGGTTATCATTATAATAATTACTCCAGAATAGCAATTTTGGTAAATTTCCAGTGGTGTGCAAGCCCTTACAGATTGCAGAGCCTCTCAGAAGCCTTTCAGTGCATTAAATATGTGCTGCTGGAGTCTTAAATCAAGATTTCCTGTAAAATTTTTCCTGTAATTTTTAGCTTTTTAGGTGTGTTGGTAGAGATTTAGGCTAAACTCTCTCATTTCTATTGGAGGAGAACAGAGGAGCGTTAGTATATTCAAGGAAAGCATCTCAGGGGGTTAAACTTACTAAATTGCATTTGGACTGGTAGAAGTGCAGATAGGAGATGGATGTCATTGTGCATGTGGTTGCAACAAACATTAAAAGGGGTTTGCTTTAAAAATAGGGGAAAAAAAATGATGCTTTCTCCAGTTTGGTTGCTGGATGCTGTTGATAGAATGCACGGATTGGTAGAATGCATGGATATTTTACTAACCTGCATCATTTCATGGCGATTTTCATATTTTGCTGATCAGTCTTTCACACAACACTAGTAATATAGCATTTTAAAAACAATATAGCTCGCTGTTATTCCCCTTCTCCCCAAACAACAAAAAGGGTCAGATGTACTTTGTTTCCGAGGTACTTTAAAGTTTCGCACATCCCTTCAGAGGTGCATTAATGTTCATGTTCAGATATGCTTTAAAAGGGAAAAGCCTTTTAAAAGGAACTTAGCCTGTCCATCTGCTACTGCAAGTTAAAATGCTAATAAATGATCCTTTTTCTCACTCTGAGAGCTCTCGAGCCTTCCAATTTGATGTGAAATTAAAATAAAATTCTGAATTATCTTCCTTACATACTGGCCTATATTATTGATTTTGGTGGATTCAGGATTTCAAGGCAGTGGGAAAATTCTTAATTTTCATTTTATGAGAATTTAAGTACTTTATAACAAAAGCATGAGGTGGGTTATTACCTATGTTAGTAAGTATGTATTGCCATACTTGAACAGAGAGAAATGTGCTGTTCCTGGATATATTGGCTTTATTTGATAAGAGCACTAACAGTAGTTTATACAGGAACATGTTCTCTTTTCTTTCTTATAGGTTGCGAGATACTGTAAGAAGAGTAGAAGAGAAGTATTTTTCCAATCTTGCAACGCATGTTGAATTTCTCCCAGTTGAATGGAGATCAAAACTTACCCTCGATGGAGGTACATCTCTCACTTATTGGTTCTTTTGCTGTTCCAGAAGCTGCAGTCTGCAAAATTGTCCCCAGAAGTTTCACACCGTGTTCTCTCCATGTGCCTTGTTTGGATTTTATCGTTCTGCCACATGTAACTCAAGTATCTTCTTTGTTTTTTGTTTCTCCTCAGACACTGTGGACTCCATTACTCCAGATAAAGTACGAAGTATAAGGGATATGTTGAACAGCAGCGCAATGGATATAATGTATTATACAAGTCCTCTTTACAGAGACGAAGTAAGTGTGGTTTTATGCAGGTTTTACTAGAGGAGGGCATAGAAGCTAAAACAGACTGGATTTAGGAAAGTAAGCAAAGTTTCCTTCTGAGAGACCCTGCATAAAGAAAGCAAACAATTTGCAAGTACATAATGGTCATCCATAGTAATCAAAATACAGAGTTTTAAGAGTGAAAAGAGTTGAGAAACAGCAAAAAGTACAATCAGAGTAGTTTATTTGGAGCAGAAATGGCTGTTTAAAGTGGGTCTGTGTCAGCAGCTTAGAAATGGGAAGGGTTTTTACAGCATTTTCATGTACCTGCATATTCAGAGCAATGGGAGTCCATAGACCTGAGATTCTTAGAATCAGTCATAGAATTGTTTTGGTTGGAAAAGACCCTTAAGATCATTGAGTCCAACTGTTAACTCAACCCTGGCACTAACCCACGTCCCTGAGAACCTCATCTCTGTTCAACCCCTGCAGGGATACTGACTCCAGTGACAGTGCATCACCCAGTAGCACCTTCTGTGTGTCACACTTCCTGGAAACCCTTGTGGGGATGTTTTAGGATTAGTTTCTATAGGAATTATAGGGTTTTTTTCTGTATTGACTACATTATGTATGGAGTAATGGTAATCTTTTTGCAGCCTTGGTGCTCTGTGCGTGGTTAGGCTGGCACTAGGAGAAGAGAGGCTTTCAAAGTTTACCTGTGGATTTGATGCTACATTTCATTAAAATGAGATTTGCATAAGTCCTTCAGCTGGCAATATCATTTTAAGCCCTCAGCTACCTAATAATATTTCTTTTTCTGATAGCAGCAATGGTGGTGAGATTGGTATGAACCTTTTAAGCTCCCAGTGCTAGCAATAAGGCTACAAAAAGCTGTATTTCTCGTGTTGCTAAGTAATGCAGAGTTCATTTTTCAGGGTTCCTGAGTTCTCCGCTGTGTATCAGGTGTCTCTGTCTATTGTGGAACTGAGGCCAACATGAACTTTTGTGACAAGCGATGAAAAGTTCTCTGGCAGCTTTAAATAGATTTTTTTGAAGTGCATTAGAGGCTTGGCATGTGTCTGGAATTCTATTACACTTATCCTAGATAGCTGCTCGAGAACCTGGTCAGTGTAGTATGTGAACATACATGAACAGCAGTGATATGACGTTGATATTAAACTTTTTTTCCTTACTTTCTTGAAACAGCTGGTGAAAGGGCTGGAGCAGGAGCTGAACCGGCTGTACACACTCTTCTGCTCCCGGAATCCAGAGTTTGAGGAGAAAGGAGGGAAAGTCTCGATCGTGTCCCACTCGCTGGGCTGCGTCATTACCTACGACATCATGACTGGCTGGAACCCCTTCAGGCTTTATGAACAGTCGCTGCAGAAGGAGAAAGAGAAGCTTGAAGACCGTTGGATGAGCTATGAGGAGCAACATTTACTTGAACAACTTTACATAGCTGAACAACGGTAATGCATCCACTTCTGATTGTTAAAGGAGAAAACCACATCCCTAGATGATGCCATTTGAGTCCACATCCCTAGATGGTGCCGTTGAGTGTTTCCAGAACCCACCGTGGCTGTTATCTTTTGTGGTTGATGTTCTTCTGCTGGTGCTGAGTGGCAGTGGTAAATGCTAAACGCTGCTAATAGGAGCTCTGAATCCACATCCCACGGCTGTACCAGAACCAAACAACGAGCTGCTTACTGCTCACTGGCCAGATGCACTGGGAGCAGATGACAGCCAGGAAGAAAGGAGGCGGTCAGGCCATTAGTCCTGCTTGAGGAGAAACACAACAAAGTAGCTCGCAGGTGGGCAGTGAGCTGGAATACTGAGTAGAACCTGAGCAGTGAAGTTCTGAAGTTTCTAGAGGAAAATGACAAGTTTTCTCTTAGGCTCAGCCTGGAAATGGAGCTCCAGCAGCTGGATACAGATGTTGTAATTGCTGTGATTTGGTTTAGGGGGTTGCTGCTCCATGGTGGATCATTTACTGACTTCTTTCTGATGCCATCTAGAAATGTTTGAGCTGTTCGGGGTGCAAGGCAGTGCTGCCCCCTGTGACAAACAGGATCTTGGTTTCAGCACCTTGCAAGTAATGGTCGGGATTCTCATTGTCAGATCATCGTGGTGTCCCCACGCTGTTTAGGTGACCTCCCTGTCCTAACCTGGATATTGAGGTGTTATGGGACACCATAGATAGAGAATCTCGTAACAGTAGCTTGAGCTTCAATCTTTCAAGTGGGAGGTGAGGATAAAGCACGATCACATTTTTGGTTCCTTCTTGGTGGTACTTTGGAAGCATTAATAGAGCATCAGATCTCCTGCAGTGCTTGAAATGGGTATTTGTGTAATTAGGGATTGGCACAGGACATCTCTGTCAGCTGCAAGGCTGGGTAAAGCGAAATCTTTCTGAGAGAAGAGAACTAAGAAACCTAATGAAGTTGTCTAGTGGTAGGGACATAGCACTACCATATGATCAGGGGAAAATTACCATTTTCACACTCATGCTCCAGCTCCTTAGGCATCCTCCAACATGCCATCAGGTTAAATCCACAGTAATCCAAGTATCACTTGAGACTGGTGCTTCTGTATAGAGTGGCTCTCCATTTCAGAAGCCATCTTAGTGTGATTCAGTCTGAAATGATAGAAAATATACTACTGACATGCTATGATTTCTGGATTTCTAGTGTTTAAGGATGGCAAACACATAACGGATTTCTGTAAATGCTTATGCCTGAGTAAGGTGTGTCATAGCATGTATAAATATTCTACATTGTAGAATAACATACATACAGCATGTGAGGTTGTTTATTGAAACCTTTCAGCAGCAGTTCACAAGAGTCAAGAATTCTGTGTGCTGTATTTTTTAAGACTGAATCAGGCTTATTAAAGCATACAAACTTTTTTGAATGTAATGCTTCCAGACTTGCTTCTTTCTAATCAGGATGGCAGAGGTTATGCTTAATATATTTGCTTATATGATGCTTCTGTGGAACTGAAGGAGATGGTGTTTTCCTGCTCTGATGAGGGTGTGATGCTCTGGTGCTGGGATCTGGGACAGTTTTACTTTCCAGATGAGGTGTTCAGCTGGAGAAGAGAAGCTCCAGGGAGATGTTAGTGCAGCCTTTCCGTACTTAAAAGGGGCCGATAAGAAAGATGGGGACAGACTTTTCAGCAGGGCCTGTTGTGATAGGACAAGGGCTGATGGTTTTAAACTAAAGGAGAGAGATTCAGTCTGGACAGGAGGAAGAAATTTGTTATACACTGAGGGTGGTGAGAGCCTGGCCCAGGTTGGCCAGAGAGGTGGTGGATGAACCATCCCTGGAGACATCCCAGGCCAGGCTGGACGGGGCTCTGAGCAACCTGAGCTGGTGAAGATGTCCCTGCTCATGGCAGGGGTGGCACTGGATGAGCTGGGAAGGTCCCTTGCAACCCAAACCATTCTATGATTTATATTGTAGCTACATTTTTAATTCAGGCTAGCCAGAAGAAGACATGAACAACCTTTTTTAATAATAGTTGAAAGGGTGGGACAGCGCTCTTTAGATATTCTACCACAATACAGAACTCCATAATGCTTAGGCCATGGAGTTTTCTGTGGCTCTGTCTTTTTTTTTTTAAAAAAAAAAAAACAACAGGTGATTTGGCTGCAAAAAACACCAAGGAAACAGGAGGTGAGTTACCCCCTTCTGAGGAACAGGGGTGTGCAGATGTTTAGGGTGGTGAACAAGGAAACTGTCGTGTCTTGATTGAATCCTTCTGTGGGTAGAGCCACAGGATTTCAGATATTGATTATTTATCTGTCGAACTGCCTCCAAGAAATACTGATGCCAGAACTGCCTCTTCCCAGCATGCAAAACTGTTGGACCCCACAGGAGCGCCGGTTTGGATCAAGGAGGTTAAGCTACATTTTTTAATTGGATCTCAGAGTGATCTCTATTTTCTAGGGTGAGAGAGATAGAAGAGAGGTTACGTGAGTTAACGGCATCCACTGTATCAAACCCACCTGCCTTAAAATTTAAGGTATGTATGTTGGAGAGGGTTTTAGTGAAATATCTGCCTGCTGTAAAAATACTCCTGCAATAGGAGTTATTCTGCAAACATTTTTTTTTACATCCCTAGACACGATGTTGGTAGAATAATTTTAACGTAGTGGTTGAAATGTGTGTATGTTTGTGTAAACATGTGACTGTATTCATATATTACAAATATATATGTTTATATGTAAATATATAAACCTGCACCTAGATTGATAAAATATTACACGTACAACTGTGTGGAAAGGTAAAAGCTATTTGGCAAATTACATCATTAATCCCATATCTTAAACAATTTCACTTCTACTTTCTAGAGTAATCCATTTTCCTTGGGGACTACTTCTAAAATGTCACATCTTTGAGCAAATCTGATTGAATTTCCTCCAGCAGTCGATTTTCTTTCCAAATTCCAGTGCTTTGACAGTTAGCACAAGTTCCTCGTAGTCTCATGAAATAGATTGCTTGCTAATTAGCTGTATAATTTGCTATGACTTCCTGTCCTTGGGAAAAAGCATTTTCTATCTCCTTGGTGGGATGTGTAACACTTCATACTTGCTCGACTATATCCTGAAATATTAAACAGTAAAAATGTGACATGATAGATGAGAAGAAAATAGATTATTGTTTCTTAACTTGCCGTTTTTCTTCCTTTCTGTATTCAGAAGGCGTCTTAGAAGCCAAGGTCAATCTTGAGCCATAAAAAAGGGGAAACTAACCATCATTCAATTTGTCATAGCCTTCTTTTCACCACTGCTCGAAAGCATGTATCATGCCATTATCTCTACTATCAAGGAAGCTGGAGTCAGGCTGATATTCTTCCAGCTCTGGAAAAGATTCTTCTTCACTTGCTTGTGTTTAAACTGAAGATTTTTTCAACAGGTGCTTTCTAGAGGGAGCAGGGAAAGAGGGGAAAAGAGAGGGGGGAGAGGACAGTATCAGTCCAAATTACTGCTAGGTAGTTTTCCATGACAGTACATAATTTTTCTTAACCTTACTGAAAGGAAGATATTGTTGTCCTCAGGCCGTATTACACAACAAAACGGGCACAGAATCATAGGACAGTTTGTGTTGGAAGGGACCTTCAGAGGTCATCTAGTCCAGCCCCCTGCCATGAGCAGGGATGTACAACTGTAATAAAAAGGCTGGTGACTGTCTGTATGTTCCTTCTTTTATGGACTGAAACAAAATCAGCTTCCCAGGATGAGACATAGTCACTAGTCCTACGTTAAGCAGAGTTAAGCTTGCTTGTTGAGCAAGCACAAAGGTAGCTTTTTGGCAAGGTAAGCATAAGAATAAATATAACAGCTAACTTGGCTGGTTTTTCATGTTGGAGGAAATGATCTTTGTGATTGATTGACCCTTTGGGGAGGTAAAAATAAATAACCCCCACAATACAGAGTGTATTTTACTCTAATAATATATTGGACAAGCCACCAGAATGGGAACTTGAGAGTGAGGTATCTTTGTCTCTCTACTTGTCATCAGATGGCATAAATGAATAAACTGTTAAATCAATAGAACCTGCATGACTTAAAAGTAAATCCAACACCCCATTGTAAATGTAAAGCTTATATATATACAGCCTTCTCCCCAGCAGCTGTGTAAGAGGAGTCAGGGTTAAAGGCTGAAGGAGCTGAAGAACTTGAGAACATGGGGACTGGTGTGATGCCTGCCTCTTGATGACCTGTGGTGCTTGGAATAACTGTTGTTGGATGATGTTCGATGACGGTGGGGAAGGGGAGGGCAGGACCTACTGCAGCGATTCCCTGATACTGAGATGGAAATTCATTTAAATCTAGGCTCGTCAGTGTGCTGTCCCAAAGTGCTTCAGGATTCCTCAGAACTTCTCATTCACCCAGAGTTACAGAAACTTGCTTCCCCTTGTACTTGACCTTGTGGTTTCTGTGTAGCATCACCTGACTGATGCCAATGTTGGTAACAACTATCACAAAATCTTTATGATACTGGTGATATACCACATGCACAAGAATGATGAGAGATCAATGGGATGCTGATGTTCAGCCTTATCAGAGAGAATGAAGCCTTTAAACTGAATGCAGAAATGTGCCATGGTGGTTACACACACAGCTGCCCAGCTCAATTCCCTGTGTAATACTGGTGTAAGTCTCTGTTCCCCTTGTCTGCTGAAGCTGCAGGACATTCCTAGGTGCAGAGCTCTGTATTTCCTTGCTCTGTGAGGATGTTTGGCATCCTCCAGGCTGAAAGGCAGCACAGAAACATAAATTTTAATCACCTTCGGTATCTTCTTTTTTAACATCACCACTGAAGACGTTCACTTGTTCCCCACATTTACCTATGCACAAAAGAGCTGCGCTGCCTCACTTCTGTTGGCTCACTCAGCTGCTTTTTTCTCTCTAAATTCTGAAAATACTGCAGTCTTAAGATGAATGGGTGACTGTGTGAGTCAGCCTCTACTTAGAATAAAAATAAATTCATTAAGTCTGCCGTTTATGAATCATACCCAGGAGAAAAATGCTATCTTGAAAGGTCATGTTCGTAAACATTTCTTCTCTGTTGTTAAACAGTATTATATGTGAAGTGCCCCACTCCTGATTCTAGGAGAAACACCAAAATTAATCAGTATGTTCTAGAAAGACTTTAGTCCTCTCTTCCTA
The DNA here is from genome assembly GCF_036013475.1 of Columba livia. NCBI lineage: Eukaryota > Metazoa > Chordata > Aves > Columbiformes > Columbidae > Columba > Columba livia. The sequence goes on from NC_088606.1 coordinate 4,932,283, forward strand.
GTAGATTGGGTGGCATGGCAGTCTTCTCTTCAGCCACTTTGCAACAGCGCTGAGAAGTCTAATGGTGACAATTTAAAGGACTTGACTTTTTGAAGACTTATTCGTAGTGTTTACTGCTTTGGTATTGGTCTGGTGCCACCCATTAAGGTACCCACCAATTGGTACTTTGTAAGCATTTCCAGAGCTGGAAGACCATGTTGGAAGCTTGTGCATGTAAGAAAATCCATAGCAAAGAACAGCACCTTCCAAGAATAAAGCATCTGTCAGTAGACACTGTTAATCCTGTGTTTAGCAATAGAAATCATGGAACAAAAGCACTGTGTAACCACTGAAGCTGTTTACCTTTTGCAATTTTTGCCTAGTCAGTAGTGGCCTCAGGTGAATTCATGAAAACATCTTTTAAGCATCTGCTAGCAAGCGTAAGCTGGCAGGTGCTTTCTGCTTTCTTTTTAAAGCAGAAAGACTGTAATTGTGTACTCCAGGCACTCGATACAGGAATAGCCGATAGACAGAGTTAAAGGTTACTTATTCAGTTTATAGGATTGCGCTGTGAATATCTGTTTCTATTGTATTTGAAGATAAGAAAGCTTTTTGCCCAAACTGCAAAAATGTAAGAGTCTGTGTAAAGCCTGATGATAAGAAAGAATAGCAGCTTTGCACTAGACTAGGGTGACAATACAGGTGACAGAGCAGCGCTTTGCAACATATGGCATTGAATAGCTTTGCTGAAGACCTAGATATTTTTTTTCCCAATTGAATTGGGACTTGCACATTCTTTTGAAAGGAAGAGGTGGGGTACCAGTGCCAAGTCAGAGGAGGAGGAATCAGTGCTGGAATCTGATAGATGAAACGGACCATTATGTCTACGCCCGCGCTCCATGCACTCACATACAGCGAAGGCACATGGGAATCCAAGCGTCCTCCACTTGCACTTAGCAAGAATGCAGCCATTTCTCTTGCTGGTGAAGTAGCAGCACACTGGGAGTTGCTGGGTTGTAGCGCCCCGCGAACTGGGCACGACTGTTGGGAAAGTCACAGTGATCATGGTAAAATTAATTTTTCATATAAGCAAATACTCTGAAGGTTAAAAATTAATTTTGACTTCTCAAAATATTTTTGCCTATGGAGTTTTACATCTGATTTTTCTAGGAGACGATGTTCTGAGGATTGGTGGTGGGATACAAAGCCGTTCACCTCTAGGTCACTGTTGAATCCTGGCCCAGGTTGGTAGTGACCAACAGTCGTTACCACTGATGTGCAGTCAGTGACCTTTGTCAGATGGGTCAGTCCAAGTTTCCTCGATTTCTTCTCAGTGTTTGAGATGGTCCTTTTAGAGCAAAGTCACGGTAGCTTTGGCTGGTGTGCGAGTAGGCGGTGGAGTCTCTGTGTGCTGTACCTGTCCGGGGCAGTGGTTCCTAATGTGTGACATGGTGGCACTTTTGACACGCGCTGTTCTGTTCACTTAACACCAGGTGGTGTTAAGACAAGAGGTTGTACATAACACCAGCCTGTATGTGTGTGTGACTACTATAAGTATCCTCTAGGTTGACTTTAATACTCAATGTATTTCTACTTGGTTAATGGGCGTGTGTAGCAAAACGAGTCATGGAGTCCTTGGTTAGGGTAAGATTAAGGAGCTGTGGTAAGCTTTGGGAAGTTGCCTGAGAAATCAGACTTCAGTCTTTGTGAAACTCATCACGTTTCCTTAGTGTCTCCCAAATTCTTCTTGCTCCAGCCTTTCCAATGCTGGTAGACATCTTTCAGTTCAAATACCCAACTTGTTTTTTGGTTTTCCAACTACTTTGCATCATGACATGTAACTCACAGCAAAGTCTTCCCTGTTGTGACTTACTAATACTGTATGCGTCCCCCAGTTGAAACTGAGAAATTGGTTGGAAGAGAGAAATCAAATCCAGCCATGTTAGGAAGCATTATTTCCATCCTTAATAACGTGGATGAAATCTCTCCTTAGGTTGAGAATTTCTTCTGTATGGGATCCCCATTAGCGGTGTTTTTGGCAATGCGTGGCGTCCGTCCAGGAAACAGCGGCAGTCAAGATCACATTCTGCCCAGAACCATTTGTAACCGCTTACTAAATATTTTTCATCCAACAGATCCAGTGGTGAGTCTTAATTGCAGTTGGAACTTTTTCCTTGACTGTTTTTAAGCATCAGCTGTGTGATAATGTGTAGTCTTCGAAGCATGTCTTGCTTTTTATAACTGTAGAATAATAGTTACTACAAATAATTGCCTTAAATATCGTATACTTTTATTCTCTTTTCATATTAATACGCGTAAAATTTAAGATTACTCTGCTTTTTTTTTTTTGAAAGATGTTAAGAAATAATCCTTCTCAGTCAAGTTCCTACTTGTGTTTCTTTCTGCCTTCCATTAAACGTCATCTGTCCAAAGATACTACTGCTGTTAAAAAAGGCTTCACAAGCAATTTACAGGATGCCGTAGAAAAACAAAGACAGTTTTATTTCCCAAAGGGTCCTGAGTAACAAATTATGAGAGGGTGGGATAGTTTTGGTGTAGCTTTGCCCTGCCCTTCCACAGGCAGCCAGTGTTGACTGTCAAAGGGCCTTTGATGCAAGCTTGAGTTGAGATTTCATGCTGTAGAATAATAATTTGGGGATACTTTTGTGTTTAAGCTCTGCCTGAATCTGAGCATATTCAGACTTTAAACATGCTGGTTCTGCTCTTCTCAAGATCTTGTTTGGCTCCAGCTGCTCAAAAAAATGGAATTTTCCTGGGATATCTAAGGCAAATAGTTACTTTCTTTAGTTTTAAGATAAAGAACAGCAGAGTGCTTTTCTACATCTGAGTAAACAAAAATAATCACTAGAAAATGATTCTTTCTTATTAAGCACACCAATTAATGGTTTGCACAGGGATCAATGAAGACTCATTAAGCAAAATGTTTACATAGCCAGTTCCTCCCACTCCCTTGTGTTGTCCAAAAGCAGCTTAACTGTTTATAAATATAATGTTTGCTCTGTCAATGAGTAACAACAAACATCTGTTAACAGTAGCCTTTGTGGTGGTAACAGTAGCCTTTGTGGTGGTAACAGCAACCTGTAGTAGAAGCATTGCAGAGAAATGTGCAAATGGGAGCACACAAGCAGCTGGGCGGCTGATATATATATATATATATATATATATATATCTTCCAGGCTGTGAAAAGAAAAGTCAACCAGAATGTAACGCTGCTGTTCTGTCACTTTCTAGGCTACACTCGTTTAGATTTGAGGTTGGAGAGGACTCTGTATGGGAAGAGAATGTGATTTTTTTTCAGTCTTGACACTTAGGATTTTCTTTTCTGAATGACTCTTGCAGGCCTATAGATTAGAACCTTTAATTCTGAAACACTACAGCAACATTTCACCGGTCCAGATCCACTGGTACAACACCGCAAACCCTGTACCTTATGAGCATATGAAGCCAAGTTTTCTCAACCCAACAAAAGAACCTACCTCAGTTACTGACAGCGAAAGTGCTTCAACTGGACCGAGCCCAACGACTTCACCAGTCATGGTTCGACGCCACTACGGGGAGTCTATAACAAATATAGGCAAAGCGAGTATATTAGGTAATTGTTATTTATGTCCTTTTTTTTTAATATAGGACCTCCTTAGGATCACACAATCATTTCAGTTGGAAGAGACCCTCAGTATCATTGAGTCAAGCCATAACCTAACCTAAGTCTGGCATTAAACCATGTCCCTAAGAACCTGGTCTAAATGCCTTTTAAACCCCTCCAGGGATGGTGACTCCACCACTGCCCTGGGCAGCCTGTTCCAATGCCCAACAACCCTTTCCGGGAAGAATTTTTTCCTAATATCCCATCTAAACCTCCCCAGTGCAACTTGAGGCCATTTCCTTTTGTCCTCTCATTTGCTACTTGGGAGAAGAGACCAACACCCTCCATGTTCCAACCTCCTTTCCTTTGTGGAGCTTTGCTATTTGAGGTGCAACCATAAGCAAGCTATTCCTAGCTGGTTTGGTTCTGTATGTGCTTGTGGCTTGTTTTAATCCCTACTGGCATTTACTTTGAGGAAAAGACGGTTTACGTATGCTGGAGACAAGGCTTGTAGGGAGAGGATGTGGGTCAAGGAGTTTATGCTATTGCTGCTTTGTTGTTGTCGGCCTGATTGAAGTAACATCCTGATGAGTTAATAGTTTCCACTCCATGGAAAAAATAAATCTTGTTTGTGACTACATTTTCTGATACTGGCAAAGAGGAGAAAAAATACTCTACGTAAGATATTACATTTTCATTTAACTCATGATTTTGCAACAGGAAATTCAGGCTGTTTTAATATGAAGTCTATGCCCTTCTGGCTTTCTGATTCAAAATAAGCCGTGGTTTAACTGAGCTTAAATTCACTTTCACTGGAGCTTATATCTGAGCGTGCACTTGCAGTTTTTGTTGACTCAAGGCTTTTCTTTAGCTCTCTATGTGGGATTTGGAAGAAGGCAAATGTGATGTAGTGCCAGGAATCTGCCCAATCAAATAAGTTAAAGATATAAAACCAGTTTAGTCCTCAAGTGGAAATAGGCAGTATTTCAAAGCAGAGTTGCTTTCTGCCGTGTTACTGTAGTGTCTGTAATGTCTTGTCCATAGGGTGGCAGCAAAGTCAGGATAAAACATCACAGATCTGTTCTTAACTTTCCCACTCCTCTTCCTGAGCAACCAAAATAGTCCTTTTAAAGGTCTGGAAGGGTTATGCCAACATAAGGACCCTTTTGGGGAGGATTATCTTAGATGTCTTGATGAGATTCCATACACAGAAGGTACTAACATTGTTACAAAGCATTTTTGTCTTAGTATTAGACTTGTACAGATATGTTGTAATTTCTCTTTCATAAAAAGTACCAGATTTCTTGCTGCAGAAGTGTTATCATGTATTTTTGTTCCCCTAACACCAGTTTCCAAACTATAGCCTTTGCATGTACACTAGATTAGTCTCACGATCAACAGTGTACACTGAGGTCAGATAAGCTGTTCCCACCCTAGAAAAGCATGAATAGCGTTTTCCTTCATCTGTCACTCAACTCTAATTGATGGATGCTTCGGTGACTTTAATTTGCAGTTTGATTTAGCTGCCCTTGTGCTTGTTCTTTTTCCTCCGTGCTGAATGCAGGAGCTGCGAGTATCGGGAAGGGCCTCGGCGGGATGCTTTTTTCGAGATTCGGTCGCTCTAGTACAGCACAGACAGCTGAGACAGGAAAAGATGGAGCCGAGGGGGAGGACAAGAAGGCCACAAGTGTTGAGACACCACCTCTCCCGCACAGCAGCTCGGGCTTTGTCGAACCTGCAGGTTAGTGACGAGTCCCCCTCACAAACCCCATGGAAACCTTTACTGAGCTGCATCTGTGTGTTACGCCAGGCTGGAAATGCTGCAACAACATATGCTGCTGTTTAATTCTTTTGCTTTGCCCTGAAGTCATCAATACTGAATACATTCCTGCTTTTTGAATCTCTTAAGACTGTCCCAGGACTGGCCCTTTGTGCTCTGTTTAATCTTTTTTTCATCTTAAAGGTTTATCTGTATATCTGTTTGTACATACACCATATTTATATACTTGGATGTATGACTTTTGGCTAATGATATCTGGATATCAGTGGTTCCTAGACTCCCTCTAGGAAAAGCAGTATAATTGCTGCAGAAAATCCCACTCACTGTTTATCATAAAATGGGTTTATTTACATTTCTTCATACAGTCGCAATCCTGAAGCAACCTGGATTTAAAGGCACGTATGACCAGAGACAGAAGCTGCCCTTGTCCTGGTCTGAATTGCCCAGAACAGAAAGTGCAATTTTGGCAGTTGTTTTTTTTGACAAGCATAGGTACTTCCTTTACAGAAATTCATACTTCATTTTATTTCTAAACTTCTCATTGGCACTGTTGCAAGACGGGGGTTTCTGTTGTATCTTGTGACAGCGTTCACATGATGCATCGCTGTCTGTTCATTTCAACAGATAACCCGAGTCAGTATTTGAGGACAGAGACTTGCTTTTAAACTTGGGGAAAACAGAGCTGCACGATGCCGAATATCACAGAGCTACCCATGAGGTTCTTTCGGGTCGGGGGTGGCATGTCAAGGACCTTCCGCGTGGTTTCTTTACCCTCTGTGCTCAAAGCCCGTCCCTGCTCCATAGATGGAGAACGTGGGGCCGCACGCAGAATGATGCAATCGGCCGCCAAAGGATTTGCTGCCGGTCGGGCGGCCGCTCGGCTTGCGGTGGGTTTGGCTGCCGACCAAGCTCCTGCAACGGCCTCTCCTCGTGGGGGGGTACACAGAGTCCTTCGGGGCGTCCTTCCTGCAGGGAAGCTGGTTTTTAAATACATATATCTTAGTGTAAATGGCTGCGGTTGTCCCCTGGTATCCCAAGGCTTTGACTCCTTCTCCTCGCTGTGTTTGCAAATCAGTGCGATGCTCCCGGGTGACGCTGAGACGCTGTTTCATTCCATGGGAGCCGAGGCAATGCCTGTGCGATGCTCCCTTTAACGCAATTGGAGCCAAGAATTAAAATTCCTTGCAACTGGCTTTGATAAATGGCTGTGTTTTTTACTCAATATGGGGGTTTGGCTTTTGTAGCTAAGCAGGCTTTTTAGTTTTGTCTTTTTTATTCTATTGCTCCTCATAGAGATTTTTTCTAACCGCTAAAGTGCCTTAACAATAGGTTAGTCATTGGCCCAGTTAAACACACGGTGAAAATTGCTTTGAATGTGGTATTAATCAAACCCGCCATTGAAATGAAAGGATAACTGCTGAAATATATTTGGAATAATCTGGAAATTAAAAGGGCTAATGCTGCGTGGGGACGGCTGGTTTTCAGAAGGGGCTTATAAGATTGGGTGTAGTCTCCTTGTATAGCCACTAAAAAAGCAAATAAGTCAATTTATTTGAGAAAGTTCTGAGCATCCAGCTTCTGAAAGTCAGTGTTTCCTAATGGAGCCTCAACATTTGCTGGATACTTCTGTATAGTTATCATAAGAAGCATAAATAAATGTATTTCTATTGTGACTGTAAGGAAAACAGCCGATTAAAGAAGGCCAGCTTTTTCCAAGCTTTAGGCTTAGTTTAGTTTCTTTTTCCTTCTGACTAAGCACCGCTCTGAGGTTTGTGCTGAAGGCATGTGCATAAAAAAGGATGTAAAGGATTAAAAAATCACAGTTCATTTAGATGGATGTGCTATTAAACACAGAGATGCTATGTGTATTTTTATATACGGCAAGTAGAATCAGAACTGAAAGCTGGTGGAAAAACATGCTGGTGTTTGTTCTTCTGCTGACACACAATTCTAACAATTTGTTTTGCTTCTTGTTCAATTTCTAGTGGAACTGGAGCACAGGATTGATTTTGAGCTCAGGGAGGGTCTCGTGGAGAGCAGGTACTGGTCCACAGTCACATCACACACTGCCTACTGGTCGTCTCTGGACATCGCTCATTTCCTCCTGACCTTCATGTGCAAACACGACCAAGGAGACACCGACAAATCCAGTAGAGACGCTATTTGAATTTTGGACTGGGGATGGGGCGGAATGGGAAAGGCGATTTTACAACAAATGGCACATCTGATGTTTTACTGTGGAGCTGTTTATATATGGCATGGAGGTTTCAGGTTTAAGTGCATGTTTGGATTTTTTCCTGTTTCTAAAGAGCAAAAATGATTTCTATTTAAAAGCACTTGACAGTTTTAAACATTTTGCAGTGCTTAATTAGACCTGAAACGATTCCAAATTCTTGTTAACTTTGACTGTATAAAAAGCCAAGACAACGTGTAGCATCCCGTAAGCACGGTTGTGCAGTGTGCTTGGGTGACATACTTGTTAATGACCATAAGTGCTGTTTAGTTCATTGAAGTATAAAAGATCAGTTGATTAAAAAAAAAAAACAACCTAAATTAATTTCCATTAACCAAAATAATTTGCATGAAGCAAATATTTGAAGTACTGTAATTATAATTTATTATTCTCTCTAATTGTTTCATTTAATTCCAATGTATAAAACATTACTTTTTTACTGGTTTCTTTTGACATAATTTAAGAACCACATTTATTTTCTACAGTGTTAAGACTTTTTCTCAGAAATACATATCTTTGTACTACTATTCAAATGAATATATGGACACTGTGGCACACTTTAAGTATTTTTTCATGAAAAATAAATATTTGTGGTTTCACACAAAAGACATTGGTCACATTCTTCTCAAAGTTAAGTAACTGCCTTTGTTTTTTCAGGTCCCAAGTGCTTCTCAGGCCCAGGGAGGTATTGATTTCACATTCGACTTGGTTTGCATCGGATCCAGCTGTCTTTTGGTTATGGTTACCATTATTAAATGTATGTGTGTGTGTTTGTATAAAAATATACATATATTTATGCGCAAGGATGGTATCAAGAGGGAAGACAGCGGCATAGAATAAACATGGCGAGGCCTGAGAATACTATAAGTTAGATTAGGATTGTATCGGAAACTAATAAGAGAGAAGTCAAGAGAGAAGTGTTGCGATGAAAAGGAATAATCTCTAAATGAAACACTAAAAGGTCATTGCTGAGGTTTTTAAAACAACGTGGAAAGCTCTGGGGTAGAAGTGTCAGATATGCTGCCTCTGGCAGAGCTATTTATGATCTGTATGGCATATGGAAAAGCTGCGGAATCTAAACTTTTGTTTTAAAAAGAAAATCAGGCTGTGGTGTTGGCGAATCGCGTTGTTCTCAGTGTAAACAGATGTGGCAACATCAGCCCACAGCACCAGACAGCAGCTCGGACATGTGGAAAACACCCAGATGTTCTGCGGGGAGAAAGAGTATTATCCTCCCAAATAATATTGCTTGGGCTGTTGCTGGTTTCTGTGGTGCGATGGGGAGGGAACTGGGAGCTGCGCCTGTATGTTGGGGTTATGGATTTAGGGATAATTGTGAAGGGGGGAAAATAATACGAAGAAAAAGGAAAGGGAGGAGTGAAGGGGAATGGGGAGAAAAAAGATGTCAGAAACAGCACTACTATAAATGCAGTGAACAGGTACCCAACACAGATGTTCAGGAGGTGTAAAAGACCACGCTTCAGTGTGGATCTCAAATCCATCCAGCCTCAGCAACTCGTAACTCTCCTGCCTAATGTGTTTACCATGGTTGATGAGAATCATAAGAAATTAAAATCAACCCTCTTGGAGAAGAAAGCTTAACACCTCTGCTCCATGGAACAGGCTTTTGTTTGCATTACTGCCTTTCCAGATAAGTTGTTTAATCAGCTCTTCCTAATTAAAAGAACTTAAACATAAAAGGAGAATCTCCTTTTATATTTAGAACGTGCAAAACGTTTCCAAATGTGCACGGTTTGTGTTTCAGCGCTTTGAGTTGGATCGTGTCGCTGCTGCGTTATCCCCTTGCGCTACCGAATCTGCGCTAGATCTCTCTTTTTAAACGCTGTAAACAAAAGGGAGTTAATTCCTATAATTCTTGTGGTCTGTGTAAACTCTGCTGTTGTCCGGAACGTGTTTCAGATTTATGGAATAGCTGTTCCCTTCGCATCAGGACGTGCTGGTACTTGCTGCCTGCTCTCCGTATAAGGGATGAGATCCTGCTTTTATGTACGTGCCCCTTGGTAAATCAGGGAGAAATAAAGCGTATTCATGGTAGGAGCAGGGAGGATAAGGACTGATACCTGCTCATCGCTTTGCATTTTTCCTGAATTAATAGAAATATATATTTACGGTTCTGTTCTAATTTGTAGCTTCACGGAGCATCCACTGATCTCCAAGCTTTGTTACAAGGATAAAACATACCTCAAAAGAATAACTGGAGATTCATTCTGAAGTGTATGCAAAGATGTTAAGCATGCTGTGGGCAGACTTTCATCATTTGGTCCTTAAAAGAGATCCCTCAGCCTCCTGCAAAGATGAAATACTATTTGCAAATTAAATGTTGAAGCTGATAGAAAAATGGTTGTCCCATTTTCCGCAGCACAGATTCAAGTAGAGTCACGTCTCTGCATGCTAGAGTCTAAATTTCACGCTTAAAACTTTCTGGTCAGATGCTCTGTGGCATAATATAGAGCTGGAATGTCCTGGCTTCCAATTACTGACTTGTTTTCTTCTGCAAGAATGATGTTTAGCTTTACAAGCTGTGTTGACTGGTGGTTTTCTTGAGAAACCAAGATAAGGGGAATGTTGTGTGCCGCTGTCAGTCCCCTGACTGATACTGAGCTGTTTCCCGAAACTTGTCCTTGAGTGTTTTGTCCAAATTTGATGCTTACAGTTGGGTTGGGGTTTTTTTGTCGTTTTTTTTTCCTACGAGGTCATTTTTGCAGATAGTCAGTTTTAAGTATATATACATATATCTATATCTATATATATAGATAGATATTATTTTTTAACTGAATTCCATCCCTTTTGTCCTAATTATTCTGTTGTGGCTTTACCACAATTCCCTTTCCCTGTATATGTGCTCTCTGCTTTTATTGCCCATGTTTCTGGAGTGAGAGGCCCTTTGCTTTATTTTACCATCATAGTCTAGCTGGCCAACTTTATCTCCTTTCCTAATCCGTAGTATTGGGCTGAACTGAAGCATGTTTCATGTTCTCATACATATATTACACCCGGCTGCCACCTCTTCCTGTTGTCCCATGCCGCTTGTCAGTCGAGCTGACACTGCCCGTAGCTAAATCGCTGGGGATTGATTTTATTTCGAGTTGACTTCATGGATTGTTATGTCAACTGTTTGCAGTTAGATAGTTAATGTATATTTGCGTGCCCTCTGCCCAGTGAGTTCATTTGAAATTCGTTCTTCCCTGTTTTCCTGTTATTAGCTTGGAGATTCCTGCCTCTGCACATCATTTTTCTCCTGAAGTCGGGCTGCGGGTGATTGACCCACAGGGTTTTACAGGGTCAGCTCCCCATCTCTGCCGTACATCTTCAGCAACCAGCAAGGGTTCAGTAACTTTTTCTCGCCAAGACCCAGTAATAAACTGCCACATGTATTGAGTTATTCTCCGTTTTCCAAGCATTATCTTACTCCATCTGCAATTGTGGCGGCCGCCTCTCATTGCTTCCCCAGAGTCCGTGCCTATTGTCTTTGCCGATCTTGCGAAAAGCTTTAAAATCCTTTTCTCAAATGTCACCCGTGTGACAATCCCATTTTCTGGTTTATCAGATGGACTTCAGCGTGACGTTTTTGTGGCACTCCATGTTTAACCTGCATTTAGTGATCATTTTCCACACAATTATAATTTCTCTTGGTTTACCTTTTTCCCTCCTTCTTCTGCAGGTATTTTTTCCTACAGCTTGTCTGGTACCAGTTGCACTCCAACCTTTTCTGAAGCATTTGGTTTTCATTTCTGCTCCGATTCCTGTCCGCTGGAATTGAAGCTTCGTGAATGTTTGAGCATGGCCTGTGCATCCTCAAAACTTAAAGTGGAGACTTTGAAGCCCACTTGAAAGCCCAAAGGCAGGTATTACCATTGTAATCTTGGAGACTTCTGAAAGCTCAGCATCAGCAAAGCCCAGCTGGACGTGTTCAGCTTTCGTGACGGGTTTGCACATTGTCTCTTCACCGCGTTCATGTCTTGTGTCCGTCAGCTTAAACTCTGGGATTGATGAAGCATTTTCTGTCCTTGACGATGAATTCTGGCTCTTGGGGTTTCTCCTGCATCCCTTGAGGCCCATTGAGACCCACATTTTGCTATAGATGTCACAATGTTCGGCATTTCTCTGCGTGCTGTTGCAGAAGCACTTAGAGCTGGATGCAGAGCTCACAGTGTATTGATATGGTCTCATCTTCCAAGGAATACGAGAAGTCCCAATGCCTGGCTATCCAAGTTCCGATCACCCCAGAGGTCAGTGCTCTCTGGTCCCATCAGAAAGCAAATTCCAACATCAGCTTTTCCCCAAAAAATGCCCCATCTGCCCCGACTGCAGCTGCAGCAGCTCATGACTTGCAGAACTTTCCCTTTGAGAGCGAAAAGTCAATGAGTCCCCCTGCAAACATGAGATGTCCCAGGAGCAATCTCTTGTGGTTTTGAAATCCTCAATGATTTATCCAGATAGGGTTTTCGTTTGACAATTCTGTGGGCATCTGACATAAATTAACATGTCTCTTTGTTTCTTAAATACCATTTCTTGCAGCTACTCTGCTCGTTCCCTGGTGCCTCATCGATTGTGGGCATGGGCGGGGGAGAGGTGAAGTGCAAACACCTCTACCGACTGCAAGCTCTAAGCACCCCACGTCCCACTTGTTCTTGCTGGTTTTATGGCTCTTTCAATATCTCTTTCAAAGTCCCAGAGTGGTCCCCTACTTCGTACTGCAGCTGCTTAAAGGGTCTCACCATATCATAGAATCACAGAAGAGTTTGGGTTGGAAGGGACCTTTAAAGGTTATCTAGTTCAACCCCTGCCATGAGCAGGGACATCTTCATTTCACCATAACCCCGGATACTGAAGATCCTTGTCTTCCATTTTAAAACATGATTTTCAAGCATGTTCATGCCAAAATATCTGGTTTTTGGGTTTTGCTGCTTTCTGCAGTTTATAAGAAGACCCCTTCAGCTTGCGTTTTGAACTCGTAATAGCTGTTTCAAGTAGAAATTAATCTTACCTTGTGTCTTATGAATCTAGATTTGTTTTTTCTCTGATATGATATCACAGGTAACATGACAGACAACCTCAAATTACCAATGTGGCCCTGCTTATGCTGCTTCTCTAACAGCCAGATCTGAACCCCACCAAAACAAAGGTCTTCCCTTGACTTTGGTGAGTGTTGGATCATGTTCTGAGTGCCCTTAGTGCTTCTTACTCTTCCGACCTTTTCTTTATAATATGGATTAAGTGGGGGAATAAAAGGGCTTTGGCATTTTGGTTGCGGACACTTGAACCTCTTGATACCCTGTTATCCGTGTTGCACTGTCACTTGTTTGTATTAATATCATACCAAACAGCCTCTAAGCAAAAAGAGGGTTTAATTCTGGTTTTCTGTTCATATTCCTCTGCGTGCAAAGCCCAGAGGGGTTATAAACCAGAGTCACAGGGCAGGGGAAAGGAGAGCAGCTCTGCTGATGTTGAACTTGTGATCATTTTCTATATACTGCTGTCCTCACACCTACCCCAAACTGGAAACCAGTTTGCACTGCTGCCTGAAAGCGGCTGACGGACCACATCATCTCTGGTGTGTTCTCACAGCTTGTGTTTTCAGAACTGAGTCACACGCACTGCGGTTTTCAGACTCCAGACATTCAGGTGTTTGCAGGGTAAGGACCCAGCGGGCTGGGGATGGAGACAATTCTGATTAACTCCCAATGAATGTCTCCAGAGAAGGTGACTTTGCCACCGGGAGCCCAGCTGGGCAGGAATCGGCGTGGAAATGCAAAATAGCAAAAATTTCAGAGGTATGTTCGCTTGCAGAAATGTGCACAAATGTTTTATCTTCCAACCATTTCATCCTATTCTGTTATGCTGAAAGGCCAAACGAGGAGCGTGCACGTTTTCAGTTTGAAAATGCCCCTGTCCTGTTCTGGCAGCTTTGCAGAATGTTTAATACCACAGGATTTTGTCAGAAATTTTCACATTCATAATTACTCTTAGGTAACCAATACTTCAGTCTAAAAATAACTTCACAGTACTTTCGGCATCGCTAGGTGTGATTTCGGTAAGGAAATGGTTAGGCACGTTTGCAAAGAAGAGCAGACGCTTCCGAAACAAACCCCATTTATCTCCCAGCTGCTGTCTCAGGAGTGTGTTCCAGTGATACCACCACTACATTTCACCAGTATTTCCCCAACTAGTTTTAATGCTACTGGACTGTGAAAAGTCCTTTGATTAATCTCTTGGTATAAGGCGAGATACCGTTGGAAAAGGGATATTTGAACGGCTCGGATGTGGCACTGGTGTTCAGCCTGGTGCGCTTTGCAGGAAGGGCTTATATTGAAACAGCAGCTGAATGTTTTGTGTTTGCAAAGCACGATGTTCGGATGGGACAGTTCTGTCTCTTGGCACGCTCCTCTCGGTTTCTCCTTTATGTTCACCAGACTGCTCCTTGCATGCAATTGAGCGGGGGGGGGGTTTAAATTTTCATATAAACTCGAGTATTAAAAATCAGCAGGGGGAAGGGAGGGAGGTGAAGGTCGCTTTGTGGTGGTTGCAGAAAAGGGAAGAGGATAGAAATGTTCTTTTCAGCGATGCGTGCTCTGCTGTCACGAAAGAAACCTGCCGTCTCCTTCATGTTGGAGAGACCACATCTGCACTTGGTGATGGGGGAGGAAAAATAAGCAGGAGAAGTGCTGATTAAATCAAGGCAAAGCTTGGCAGCTCTGTGCAACAGCCTGATGCGTATCAGCCAGCACGTGTCCAACACATGTTGTAGCTTGATGCTCCCATCAGGAGCCGTGGGCACGCGGTGGATGGCAGCGAGGAGGAGGAGAGCTGCAGGCCTTCATCCTGCAAGGGGCACGGTGCTGGCCTGTGAGTGACCCCGTCCCGTGCGCAGGAGCCAAGGTTCTGCTGCTCACACAAAATATCACTATAGCGAGGCCGCTGCTGGTGGGATTTACTGGCTCCAGTGATGATACTCAGCTCGGGGATGGTCCTGCAAGGCGGCCACTGTCCTGTCTACTTAGGTGGGATCTCCCAGAACTGTCACCATCCTGGGAGTTATTTGGGGACAGATTTTTAGCAAGGCCTGTTGCGATAGGACAAGGGGTGATGGTTTTAAACTAAAGGAGGGAGATTCAGGCTGGACATGAGGAAGAAATGGTTGGTTCTGAGGGTGGTGAGAACCTGGCCCAGGTTGGCCAGAGAGGTGGTGGCTGAACCATCCCTGGAGACATCCCAGGCCAGGCTGGATGGGGCTCTGAGCAGCCTGAGCTGGTGAAGATGTCCCTGCTCATTGCTCATTGTTGGACTAGATGGGCTTTGAAGGCCCCTTCCAACACAAACTATTCTATAATTCTGTCGTTTGGTCCACAGTCTCCAGCCAGTTTTGGGTGGGCAGCATCTAAGGAGCAGCTGGGCTACAGATCCATGGTGGCATCGGGCACCTTTGCTTCCCTGCCCGGGGCTGCCTGAACTGGGACGCTGATGGATGGCTCAAGTCAGGAGGGTCGTTGTGTCTAATCTGACCTCCCACGGGCGATAGCTTCTCACCCAGCATCGCCTGGCTGCTTTCTAGGGATTATTCACTTTCTTTCCCAAGTCACTGGGCTTGACCGAGCATTACAGCTTTGACATCTGCAACCACAAAGTCTTGGGGAAAAGAAATGTTGAGGACTGGCTGCTTCAGACTGGCTCTCTGCAGTGCGTTTTGATTCTGGATAGCAAGTGACAGTGCCTGAAAACATCTGCAGACCACATTGGCCCTGCATTCTGCAGTGCACCCTGTTCTTTTATTCCAGCTACTCAAAGAAAATCCGAGTGGTGCAGACTTTGCAGTAAATGTTTTGCCAATTTCTAGTTCTATTTCATAATCGTGATGGCATTCTTGGCCTCCTCGGATTTATGATTTATGGTGACACGTTCACAGCCTTCTGGGGGACGCGGGAGCTCTGGAGACAAGCTGTTCTGTGTGAGCGTTAAGGTTCTCCTGAGTTTACTCCGTGGTACCAGGAAAAACCATGTGTGTATGCGAGCATGGATTAATATATTCTGTGCATTATATATTATTTGTCTGCAGAGTGCACTTGTTTCTCCACAGCCTAAGCTGTGTTTAAAGCAGGGCTTTAAAATAAGCCTAAAAGCATCTGCAAAATAATTTTACGCTCTCCAAACAATTTAGTTAATTAAACGGCTAAATCGGTTCTTGCTGACTCTCCCTGAAGATACCCCTCCTGAAGGAGATTTTTTCTTTAGATTTGGATGAAATGCAAGGGTTGAGTCATGAGTTTTCTTTCTGGCTCGGCTGCCGGAGTGGGGAACGTTGTTCACAATACTGGCTCTTACCATATGCTTTTTTCATCAAGTAAAAACGGTGCAACTTTCTTTTTTGCTTCCCCCTCCACTGACTCACTCCCCAAATATGTTTCTGGTTAGGATGCCTTGTGACTTCTTCCTGACATAAGGTTTTGTAGTTTGCAGTTTGCTTTGTGAATCGGCTCTGGGAGCTCTCAGACATCCCGGCTGCTGGGAGGAGAGGGCGGGTGTCCTGGAGAGCAGAGGGAACAGCAAGATGCTTTACCTCCTTCTTCAGTGCTCTGCGTGTTTGGTATCAAATCTGCCCCAGAAATGGTTTCCCAGAAGCCGAAAAATCCTTCTCCGCTGCCCGCCAGTGCTCTTTGGCTCCTGAATGTGGGTTTTTATGTCTAGGAAGTCAAGGAAAAGCCCATGGGAATCCCAGAGAGATCTCCCTTCTGGATTAGGTGAACTTGGCATTTGACCTGGTTGCAACACGATGGTTTTAGAATTGCTGCAAGTTAAGGAAGGGAGGTGCTGGCTGTAAAATGGCTTGGAGGGACAGATAGACAGACATGTCCCTTTCTGACTTATTTTAAGGCATTACATTCAGGTCCCTGTTTGCTGTTGAGTTCTCAGTGCAGTGACCTTTCCACTCATGCCAAATGTCCTTGGAGAGGGCAAGTTAGGAGGCTTTTGTCAGAGCCACCCCAGTGCTCCCAGCATCCTGTCCTTACTGGTGGGCAGCTTCCAGCACTTGGCTGACAGAAGTAAACAGTTCCCCACCTCCCCCCCCCCAAAAAAAAGGCAAACTATAAATCATTCAAATGATGCTTCCTGAACCTGACCTTGCAGAAAACAGGCTTGCACCTGCAAGCATGGGACAAAAAACAGTGTCCATCGCACCCTACCAATGGCAGTTTGTTGTGGTTGGGCTGTAGTGCACACCCCATCCTCACCTCCCAACGTCCTGACAGCCCAGGAGAAGCCAGAGATGCCAGAAGAACAGTTCGCCTCTTTTCCAGCTAAAGGAACCGAGATGCCAGGAGTTAAGCGACTGGCCCAGAGCCAGAGCGCTTGGAAACGAGCCCGTGAACTCCTTGTATGAGCTGGGACATGACCGTGTAGCTGCCTTGCCCTGCTGGAAATGTCACCCATGATCTCTGCTATTCCTTCTTTTTTCTTTCTTTCCTGCAAACAGCTTTGTCTCACAGGACAATCCACATCTGTTCGATCCTCTGGGATGCAGAAGAGCCTAAACTCATTTCCTACAACTTCTCCTGGAAAGTTAACTCCGGGTTTACCCACGCTGGGAGTTTTCCCAACAGCCGCTCTGCTGGCATCATAGAATCACAGAATCGCTTTGGTTGGAAAAGACCTTTAAGATCATCGTGTCCAACCATTAACCTACAGAAAGTCGTTCCAGCTGAGCGGTTCTCTGGCAGCACGTCCCTGGACACAGGGCTGATGGCAGAAGACACGTAAGGTCACCGAGAGGTGGCACTGCAGGGTGGCCCTGCCTGATCCTGGCACCTCTCCTGGGGAAAAGAAATTGGGGGTCGGATCCTCCCTGTCCCTCCTCAAAGCCTGAGAGCCGCTCTTCCCTGGGCCACTCGGGATGTCGCACTGAGACAACCTGTGGTGACCCAAAGCCATTTGGGTACAGATGGTGGCAATCAGGGCATCGCGTGCCAAAGCCACTTGAGATGCCAGTACTGCTCGCAGGACTCAGGCTCTGGTAATAAGGGGCTCGCTCCATGAGACAGCGGGTCCCGTGTTCACACTGGGGTCCTTTCCAGGAAGGACACATCATTTACGAACAACCCTCCACATGCTGGTTATCCACATGGCATTGGTAACCTCACCTTTGAGATCCAGGAGTGACTCCTGCAATGTGGTGCCTAATTTCCATGTGATTTCATAGAACTTTTTTTTATTGCTGTGGTGTTGTGGTTTGGTTTGGTTTTTTTCTTGTTTCTTACAGTGCTGCTATCGCTGTTTTTTCCTGGCCTGGTGCTGTCATCATCCGGTGCCATCACTCAGGAGATGGAAGGAGAGGCAGGCGTGTTTCCTCGCAAGGAACAAATACTGGAATACCCCATCTTTGCTAGGGTGGCAGCACCTCCAGCGCCCAAACCACGCTGGAGAGATGTAAGCAAAGCCTGGCCACAGCACAGCCCTGCAGGGAAGGACAGGGGACGTGGTGCTTGGAAAAAACACTCCGGCAGCACAATCTCGTGGACTCTGCCTTAAAAAAAACGTCCCAAAGGACATTTGGGAGCCCAAAATTTGTGTTATTTAAAACTGAGCAAAATAAAGAGCTGGAGGCTGCAAGCTCGGTATAAACGGCAGTGGCTTCTCAGGACATTAGTTAAAGCCCCTGGGGAGGAAAAGCACATCAAATGGTCGAAATAGGTCTCTCCTCCTCTCCATTGCCATGTTTCCATGTAGTTGGGAAAATGAGTGAGGTTTCGGGAATATCTTTTTGTTGGCTGTGCTTTCAAACACACAGTTATGAAACTTTCCTGTATCGCCTCCCCTCCCTTTGGTCCCCTGACAAGGAGAAGCATTTGGGACTTGCTCTTCCCCGTCTGCACAACCACCAGCAGGGGGGACAGTGCTGGATGTGGGGTGCCAGGGACCTCCAAGGGTGGGTGGCGAGAGCCTGGCCCAGGTTGGCCAGAGAGGTGGTGACTGAACCATCCCTGGAGACATCCCAGGCCAGGCTGGACGGGGCTCTGAGCAACCTGAGCTGGTGAAGATGTCCCTGCTCATGGCAGGGGTGGCACTGGGGGAGCTGGGAAGGTCCCTTCAACCCAAACCATTTGATAATTCTGTGATCTCTCTGCTGTGGAAACCTCTTCTCACCCCACACACCTCCCCCTTCTCTGTTCTCCTTCCCCAGAGCTTCCTGATGGTCCGTTAAGCCACTTCAGATCAATGACCTGATTTTCTCCTCTTCCCTGTGTTCCCAGGCTGTTTCCTATCAGGCTGCCATGAGGCTTGGCTTCTCCTCCCACCCTCCCACGGCTGTACACAGCAGTGGCTCGCAGTGCATTCCTTCACATCGTAATCTCCGGTTTACTATCTAAGGAGTTGAGGGATATTTCCAACCCAACGCTGCCAGAAAATACTGGCACCCACCTCCAGCTACCTTCCCCTCGTACACACATCCAGCTCCTCAAGCGCTCTGATACTCTGCCATGTTTAAACGATCGTCACTTACAGTCAGCTCTCAATGCAGCGGGTTATTTTCTGGCTGATTTTCTTTTTTTCTTAAATTCTTTTCCAAACCCCAGCTGATTTCTGCAGTTTCTTACCCTAGTAACAGAGCCTGAGTCTTCACACTGAGTGCCTGCTCTGTGCATGCTGCACGGGAGCTGCAGCTTTAACCAGGCTGAAAAACATGCAACACAACCACATCTTGGCCTCTCTGTTCCCTGGGGAGCAGCAAGTACAAGATGTTACTGATCTTCTGCCATCGGTATCAGTCGAGGCTGGGGATGAAGGGCTGGAGAGCAGCCCTGCAGAGAGGGACTTGGGGGCACTGGGGGATGAAAGGTTGGACATGACCCAGCAATGTGCACTTGCAGCCCAGAAGCCAATGGAATCTTGGGCTGTGTCCCCAGCCCTGTGGGCAGCAGGTGGAGGGAGGTGACTCTGCCCCTCTGCCCCACTCTGGTGAGACCCCCCTGCAGTGCTGGTCCAGCTCTGGGTCCTCAGCACAGGACACACATGGACCTGCTGGAGAGGGGCCAGAGGAGCCACAGAAATGACCAGAGGCTGGAACAGCTCTGCTGGGAGGACAGGCTGAGAGAGTTGGGGTGTTCAGCTGGAGAAGAGAAGCTCCGGGGAGACCTTATTGTGGCTTTTGTGTAATTAAAAGGGCCCATAAGAAAGATGGGGACAGACTTTTTAGCAGGGCCTGTTGCAAAAGGACAAGAGGTGATGGTTTTAAACTAAAGGAGAGGAGATTCAGGCCAGGCTTGAGGAAGAAATGTTTGACACTGAGGTGGGTGGTGAGAGCCTGGCCCAGGTTGGCCAGAGAGGTGGTGGATGAACCATCCCTGGAGACATCCCAGGCCAGGCTGGACGGGGCTCTGAGCAACCTGAGCTGGTGAAGATGTCCCTGCTCATGGCAGGGGGCACTGGGGGAGCTGGGAAGGTCCCTTCCAATCCTAATAATTTGATGATTCTATGCCCATCCTGCTGCCCTCAGGAGCAGCTCCAGAACATCTTCCTATGGCACAACCCAGCAGTAGGGACAAAGGGTCCTCCTGTGTAAGCAATGAACTGCTGAAAACTTTCACTCATCAGAGAAGGTGAGAGAACCTCACTGGCACAGAGCGAGCACATTGACCATCCAGGATGCGTGTTTTCTGTCTCAGCTTTAAAAACCCCTGACGATGGTGATTCCCCTTCCTCTGCAGTCTTTTTCTCCCATAAACAGTCTCCCGAAGGAGCCAGCCTTAACTGTTTTCCAGGTCATTTGCCCATTGTTTTTTGCCTGTCCACTGTGGAAACGGGGGACAAAGCATTTGCTCCCTCTTCTCTTCCTCCCTCTTCAGAAAATCCCTGTTTTATCTACTTGAAGATGTTATCAGCTGTTATCTTTCTCCAGGGTAAACAGCCTAGATTCTTATAACTTTTCTTCATCAGTCATCATCCCATCTCACCAAAAACTACTGAGAAACCCAGAGCAGGGGTCCCCAGAGGGGATGTGATAGGGCCCATCTGTCCCCAGTTTGCAGGGGACAGGGAGCTGCACCAGAAACTGTGGGTGCACAGAAACACCCTTGGCTATAGACAACTTCTAGGGGCTCGCAAGTCACTGCTATTTCATGCTTCAGCGAGGATTTGGAGAAAGTCTCCCCACATTGCCCATTCCTGGCCAGCTGAGAGCCCAAATCTCCTTCCTGCAGGAGCTGCCCATCACTCAGACCACTCTGCTCGGAGGTGAAGTTCATCCCACCCGGCTGATTCAATAACATCTACCTTATTAAACCACTCTGCTCTGCTCTGTCTCTGTTTTTTCCAACACTAACTGCATTACCATCCCACTTGCATCTGACCTTTCCGGTGAAGAATGAAGCCGAAAAAGCACAAAACCATCCAGCTGTCTGGGCATCATCCGTCTCCAGCTTCCCCCGACACAACAAGCTCCCAAATGTAGCTGTTGCAGCTACACTAGGCATCTCATGTGTCTGAGAGGCAAGTAAAAGGTATCAACTCCCATCCCCCTTTAATAGATGTATTTGTTTTCTGTTTGATGTCCCACAGATCTCTTTATTCAGCTCAGAAAACTTCAGTGTATCACCAACAACCAATCCATAGCAGAGAGACATGCGTGTGGCTGGGAAATCCGAGCCCAGCATTCACCGGTTCACTAACCCTCCTGTTTCTCTGGAGCCTCCCGGTGTTATTTTCCCTGCAAAAGGAAGCAGTTTGGGGCTATTTTTGACCCAAATCTGCACACAGGGGCTGCTTTACTTTTCCACTGTATCACAACTCCAGCGGGGAGCTGCATCCTCAGTGGTTGTAAGTCACTGCCGTGTGTCCGGCCTCAGCCTCTGCACCAGTAAAATGGGGAGAAAATTATTGCAGTTTCCTTGGCTGCAGCTGTTTGTACCCACATTTGACAAGGAAAGTCCAGCAAACACTACAAACCCAGCAAGAAGAGCCAGGATACATTTGTGTTTGGTTAAAAACAAGACAGAGGAGCAGTCGGGGCGGCTGTGGGGAGCCCCACGGATGCCCAAGTGAAACAGTCATAGGAGATGATGCTGGGTCACTCCACCTGCACCCACAACCTGCAGTCTGGGGCAAATTTGAGTGATTTGCACCAGACGAAGTTGCCCTGCATGACAGCTTCATCAGGCCGTGCAGCCAAATGTGCCGCAGATGTCCCTGGCACCCACGTCATGTCGGTGCCTTTGCTCAGGTGCCTGTTATCAGCCTGGCTTTCACAGAGCTCTGATGTGTGTATCGATAGAAACGCTTGTTTGGGGCTTTTTGTTCTCCGATAGCTCATGAGCAAAGGCGGCCAAACCCCAGCGGCTCCATCCTCGGTGCCACTCTCCTCCTCCTCATCATCCTCCAGCCTTTGCAGCTTCACGCAGCAGGGCTGGGATTTATGGGGAGGGTGTGATTTATAGGATGGGTGTGATTTATGGGGCTGCTGCTATTCTTGTTTGGCCTTGGGGGCTTTGCAGCCTTGGGGAACTCCTGGCTCTCTGCATCAGCACAGCTGGCTTCGAGTCCCTTATTCTGCAAGATTTGGATGCTTTTGGGATCAGACAATGGGAATGAAGTGAGGGTATTTCTGGAGTGCTGTTGCTGATGCTCTTTTCTTCCTTCTGGCCAAGCTTGGGGACATTGGGCTGCTCCTCCCTGGGGAGCGTGGGGCCATGTGGCTCCTTCTTTCGATACCACACGAAGGGTGGGTATGGGGCTTTGGGGGCTAACTGATCCGTGAGGGTGTCCCAGCTGCCCACTGGTGTTTGCTTTCCACGTTGTACAAGGGTGTCTGGGTTTCTGCTGTTGTATCCCTGGTCATGGGAGATTAAGAATAAACCCATCTCCAGAGCATCCTTCTGAGGATCGTTGCCCAGGCTGGGATTTCTGGGGTTTCCACGGTGGGAAAATCATCTCAATCCCTTCCCACCCTCATGTCCCTTGAGCACTGCTGTACATCCAGTCCACAGGGCTGGATTTCCTATTCCATTTCACAATTTGGTGATTTTTGCAATGCTGTAGAGTCAAACAGTGCCCTGGGGAGTCCATCTTATGCTGAAAAAAATTTGCACAGGGTGGGGGGATTCAAGTAATGCTTGCAAAGATAAACTGGTGTGCTGGAACCCCAGGTTTGGGCAAGACATGGATCTGCAAGAGCTGGACTTTGCTTCTGATCCCTGCATGGCACACAAGCAGCTGAGAGACCGGGGGGGTTCAGCCTGGAGAACAGGAGCTGAGGGGAGACCTTCTGATCTCTGCATTGCCTGAAAGGAGGTTGGAGCATGGAGGGGGTTGGTCTCTTCTCCCAGGTAACAAGTGACAGGATGAGAGGAAATGGCTTCAAATTGCACCAGGGGAGATTTAGATTAGATATTAGAAAGAATTTCTTCCCAGAAATGGCTGTCAGGCATTGGAACAGGCTGCCCAGGCCAGTGGTGGAGTCACCATCCCTGGAGGGACTGAACAGATGTGGAGATGAGGTTCTTGTGGACATGGGTTAGTGTCAGGGTTGGGTTAATGGTTGGACTCAGTCTTGAGGGTCACTTCCAACCAAAATGATTCTATGATTCTATGTCTTGAGTTGATTTTGACCCCACTCCAGAGCACATCCATAGGGCTGGGAATGGTCCAGCATGCCTCGGGGATGCCCTACACCTCCACAGCCCTCGGGCCCCCTAATGAAACGCGACAGACGAGCTTCGCCTTGCTGCTCCCTGCACTGATAGAGGGAAAACCCATGGGCTGGGAGCCAGTTTCCCCAGACCGTTGGGGAGGGGAGAGCTGGGGCTGGAGAGATAACGGGAAACGCCGGTGCCAGGGCCCGGGGTGGGGAGTTGATGCTGGAGCGCTTGGTGATGCCGGCCACGAGGCTGCCGCTTTGCAAACACACAGGACAGATCTTAAAGGTCTTTTCCATGCAAAATGATTCTAGGACGGGGCTACACAGGGTGCGAGGTGCATTTTTCCTCCCCTCCTTCTCAGGCTGGGGAGATGTGCTGGGTGCCAGCATAGGGTGCTTTCCCGCAACTCCGCTTCCCAGCAAGCGGCTGCCCTGAAAGGGCCTGAATAGCAGCTGTGAATAATTGATGGTGTGATTTGGGGATTATTTTTTTTTGTCTCCACTGCTTCCCAGTAAATCACTTCCAAATAGACACTTTCTACTGTCTGGCTGGCTCTGCAGACGATGGTGTTGGAGCCATTGGATGAATTATTTGGGACTCTTGGGTTTTTTCCTTCTTGCTGACTAGCAGTGGATAAATGATAGTGGGTGTTTCCTCTAACAGCCCAGAGTCACCAGCTCCAGGGATGGTGATTGAGCATTGCGTGACATTTGGGTTTTCTTCAAGCCCCAGCTCCATGGGAGAAATTCAGCCTTCCAGCCTGTACTTTGTACTTGTAAAGGCAAATGAATAGGAGATCTTCTCGATATGGAGAAAAGCCAGAATGGGACCAGCAAAAACTAAAAAAATCTGATGGACAATAGAAGGCGGTTTAATATGTTGTATATTACAGGAGAAAAATGAGGATGTGAGATATTTGAGCCTTTGGGATGGAGTTACCCCCTGTCTCTTGGGCAAGTGCAAATCAGTAGTGTGGCAGCATAGCCTTTGAGGTCAGTTTCAGCCAAAAAACTCTACAGATTGATCGTGTTCAGGGATTAACTCATCAGAACATAGGATTTTCCATCTAGAATATAACTTAGAGTGACTGCTTGCTGACAGCACCACGTAAAGCATCCACATGTGAGCACCCTCTGAGAGCTGGTGTAAGTGGTCAGGGAAAGCTGCGTTTGGGACAGGTTTTGCTGAAAGAATTTGCAAACCTGGGCGGTGTGCTGGATGGAGGAATTGATCCGACATCCCTGGAGGTCCTGGGGCTGTTTGAGAGGCTGATGGGGATAGCAGCAGCTGAGATGGACATGTTCCTGCATCCCTGTGCAGCATTTCTGCCCCATCTTTTACTAAAACATGGGCTGTGCAGAGCTGCGTGATTTGCTGCTGGAAGTCTCCAGGTGACATTGAGTCCAAGGTGAGGATGACGAGTGGTACCAAACCCATGAGCCAGGCAACGGCGATGCAGAGGAAGATCAGGGACAAGAGTGGGGGCCTGGGCACAGCTGTTGTGAGACACTCAGGCACCGGGCAGGGAGCTGGAAGGAGAATTTACCTGGGATTTATCAAATTCTCCATCACATGGATTCAAACCTTCTGCTTACAACTCCTTCTGGCTAAAACAGATGTCAAGAGGGTGCTCCAGAACCCACCAGCCCCTTCAGACACAAAGTTCAAGGATCCTTCTGACCTTGGGGATGACTGGAGGCTGACTTGGGGCACGTTGCCTCCCTTTTGGGCCAAGGCAAGAGTCACGCTCAGTGGAGGTCACTCCTGGCAGCCGGAAACATCAGAAGGACAAAACTGCATGATAGAAAAAGGATAAATGATGGCGCAGGGAATAATGTCAACGGGAAACTAGTGCCTGATATGCCGAGTCAGGAGAGCCAGCAGAGTTATTTGTTATGAAGAGCTGATTGCAGAGGAAGAGGCTGGGGAACAAACCTCCCAGCCTGAGGCTTCCAGAGCTCAACTGAGCCCGGTTCCTGGAAAGAAGGGGACAAGGGGACAGAAAAGAGCCCTGCAGGGAGGTTTGCCCTGCAGCATAAGCCCAGCAGGCTCCAGCACACCGCAGATGATGACAGGCACATGCAGAATGGAAATGAGATGTGATTTTGTAGCTGTAGGGCAACAAAACCTTGGCTTGACTTAACAAGGGAGGAGCAGCTTGCTCTGGCTCCATGTCTCTTATCTGAGCATAGCTATCTCTTGCAAGCTCGGATTTCTTCCAGCTGCAGGGATGTACTTTATAACCTTTGAGCATGAAGGACCAAGCTGGATCGTTGTGATATAGTCTCAAATCTTGGTTCCTGGCTTCATCGCATGTGTCCTGGACCATCAGGAGGAGAGATCTGGACACTCGATGGCTCTCGCTTTGGGTAAGGATGCCCATCTTGGCACCAGTACTGCCAGATGTGTTTCCACATCAGGTTGCCTGAACTTCCCTTGGAGCAACCAGGACAAATGTCCCATCCTGAAGACGTGAGGACTTGAGCACACAGCCGTGTTCCTAGTCCTCAGACTCTGTGAGGATACACAGTGCTGCTGTATGTGTCCAACCCCGGACTCTACATACCACCCCAGCTCCGATACCTGCAGTCATCTCCTTTCTCCCCACAGCCGGTGGTACAACCCTAAGGCACCACAACAGCTATGAACAGCCCAAAGATGAGACAAACCCCTGGGAATTTCTCTGACCTCACTCACCAGGAGCAAACATCACATCCGGCTGAGACGATAAGCCTGGAGTAAGACTACGCACGAGCAAAGTAATGCAATTGCATCGCTGGAGTTGTGTCCTAAGGGGCATAAGCAAATTTTATGGAGGTATTAGTAAGGTATAGAAATGATGAATAATCTTTGGAAGATCACAAGATGGAATTACTACAGTCTAGAAAGACTGAACCTCCACATCTCAAGTGCTTCTTCAAAAACTTGATCCCAAATATGACCCGCCTTTTCATTACAATGATGCTGAATGAATGCACATTTGTACAACATGTAGCTGTAACAGCTTCATTACTCTGCATACACATTCAGAAAAATGAAAAAGCCAAGTCACACGGACATTTCCGAAATGACAAAATCAGGGAAGAATGAATGTGGCCGGGAATAAACAAGGAAGCAGAGTTACCCGGCATATTTCCTCTGCTGGGAGCGTGACCTTCTCTCTGCTGGGAAATGGTCATTTGTGACAAGCAAACCTTGGTGACATCCAAAAGTTGTTTGGAGGTGGAAGGAGATGAAGAGACACACAGGAAAAAACACCCAGGTGGTTTGGACCCCTCTCACCTGCTGTTGTGTGATGCTGGAGATGCGGGAGCGGGAGAGAAGTGGTTTGTGGTGTCCAGTCACTGACCAAGTTTACTTCTAGTAATGCATTTTAAAGGGACTCAAATAACGCTCCAGGTTCCACGTTGCTTAAGGGATGTATGTAAAGAGCTCAGAGTAAAACTGAGAGAGGAGTAAAGAAGCACGTAGGCAGGGAGGTGTTAGACCCAAAAAGTGCTGGGGAAAAACAAGCATCTGCATTTCTCCTTTTTTGGGGTTTTCTTTTGAAACTTTGCCCTTGTTAAGGAAGAAGCTGCAGATGGGGAATATCGAGACCCGGTGAACCCAAGGGGTGACAGGGGCTGAGCAGGGTCTGCCCACCCCCGGGTCAGAGCACACCGTGCTCAGCCACGCTGGAGCATTTGAGGAAACGGAGCTTTTGTTTACGTGGAGGTTTGGGGAATTTCTCTGCCTCTGCGTGTGCAGAGGGGCCCAGTGCTGAGTCCTGCTGTTTTCCTGCTCCAGTCACCCAGCTGAGGCACCCAAATGCACAGAGCAGATTTCCATGGCCGGTCACCCTGGAAAGAGCCAGTCTGACCGGCTTGCCCGGAGCAGCCGGGCAGGAAAACCAGCTGGTTCCAACAACCGCACAGTTTAAAAACCAAAAAAAAAAAAGGCAAAACAAGTCGAATAAACCCACGACAGGGAAGGGAAGGAGCCTCTCAGCTTCATCACTGATTTCCCAAAGATGCCCAACTGAGTCATTTCATCGGAAAAGCATCCTGGCTTCCACGGAGCAGAGGCAGAAGGAGCGTCGGGCCGGGAGCTGTGCTGCCGGCAGATCTGGTAGGTATCATCCCCGTCCCGATGGAAGCGGCCGTGTGTTTCGGCACCTTATTTGGCTATTGCTGCTTGTGCGGAGCGAGGACTTCTTGCAAACAGTGGGAAGAGCCGTGGGGATGCTTGGCTGCCTCTGACGCAAGAGGCTTGCCGGTGCATTTTTGACCTTGCTTTGAGTCTCAGCCGAGCGTTGGAGATGACGCTGCCCGCCTCTCCGCACACCCACCGCCGAGCCGCTGCGCTGGGAGGGACGGAGAGCCCCGGGGACGGCATTGCCCGGCCCCAGCTGGGACAGAGAGCGCCTTTCCCCATCCTCAGTTAAAAAGAAACTCCGCGAATGGTTTTAAGAGCATGAAAAACCAGTAGCTTCTACCCGACAGCGTGCAATCAGCTGTACTACAAGGTTACTAGCTCTGGAGGAGCCGTGTTGAATTGCATCAGCTGGGAACCTCATCCAAACCGTTTGGGTTGAGAGTAACCCTTTCTATTTATTGCCCTATTGTTTTGCCCTGGAAGAACACTGAGATACAATCTCTGAAAGCTTTATTGTTACAGATCAGCTTTTCCCTGGCCTCCCAAGTGGTCAACCTGTAAATTACACTCCTGCTTCCAAGTCTGAGAGGCTGAAATGGGGGTTACATTGACAGGGATTAAGGCCCCGGGAGGATTTGGTGGGAAAGGTCATCTGCTGCCCATCCTTCCAGCATTACCTAATTTCCCTATAGCAGCGTCAGCCACGCTAGCTCAAAGCCTCTGTGCTGTTTATATGTCAAACCTGGCTTATTGTGCTCAGAGGAACTTTTGGAAAGCTTTATTAATGTGTATGGGAAGACAGAGGAACAGCCCTTTATAAGTATCTCCATTATAACAGCAAAAGTGAAAAGGTGGCAGGACTTTAACATCCCCAGTAAGACGTTTTTGTTGTCTCCATGACGGCAAAGCTCCCGCTGCCATTCGCAGCAGAGAATGCGGGAATGGTGCTTGTGAGAAAGCTCTGGGCTGGCAGAGCCATCCTGGAGGGCGCAGTTTTGTCGGGATGTGGCTTCCCAACGCCCGGCACAGTATGGGACACATCCTGCCCACTGCCACCGACCACTGTGTCGGTCCCCAACACGCAGCTCCTCCTGCGTGACGGTTTTTCAGGAAGCCCGGTTGCCTTGGCGGGATGTATGTATCATTGGGTGGAGAGCTACAGGAAGCGGATAATACTTTTTTTTTCTCCATTTGTGCCGGTTCAGACTCTTTATTTGAAGACAGTTCCCATTTCCTACACTCACAGATGATACGGATGGAGGGAACCAGCCTCAGCGCGGGCACGGCGCAGGCCATGAACGGCGATGCTAAGGTAAGGGGGTTGCCTATGGAGAAATATTTTGCTGATGAATATGGGGCTTTTAAACACCCAGTGTTTCAAGAAAAACACCGTAAAGGCAGCAGAGTGGGCAAGGCTGCCACGGAAATGTGCTCGCAGCATCCACGCGTGTTCGGGACACGAGTTTTCACGGGACCTAGAGGATGCTGTGCGGGCCGGATCGGGGGTTCCTCCTCCGCACACCCCGGGAGCGCCGAACACCGCGCTGCGGGGGGAACGAGGCTCCACTGGCTGCGCCCTGAGGCGAGAGCCGAGGCGAGCCTTGCTGAGCCGAGCCGGGCCGAGCCTTGCTTTGCTGAGCCGAGCCGAGCCGAGCCGAGCCGGGCCGCCCCCCGGCGAGTCCCGGATGTTGGAGCGGCCCCCGCTTGCTCCGTCCTTCGCTTCCATAAAAGGCCAAGGGGCCCGGCTGCGCGGGGCGCGTTTTTCCTTTAATTACTATCCCCCTCCTCCTCCTCCTCCCTCTCCACCCTCCTCCTCCTCCCTCTACCCGCCCGCCCCTTCTCCTCCCGCGGCGGCCCCGCAGGCAGCGGCTGGGGGGCGGCTGGGCAGCGCTGCACCCCCCCGATCCCGCCCCACCGCGCCCCCATCCCACCCCCCCGGGGCGCGGAGGCGGGCTGAGCCGAGCCGTGCCGAGCCGAGCCGTGCTGAGCCGGGCTGAGCTGAGCCGAGCCGGCGGGCGGGCGCTGAGGCGCGGCTGGCGGCGCAGGAGGCCGGGGCCATGGCGCTGGACGGGATCCGCATGCCGGACGGCTGCTACGCCGATGGGACGTGGGAGCTGAGCGTCCATGTCACCGACCTGGGCCGCGACGTCACCCTTCGGGTCACCGGCGAGATCCACATCGGCGGTGTCATGCTGCGCCTCGTCGAGAAGCTCGGTGAGTGTCCCCGGCACCCCCCACCCAGCACAGCACCCTGCCCCAGCACCCCCAGCACCCTGCTCCGGGGCTGTGCTTGTGCACCTAGCACCCAGCACCCTACCAAAGTGCTGTGCTTGAGCACTCAGCACCTTGCCACAGTGCTGTGCTTGAGCACCCTGCCCCAGCACCCCAGACCCATCCCCAGCATCCAGCACCCTACCCCAGCGCTGTGCTTTGGTTTCCAGCACCCAGGACCCTGCACCAGTGCTGTGCTTGAGCACTCAGGACCCTGCTCCAGTGCTGTGCTTTAGTTCCCCGCATCCAAGACCCCATCCCAGTGCTGTGCATGAGCACTCTCTGCCCTGGCACCCAAAACCCTCCCCCACTGTTGTGCTTTAGCCCCCTGCATCCAGGACCCTGCCCCACTACCATGCTTCGGCTTCCAGCCCCCTCCCACAGCACGCAGGACCCCTTCACAGTGTAGTGCTGTAGTTCCCAGCACCCAGCATCCCACCCCAGTGCACTCAGCACCCTGCCCCAGTGCTGTGCTTTAGCTCCCAGCACCCAGCACCCTGCCCCAGTGCTGTGCTTTAGCTCCCAGCACCCAGCACCCTGCCCCAGTGCTGTGCTTTAGCTCTCAGCACCCAGCACCCTGCCCCAGTGCTGTGATTTAGCTCCCAGCACCCTGCCCCAGTGCTGTGCTTTAGCTCCCAGCACCCAGCACCCAGCACCCTGCCCCAGTGCTGTGCTTTAGCTCCCAGCACCCAGCACCCTGCCCCAGTGCTGTGCTTTAGCTCCCAGCACCCAGCACCCAGCACCCTGCCCCAGTGCTGTGCTTTAGCTCCCAGCACCCTGCCCCAGTGCTGTGCTTTAGCTCCCAGCACCCTCTCCAGCACCTAGGACCCTGCACCAGTGCTGTGCTTGAGCACCCAGGACCCTGCCACAGCACCCTATCCCAGTACTGTGCTTTAGTTCCTAGCCCCCTGTCCCAGCACTCTGCTTAGCACCCTGCCCTGGCGCACACACCCTGCCCTAGCACCCCATCCCAGCACCCTGCCCTAGCACCCCATCCCAGCCTGGGGCTGCCTATCCCCCCCATGCCCTACCCAGATACCCCTGCAGCCGCAGCACCCCCCATGCTCCCAGCCTGCGCCCTCCACTGCCACCTCTCAACTTGCCTCGGCCCAAAATCACCCAAAGTTTTACACCCCAGGGCTGGTTTGCCTGTGGCAGGGCCTCAGCCCCCGTCCACCAACTGCTTTGCATGGAGGATTTTGCCCCAAGCTGGGAAACATCTTCATTTATGGGGTGAGGGGGTTGGATTCTTATGGGCGCTCTCCAGTATACAGAAAAACTTAATTCTGAAGTTGTAGCTTGTGCGGCGCAGCTTTGGACGAGGGAAGCGCCTCCGAGGGCCCTTTGCGAGCATGGGGTGGTGAACGGGGCGGTGTGGGTGAGGGGAGCGGGGACACCGCGGTGTCCGATGGCTTTGGGTGCACCTGGACAAAGAGCCCGTTTGTCTGGGACGCGTGGGAACGCGCGGCCCGAGACGCCGGGGTGGCTTTGTGGCGGAGGAGCCAGCTCGGACGCGCTCCCCGCCGAAAGCGAGCACCCCAACTCGCCAGCCGTGGGGAGCCCCGTCCCGCCAAACCTTCCCCTTTTCTTTTATCAGCTCTTTAAGGCTCGGGTGTGTTTACTCAACGGTATAGTCCAGGCTGATTACTGTAATTGCTCAAATAAAATATTAATTGCGAGGTCCACGCGCGTGCCTGCGGCTGTGGGAGTAGCAGAGCTGTCAGCTGTGGGTCCCGTTTGAATGCAGAGCCCTTGTGCGGCTTTAAAAACGCCGTCTTCCACCATGCTTCGGTTTTGATTTATTAATTATCGGAAGTTAAAAGAAGGAAGAGACAGATATAAATATGCTTGTTTCGAAAGGAAGCAAGCGCTCCCATCAAAGGGTCTCGTGCTGGAGATAGCCTTCACTCTCTGAAAACTTGATTTTTGTGTGTGTGTGTATTATTTTTATGGTGGAGCTGCAGAAAGATTTGCCACAGTTGAGCGCTTGGTGGCTGGGTGAAAAAAAACACACATAGCTTTCTAGAAACGATAAAAAGTCAACCCATTGATCACAAATGAATAAGCGATGCTCCCCTCGGTTTCATGCTGCGCTGGGTGCCGGGACCAACTCGGGTGCTGAGAGCCGGACGCATGCATGGGGACGAAGCCCAGCGAGGACCTAAATTAGCGCCTGACGTAATGCATCCCCCCCCAAAAAGTGTCTGCCCGGATCCTTTCCACTTGTTAAATTAGGGATTGTATTAGAGGGAAGGAATGCAGCGGCCACAGTGCTGGAGGGGGGAGCAGGACGGTGCTCCCGGGGGGCTCAGCCCCAGACCCCCCTCCCCAGGACCATCAAGACCCGTGGATATCACCGGCTGTTGCCTTCCCTTTCCCCTTGGCTTTTGTCGCGGAGCCAAGCTATACGTATATAGTTCCTTTTAATCTTCCTGCGTGTCAGCTCTTCCAGCCCTCTCATTATTTTTATGGCTCTTCTTTGAGCTCCTGCCAGTTATCGGGGTCGGGTTTAGCAGAGCGGGGTGGGCCGGGACTCGCTCCTCATGTGCCTCCTCAATGCCGTCCTTCATCCAGCCTCTGCTTCATCTCCAGATATATTAATTTTGCAGTTTTTCCGTGTTGCAATCCTTTCCTTGCATTTTTAACCTGTTCCTCCCCAGTGTTAAAAAAATCATTCCTTCTTTGCGAAGCAGATTTTCTTTTTTCTGTGAATTTTAAGGAAATGCCTTTAAAAAGTTTCCTTGCAGATCCCCTATGGACTGCTGTGTTGTGGGTTTATCCCATCCTTTGGGATAAACCTTCTGGAGGGCAGGGAAAGCAGATTCTTGTGGCCTGCCCAGAGCTTCACAGAAGTTTAGGGCATCGCTTTGAATTTGCAGCAGACCAGCCCCATTCTGGTTGTGGGATGCTGGTAGAAGCTCTTCATTAATGAGAAGGGGGAGGTAAAAATGCCTTCCCTCCTCCCAAGCTTGGAAAAAGGGAAAATCTGGATTTATATTAGTATTTTCTTCTGTTTGTAGGAGAAAATCTGGTCAACTCAGTCCTTGCCTGTGCGGAGGGGCTGCAGTCGGACTGTTTGGGAAAAGGCAATTAAAATCTGTCATTAATGCAGGCAGGGATTTGGAAAAAACCCAAGCGGCAGATAGAGATTCTGGTTACTCAAGTGAATTGCAATGACCTGGTCGCTCCCCTGTTATTTATCACCCCGCTGGATTAAGCCACTTCATTAATTGAGCCGTGCCGTGTGCTTGGCAGAGTCCTCTCTGGAAAGCAGGCAGAAAAATGCTGAGGTTTTAAGAGCAGTAGTATTTAGCTGGTCTGTGGTGGTTGGGGTCTGTACTGGAAACTCCTGGTGCTCGCCCAGGGGTTTTTAGGAATTTTGCCACTATTGACTTACAAACAACAAAAAAATGAGGCTTAAAATCACTGGGAGCAGAGGAAGGAAGGAAGTGAACGCGGGTTATTGTTGTTGTCAACTTAAGGCAGTTTTAAACACATGCAAGAAAAAAACACTCTGCTTTTTTGAAATGCGCTTGGGAGGAGCTTTGTGGGATATGCGTTAAACGCAGGATTTGGGGGATGCTCTATATGGTAGTGGGAATAATGGATTAGCTGACAGAAATGGAGAAGGGGGGGACAAATGGTGGCTGGCAGAGGAATGGCTTAAGACAGATGACCTAAATGTGCACTGAGCAGATTCAGAAAGTCCGTGGATGGAAGTTTTGTAATGGAAAAGCAGATTTTTCTCTAGGTTTCTTTTACAGGCGGTATATGTGTGGCAGCCGGTTCCAGCTGCTTGCTGAGAGCGCTGGGGGAGGACCGAGCACCTTTAGGGGTTTGTGCTGAAGAAAATAAGTGAATGAAGCAAATAAAATCAGCTGGGTTTGGAATGAGGATAGTCCTTCTGGACTTGAAGGTGTTAACGCTTGCAGCATCACCCAGCCAAGGCAGCAGGACAGCTTGAGGTGCTGCGTCTCCTTTTTATCCAGCCAGGATGGATGCGGGGACCGCATCTGGGATAAATGTCAAAGCAGATCCCTTACCCTCCATAGAGAGCAGCTGATAACACCGGGCAGTGATTACATCTTCTAAGGCCTTGGGGTTGTTTTTGTGAATCACATCATCAGGGTTTGGGCAACTCCATTGTTCTGCTATCTCCTTTCCATCACTTGGGGGATGTCACCTGAGGACTGGCACAGGAGTTGTCACATGCAAAGTGTTTTGTTTTAGCACATGGAGCTCTTTCTTTTGCAGGTTTTAGCCTGCAAATGTGTCTGTGATTCACTGGAGGGGCTCTGTTCACCATGGGATGGACTCTGCCCTTGTTATCTTGCCAATGGCTTGAGCTGCACTCTTTTGCAAGATCGATTGAGAATATTAATGTTCTCTGTGTAAAGTCTCTTTTTCTTAATGGACCCCTTAAGAGGTTATCAATAAAATGCCAAGAAAGTGCAGCGTCATTGATTTCCCCAGGTTTGTGTTTGAGGTTTAGGTTTTGCAGTGCTTATAAATGCTCCAAGCTGTCGTGAGACTTGCTGGACAAATTCTTTGCCTTGAAACTGGAACGAACTCTTTGAAACAGCTTAAGGCTATGTAAGAGAAATGCAGAACCCTTGCCCCAGCCCATTTCTGTTGCAAACACGAGGCAGGATGAGTCTCTGGTGCTGTTTTGCAGGTGACTTGCTCTTTTTGCTGTGGACTGGTCCCAGGAGACTTGGGTAGGGGCGCACTAGGTGGCCACCTGTGCTTTGCTGTTAGAGAAGGCAAGAGAAATGGCTGAAGGCTACAGAGAAATAAAGGCAGGAGTTTTATTGTAGCCATACTTTCCAAAAATACTTATTTGAGCATCAGTGCCTGGCGTATGGTCCGGGCATTTCTCTGGTCCCTGCCACCAGGATGGCAATGAGCACCTTCATTTGCAAGATCTGCAGATACTTGTCTGGCTGTCAGTTGAGACAAGGAGGTTTTGCTTCAAAATCAGTGCTTGGTCACTCCTCAGTATTGCTTTTCAAGTCCATGACGTTCACGAGAGGACCCTGAGTGCCATTTAATATGCCGGCAGGCTTGCGAGGAGCTGTTTGCATTCCCTTTGAGGCAGCGCGGTGAGTGCTTGACTCAAACAACGTGATAAATGGTGACGGTGTTTGCTGCCGCATTTTTGGCAGGCGGGACCCCTCCAACACTCCTCACCGATCCCGCTCCAGATTTCCCCGGGAAACCTCATCCCAGGCTTTTAAACGGCAAAACCTGCACAGGTGGGATGGTGAGCACAGAGTCCAGAGAGATCTGGCACGCTGCTGGGCACAAAAGTCCTTCTGCTCCAGAAACAGGCAGTGATTTTGGGCCATTTTGAGGTAAAAGTGTTACCGTGGATGCTGCCCAGCAGAGATGCTCCAGGCAGGGATGCTCCTGCTTCAGCATCTTCAAGGAGACCAGCAGAGCTGCTAACGCACCCTGTATTTACATATCGCCACTTGATTAATATCTTTGCTAGTGACCTGTGCTGAATCTTTGTCCCCCGAATAACACATTTTTAATAGCAGTTAGGTGAGAATATCCAGGTGCCTGTTAACGCACTCTCCGGCCGTGCACATTGATCCATGCAGGGCCGGCTCTTTACATCCAGCTTTTGCCTCCAGGAAGCTTCTGCATAGGGCCTACACCAAATTACAGGATCGTGGCTCAAATAATGTCCTCTTTGTTAGCATAAGTGGAATATTCAGCTGAACTGCCAATGACCAGAGGAATTCGGGGTGGGGGTAGGTAAAATCCGTAGGCAGGCGGCTCCAAGCTGCGGTCACAGCAATTAATATTTCTACGTAGGGTGGCGGTGACTCTTTGGAAGCCAGAAATGAAACTGAAATTTTAAATGTTTGTTTGTTTATTTATTTATTTATGTTTAATTCTTTCGCTAGGAGTCATCTGGTGTGACTCGAAAGAGCGCGGCCGATGACACAGATCCCAGTCAGAGGGGGAAGAGGACGGGGTGGGAGGTGGCGGCAGCGGTGGCGTCCCCGCAAATACCAGAGCCTGGGTTTGTCATACCACAGACAGGAAATTGTTGGGTTTGCTGCTCCCACCCAGCCCAAATCAGTAGTTTCCTCTTCCAGCTCCCTCAGGTTTCGATTTGGCGTGAGGCGTGCGGGGAAGCCGGCGTGGGGAGCCGCGTCCACCACGCTCACGTCACTCCGAGAGAGCTAAAATTATAAAAATCATCACATTCACACATTTCCCTTCTTTTAAAAAAAAGATATATTTATTCCTTTTCCCCCATAGCCATCCTTTCCTTCTCCCCACCGCTCTCCATCAGTGCTTGCATTTCACCCAGGCATCTGGCCGAGTCTCTCTCACCCATATAAAAGCCCAAACAAATTGTACTCAAAATAGTTTAATATTTCTAGACAGAAGCCAAACGCCTCCGGGTGTTCCCTGGCAGGGATTTTTGAACCTTCTTTCAGTGCTGTTACGTGTGCGATGGTTGCATTCATGGCAGGCACCGTCCTTCTCTGGGTACGGGGGTAAAATCATGGCCCACCCCTGATTTTTGGTGTAGAAAAATGGCATTGGGTAGTTGTCACTCTGCAGCTTGCAGGCTGCTGCAGGTTTATGAGCGAATTCTTGCAAACCCACTATGGGACGTTATGAAAAGCAAACCAGGAACCTTGACTTTAACCCTTGGTTTCTGATTATGGCGGAAAAAAAAAGGATTGTGGACAAGTGCATGAAATTGTGGATGTGGGGAGTGTTTACCGAGTTGGGAAAGAGAAGAGGGAGTATTTGCACTGCAAACTTCAGTTGTTTCAACATCACTGGTGACACCACCACTGCGAGCTCCTATTTGGTGTGTTTAGGGGAATTTTATTTTTAAATTCTCTTTTTTTGGTGGTGGTGGTTTTCCTTAGAGACAAGGGGAATGGAAGGAGTTTTATGATGCTCTTGGCACACAGACTTCAGCCCAGTGTCCAGACCTGGGTGTGTTTGGGGGAGAAAGTGTGTTAAAACATCTTAAAGATGATGCATTTATTTGTTCTCGTTCTGAAATGTTAATTAACCAATAGCTTAGAAAGGGGCAGAAAAAACTGAGCAAAACTTCTCAGCTGCTGGGATTCAGTTCTGAATGTTCTCAGGGGCTTTCAAAGCTTTTCAGGTTTTATAATTTAGAAAAATACTGAACATCCCCAAATTTCTGCTGGATGGGGAAATAAAGAGTTTGAGCAGAATTGTTTTCTCACCCTGGTTTGCTTTTGCACATTGCTCTGGTTTTGATTGTCCGGCTGGAGCTTCCACCAGGTAGAAGTAATGGGGCAGGGTACGCAAAGTGCCCAGCAAACCAGTGGAAAGCTTGTTTATTTTCTGTTTTATTTTTGGAGAACTGTGCTGCTCGGCTTTTCTTGTGCTCACCGGGTTTCCCAGCGAGTTTGCAGCAGCTCTGGGTGCAGCTCACGCTTATTGACTATTCAAATACGATGCTTGGTCGGGAGCTGGTGCACGGGATGTCCCTGTGCTGGCATCAGTCCCTCTCCTGTGGACCAGGTGGGATCTTAGAGACCTCTAAATTTCGGTAAAATGTGGCTGAATTTGGAGAACATGTTTACAATGGGATTGGGAGGGGGTGCGTGTAGGCAAACAGACACAGCAGCAGTTGCATAAACCTTCCCCTTTATCATCTCAGCTGGGTTTTAGCTTGCAAAACCAGACAGCAAGCAAAAATTCATCTTGCCAATTATTACATTTTAAATCTCTTACCAGCCGATTATATGTTTGTTTGTGGTTGGTTTTTCCCCCCCACTTCTCCCTTCAGGCTTATGTACTTTTGGAAGAGTTAATTGCTGAAACTCCAAATTCAATTAGAAAGTCTGTGTTTTATGAAATTGCCTGGGAAGAGCTCTATCTCTGTCTTGCTGAGCTTCCCTTCCTTGCTGATAACATGCAGAGCTTTGCTCGGCACGACGTCTGCAGCTGCAGTTGTCCTCGCTGCCACCCGCGTGTCCTGCCCTGCCAGGGGTGGGTTAATGTTTGGACTCAATGTTCTCGAGGGTCTGTTCCAACCAAAATGATTCTGTGATCAATGAGCTTGGGCCAACATGCAGAAATAAGTAAGAAAAATGGTGAGGTTTCCTCCGCTCCCCTTGGCTCTGCAAAGGACCTAGAGCAGGGACCAACTCCTCATCCTCATCTTGCTTTGCTCCAGGAGTTCATCCCAAAACACATGCAAGGGAAGGCTGGTGGCACCTGAAGCACTTCTGGTTGTTGTCACTGCCGGGGTAGGACGAGGCTCCTTTCCCTTATGTTCTGCCCAGGGTGTTGCACTTTGGGTGAAACCTGGAAGATTTGGTGTCCCCCTCTTGCAGACCAGTGTCCTACCTGATCTCCAAGAGAGGAACAACGCTGGCTCGTAGTTTGGTGTGGGGTGAGGCTGCCCAAGGCATCACGAGGGCTGCAAACCTCACTTTCCAGGGGGATAAACTTATCAGAATAACCATCCTTAAGGCACACTTGGGGAATTGCCTGAATTATATGTGAAGCCTCAGCTGAGAAACCAGGAATTCAGGTTGCCTGTTTGGTCCTCCTTTATCTGCCATAGGGTCCCGCCAAATGTCCTCTGGCTCTGTTATGGGGTATGATGTCTTTTTGGCAGGGAAGGGTTCCCTTATGCCTTGCAGGTTCATTGGGGACGAGTCAGGGTTGCAAACTGCTGGCATCGTCACCCTGGGGCACTTTTCCTTGCTGGTGAGGGAAGGGAACAGGCTGGTAGTCAAGGCAGCTGAGTGCTCCCTGGAGAAGTGGTTTTCCTCCCTTCCTTCCTTCCTCTGCTGCTCTGTTGTGTCTGTGCTTCTTATTTTGTGCCGGATGAATCATGGAAACCACGCTTCTTAATTGAGTTTTCTGCCATTTCTAGTGGTTCCACAGGAGGCAGGGAGCAAGCCAGCGAAAGCCTCCTCTGGAGGGATGCTTGCTGCAAAATCAGCTTGTTAAGATCCGCATTATAAAATAAAATATAAAATAATAAAATAATAATCCACCCTTGCTTTCCTTTATTCCCTCCTGTAGAAAAATGAGCGAGCGGAATTGCTCTGGTGCAAGGACTGAAAGCAAATCTGCACGGTGCTTGCAAAGACCTTCCCAAGCCGATGGGTGCTTGTCAGTGTCGGGGTGTTGGGGAGTGGAGGTGGCCCCAGTTTTCGGCTCCTCCGGAGGGTTTTCTGACGGTTCAGCTGGGTTCAGCATCACTGCAAAACTGCTCAGAGGTTACAACAGCGTTGGGTATGGCTGCATCTCACAGGTGAGCAGCTTGGAGAAACCCATAGACCTTCTGCTGCAAGAGATGCTGAGGAACAAAGTAGATTTTGTTTTACATATGTGTATAATAAATGTATGCATAAAACCATAATAAAAGCCTGTAGGTACCTCTAGGGCAAACACCATATGCTCAGTTCATGGCTTGTGATACACGTCATCTGTGCCTTTTGTGTTTGTGGAGTAGTATCAGTGGTGTAAAGCAAATTTAAAGGGCGTTTTGCTGCTCTTTCTGCAGGTGAGTGGCGTCCATTCATGGAAAAGGTGCCTGTCAGCATGGCCATCATGAGATAAATCGTTTCGGCTCTAGTAGGAGGAGGTTTTTGTGTCGCAGCACAAGTAGTAGCTACTGCCATGGCATCTTAATAAATTAAATTTCCAAGTGGTAGTTGAGTGATCCTATTAACACTGAAAAGAGCTTCCTTCCTAGAGTTTACTCTAATAATAATAATAAAGAAAAAAGAGTAACTTTCAGTCTTGAAAGAGTAACTTTCAGGCTTGCCGGGATTGGCTTTTCTCCCCAAAGCCTGCGTGTGGACCCGGATCCAGCATCCCACAAGTTGAGCAGCTCGAACCCTGCAAAGATGCTCATTGATGCTGTTGGCTTGTAAATGCCTCCGTTGCGCACGTGGGTTGTAAAACACCACCGGTGGTTTAGAAAGCAAGCGGTAAAATGTCACCAAGTCTTTTGCGGTGCCTCGTTGCTGGGCTGTGTAGGTGGTGGCATCTTCAGGAGGAGATTTTGGTTTTGAGCAATGCAAAGATTGGCTGCTGCATTTTTTGGTCACCTCCTTGGCGCTTCATTTACTGTCCCTGCCCTGTCAAGATGTGGGTTTACCCTTGTAAACCGCATTTATAAACCAAATAAAAGGGCGCTTCTTTTTCCAGCAGCGTAGCAGCGCGTTTCTTCATTAGCAGAAGATGCTCTGTGATTTTTCTGAACAAGGACACATTGAACATCCACATTCAGCGTTGTGCCCTCGTATACTCAGTGTCCTCCATAGCTGTTGTTTTATTTTCTCCTCCTCCTTTTTTCATTGCTCTTGAATAGCTCTGTGAATACACAACATACTTTGACGTCTGTTTTTTGGGGTGGTGACCCATGTGTGTCCCCTGGCACGCTGGGACGAGAGGGAGGTCAAGCTCACGGGAACCACAGTGTTGGGAACAAGGCTGCTTTTGTCCTTTTTTTTTAATTATTATTATTATTTTATTTTTTAACAAGCCAAACTACTTTTCGTGCAAGAAATTATGCTCTTAAATCTAAATTGCTGCACGGGTCAGTTCTGTTTTGGACACCTCCATGGGTGTAGATGTGTAGATGTTCTCCTGAAAACAAAGCAGTATAAAATAGTGGTGAGGGTCGCCCACAGTGGTAAATAGGGGAGAATTCAAGGTACCACTTTGCATCCACCAGCGGGTCAAAGCCCTTTGGCAGTGTGGCTGCTGCACAAGGTATTTTTCATGTCTTAGGTGCATCTGGGGCACATGATTAAAAACTCCTATTAAGTCTCATTAGTACCAAGAACATCAGATTGTCATGGCTACAGCTTTATTGCAGCAGTCTGATTATAATTTTATAGGATGCTTATCTCCGCGTTTCAAAGTATCATTTTTCAAGTGTTGTGATAAGAGGCTGGAAGGATTTTTTTTTGTCTTTTTTTCCATTTTGTACTTTGCTCTGCAATTTAATCTGTTATTGGGGGGTGGAGGGGAGTCTATTCCAACGTGTGCCATACTCCAAACCACTCAAATCTGCACTAAAAAATAGATTCTGTCCCAAAACAGCATCCGTGTCACCCAGCAAAACACATCAGCATTTCTGTTGGACTCGAGATAAATGAAAACAGCTCTGGTTTGGGTTTTTTGTTTGGTTCGTGTTTTTTTTTCCCATAATTGTCCTAGAAGGAGTGGCTTTGGCATGTTTAAAGGAATCTGGGTTTAAAGAGGTCAGTCTGAGCAGCAAGGCAGTGGTGTCCTGTCCGCTGCATAGGGAGCAATGGGAGCTATATAGCTATATGTTTGTGGATATATATACATCCCCCCCCCACCCCCGTATTTTTATATACATTATTATTATTATTATTATTTTGATTCTAGCTTGTTTTTATTCTTTGCATTATTTTTGACCACAAGAACATTAGCTCAAAATGAGCTGGTCACCTTGGTGACGCTGTAGGGTCACAGAGCATCCTGGGCGCACCTATCTCATCAAATCCCAGTCCCTGCGCTGGTTGGGAGGACGTTGTAAAAGCAAGCGATGCTCCTTCAGCCATCCCCAGCAAACCATGCCGGTCTGGATCTGACCCGCTGAGATGCAGAAGCTGATCTCTGCACCAGTATCTGCACTGGGGAAAGGAAACACAGCGCTATTTAATGGCTGTATCAGGAGTTTCTGAAAAGTAAATAATATTAATGACCCACAAGAGCGGGCGCTGGCTGGAGTGGGACATTCAGCAGTGCTCTTGGCTGTAAAATACTGCTTTATCCTTGCCTTAACCCGGCACTTCTGTCCTGCTTCGTGTGCCGGATTAGCCGTTTTTTTTACTTCTGAACGTTTTGGGAACATTTGCTTTTTGTTTTTAGCAATGGGAAGATAACGCCTCTAGACCTCAAGGGCACGCACCGCTCGATAGTGCATGGAAAAACAAAACCTACCAATGCAACCACATGAGCTTACATGTGCTGATTTTTGGTGGTTCATTTAATTTTTTCTTTCCCCTCTGATTTACTTTGACTCCTAAATCGCTCTCCTTTCCATGTATTTAAACGTTTCTTGTTTTCCATGCCCGGTGGCTGTGCGGTGCATCCCGATGGGCTGGGAGGATGGAGGGAAGCTGCATCCCCTCCCAGGGCACACCAGGCACTCCCCAGCTATTTATTGCATTTTGAATGATCATCTTTTCCCCAGCAGCTTCCCCAGAGGGGTGTGTAACCAACCAACACCCACCCTCTGCCTTGCAAGCACCGGATTAATGCTTTATCAGCAGGTATTTGAGCTTAAAGGTACTTTAATCTCCCAGCCGCCTCTCAAGCCGACTGCAGTCAGGGTTCTAAATGTGCTGTCCGCTCCTGTGTTTGTTGTTTTCATTTTATTTTTATTTCTCAATAAAATGTGTACTGCATATTGTTTTTCTACGCGAAAGAGATGCCACCCACTTCTTTTTTTTCCCCTTTCTTCCTTATAAAAACGCTCAACCAATTTTGGCCCATATGCACCAAACACATTGAAAAGCTGGTAAGCTGTTTGGTGGGTTGGTTTGTGTTTCTCAGTAGATTACTGACTACAAAAATCACTTTTTGCAAGAGGAAATGGTGAGATTGTGAGTTAGTTTCAGTCCTTGCACCATATCGTTATATATAAAGCATTTATATGTGTTTGCAATGTGTTTGTATATGTGTGTATGAGGGTCTTTTCCAACCCAAGCAATTATATGATCCTATGTGTATACATATTATATATGCATGTAGTTTTATATGTGTGTATGTATATTTTATGCCTGCATATATTTTATATGTATATATTATGTAAATGAGTATAAAGCTACATTTATATACATCTTATATATATATATATGGATCAGTTTGAAGTATTGTGTGGGTAATGGCATTTTGCTATGTTGCCTTCCCGAGCGTGACTAGACCAGAGCAGGAGTAATCATCATTAAAGGCCTCCGCTAATTCTCCTCCCATGGAAAAACAACCCGTGGGATGGATGGGCTTTGCTTTGCCATGGTTTGTGCTGGAGGAGGATGGTCCTGTCGTATTGCTCCCCTGGGAGGGCTGAAGGCTTAAATCCGTTCTTCTAAAAGCCATCACTTATAATTAAGAAATGAACTGAAAGCTCCGCTTTGGCTGTATCTGCTGCTACTCCTAAGGTGAAGAGTATTGCAGGGAAACCCACTTCAGCTGCAAATCTTTATTTCCAAAAATCAAACAAATAAAAATATTATGCAAACCATACAGGCTTGTAGAAGTTCCCTGTGTACCTGCTCAAGCTTATGCAGGAGCTTTTTAATAATATGTGTCCGATGTGGAGGTGATGGAGGTTTAACCATGTGCCAGGAGGGGGGGAAAAAGAGGTTTATTTGGTTATCTGGAGGCTTTGTTGTCCTGAGTGGTGCACAGAAGGAGTGCCCATCTGTGATAGGGGATATCCCGAAATAACAAGGCAAACGCAGTGTTTATGTAACGCCGGAGACTTGTATACTACTGGTAGTAAGTCCTAAGCTCGCCCGGAGAGCCTGCCAAGTAACAGTAATGCTTTTGAAGAAGGGAGGTTCAATAGCTGCTGCAGAAGTGGAGCAGAAAAGGGACTTTTTTTCCACATCAAGTCCACGGAGATACAGTAGGAAAGTGTTCAGAGCAGGCACCAACTGGGATAAATGGGGCTGCCCCATCTTCTTTGCACTTGACCAACATTTGGCTTTGTTGCTTAAATGGTGATTGTGTATCTGTACCAAGCAAGTCCAGAACTAAAATACACTTCGTATGCATCTCAATTAAGACTTATTTTCTGCTACTTGAATTCTAGATGTGAATTTAGTGGTAGCGGGGGAATAAAAATCTGCAATTGTAATTGTGCTGGACAAGCTGATGTGTTGTGGCTGCAGCGAGGCACTGGCATGAATTGGAAGCTAAGGATTTTTAAGGTTTAAAACACTTTACTGAGCAGCCCTTCACCTCGTCTCATAATTTTCTGTCCTCACAGAGGTCTCTGCAGTCATCTGGGCAATTTAAGATGCCTCTTGCATTTGCAGGGCCGTCTGAACAGCTTTTCAAGGTGAAGAGCAGGCTTGTTCCGTGGGTTTTGCTGTACAAAATGCCCTCAGCATCATGCGTGGCACATCTCTTGGCACAGTTTTGGGAGACAAACACAATATCATGTTCTTCTTCCAAAAAAGTTATGTTAGGCTCCCAGGTTTCGGTTCGTGCTGCTCGGGGAGGTGGAGGAAGCGGGGAGCCGGGACTGTTTGTGATGCCGGGAAGGAAGTGCTGTGCTTCCCTTTCCCGCCAGGCGCCTGGAACTCCCCGTCCCCTCCAGTGTGACAGCTCCAGCCTCCCGGAAGGCCCCACAGCTGTCACTTGGACGGTTCCTCGCCTGGAAGGGGAGAATCCATGGCAGTGGTGTGCTCTGACCCTAGCAAA
Organism: Columba livia; assembly: GCF_036013475.1. Taxonomy (NCBI): domain Eukaryota; kingdom Metazoa; phylum Chordata; class Aves; order Columbiformes; family Columbidae; genus Columba; species Columba livia. Next base: position 4,976,373 of record NC_088606.1, read on the forward strand.
TGTGTGCAGCTCATTTAAAGGAATCACAGAATCGTTATGGTTGAAAAAGACCCTTGAGATCATCGATTCCAACCATTAACCCACCCTTGGCACTAACCCATGTCCCTGAGAACTTCATCTCTGTTTAACCCCTCCATGGATGGTGACTCCACCACTGCCCTGGGCAGCCTGTTCCAATGCCCCACAGCCCTTTGGGGAAGAAATTGTTCTGAAGATCCAACCTAAATCTGCCCTGGTGCAACTTGAGGCCATTTCCACTCGTCCCATCACTTGGGACTTGGAAGAAGAGACCAACACCCCACCTGGCTCCAAGCTCCTTTCAGGCAGTTCAGAGATCAGAAGGTCTCCCCTCAGCTCCTGTTCTCCAGCTGAACCCCCCAGGTCCCTCAGCCACTCCCATCACATTTGTGCTCCAGCCCCTCACCAGCTCCGTTCCCTTCTCTCAACTCGCTCCAGCACTGCGTTGACTTGGATCCCTCTGTACTCTCCTTTGCCCAAGGCGACCATGATGGCAAGATGCTTTTTTATTGCACTGAGGACCGTAAATCCTGGTGGTTCTGGCATTCCTCCCCACCTGCCATTCCACAGCCAGGAATCAGCCCGATTTCGACTAATACGGCTGGATTTTCCCACCCCACTGTTTCTTTTGCTATTCGCTTCTATCGAGATGCTGATGAACACTTGCCAGTTCTGACCATTTCTTTGCCCGACAGCGTTGCTGTGAGGCTGGTGCACTTCACCGTTGGAAACAGCAGCTCAGGGATGTGCGAGTCGCATTGAGCAGCTCAGAAGCAGCTTCTGGATCTGCAGACGCCTCCACTGAGATTTGCAGCATGGCTTTGGACCTGTCGTAACCTTTTGAATTCGAGGTCTGGGGTCTCCAAAATGAGTTTGCAGTGCTCAGAGAGTTACCCAGGCTGTGGTAAATATGAAACGGCCAGTCCTGGCCGCAGTAAATGGGGAAGGACTGAGCCGAAATAATAAGCGTTGTCCTAAAGCTGTAAGCCCGACAAATCAGTAACTCGTGAATTGGGATCTTGGTGAAGATTTAGAAACCTTTGATCAGATTTAACCAGGCGGTTGGTGTTCCCCGGGGTGCGAGGATTGCTCCAAACCCTGGGTTGCAGCTTTGCAATGCACCAGAGGTTTCTTGTCAACGCATTAGTGTTAAACTCAACCCCACAATTCTGCTGCTAAACATTTGCCAGGCTCTTTTATATGTAACTACCCTGTGGGGTAGCCACGGACCTTTACCTTTCTGGGCATAGCCAACATCTCCCTGTTAATTCAAAGTGTTAATTACCCTCAGGCCAAACGAAGTGTTAATTACCCTCAGGCCAAAAGACGATGCTGTGCATATTCGTGCCATGGCCTGAAAGGTTAATCTGCAGCGTAAACCCAAATCCCTTTCTGTTAGTGATTCAAAATACCTTTCTTTTTCCCTCCTCTCAAACTTTCAGTGCCAATTTGTTCAACTTTCAGTAGAGCAGAAGTTGGAATTCATTACCAAAGTCCATTGTAATGATTTCTCAGATTTTTCTGAGAGTAGCCAAGGCTTGTGCAAGTTTGCATGCTTTTCTATATTTGGTTTTGTTTAATTTGATTGTACAAAGCTGTTGAAAAGTCTAGCTGAACATTTGCACTTTTCTGGCTGCGTGATTATACCATTATACCAAAGAAGAAAAAAAGCTTCTGCTGGGTTTTCTCAGTAACGCTGAGGTCAAGATCCCATTTTCAGATAGGGACAGAAAAAAGTTCATTTGTCACACTGTTCTCATCTTGATTAAGTTCACATGTGGCTCATGGGGATATTTGTCATGATGTCTGTCCTGGAGTGTGTTCCTTGGTACCTTTGGCCTGTTTGGTGCTGTGTCTGCTGGGGCTTCACCCCTCAGCCCTGCTGGGTTTGATTGAAGAAGGAGGTTTTGCAGTTTTAATCTGATGTTTCATGTTGGGAATCTGGGATCTGAGGAGGATGTGGAGCTGAAAACTGAATTATCTTGTTACTGGTGTCCTGGTGCACAGCAGGATGACCATGAGCCAGGACTGGGCCCTTATGGCCAGGAAGGCCAATGGTACCTGGGGTGGGTTAGAAGGGGGTGGTCAGTAGGTCAGAGAGGTTCTCCTGCCCCTCTGCTCTGCCCTGGGGAGACCACACCTGGAATATTGTGTCCAGTTGTGGCCCCTCAGTTCCAGCAGGACAGGGAACTGCTGGAGAGAGTCCAGCGCAGCCACCAAGATGCTGAAGGGAGTGGAGCATCTCCCGTGTGAGGAAAGGCTGAGGGAGCTGGGGCTCTGGAGCTGGACAAGAGGAGACTGAGGGGGGACTCATTCATGTTTACAGATAGATAAAGGGTGAGTGTCAGGAGGATGGAGCCAGCCTCTTCTCGGTGACAACCAGTGATAGGACAAGGGGTAATGGATACAAACCGGAACACAGGAGGTTCCACTTAAATATGAGAAGAAACTTCTTCTCAGTGAGGGTGCCAGAGCCTGGCCCAGGCTGCCCAGGGGGTTGTGGAGTCTCCTTCTGTGCAGACATTCCAACCCGCCTGGACACCTTCCTGTGTAACCTCATCTGGGTGTTCCTGCTCCATGGGGGGATTGCACTGGATGAGCTTTCCAGGTCCCTTCCAGTCCCTGACAATCTATGATTCTGTGGTGCCTTAACCTGGAAAGTACCATGCTTTTAAGCTTCTTTGTCTTTTTTTTACAAATGTTAAAATAATCATACAGAGTCCATAAGCTCAAAACCTACTGATAACTCTATCATTTGCAATATCGAGTGTCCCTGTAACTTGCCCTGCTGCCTCTCGAGGTTCTCGTGTGCTTGCCCAGATGACATCCTGCGGAAACATTTGGTTTTTCCTTTGAAACGAGTGCTTTGACTGTCGCTGTCGATGCTGACACAGGCACACACACAAACGCACACACACACACCCCGGTCAGTATTTTTTGAGAGTGAGAGTTTAAGCTAAACAAAGCTTTGTAAAACACAGCTGCAGCAGCTGGATCCTTCCCTTCCCTTCTTCCCTTTCTCCTGCGTGGTGGGGGGACATCACACCATTGATTCTGGTTGGTGGGTGTCAGGCTGGAAGATGCTCCACAGGAATGTCATGGGGCTGTGGGGAGGGCAGGTTTTAGTGACAAATATTCCAGATATTAGGGAAAATATTGCACGGTGTCTGTCTTTTGGAGTTATCACCATGCTTTGTTGGTCCACAAACGCTTCCCAACTTGGACTTGACCTTCAAGAAGTCCATGGTTACGTCCCTGCTGGAAGGAGACGTGACTGTTGGGTTTTGCACTGTTGTTCCTTTGGGAAGTAACTTTTAATTTCATGCGGGAATTTTCCAGCTTTGTGTGTAGAAACAGCAAGACCTGGAGAAGACACGGTGTTGAACTCTTCTTGACAACCTCCTTCTGGTTCTGCTTCCCATGTCGATTCACCTTTGGGTATCACATGTGTTTTACATGGTGGGGATGGGGAACCCAGGAATCGATATTTAAACCTAAAAACCTGTGTAAAGTCCCTCTCAGGGAAGGTGTCAGGTCATTCGCGACCCCTTGGCTTCGTGCTCCAGCCTCATCGCTGTGGGGCTGAGTGATCCATGGACATCGTGTCTCATCCTTGTTCCTCTTGGGTTCTTTCCAACTTTTATCTCCAAGGTGGCTTCTAGGTGATATTGAATACAAGCAATTATACGTATCTGAAAAGGGCTGCTGGCATTCTTGGATCAATAGTCACTTCTCGATGAAAAGCATTTAAACTTCTGCTTTTGTCTTTTGAAGGCTAATTCAGGCCCTGGTTTTAACTGGTAAAATGGTTTCTTTGTTCTAGATGTCAAGAAGGACTGGTCGGATCACGCGCTGTGGTGGGAAAAGAAGAAGACTTGGCTCCTTAAAACGCACTGGACGTTGGACAAATACGGGATACAGGCGGATGCCAAGCTCCAGTTCACACCTCAGCACAAGCTGCTTCGCCTTCAGCTGCCCAACATGAAGTACGTCAAGGTGAAGGTCAACTTCTCAGACAGGGTCTTCAAGGCGGTTTCCGACATCTGCAAAACGTTCAGTAAGTGGCGAGCGCTGAAAAGCTGCTGGTGGGGACGTTGTTGTTTGGTTACCTCACGTGTTTTCATCCACAAACTTATTAAATTAACATTATTTTCCAGCTTCAAACACCCAGCGGTCACCTGGGCACCAAGCAGGCTGGTTGTCCACTCTTTCTTCCCTTGCAAATCTAACCTTTTATGTGTAAATACTTAAATAACGGGACCGGTCGTACCGCAAATGTAAGAATATGGTTTTTTGTGCTGAATTTAGTTTCGTAGCAAGGCTGTTCTTGGTTTTACCTTAAGCTGTTGGTGTTAGGTCATGATTTTTTTTCCTGCAAATTTATGTGCGAGATGAAAAACAAACCCTGAAATAGGAAACCTGCCAGCTCTGTGCATTCTCTTCCAGTGGAAAATCATATTAGAGATTAAGTGATGATGCTTCACTGTATAACTGTCTGGTGGAGGGAAGGAATTGAGTCTCCTTCTGTTCTCCCCAATTCCCCTTCATGCTCCTTCCCTTGGCTGAGAAGAAGCCCCTGAAGAAAGGGTGGATCATTTCCTACCCGCTACACAGGGATTGTCCCAGGCTGCTGCTTTTGTGCCTCACTGTATACTCATCTTTACAGATTTCTCTGTGAAGATGAGTATATACAGATTTCTCATCCCAGAAGTTGGTGCTTCTTTCTCCCCCTCCTCAAAAAAAACCAACAAAAGAAACAAGAGATGGTAACTCTGCTCCAAGAAATTCAATTAGGTCCTCAGTGTGGGCTCTGTACCTATGTCTTTCTTGCTTTCTCCCCTCTGAAAGGATCCTGCAACCCGACCTTGGCTGTAGTAAATCTATTTCTGCTCTCAAAAGCATCCCGGGTTACTCTTGGCTGACCCAGTTATTTCATGAGACAGACAGAGCTCAGCTGTACGTGCGGTGTTACAGCGTGGCCTCCGGCACATCTGTGGTTAGCTCGGTATATATAGCTGATTATGAATCTTTGCTATTTCTTTCATGGGTTTTTTTTGTTGTTGTTTTTTTTTTTTTAAATATAAATATTGGGCAATTTCTCCTTAAAATAGAAAAGGCTTAGCCAGCATTATTTCCCAGCCGATTTTGCTTCCTCCCCTGTCTCCCGTTGCCATTTTTAATTTTGTGGTAGTCGGAGAGGTCGCAGGCGTCGCTTGGTCGCTGATGAGTCTTTCTAGCAGTGAGTCACGTCAGGAAATTCTGATGTAGTTAATCACGTAATAAGAGATGTTTCAGTGATGCCACAGAGCAGCCAGAACCTTACATGGGCCTGAAGCAGCTATGTATTCAACTCCAGTGCTCTTAGTGTATTTATGGACAAACTGGCAGAATAATGCTAATATTTAAAGATGTGGAAGGGGGATAAAGCCTCTTGGAGAGCTGCAGCCCAGCTGTGGTTGGAGCTCTCTGCAGCGTGCACATCTGTCCACGGTGGTTCTGACTTTCCTGATCCGCTGGAATAAATGTTCCCGATTTTGCAGAAAGCAGGATTTTCACTGGAAGCCTCACTCTGCTTTTAGTCACTCTTACCAACCCGAGCTGTTTGAGGACAGGCAGAAATTACGTGGCCGAATACAGCGATTAAATCTTGTTTAGCCCTTGTCTTTGTGTTTACTGGGAGCCAGATGTTCAGCAGAGCTACGGGGAAGATTGTCACATCGGCTCAACATCAGCTCGAGGGGATCGGGATGCAGGGAGGTGGCGATGCTGGAGCCACCTGGACCGCAGAGGTGTTAGGACACCTGTATAATAGATATTTGTACATTATACAGGTGTCCAAATGCCGCTATTTTTATAAGTAATAGAATATAATATCTAATATATTTTAATTTTATATCCATATTTTATATAAATAATATAGAGGTATTCTATTCATTGTATAGATATGTATAAATTTGTGCCCAAATAGCGCTATTTTATATACACACACACACACATATGTATGTATGATATAGATGTCCACATACGTCTCTGGTCCAGGGAAGAGCTTCCCAGTGGGAAGACATACATATATACATATACATATATACATATACACATATATACACATATATACACATATATACACATATATACACATATATATACATATATATATATATATATATATATATATATATATATATATATAGTTTGGTGCTTGCCCCAAGGAGGTGTTGGTTCATATACATATAGATATAGATATATGATCCAGAAGCTCGCTGGAGCAAACAGCGAGCCACTCCATGCAAATCCTGGTCACCACTTGTCCTTTCGTCCTCCACAGGTGACCTTTGGTGCTCGGAAATTTTCATGACTTCTGCAGCATCTCTGCACAGGTTGGCTGCAGAGAGCACTTGTAACCCCGTATTAATCACGCTAATTGTCTCCCCAAGGAAAACTGAGGAGGTGTTTCAAGGTAGAATGGGAAATAAGTAGTCAATGCCCTAATAGCAAAGCTCTTGTCTCTGCAAATCCCTCGATTTCTAGAGTTGGGTCCAATGTGTCCTAGACTAACATCCAGCAGAGAGAGCTGTGCTTGTGAGTTGCTTGTATTTTGGCTGTAAGTGTTTGCTGTCTTTACCCCTGGAGCATTTAATTACACACTTCAGTAATTTTAGCATATGTGGCATCATTAATGAGTAATGTAAGTAATTCCTTGTGTTACCAGGGCTCTAGCTGGTTGTGTTTATAAAATCCTCTATACACAAGCAGGAACGCACATGGATGAATTATTTAAGGTTTGTGCTTTGTCTTATAGTGGCTTTAAATTATACCCGGCCACGTCACCATTGCGGTGTGGGATCTCTGTTGTTGTGCAGAGCGAAGTTCTCGCAAGGGGCAGCTCTGGGGGGCAGCCGGGCGGTGGCTGTGGGGAGATGCTGGAGCCGCTCACACATCCCTCGCTTTCTCAGAGGTCGTGCGAAGCTGGAAAAAACCCGGATCTCATTCCTAGTGGCTGGATTACAGCTCCTCCATTCCCACAGCAACCGGCTAATGGCAGGGATTGACCCTGCCCGCTGTAGGAGGGTGGTGGGTGGGTCGGGCAGCCCATCACCAGAAGGGTGACCTGGAAAAGTGCCCGGAGCAGCTGCTGGCAGGCGACGTGGCCTGAAGGGCCAGCTTTGATCTGCAATTAAAGAGCAGAGAAACAGAAAGTAAAACTTCACTTCTCTTTTTTTTGTTTGTTTGTTTTTTGAGTGACAGGGATTTGTGCTGGGTGGGATGGGGTCTAGTTTGGGGGCTCCTGCGTGCCCTCCTCCTCTCATCATAGGGAGATATTTCTGCCCAGCAGACAGCCTGTCAGATATACAAATGCAATTTTCATGGGACTGAAATCAATGCCTTATTGGTGTGGGTGGGAATAAGCTCGTTGGAAAATGGAATTTTGGGAGGCAAGAGATGTGGCTGCATTGCAGAGCTCCACCTGACCCATCAGCACAGTATCACAGTATGTTTGGGATTGGAAGGGACCTCAAAAGATCATCTAGTCCAATCCCCCTGCTGGAGCAGGAACGCCCAGGTGAGGTCGCACAGGAACATGTCCAGGTGCGTTTTGAAAGTCTCCAGAGTAGGAGACTCAACATCCTCCCTGGGCAGCCTGTTCCAGTGTCTGTCACCCTTACTGAGAAGAAGTTTTTTCTCATATTTAAGCGGAACCTCCTGTGTTCCAGCTTGATCCCATTACCCCTTGTCCTATCATTGTTTGCCACCGAGAAGAGCCTGGCTCCATCCTCGTGGCACTCACCCTTTATATATTTATAAACATTAATAAGGTCACCCCTCAGTCTCCTCTTCTCCAAGCTAAAAAGCCCCAGCTCCCTCAGCCTTTCTTCATAAGGGAGATGCTCCACTCCCTTAATCATCTTTGTTGCCCTATGCTGGACTCTCTCCAGCAGTTCCCTGTCCTTCTTGAACTGAGGGGCCCAGAACTGGACACAATATTCCAGATGTGGTCTCACCAGGGTGGAGTAGAGGGGAAGGAGGACCTCTCTCGATCTACTAACCACTCCTCTTGTAATACACCCAAGGATGCCATTGGCCTTCCTGGCCACAAGGGCACAGTGCTGGCTCATGGTCATCCTGTTGTCCACCAGGACCCCCAGGTCCCTTTCCCCTACACTGCTCTCTAATATGTGATTTCCCAACCTATACTGGAACCTGGGGTTGTTCCTGCCCAGATGCAGGACTCTACACTTTCCCTTGTTAAATTTCATCATCCTACATAACAACGAGCAGAAAAATCCACTTTTCCTCCACAACAGTTGCATTGCAGAGCTCCTGCTAACCCATCATCCTATGAGCAGAAAAATCCTCTTTTCCTCCACAAGAGCTTCATTTAATTCCAGGACAGTGGACACCTTGCATCTGCTCATGCCTGTAAGCTGCTTCCTTGCAGCATTCCCTTTCTGCTGCCGCTGCCTCTATTTTTTTCCATGTGTCCTGGGAGCAGTAAGGGACTCCAGGCAGGAGCGTGAGCACGTGGGAGAGGAAAAGCAAACAGCAAGACGCGAGTGTGAAGGTTTTCTCCCATGCCTCGGCATTTCCTGCCCTGCTGATGCAGCTTCTCATGGGGAAACGGCATGTGTTGTGGAGCCACAGGGTGAGGGGAGATGCTGTGGTGGGGTAGAAGTTTGCATCCTTCTCCTTTTCTTCTGGCTGTGAAGATGTGGGACATATGCTGCCCTCCAGCCTGAGCAGAGGAGCAGGGATCATTCCAGTTGATGCTGGGAGCGCTGGGAGGAGGATGTGATGCCGGAGCTGGGAGGAGGAAGCTCCACAAAATTCATGACTGCTCCCTCCCTTACCCGCCCTGAGGCTGGGCAAGAGGCAGAAATTCCCTTCAAGGTCTTTTTTTTTCATTTTCCCCAGAGGCTTGTGGGGCATCACACCCAGCTCCTGCCTCCTAATGCTCAAAGAGCTCTGTGTGTTAATCACCTGTTTTGGAAAATGATGTCTGCGGAGCATCCTGTGTCGAGCAGCCGTGGTTTCTGTGCCTGCATCCCACAGGATCCCAGAATGTCAGGGATTGAAAGGGACCTCAAAAGCTCATCCAGTGCAGTCCCCCCATGGAGCAGGAACACCCAGATGAGGTTACACAGGAAGGTGTCCAGGCGGGTTGGAATGTCTGCAGAGAAGGAGACTCCACAACCCCCTGGGCAGCCTGGGCCAGGCTCTGCCACCCTCACTGGGAAGAAATTTCTTCTCATATTTAAGTGGAACCTCTTGTGTTCCAGTTTGTACCCATTACCCTTTGTCTTACCATTGGTTGTCATCCTGTCTCGCTCTGGTTCCCAGCTCCCCAGGGCGAGGGATGCTGAAAAATTGTGACCCCTTTTGCCTTGAGTAAGGGTGGTCCCATCGCTTGTGGGGCTGAGGGAGGAGGGACGGGATGTCCTATGAGGGTGACACGCTGGCCCCCTCCCCTCTCCTGCCCCAAAATGACGAGGTACCGAGGCTGTGCGACCCATGGGGAGGCAAGAGCCAGGCTTTACTGCGGCCTCCGGCCATCAAATGCAACCTGAGAGGAGGTGACAGTGGCATTTGGGAGCGGCGTGATGCAAGCCCAGCCCAAGCAAGGCGACACCATCCAGCAGTCTAGACATCGAATATGACCCTACCTTTTTTTTTTCTTTATAAATGGTCTCTGCTCCAGTACAGAACGTCCTCTGACTTCTGAAGTATTTGTAATATTTCCACGCCCTCAGTTGCCAAAAAAGCTTCTATAAAAAGCCGCTTTTTTTTTTTCTTGCAAAACTGAAACCCTTTGGTACTGCGAGATGCGCAGCATTCCCAGGGCTCTGCCCGTGCCCGTCAGCACGTGGATCCGCAGCCCTGCTACAGGTGCTTTCCAGGAGGCAAAGCTGTCTGAGTTCCTCCTCACCTCCTTAAACCTTTCTTTCTTTCTTTATGCCTCATTGGAAAATAAAGTAGCATTTTTCCTTAAATAGCAGGGCTGACATGAAGTCCTTGTAGATGCATATGAGCATTTCAGGGGTTATTTAGGGGGTGTCACCAGCATCTGGTGATGTCTCCAGATGCTCAGTAGCACCACAAAGATGCTTGGAGATGGATTCCGGGTACCAGCGCAGAGACAGACCCAGTGAAATCCCGAGGAAGGGTTTGCTGCCGTGAGCAGAGAGGTCTGGCAGTAGTGCAGCTATTTCTAAATATGTCTAGGGGATGGGTGGGGAAGGAAATCTTACCATTTAGAGAGTCGGCCAAATTGTAATGTACTCAGCTTTTTAAATTGCGAGGCCCAAGTGTGCCGCTGCCAACTTCTTCATTTCGCTCTTTTTCCTCTTTCATTGCTTGCCTAGATTTGGCTACAGCTGTTGTGTAGGATCCAGACGGACACCAGAAACTGGACTGGAAGGGAAATAACGAGATTCAATTGAAAAGTGACTGAAATGGAAAAAAAATATTCCCCTTTCTCCCCCCACTCCCCACCCTGGTCCCTGTTCTCCCTCTTGAGTAGCATCAGCCTGTATGTCACCGCGTGAGTCAGTGCATTTTTTCATCCTTACTCTGCTGTTGACAGAGACCCTTTAAATAGACTTTCATCCTGAAGACATTAGGAGATGCTGACAAACCCAGTGCCTTCCTTAAGATTGTTCTGAGTGCTCCTTATGGTCCGACACAGAGGGTGTAACTGGATATTTTATTTTTTCTCATGTTTGTGGTGCTTAATTTAATTGAGTTCAATTTGACTTCAGCTGCAGGTCAGACACTTCAGGGCCAAGGCTCAAAGTGCTGTCTGTGCTCTGAGAGGCATCCGGATGAGTGGAGTCTGGGGATTTCATCCCACTCGTGGAATAAAACATGGAAACATTCGGTGTTTGTTGACTCTTGTCTCCCTGATGACCCTTTTTATTCGCTTTGAATAACTCTTGGCACCATCACCACTGGCTGCCTCCTCCTGGATCCCAACCGATGGTTCCCGATTTCGGCTCCGGGTACCACTCACCCAGATGGTGTTTGCAAGCAGCAATCGCATCACAACAAACCCCACCGACCTCATTTTTTTGGGTGGTTTTGCAGATTGCTGCTGTTGTGGCGAGTCAGCAAGTCAACAGACACTTGGATTTTCCACGCTGGATTTGGGAAGGTTCTGGCAAAGCACCTGACAGGGTCAGCCCCAGGTTGCTTTGCACTTGTTGGGCATCTCAGGAGGTTTTGCAGGATGTCCTGACATAGCTGCATGGCCCAGGGCAGCAAGTGGAGAACTTGGCTTTTACCCAAATAAATATTTAAGCAACCAGGCAGCTGAAGAGCCCATAATAAAATGTTCTGAATGTAGGCGGGTGTGCAAACCTAGTAAATTGCTAAGGGGCTGAGGACCTGCTCCTCTATCAGATACTGCCCAGTGTCTACAGCCATGGTCTTATCTCCAAGCACTTCAAAAGTTATACAAGTCTTTGTATTTTTTTTCATTTTTGCCTCTGTTTTGCAAAACTTTATCTCAAGCGAACTTAAGTTGAAGATAAGTCATTCTGTAAACTTACACCGTGAAACGCAATCCACAGAATTTACTCATTCCAAAGAAAAACACTTTCTTTTCCTTCCTTCCTTCCTTCCTTCCTTCCTTCCTTCCTTCCTTCCTTCCTTCCTTCCTTCCTTCCTTCCTTCCTTCCTTCCTTCCTTCCTTTCTTTCTTTCTTTCTTTCTTTCTTTCTTTCTTTCTTTCTTTCTTTCTTTCTTTCTTTCTTTCTTTCTTTCTTTCTTTCTTTCTTTCTTTCTCTCTCTTTCTTTCTTTCTTTCTTTCTTTCTTTCTTTCTTTCTTTCTTTCTTCTTTCTTTCTTCCTTTCTTTCTTCCTTTCTTTCTTCCTTTCTTTCTTCCTTTCTTTCTTCCTTTCTTTCTTCCTTTCTTTCTTCCTTTCTTTCTTCCTTTCTTTCTTTCTTCCTTCCTTTCTTCCTTCCTTCCTTCCTTCCTTCCCTCCCTCCTTCCCTCCCTCCTTCCTCCCTCCCTTCCTTCCTCCCTCCCTCCTTCCTTCCTTCCTTCCTTCCTTCCTTCCTTCCTTCCTTCCTTCCTCCCTCCCTCCCTCCTCCCTTCCTTCCTTCCTTCCTTCCTTCCTTCCTTCCTTCCTTCCTCCCTCCCTCCTCCCTTCCTTCCTTCCTTCCTTCCTCCCTCCCTCCCTCCCTCCCTCCCTCCCTCCTTCCTTCCTTCCTTCCTTCCTTCCTTCCTTCCTTCCTTCCTTCCTTCCTTCCTTCCTTCCTTCCTTCCTTCCTTCCTTCCTTCCTTCCTTCCTCCTTCCCTCCTTCCTTCCTTCCTCCCTCCCTCCCTCCCTCCCTCCTTCCTTCCCTCCCTCCCTCCCTCCTTCCCTAGAAATGGGGTTTGCGGTCTCATTTTTCTAAGATCCATCATGGCGATGCGCACAGGCTGTAATTGTTGTGAGTCATTGCTCTGAGACAGCCGCAATCCAGTGCAGAGATATCCCACTTCAAAACACATTTCCTAGCAGAGAGTAACTGCATCAGCATTAAAGAGAGGATTTCCCCTAAATGCTGTCCGTGCTACAAGTAAAATTGTGGAGTTTTTATGCTTCAAGAGCTAATCAGGCGAACCAGCCCATTGACCTTTTAAGGGAGCCAGAAATTGAGTGGAAAAATGGATGTTAAGAGCTTCTTTGGATAATTATTTTTTCTTATATATCAAAACTGAATACTGAAACTAGTGTGATTTCCCATGATTTTAATTTTGGAGGAAGTTGGAACATACTCAGACAGCACTTCCAGTCGGTGCCGTGTTGCTTATGTAGGTGATGCAAGAAAACCATAAATCTGATTTCTTCTTGGGAGTGAGAGCGCTAAAATTGTCACTGTGTGTCCCCTGATCCCTTGGCATGATGCCGGGCAGGGTCTGGGGGGTCTTCGTCTTGGATGGGGAACAAAGCAGCAAAATCACCTCTTCTTCCATGCTGAGAGACGTGGATTTTATTCCCATCTCTGACTGCCGTGGTGGTTAAAGATGCAGCAGGTGCAAGATTTACTTGGTGGATTCAATGCAAAAGAGCATAAATTGTGAATTTTACACTCTGCCAGGCGGATATTTGTCTTTAAAGCCTGTTTTCTGAGCGCAGTTGGTGCGGTGTTCTGTGGAGAAGGAGGTTTCATCCCAGCTTTGCTGTTTGGCTCTGGGTGGGAGATAAATGGGCACAGCTGGGCTGGGTGAGCCGTGCAGGGTCTGGGCAAGAAATGAGGGATTACATGGGGAAAAAAAAGGCCATGGATTTGTTTTCAGCAGGAGACGGCACAGGCACAAGTGGGATCTTGCAGGCAGATGGAGAAGATGCTCTAGGGAGTAAAATGGCTTCATCCAACAGTTGGAAAAATTTTTCTTGGAGGTTGAAAACCACCTTCCTGGTCACATTTTTGAAATGTCACCTGTGAAATTTATATATGTGTGCTCCTCTCGTCAAAGGGCATTTCCCTCACTTGGTAACATCATAGAATCACAGAATGGTTTGGGTTGAAGGGACCTTCCCAGCTCCCCCAGTGCCCCCCCTGCCACGAGCAGGGACATCTTCACCAGCTCAGGTTGCTCAGAGCCCCGTCCAGCCTGGCCTGGGATGTCTCCAGGGATGGTTCATCCACCATCTCTCTGGGCAACAAATCCCCTAAATTCAACGAAGCCCTTGTGCTGGGATGAGGATGTGGAGCTGCAGCAATGTTGAGGCTCAGCCGCAACCACAGCTGGTCCAACATGGGCTGGAGGAGATGTCAATATATGAACGGTTCGGTTCCTGGTCAGATGCAGCTGAAAAAGGGTTTTGGACCAGATATTGGTCGGCGTTCTCCCCTCCATGCCACGTATCGTTGCAGATGGTTTCTCCTGGCAGCTGCCACCAGAGACACTCTGTAAGAGGCCGGATAGCTGCGTTTTCACCCACTTACACAATAAATACCAATAAAAGGCTAAAAGGATTATTTACAGTAATTTCTAGTAGACGTTGCCAGTGCCATCTGTTTTGTGTGCAGACAGGGAGTCTCTTCTAAAGCAAACACAGCCCTGACCAACACATCAGCTGAAGAGTCAACACATCAGCCTTGCTCAGAAGGTCACTTCTCCACCCGTGTCTCACTGACCCGTTTTCCTTTGAAGTGACCTTTGGTGGGAGCAGCCTGGCTTCAGCTGGAAAACGGGGATGAAGTAATTAACAGAGGGTTTCGAGGCTGAAGTCAAACCCTGGGGAGATGTTTTACCCCAGGCGAACAACTCCAGTAAATGGGCTTCTCCAAGTGCAGTGGCACTTAGTAAAAAGCCCAAACCTATATTGAGGACTTGAATTTTTTTGTACCACTTGGATACTTCAAGGATCTTTCTCTTATGACCAGAAAACAGGGGCTGGGGCTCTGGAGTGGTTCCTTGTCCTAGTTTCCAATTAACTGGAGCCCTACCATCTGCAAGCCCTTCCCTGCAAGCCCTGGAACAGGCTCTGCTTTAGCTTCAGTAGCTAAACACTGTGTTTATTAAGCCCAGCTCTATTCCATACATGCTTAAAGACCATTTGCAGTGGCAAACATTTTTTTCACCAGCAGTTTACTGAAAGATTGCAACGTGTGAGGTTCCTTCATGTTTTTTCTCTTATTCTGGGGTAATATATACAAACAACATTGTGCTCTTACTACTTTTCTGCTTCTCTGCTTTTTGGCACAATGGGGTTTATTTTTAATTTCTCTTGCAACCCTTAGTTGGTTTCCCTGGGTTTGTAAAGTCTTGGAGATCGTAGAATCATAGAATGATTTTCGTTGGAAGAGACGCTCAAGATCATCAATTCCAACTGTTAACACACCCCTGGCACTGCCCCATGTCCCCGAGAACCTCATCTCTGTCCAGCCCTCCAGGGATGGTGACTCCAGCACTGCCCTGGGCAGCCTGTTCCAATGCCCAACAGCCCTTTGGGGAAGAAATTGTTCCCAGGATCCAATCTAATGCTGGTATGTCCAGTGGATTGCTGTTCAGGATAAGTTTGCAGCTCATCGAGATGTGCTGGGCTGTGGGGAGCAGGGATGCTCCGGCATCGCGGGGATGCAGCTGTCCCGCGGCCGTGTGCCCTTTGGAAGCAGCTGCCGAAAAACTTGCCCGTATCCTTTGTAACCAGCCGATGGCATCACGAACCACTGAGGGACTATAAAAAGTCGCTTTGAAATCAGATGGTCAAGCTTTGGGCCGTTCTCCAACAGATTGCTGTCAGGAGCCGAGCTTGGCCCGGAGCCCTTCCCTTGGCCTCTCTGAATGGTTTCAGCTGAGCGGCTGTATCGGTTGCTAATGCACCATAAATAAACATCGGAGTATAAACCTTGCTAGCGAAATACCAGGGGAACTCCTCGTTTTAGGCTGTGCCTGCGTATTGTCCCTTGCGCATGACCCTGGTTGTCCCAGCGGATTTTTAATTCGTGAGGTAAGCTGGCTGTGATAAATGGGCACACAAATAGCCCGCTGGGTTCATACGCTAGGTATTTACTGCTAGAAATGGTCAAAAAGTTGAGCGGTGAAGCTAAGTGTTGGTTAGTGAGTGCAGGGAGGGAGTTTAGCGTGATAATGTGTACATAGTAATAATAAATCGGCGTTACATTAAAGCTGAAAAGTAGTAAAGCTTATATGTATACATAAAAATATACATATAGAAATAAATATATATTAATACATAGATTAAAGCTTAAATTAAAGCTTTGCTAGATGATGGTTTGGGATGGAGACACGCAATATTATTAAGGTTGGACTTGATGATTCTGAAGGTCTCTTCCAACTGAAGTGATTCTGTAATATGAGAGACGCTTAAATCCAGAGGTACCCAGCCTCTGGATTTGGGAACACTGAGGCTAGCAGGGTCTAAAATCAGCTAAAATCAGTCTCCCCAAATGTGATGGATGGGGCTGGTGGTGGTGCACAGGCTGTTATTTAAAATAGCAGAAAATAAATAAGAGAAAAGCACGGGTTGATTTTTAAAATAGCATCGCGGGGAGGCTGTCAGGGTGTCCTCCCCAGGAGGGGACAGCCCGTGATGCTCATCGCGTCTGCAAACAAGGAGATGAAGCCCAGGAATGTGACTTGTACTGTTTGTAATGGCAGCCATCCCCTAACAAATGTGGAAAAGCACTTCTGGTGAATCGGTGTGTCCCCGGATGGGGCGAGGGGGGAGCGGAGCTCGCTGCCAGCCCCACGTTTGCGGTTGGGAGATGCTGGTGCGGGCAGAAGCATCTGCCGTGGGGATGCGTCCTGTTCGGGTCACGTGTTGGGGACCAAATTCCAGTTTTAATTATAATCCTGCGCCTGGGAGTGTGCAGTAAACTCCCACTGCTGCCTGCCCGGTGGTGAGATATGAACTGTGTCGCTTCTCCTCATTAGGATAATGACTTATTTTCTTGTTCAGCATTCATCTTGGGGCGGGAATAAGCCTGGCTGTCACGCCACCAGCTCCTTCTCTGTATCCTGGTCCCCTGTGCAGCTCCAGGCTTCCCTGTGCAGCAGGGTTGGGACTGGGGCTGCTTTCCTAAGGGCATCGCAAATTTTGCATTTTCGGGTGATACATGCGAAAAACAGAATTATAGAAAAGCAACACAGGGGTTTGAACATGGACAACCAGCTGCAGAGAGCTGCGAAACTCATTCCTTCCAGGCTCAGTCATGACCCATCCAATCCAAGCTGTATTTCAGAGCTCCCTGAGCTTTTCGTGGCCTTTCATCCTTGCAGTGGGATGGCTTAGTGCCCCGGTGAATGCTTTTCCAGCTCAGTTCCCACATATCGACTGAGGACACTTCAGAGTCGATGGATTTTTCTGTTGGTTTTTTCCTCCACTCTTGGTTTTTGCACGACTGGCAAGGGACCCGTTTCGGTGGTACGAGGGACCTGTTTTGGTGGTACGATGGACCATGG
Source organism: Columba livia (assembly GCF_036013475.1). NCBI lineage: Eukaryota > Metazoa > Chordata > Aves > Columbiformes > Columbidae > Columba > Columba livia. The sequence goes on from NC_088606.1 coordinate 4,993,305, forward strand.
GCTCCACTTTCCCTAAAAGCTCCTTCCCACTCAGAAGCGACTGCAGCAGGCAAAAGCAAAACCAAAACACCACTTTTGTGGGAAATGGCCCTAAAATTCTCTTTTTCATTAGCCCCCCCATACTCCCATGGCTTAAAACACACACGCACACACGGGGATGCTCTTTACTTTAAATAACATGGATGTTAAATTATTCTGGGCATGGAAATGGGAGAGGCTAGAGTTTTGCTATGAAGAGGAAACACTTGGGCCACGATCTCTTTAAAAAGTGGGTGTCTTAAATACAGGCTCTAAAATTTTCCAGCCGGATAAGTAAATAAATAGCTTGACTGTTGGAATGCTCCTACAGCCTTTTACCTGGGTGCCTGAATAGGGGTTTACATGCTGATTAATATATTTATATGTAGATTTATATCTATATATTTCTATCTATTTGTATTTGCATTTGCATTTGTATTTGCATTTATATTTATATTTATATTTATATTTATATTTATATTTATATTTATATTTATATTTATATTTATATTTATATTTATATTTATATTTATATTTATATTTATATTTATATTTATATTTATATTTATATTTATTATAAAGGGTGGGAAAGGTACTAGATTGTCTAGATTGTGGCCAGGAAGGCCAATGGTACCTGGGGTGGGTTAGAAGGGGGTGGTCAGTAGGTCAGAGAGGTTCTCCTGCCCCTCTGCTCTGCCCTGGGGAGACCACACCTGGAATATTGTGTCCAGTTGTGGCCCCTCAGTTCCAGCAGGACAGGGAACTGCTGGAGAGAGTCCAGCGCAGCCACCAAGATGCTGAAGGGAGTGGAGCATCTCCCGTGTGAGGAAAGGCTGAGGGAGCTGGGGCTCTGGAGCTGGACAAGAGGAGACTGAGGGGTGACCTCATTAATGTTTACAAATATATAAAGGGGGAGTGTCAGGAGGATGGAGCCAGGCTCTTCTCAATGACAGCCAATGGTAGGACAAGGGGTAATGGGGACAAACTGGAACACAGGAGGTTCTATTTAAATTTGAGATGAAACTTCTTCTCAGTGAGGGTGGCAGAGCCTGGCCCAGGCTGCCCAGGGGGGTTGTGGAGTCTCCTTCTGTGCAGACATTCCAACCCGCCTGGACACCTTCCTGTGTAACCTCATCTGGGTGTTCCTGCTCCATGGGGGGATTGCACTGCATGAGCTTTCCAGGGCCCTTCCATCCCTGACATTCTGTGATTCTGTGATTCTGTGTCTTGCACGGTCCAGCAGAGCTTTTTATTTGCATTTGAGCAACTGTGCCTGGGAAATTCTGCATTTTACCCACATGCTGTGTTACCTCTCCAGCCAAGGACAGTGCTTGTTTCCAACAGGCTTGCAGGGAAAATGTTCTCAACTTGATTTTTAACCATTGCAAAGCAGGAAAATGAGCCAAGGGAGGTATTTTACGTTGCTGAATGTTGTTCCTAAAGGAAGGATATTCCATTTTTTTATCCTTTTATTCCACCCTGCTGTTGTAAAAATGGTCTGTTTTCTCCCCAGACATCAGGCATCCAGAAGAGCTCTCGCTTTTGAGGAAACCCAGAGATCCGTCAAAGAAAAAAAAGAAGAAGCTGGATGATCAATGTGAAGACGACGCCTTCGAGCTGGAGGGTCCGCTGATCACGCCGGGGTCCGGTGAGCCAGGAATTGCTTTGTGAGGATGAGCTTGCCGGGCAGGGGTCGTCAGGAGGCAAACAGATAATAAAATGGGGGCGAAAATGACATAGGGGTACTGGTCTGACATAATTCCGCAAGAAACAGACTCCAAATAAATGTCACAAGTCCTGCAGGGCTGCAGCACTCGGTCGCGGTCGCACAGATGCATGCCTGGAGCTGTCACGCATAGAGGGGAGCAGAACAACGTCAGACCTTATAAAAGAAACCAGAACCCAAGTGTGACCACTTTAACACTCGGATTGTGTTGCTGAAAGGTTTTCTTACCCTATTAAGCAAGGAGTTAAATGGAAAATCGCTCCTAATGTCAAATTCCAGGTGTGTTTTAGGCAGTAACGTTGTTCTATTCCTTATTTATAGCCCAGCAAAACCGGTGTTTTATTAATTGCGTTAGCGTTCCCTTATGTTAAGGGTGTAGCTATAGATCGTAATGCTAAAAGAAACCCCAGCTTTTATAGCTAGGCGCTTAGTTTGCCAGTCTGGCTTACAGAACCACAGTAGCATTGGTAAGAGAGTCACTAACAGAGTAATATCGCTAACGGAGCAACGTCGCTGATGATGGAGTAACATCTCTATGGAGTAACGTCTCTGATGGAGTAACTTCTCTTGCCCCAGGCAGCAAATTGATGCCGAGAGGTGTGTGCTTGCAAGCAGAGAGGTTTTTGGAGGTTTGGTGTTTGAAAGCAAATGGCAGGAGCTTAAACCATCGATTTGGTCAAGCGGGAGCACTTTAGTGCAAGTGGATTTGTGGAGAAAGCCACAGGGATGCTTGGGGCCAGGCGGGTGAGACATGTCTGGCTGCCAAAGCTCTTGGTTTTAAATCCAGTGACAAGAAGGAAGCAGGGCAGCTTTAATTAAAAAAAAAAAATCTTGAGATTCAATAAACTTGTCTTAATTGGTCTTAAATTTACCGAAGTGCAAGTGCAGTGTGGTTAATGGCACTGGTGGCTCTGGGCTTGCATGGGTGAGGGTGATGGTGCCGAAGCCACGTGCACCACGGGCTCCACAGCAAACCGGGGTCATGGGTCTGTAGCAAGGGAAAAATAATCCTTCTTTTCCTCTGGTCTCACACCTTCTCCTCTCTGTTACTTAAAAATACTTGTGGGTTAGTCCTCTCCCACTCCTGGCTCAGGGAGTTTTCCTTGCATTGGGCAAGGCTCCAGTTCATTTTCATTTGGCATTTTCATCTTGAAAGTCCGTAATTTGCCTTTCCAAAAGTCAGTGTTCGCTGAGAGCATCTCTGTTAGATTAATAGGAAATACTTGGCCTGCCTTGAGGGAAACGTACGTCAAAGATTTTTTTATTTTACTTATTTATTGGTCTTTCAGTGAGTCACTTTGAACTGTCTCGCTGGTTTTGCTTTCCCTGTGAATGAAATTACTTTTTGCTGCGGGTTAAATTACTACAGCCACCTGCCATACTTAGGTGCTGTTAGGTAAAAGTCATGGTTTTAACCCGAATAAACTGTTTCAAGCATTGTTCCAAGTTGTAAAAAACAAGTTAATATTTCAGGACGTGCGTATTTCAGTGCACGTGGATTTAATGGTGGGTGTGTTTTGTCACTGAGCACCCTGTACCTGGCAGTGAAATCACTGAACTCACCATAGGCAGAGCCATCAATACACCCACAGCAAGCCTTGCCCAACACTTTCCATTAGAAGACCTGTATTCACTTGTTTATAAGTTAGCCAAATTTATAGCTATTTCATCTGGAACTTTTCATGACATTGCCTCGGGGAAAATTTTTATGGAAAACTTCTTCTGAGGTGTTTCAGGTGTTTGGAGAAGGTGGTGAGGAGAATATCCGAGGGGAAGCTTTGCTCCCTTGGAGCAGACACTCAAACAGAGGAATGTGGGGGGATGTCCATGGGAAAACCTGCCCGATTGGGGCAATAAGTGGGTTTTTGCTTTTGTTGGTGCAGTTAATGCTCAGCCCGGTCTGCTTCAGCCATGGGAAGGTTGAGGTTGCGAGGGTGGATGGGGAGGAGGCAAGAGCATCTTCAGGGGTGCGGTTTGTGGATGGTGATGGGGGTTTATCGCCCGTTCTTGTTGGGCTGATCTGCTCCAGTGTTACAACAGTCCATAGAGACAGCACGTTTCTGCTGCCTTTATAATCACAGAATCACAAAGTATTTCCAGTTGGAAGGAACCATAAGGATCATTGAGTCCAACTCCCAAATTATAATTATCTGGTATAAATACCTGGCCAGTCACCCCCAGCTTTCCCCTTGCAGGTGTGAAGTTTTAAGGTGGATATGTTCATCCCATCACCATTTCAGCTGCTTTTTTGCTCATGCCTGGTTTGCTGGGTCTATCTTGATGGCAGGTACCCACGGTCATTAATCCAGACCGGGATGCAGGCAAAACAAGCAGGAGGATTGAAAGCATCCTGGTGCTTTTCTTATTCAATGGTGACAGACGGTTTTCACTTCTGTTTTCCATGCTGTCAGGCAGTTTAGAATCACTTTTCTATATTATTTAAGTTTCCTAACCAAGACGTTGGCTGTCATTGGTGTTATGCTGCTGATTCAAACTGCTCCTTGAGATACCCATTGCAAAAAATGAGAGTTCTGGAAGGTTTGTCTGTTGTTTCAGTCTCAAGACTTTTCCAGATGTCTAGCTCAGCTTTCTGTCATTTCTTGGGCATTCAAAGAGGAGTCATTTGGACCAAGGAGCTGGAGGGTGGCACAGGAGACTCTGCTGCTGGCATCTCAACCCTGCCACTCATCCCTTCAACACCCTTAATAGTGCATATCTGAACAGGCTCGTGATTTTAAAAGAATGCAACTCTTTCCCAAAAAAGCCAGTTATTGGTCCTTCTCGATGCTGGTGTGCAGGTTTATGCCCAGCAAACGATGCTGAGCTCGTCGCTCAATGTACATACGCAGTGGAATTACTGACATTAGGATGCGGTGGTTGAACCTCCCATATTTTGAAAATCCAGATTTTATATTCTTAACGTAAAAATCAGTGCTCCTGTGAGGTGAATAGGAACTATTTAGCTCTGCATAGCTGGGTCCCCTTTATTCCCTTCATAGTTATAATTTTAAAAGGATGGGGGGGGGTTGTTTGCTTTGAGTCAGTACGAGCTGTAAAGCTTTACAAGGCCTGGGATTAGCGTGTGCTTTGGGATCGGTTTTGCACCAAATCGCACCACTTGCTCAGCATATTAATACCGAATTTGTTTGGCCATCTCAGCAAGCTTTTCCGTCCGTGAAATGCCATGTTTCCGTGTCTGGCTGTTCCTTGTAACGTGAATAAAATAACCATGGAGTCACTTCAGTTGCTTTGCCTGCTGAGTCCACCGGCGCTGCTGCAAAACACCCCGTTTGGGTGGTTAAACCTCACCTGTGCTATTCAGCCCTCATCCGAAAATGCCCATTTTTGGCTTCTGTCCTTTCCCACTCTCCCAATGACTTTCTCTCGCCTTCTCACTTCCCTCCTTTCTTTTCCCTCTCTATAGGCACCGATATTCTTTACATCGGCCCCGTCAAAGGTGAGCTCCACCTCAGTAGGACTTTTGTGCTCTGACCCTGGTCTCTTTGACTGCACCTTTAGTTTATTTTCCTGCTCCTCTAAAACTTTTGACTTCCAAAAATCTTTAAACGACAGGTAATACCGGTAAGTCGGGGGCCATTCGTGTCCTAGGTGACGCAGAAACCCCGGGCACAGGAGTTTCCCGGCGTGGGAGACCTGCGCCTTTTCCCATGGATTTGGGCTGGAATGATGAGTTTTCCATCAGTTCTGCTCTCGGAGAAAGAGCTGAGAGAGAGGGACAGCTTTTCATGGGAAAACAAGCAGCACAGTGTTTTCCAATTGCGGGACAAAAAAAAAGGGAAGGTTTTTCATCCGCTGGCTTCGGGTTTATGTCTGAGTTGGCTTGGTTGGGAGTGGGAGGGCTTGGCCGTGAGCTAATTCGTGTCTTTTTATTCCATTTACTGGTAGGAAACATATATTCAAGCCCAGGACTCTATAGCAAAACGATGACACCGACCTATGATGCTCACGACGGCAGTCCCCTGTCACCCACCTCGGCCTGGTTCGGTGACAGCGCCTTGTCGGAGGGGAACCCAGGCATCCTGGCCGTCAGCCAGCCCGTCACCTCCCCGGAGTCCTTAGCGAAAATGTACAAGCCACAGGCGCTGCTCGATAAAGCCAAAATCAACCAAGGGTGAGTTAAGGATTTGTCTTTCTGCTTTTTGCTTCTTCTTTTCTTTTTTTTCCAATATGCAGTTTTAAATTGCATTCTTGAAAGCATCATCGCAACTTCACCAGACCTTTTTGTGTGTGTTATCCCGTGTTGACAATTTACAGATGGCTGGATTCGTCCCGATCTCTTATGGAGCAAGAGGTGAAAGAAAACGAAGCTTTGCTGCTCCGGTTCAAGTACTACAGCTTTTTTGACCTGAATCCAAAGGTACAGAGCTATTTATTTTACTCGCATCCTGTAGGCAAAGGCTTTGAGCAAAAGGCTGCCTCTGTTTCTAATGTGCTTTTGTGTTGATAAATCCTCCACGGCTTTGGAAATTGATTTTGCAGGCATCAAACCTGGCTCTGTGTGCTCCCACGTAGCAGTTTGCTAATGCTTAGGTGTTGATAGGGATGCTCTCAGGGTTGCTTAGAGCCGCTCTGGCAGAGGCTTTACAGTCTTGGATTGAAGCATCTCATTGAAATCAAAGATGAGACGGTTTGTCTTGGACTCTGCATGTACATTTTACAACCAGTCGGTGTTCTTGCTCTGTGCCGTAGTATGACGCGATCCGGATCAACCAGCTGTACGAGCAGTCAAAATGGGCGATTCTGCTGGAGGAGATCGAGTGCACGGAGGAAGAAATGATGATGTTTGCGGCGCTGCAGGTGGGAGACAGCCCGAGACACTGAAATTTGTCGTTAAACTTGATTTTGTAGCTTTGCAGACTTCTCTGTTGGCAAATGCTGATTGACACGATCAGTGAGGTCTACAGTAATTGGTATTTTTAGCCTTTCCTTGTCTTCGGTGGGAGTTTGAACTTCTCGTGCTGGTAGAAGTCTTACTGTTTCCCATCTCTTAATCCTCACTTGAGCTTATTAGGTAACTTAAATATTTGCTGCTGATTGATTCTTATGAAAAGGAACTTGGCTTTCTTTTACTAAACATGTTTATGTCTATCTTAACTTTTAGTTTTGCCCTTCTTAAAAAACCCCAGCAAGTACACGAGGTTACTGAACTGTGCATTTCTGGCACGCTGCCCCCCCAAACAGCTGGTGATAATCTGTGGGTTTCCCAGAACTATTTATTTATCTGTTTTATGAAATACTCGGCGTGATTTGGCATAAATACTACACCTGCTATTGACTTCTGTAAGACGGATGGCAGGCTGTTTACTACATGTGGTCTGGCCTGCCTCATCGTTGTAGGATGCGGAAATATCCCCATCAAGAGCAGGGCCGTCTGCTGCTACGGCCCCTCTTAGGAAAGAAAGAGTGAGAACAGAAATATAAAGATTCAGTTGACCTCTCCGAGAAGTCCAGTATGAATTTGGCATGGTCCTTTCTGTGAGATTTTATGGATGTTTTGGTTTTCTGGGGTAAAAACAGATGTAGTGCATCCTCCCGAAGTGGGAGGAGTGGCTGGTACACCAGAAGGTTGTGCTGCCATCCAGAGGGACCTCAGCAGGCTGGAGAAGTGGGCCAACATGAACCTCATGAAGTTCAACGAGGGGCCAACATGAACCTCATGAAGTTCAACGAGGGGCCAACATGAACTTCACGAAGTTCAACAAGGGCGAGTGCAAAGTCCTGTCCCTGTGAGGAACAACCCCATGCACCAGTATATTCTGTGGGCCACCCTGCTGAGAAGCAGCTTGGCAGAAAAGGACACCAAGTTGAACATCAGCCAACAACGTGCCCTTGGGGCAAAGAGGGTGACTGGTGTCCTGGGCTGCATTGGGCAAAACAAGTCGAGGGAGGGGATCCTTCCCATGAATTTTTCACTGGTGAGGCCATACCTGGAGTACTGGGTCCAGTTCTGGGCTCCTCAGTGCAAGAGAGACATGGACCATAGTGGAGAGCCCAGTGAAGGGCCATGAGGATGATGAAGGTCCTGGAGCATCTCTCCTTTGAGGAAAGGCTGAGGGAGCTGGGACTGTTCAGCCTGGAAAAGAGAAGGCTCAGGGGATTCTTATTAATGTAAATAAATACCTGCTGGGAGGCTGTGAAGGAGATGGAGCCCAGCTCTTCTCAGTGGTGCCCAGTGAGAGGACCAGAGGCCATCGGCACAAACTGGAACACGGGAGGTTCCCTCTGAACATCAGGAAACACTTTTTTAATGGGCAGGTGACCAAGCGCTGGCACAGGTTGCTCAGAGAGGTTATGGAGCCTCCATCCTTGGAGATACTTAAAAGCCATCTGGACATGGTCCCAGGCAATCACAGAATCACGGAACAGTTCGGGTGGGAAGGGACTTTCAAAGCTCCCCCAGTGCCACCCCTGCCGTGAGCAGGGACATCTTCACCAGCTCAGGTTGCTCAGAGCCCCGTCCAGCCTGGCCTGGGATGTCTCCGGGGATGGTTCATCTACCACCTTTCTGGCCAACCTGGGCCAGGCTCTCACCACCCTCAGGAGCAACAATTTCTTCCTCATGTCAGGCTTGGATCTCCCTCCTTTAGTTTAAAACCATCGCCCCTTGTCCTATCATAGCACACCCTTCTAAAAGTCTGTCCCCAACAGCTGTAGGTGGCCCTGCTTGAGTGGTGGGTAGGACCACATGATCTCCAGAGGTCACTTTCAACCTCAACCAGTCTGTGATGCTGTGAGAAGCGTAGCTCGGCCCTGCGGGTTCCAGAGAGGTCCTTCAGGTATCGTACCTTCAGGGATCGTACCACCAGCTCTTTGGACTGGAAACAGCTGAGCTGGTCATTCCTGACTCCAGTTGTGGCCCCTCAGTTCCAGCAGGACAGGGAACTGCTGGAGAGAGTCCAGCGCAGCCACCGAGATGCTGAAGGGAGTGGAGCATCTCCCGTGTGAGGAAAGGCTGAGGGAGCTGGGGCTCTGGAGCTGGACAAGAGGAGACTGAGGGGGGACTCATTCCTGGGGATCAATATGGAAAGGGTGAGTGTCACGAGGATGGAGCCAGGCTCTTCTCGGTGACAACCAATGATAGGACAAGGGGCAATGGATACAAAATGGAACACCGGAGATTCCATTTACATTTGAGAAGGAACTTTTTCACGATGAGGGTGGCAGAGCCTGGCCCAGGCTGCCCAGGGGGTTGTGGAGTCTCCTTCTCTGCAGACATTCCAACCCGCCTGGACACCTTCCTGTGTAACCTCATCTGGGTGTTCCTGCTCCATGGGGGGATTGCACTGGATGAGCTTTCCAGGTTCCTTCCAACCCCTGACATTCTGGGATTCTGTGACTCGAGTGTCCTCAGGTCTCAGCACTTGGTGGGTTCAGCTGGGCCCTGCTGAGCCTGTAGCAGGAGCGTCCTGCTGAGACGCCGTGCCTTGCCTTTCAGTACCACATCAACAAGCTGTCCATCATGTCCTCGGAAAACCACCTGAACAACAGCGACAAGGACGTGGATGAGGTGGACGCTGCGCTCTCGGATCTGGAAATTACTCTGGAAGGTGGCAAAACGGCGACAATCCTGGTAAGGGGCTGCAGGCACAGGGTGGCAGGCTGATTTGTGTCCCCTCCTCGCCTCGCAGGAGTCAGGAATAATGATCCCAAGGTGGGAATTTTTCCAGGCATCCAACCTTTTTTTATTTCCTTCCTCTCCCTTTTTCTTTCTTTCTGCTCTTACAGCATCAGAAAGTTGCCCACAGCCCAGTGAAGCAACACAAAACATAGACCCCAGTAATATTTTCTTAAAAAAGGTATTTTTATTTAAATATCAAGGAGTGATTCTGGTAGGATGGGACCCTGGGAAGTGTCCGACACGGGGCCAGCACCGAGCTCTGCTCTGAGCCCACAAAAACCTCTTTGAGCACCTGCACATATTGAACCAAAGGCTTCATTTAGGCTATAGAACCACCTTCTACTTTTTGGGGTGTTTGCAGTTAATTTAGCAAAGAGAGCTCAGTGCTCATGCCCAGCTCTGCATTCCCACCGAACTCAAGCGCAATGTTGCTTTTTTCCTGCTGGTTCCATAAGAACAAATGGTGTTGGAGAAGTCCCAAAGGAGCCAAGATCTCACTGAACCACCCCCGCTGCACGAAACCACCTTCCTGGTCAAATCATGGAACAATAAATTAAAATTAATTGAGTTTCTGTTCCCTTCCAAAATACTGAATTCTTCACGCTGAGGTTTCTCTTCCACCATTTCTAATTCATGGCAAAGGTTGACAGTACCTAAAACAGCTGCCGCGATTTTCAGAAATAACTTACGCTTATGAAACTCTATTTTATTAGGCTGGATTTTAGCCTGGAGTGAGCCATGACTGTATTTCAGAGGATTTCATATTTTTTTCCCTGATACGCTGTTTTAACGCTGCTTTTCCACCTTTAAAAATGTAAAGCCCAAAAACTGCCGAAAAAGGAGCGAGTCTGGTCCAACTTGGCACAGCTCAGCTTTTCCAGGCATTTTGCACATTTATACCATCCCTGAGTTTCATTTTAAGTTCTTTCAAACCCTAAAATCCCTGAAATTTTCCAGTCTTACACTTCATATCATTTTTTTAAGTGTTTATGAACGGTCTTTTTGAAGTTAACATCCATACTTATCCTGCTTTACTGGTATTAGTAACTACAGAGGTTTACAGTATCAACCGCTTGCTGCAGGGAGAGCAGCGCTGCTTCAGTGATAATGACAAATTTCCATTGCTAAGAGATATTTTATAATTATATAATTTTATAATTTAAAGCACGGTATGAAGGAACAGTCCCCAACAGATGGAAGTGAAGACGACAATGATTCATCAGAAAACCTCCGTCCCTTTCCGTCGGGGTTGCGAGCAGTAGCCGTTTCCAGATGCATTCGAGTAATTGAATACGGATAATGGGCAATTACTGGATTGTTTGTTTAGGTTCTGCATTTTTTCCCCCTGGTATCTATAAACAGCGTTGCTCATTGCAGGCGGGAAGTAAGCTGGCGTGCTGCTGGAAGCTGTTGGAGCAGCTTTTGCTTTCGCTGTCTTTGGAAAACTCTTTAGCTGGAGCTCGTGGGAAATGCAAGTGCTGCCCTGTGTATTTTGTTCATGCAAAATGTGAAGATAAACTCAATATTAAAAAATCTGGGGGGAAAAAGCCTTTCTAGACAGTCAGAAATCCCTTTCCTAGTGCTCCGTGGAGGTGCAGAGCAGCATCTTTTTCCTTTTTATTTGGGAATAACGAAGGGAGGAGAAAAATGCCTGTGCGAGCAGGAGCCGGTGTGACCGCCGGTGACCTCGCGGGTGGGAATTGGCTCCAGCCGCAGCAGGAATTCCTCAAAGAAAAATAAAACCTTGTCTCTGGTTTCCAAACAGCACTTCTGCGCGATGGATTTTTCTCTGGTCGCTTCTCCCGTGAAGTGGATGAAGCTTTCTCAGGAGCGTTTTCCTGACCCCTGAGCCCCAGTGTTGGCTGATGAAGCTGATGTCAGCTTCCTCCCCGGTGCAGCTTCCCTCCCCTCCCGCACCCACCGTCCTGGCTCCACTCGATTCATTCACCCAAATGCAATGATCTTTATTTTATTTTCAGGGTGACATCACTTCCATCCCAGAGCTCGCCGACTACATTAAAGTCTTCAAGTAAGTGCTGATGGGAAGAGGTGCTTGTGAAACTGGTAATGTCTATGAATAATTAATGGTCCTACCGCCTAATATCCTGTTGGGCTTTTTTTTATTAATCTCTCTTTAAGATCTTGCTGTGCACCGCTACGTTATCTCGTGTGAAAAGCCGCTGCAGCTGTGTAATACCACAGCTCAGAGCATCCGCCCTCTCTTGCTATTAAAACATTAGGGCAACAAAGATGCTGAAGGGAGTGGAGCATCTCCCGTGTGAGGAAAGGCTGAGGGAGCTGGGGCTCTGGAGCTGGACAAGAGGAGACTGAGGGGTGACCTTATTCATGGTTATCAATATATAAAGGATGAGTGTCAGGAGGATGGAGCCAGGCTCTTCTCAGTGACAACCAGTGATAGGACAAGGAGTAATGGGTACAAACTGGAACACAAGAGGTTCCACTTAAATTTGAGAAGAAACTTCTTCTCAGTAAGGGTAACAGACACAGGACCAGGCTGCCCAGGGAGGTTGTGGAGTCTCCTTCTCTGCAGACATTCCAACCCGCCTGGACACCTTCCTGTGTAACCTCATCTGGGTGTTCCTGCTCCATGGGGGGATTGCACTGGATGAGCTTTCCAGGTTCCTTCCAACCCCTGACATTCTGCGATTCTGTGATTTTACTGCATAACCCCGTAGCACAGTCACTTAAGTATTTCACACTATTCAAAATATTTGATACTGAAGTCGATTGGTACTTAAATATAAAACACAGTGTGTTTCCCACTGTCACCACCCCGGGAGAATTTGCTGCATCCCATAGCCAGCAGCACATGCCAGGTTATTTCAGTAACACAATTCATACCCATTGGATAATCAAGCCATCCTAAAATTAGGAGCGAAACCTAGAAACCTTGCTCATATACTTCTCCTGCTTTGCAAGAGGCTTGATGAATTATAAACCGCCAGGATCGCGGTGTCTCTGCCTTGTCCTTGCCAAAAGGAGCAGGTTATGCTGACCGGGCTCCTCTTCCAGCTCGTTCAGGATTTAGTTGTTTTGGGTTTTTAATTTTGCTTTGGCTTGGCCGGTGTTACGTGGAAACCGGGAACAGCGGTGTCTGGACTTTAAGTAACATTTTGGCAGCCATGGCCGTCTTTTGCAATTTATTGCCTGCTGCGGCAAGGGTTATGGTGAAAGTTCTGGAAACTGGAAATAATGGTGAGATGTCCCAGCACAGCTATACAATAGAGGAGAAAAGCTGTAGGCAGCGAAATGGGTCTGGAACAAGCCGTGATTTTATTAATTATTTCATTCCGGAGCCAGAAGCTGCCACTTCTGCTCTGAGAAGCTCTTTCTCCCTCTCTGAAAGCGAATGAATATTTTGTCTGCATCCATCTGGGCTTGCAGCCTGTCTTAACTTGGGCAAAGTTTCAGCGCTGCAGCCTGTGCACTGCATCTGGGTGAACAGACAAAAAACTTGCTCTTTCTTTTCATGTGCTTGTTTTCTGAATAAAATTAGGCATGTATTGGGGAGCTAATCGCTTGCAAACTGGAGTGTCGGTTGGTAGGGCAGGAGATGGAGTAGCAACAAGCTGCTGGTTCCTCACCTGGTGCAGCCCTGAGCACTAAGGCTGGGATGTGAGACTGTCCTGTTGCCGTGAGGAAGCACAGAATTGCCTTTTGCCTCCTAAAAATGAGGGCCAGGAGGTATTTGACTGGCAGAATCCCAGCGTAAATGACGTGATGTTAGGAGCTGGTCCAGCTCTACGTGTGCCTCTTGTCGCACTTCACCAGGGAGGAGCTGCAATGTGAGTCTGCATAGATGAGGGTTGAGCAGCTATTTGAGGGTGGTGAGAGCCTGGCCCAGGTTGGCCAGAGAGGTGGTGGACGAACCATCCCTGGAGACATCCCAGGCCAGGCTGGACGGGGCTCTGAGCAACCTGAGCTGGTGAAGATGTCCCTGCTCATGGCAGGGGTGGCACTGGATGAGCTGGGAAGGTCCCTTCAACCCAAACCATTCTGTGATTCTGTTTCTGGGATGGAGATGTCAGAAATGCATTGCAGTGCGAGGCTGCAGATACAGCCTTTGGATAAGGTTTAAAAATGAGAAGGGGTTAAGAAAAAGCAGAGTCTTGCAGCTTTTTGGAGATCTTGGGCTCATGGTGGGATGATCAGGCTCAGGATGATGCTTTGCGTTGCTGTGGGTTTGCGGGGCCATCGCTGCTTCTGCAGTTGGGCAAGATCCAGGTTTTCCATGGGAAGGAACTGAACCTTTTCTGATGTGGAGTATTTAAAAAGAAAACAACAAGTGTACTCATACATGTGCTTGACTGACAAGTCTTAGGAGTACTGCATCTTTTCAGAGCTCGAGCAAAGACGTTCCAGTTTAAAGGAGCAGGTGGAGAGGAATATTTTCCAGCCGTTTATGGATATGTCCATTTTTATAATACAGTTATCTGCTCTGTCCTCCTCTCCCCCAATTAGTGGGAGCTCCCTGTGACTGAAGAGTCCAAACTTTCAATTATAGCTCAATTTCTTGACCCAACATGGCAGCGAAGGGCTGGCGAGCAGTGGCTCAGCTCCCAGGCAGGGATTATCCCAGGGTGGGCATATCCCAGGCTTCTAACACCACATTTTCAAGGGTGAAAGGAGCTTCCCTGTGCAGCAGCTTGGTTTAGGAACTTAAACCAAATGTCACATCTCTTAACGTGTCCGGCAGGCCCAAGAAGCTGACATTGAAAGGCTACAAGCCCTATTGGTGCACCTTCAAAGATACCTCCATCTCCTGCTACAAAAGCAAAGAGGAATCCAATGGGACCCCTGCACACCAGATGAACCTGAGAGGTGAGAGAAGCATAAGCACTGTCACATTTTAATTCAGTAATAACCTGTGCCTCTTGTATCTTGTTTTCCCATTGATTTATCTTCTTGGCATGCCATCCTGGGGTTGGGTAAAGACAAGTTGTCTCAAAAAGATGAACCCAACGTGTTACAATTACACAAAAATTTACAAATAGTTTAATGAGTGATCAAGTTTTAGTAATCTTTATATAAATGCTTCATGTTCCCTGCACCTGCTGTATGGACTGTAAGAGTTTCATTCGTGGTTGCAGAGATATAGTGATTTCAAATTGATTCCCTCTCTTTTAAACACCCTGTGTGTTTAAAGGACTGAGGGTGACAGGGTTTGATGTCATGGCATATACTTGGACTTTTAGACAGTAAGTGATATGTGTGACCCCAAGGAGAATCCTCGCCAGTTCCCCAAAACCATGGGCAGACAACTTGCCGTTCTCCTTGTTTCTGTATCTGTCCAAAAGAACTGAATAGAGAATAAGTTTGAGCTGGAGCGAACAGACCATTCTCTTTCTCCACTGCCTTTAATAATTATTGTTTCCTCCTCTCCCTGGTGCTGGTTGTGAGCAGCCCTGCTCAAGCTCTCCCTGCCAGCATTGCACATGAGATTTTAAATTCCTCTGGTTGCTGACTTCTCTTTTGTCGAGTTAAACATTCCTGCTCCGGCAGCCACCAAAATGCAAATAGCTCATTTTTTTCCCCCGTGGAGACAGGAGCAGATGTGATGCCAAGTGACCTCAGGCTGCGGTCGGAGCGAGGCCCGGCCCGCAGGACCTTTTCGGGAGCTTTTGACATATCTGCTGTGATGGCACTTTTAAAGAATCTTGGAGGCGGTGTTGAAGCGGCACCCGGGCTGACTTGGCTGCTTCGGTTCATCACCCCCGGTGTTTGTACAACTGCTTGTAGATCTGGGGTAATGGGTACAAACTGGAACACAAGAGGTTCCACTTAAATATGAGAAGAAACTTGTTCCCGGTGAGGGTGGCAGAGCCTGGCCCAGGCTGCCCAGGGAGGTTGTGGAGTCTCCTTCTGTGCAGACATTCCAACCCGCCTGGACACCTTCCTGTGTAACCTCATCTGGGTGTTCCTGCTCCATGGGGGGATTGCACTGGATGAGCTTTCCAGGTCCCTTCCAACCCCTGACATTCT
This sequence comes from Columba livia, assembly GCF_036013475.1. Lineage (NCBI taxonomy): Eukaryota > Metazoa > Chordata > Aves > Columbiformes > Columbidae > Columba > Columba livia. The sequence continues at coordinate 5,008,691 of NC_088606.1, forward strand.
GGGATGCTGTGATCTCTCCAGACACTGAGAGCGGGATGTTCACACTTCAGCACTGACTATAGCAGCCCAAAATAATGTATTATAGAGAGATTTCAGGGTCAGTGCCCATCCAGACACCTTTTCCTACACTTCCATGAAAATTTCAGGGCCATGGAGTGTTTGCCAACCACTGGGTCCATTTGCGAGGCCAGGCAGGGTCTATGAGATGAGTCCATTAGCTTTGCTTTCAGATCAGGTCTTGCTTTTTCCGCCGGTTTTCCTGTCACATGGAAAAAGAAACGCCTGACATGGGTTTTTTCCCTGCTATGTAGTGTGGACATGAGGTGCAAGAACTTTCAGCACTGAGATGCTGTTGGACACTCTTTAGTTGGAGTGCTTTGCCTTTCTTTTCTTTTCTCTTTTCTTTTCTTTTCTTTTCTTTTCTTTTCTTTTCTTTTCTTTTCTTTTCTTTTCTTTTCTTTTCTTTTCTTTTCTTTTCTTTTCTTTTCTTTTCTTTTCTTTTCTTTTCTTTTCTTTTCTTTTCTTTTTTCTTTTCTTTTCTTTTCTTTTCTTTTCTTTTCTTTTCTTTTCTTTTCTTTTCTTTTCTTTTCTTTTCTTTTCTTTTCTTTTCTTTTCTTTTCTTTTCTTTTCTTTTCTTTTCCTTTCTTTTCTTTTCTTTTCTTTTCTTTGCTTCCCTTCCCTTCCCTTCCCTTCCCTTCCCTTCCCTTCCCTTCCCTTCCCTTCCCTTCCCTTCCCTTCCCTTCCCTTCCCTTCCCTTCCCTTCCCTTCCCTTCCCTTCCCTTCCCTTCCCTTCCCTTCCCTTCCCTTCCCTTCCCTTCCCTTCCCTTCCCTTCCCTTCCCTTCCCTTCCCTTCCCTTCCCTTCCCTTCCCTTCCCTTCCCTTCCCTCTTCCTTTATTTTTTTCTTTCTCCTTTTTTCTTCCTCCTTTTTTCCATTTTTAAAGCATATTTCTTCACACCCCTGTTAAAAAACAGCTCCTTCTTTGCAGGATGTGAAGTTACCCCTGACGTGAACATCTCTGGTCAGAAGTTTAACATCAAACTTCTGATTCCAGTGGCAGAGGGAATGAACGAAATCTGGCTTCGCTGCGATAACGTAAGTTGATTGCTTGGACCAGCCATCTCTTCACTTACCCTTCACTTACACTTGGATGTACCGTGTACCTGGTGTTAATTAAAAAAATGTGCCTGGTCTCAGAGCATATGTGTGAATTTTGAGTAGAAAATAAAGGGCTGTGAGGCATTGAACAGGCTACCCAGGGCAGTGCTGGAGTCACCATCCCTGGAGGGGTTGAACAGACGTGGAGATGAGGTTCTCAGGGACATGGGGTAGTGCCAGTTAATGGTTGGACTCGATGATCTTCAGGGTCTCTTCCAACCCAAATGATTCAGTGCTTCTATGAAAATCAGCTCCTGCTCTTCCACGGCTTTGTCCCATGGTTATAGGCTACACATTGGCTGGGTTTCTGCCCATCTTTGTGTGTTCTTAAGTCTACTCCGGCTGGAAGGAAAATAGTATTTCCCTGAAGGCTTATTTGTTGGGGGAAAGGTGGCACCGCCACCATTCTGACGGGCCTGGGTCTCTCTTTTGGGGGGCAGGAGACGCAGTACGCCAGCTGGATGGCCGCCTGCCGCCTGGCCTCCAAGGGCAAGACGATGGCCGACAGCTCCTACGGCATGGAAGTGCAGAACATCCTCTCCTTCCTGAAAATGCAGCATTTGAACCCCGACCCGCAGCTCATCCCGGAACAGATCAACACCGACATCAATCCCGAGTGTCTGGTTTCTCCTCGCTACCTGAAAAAGTATAAGAACAAGCAGGTACGTGCTCACCCGCTCTCTCGGTGACATTGGTGCTGGTGTGACCGGGTTGGCCACGCACCTGTTTTGGCAGTCACCGGTATTTAACACCCCGTGGTTTGGATGTTGTCACTTAATCGGATGCACGCGGTTACTAAAACGAAACACCGACTGAAATATGTGGTTTCGATCCAGCACCTGGGGATGGCACCCACGACCTTAATTATGTTGTATATTATACGACGGTGCAAGTACACAGCCTCGGCGCTTTTTCTTTGCTTTGTTGCCGTTTGCTTTAAATACATTTTAAATTTATTTCCATTTGTTTTAAATACGTTTTGGGAATGGTTTTTGCCAAGCGACGGTGCAGCAAAGCAGGGGGCAGCTGCCCCCATCTCTCCCCACTCAGATGAGGCAAAATTAATCCCTGGTGCTGGGATTAAAACCCCTTCCCTTGCACAGAGCCCGTGCAGAAAATCCTCAGGATCAGCGGAGTTGCAGTTGCTTGCAGTGCTTTATCCCGACTTGGCTGTAATGCCGTTTGCATATTTCTCTCTTTGCTTTTTTCCACTACTTCCAAATGCCAGTCCTTGAAACGTTGCTTCATTTTTGAGTTGCTGTGACTTGCGCTTGAACTCCACGCTACATTCGATCCGTGCATGACAGGGCTGAACTGTTCTGCGCTGGAAATAAATGCATGGTTTTTCTGAAAGACATTATATGCCAGTACAGCGGCAAAAATAAGTAAGACATTGCTGCTTGGCCTTTCAGCTGTAGCTTCCAGCCTGTGTGCTCCAGGCTGGTTGTGGCTATATACAATTTCTCAAGACCCAGAAGAAGGCTGCAAGTCAGAGAAGCAGGAAAAATAGAACTTTTTATTGGCACAGCACGATGATTTCCTGGCAGCGGAGTTATATTTTATATAGCCCTTATTATTCTTCTGAATGAGCCTTTATGTCCACTTGGATGGAGGAGACGCTACATAAATATAACATTTTAACATATATAATACCTTCTAGGCTTGAACTCAGTAAAATGGAGGCACCTGGAAAAATAGTAGCTTGCAGAACTTGCTTACCGTGCAGGTATCTTTATTATAAAAATAACCTCCATAGATCCGTGGGGGCAGGCACAAGCTCTTGCCAGGCTGGATGCAAACATCGGGTCTCCTATAGACATCAAGTCCCCTATAGACATCGGCTAAAGAGAAGATTTAGTGTTTTCCTTTATGGCCAGAGGCAGAGCTTGCTGCAGTGGAGGATGTTTGCTGGTGGTGCTGGCACAGCTGGAAGGGACAGAGGGATGGAGACTGCGGGAATGCGAGGAATTCGGCCGAGAGGGTCCCTCTGCGCCCCAGCACTGGGGGAGGAGGAGGAGGTCACGCAGCCCACAAATGGTGCTGAAATGGGAACTGGCAGTGGGCCTGACCGGAGGATGTATAGAATCATAGAATCACAGGACGGCTTGGGATGGAAGGGACATTCGAAGCTCACCCAGTGCCACCCCTGCCATGAGCAGGGACATCTTCACCAGCTCAGGTTGCTCAGAGCCCCGTCCAGCCTGGCCTGGGATGTCTCCAGGGATGGTTCATCCACCACCTCTCTGGCCAACCTGGGCCAGGCTCTCACCACCCTCAGAGGCAACAATTTCTTCCTCATGTCCAGCCTGAATCTCCCTCCTTTAGTTTAAAACCATCACCCCTTGTGCTATCACAACAGGGTGTTACAGAGGCGCTGGATCCCAGCTGTTTGTCTCCACCACCCCTTGCAGCAGCGTTGGGTTGGTGAGCAACAAATCTTAAATGCAGTTTAAAAAAACACCCCAAAATAAGCATATTCACAGCTCTCCAGTGCCTGGCCGGGGTTCGGTGTCAGAGCCACATCCAGCCCTGGCAGGGACAGATGCGTCCTCAGGAAGCCCGGCTGATGTTCTCCTCCAGCTCCTTGTTACCCCGAGCAGCATCCCCGTCGTCTCTCTGTGTGTCTCAAATAAAAGGAGCTACTGAGCTTCCTATTGAGCTTCCTCTGCCAGTAAGGGGGCTTGAATTAGTGCAGAGGAGTGCGGGGACATGAATTCTCCTCTGAGACGGCAGCGTCACCCTCCCCTTCACCCACCAGCAGGACCAAAACCATCTCTGCACGATACCAGGGCCAGCACGAGGGGCAAATCTCTGCTTCCTTATGTTCACTTCAGCTGCTTTTCTGCCTAAGAAATTGTGCATGTGGTTTTGTTTTGCTTGAACTTTGGTTTGCAGTTAATTTACACTTTTTCTTTGCTTTATTGCCATATTTCTGATTGCCTTTTTTTCTTTCTGCCTCCTTTTCTTTTTTTTTATTTTTTCGCCTTGCCATCTACAGCCAGGCTATGTAAGAGACTTGGTAAGTGAGAGCAACAATAAAACTAAGATAAATTTAAGATAAAATAGTCTAGAACCCCTTTGGTTTGGAGTGCAATAATGAAAAAAACTAACAAAACCCACCCCCACCCTGAGAAACTTGGGCCCTGTTTGGTTTTTATACTGGTCCCCAATGATTTATGCTGCGGAACTAGAAACCCTACACCAGAAATTTATCCGGCTGTTTGCTCACATCCCGCGTCTTAAACTAAATGAACCCGAGCGGCTCTTCGCCCCCAGACAGCTCAGATCTATATTTGCTTTTTATACGTCTGGGGATGCGAAGCAAAAGCAGCTCGGGGTAGAAATTATCGATCGTCCGAGTCGTTAACCCGTTCGCGTGACGGTCGCGACGCCGCTAACGAACCCCCCGTCGTCTAAAGCCGGTGTGTCTCGCCACCCGCAGATCACGGCGCGCATCCTGGAAGCCCATCAGAACGTGGCCCAGATGAGCCTCATCGAGGCGAAGATGCGATTTATTCAAGCCTGGCAGTCGCTGCCGGAATTCGGCATCACGCATTTCATCGCAAGGTGGGTCCGCTGGGCGGGAATAAATATGCAGAGTATGTTAAATATGCAGCTGCGGAAGTTGCGCCAGACCTGAAATTAAAAGCATTAATCGCATCAGCTTGTAAAACCGATTTTATAAGTTAACTCTGATAACTGATTTAAGGCGCGTAGCTGTGTATTTATAAATCCCGGTGTTGCAGGTTCCAGGGAGGCAAAAAGGAGGAGCTGATCGGCATCGCCTACAACCGGCTGATCCGCATGGACGCCAGCACGGGCGACGCCGTCAAAACCTGGCGCTTCAGCAACATGAAGCAGTGGAACGTGAACTGGGAGATTAAAATGGTGAGAGGGGGTTGGACACCTCGGCCGCTCCCCCGCTCGTGTTATGCGAGATGGGCGATGCTCTGGGGTTTTTCTAAGTTAAATCGAAGTCAGGTTTTCACATCGCTGTTTTCTAAAGTGTGTCCCGTTAGCGTAATTAATGTAATGTAGTTTTTCCTCCTCGCTTTTCCACCCTCCTTGGAGGTCTAGCAGAGCTCATCCTAACTGCTGGGGGCGTTGAGTATGACCCCTATAAAAAGAAGAAAAAAACCCTGAATCTTTCTTTAATGCAGCCATTTACACACTTAATGCATTAACGATTTTCTCAGCCAAATAAAATCCAACTTCAGAACTGATGCTCAGGCTTGATACTAACCAGTAATATAAATGTACTGGGCCTTATCTGTATTAAAATTGGTTTTATTTGCAGTACAGCTCAGACTTTCATGCAACGTTTCGTGCAACTTTCAAAGCAACAGAAGCCCCTTCTCTAGGCTCCGATTTGGGCTTTTACCCAACCGTTCCGTTTGGATGCACAAACTTTTTGTGGTTCTTTTCAGCACAACAGTCGATGAAAATTACCAGGGATACATCAGGGCTGTTCTCCTGCGGAAAATACTCCGCTTGCCTTCTGCCTCAGTCTTTGTTTCGACCCAGTTGCAAGCCCCAATATCCCATTTATTCAGCTCAGATGTGCTGCTGAGAGCCCCCCTCCCTCCCACAGAGCTGTCACTGATGGGGGGACAAAAAAACACCAGGCATCAATAAATGGACAGTCTATTCAGTCACGCCAAAACGAGCCCCCTCCAGCCCCCATAAAGCATTTCTATGGCCAGACTTCAACTTATAAAGCCAGAATACACTTGCAGGGAAAACTGGGAAGAAATTCAGCCCTTGATAGTTCTGTGCCCTGTCTCTGTTTCTCTTGAAGCAAAGACAATGTTGCCGCGAGGTACAGAATTATCTCCAAGCCACAGCAGAACAAAAGGTGTAATGATAATTTTAAAAGATAGATAAATATAGATAAAATAGAACATTAATTTAAAATAATAATTTTTAAAAAAAATCTGTGTCTGAACATTTGAACAATAATAATTACGTCATAGAATGACAGAATATTTCAAGTTGGAAGACCTCAGGGTGCTCCTGGGAAGGTTGAGGTTGGATCTTAGGAACAATTCCTTCCCCAAAGGGCTGTGGGGCATTGGAACAGGCTGCCCAGGGCAGTGCTGGAGTCACCAGCCCTGGAGGGGTTGAACAGAGATGAGGTTCCCAGGGACATGGGGTAGTGCCAGGGGTCGGTTAACAGTTGGACTCGATGATCTTGAGGGTCTCTTCCAACCAAAATGTTTCTACGATCCATAAGGACCATTGAGTCCACATGATCACTGATTTTTTGCTTAGGCCGTGGAAAAGGCACCTGGTTTATCAGAAAAGAAAAACAAAAGGTAGACAGGAACCCCTTTGGGAAGCACCGGCGAGGTTAACCCCTGTGGTTTCGCCCTCCAGGTGACGGTGGAGTTTGCAGATGATGTCCGGGTGTCCTTCATTTGCACAGAGGTGGATTGCAAAGTGGTTCACGAGTTCATCGGCGGCTACATCTTCTTGTCGACGCGAGCGAAAGATCAGAACGAGAGTTTAGATGAAGAGATGTTCTACAAACTGACCAGTGGTTGGGTGTGAGGCCCACTTACTGTCCACTGAGAGGAAACCCCATGGCCATATTAATATTTAACTTTAAAAAGCTGTTCTTTGAAATATGCTGCTTAATAAAGTAAGCTTGAAATGTATCTTTTTTTTTTTTTTTTATCATGAAAATTTTTGCATTACCAGACCAGTTAATCTGTGTGCACTAATGAGCACTTCTGTTAATTTGCTATAACTGGGCCGCCGGCCTTTAGATACCAAATCTGATGGGCAGATCAGGATGAGATTTGACTGACTAAAAATAGCCAATTTTCTACGAGAACTCTAAGCCATCTTCTTGTAAAGCCATCCAGGGCTTAACCTATATGAAGTCTATTTATCATGTTTAATGCATGAGTGTTTTCTTGCTTTTTATTTCGTGTGTTTTTTATTCTGTACATTTGACCTGTTTTGAAGTCGTCCTACCCGCGTCCTCCTTTCACACTACACGCACCGGGACTGCTACAGGTGCCTAACATGACTTCTTTGAAAACAATTGCGTGTGGCCTCGAAGATGATCCTCTGTTAGTCTGTTATAGCTTTGTTTTATTTGTTAACTTGCCTTTTGATAATCATTTATATTGTCTTTTTTTTTTTTAATTTTATTTTATTTTTACACCGTATTGTATTATGACACTTTTAGTATTCACCAGCATAGTCACTGTTCTGCCTATGATATGCAAACTTTTTCATTACGATATGAAGTAAAGGTCTATGAAGTATAGGTTTTGTGTAACTAATGTAAAAAACACAAATTTTATAAAATTGTACAGTTTTTTTAACTAGTCTCACAAGCCAGCTAGAATATTGCATAGATCTGGTGTATCAGCATTAACTGTAGTGTGCCTGTAAGGGGTAAGGGGAGTAACCAAGAAACAAAAAACACCCCCAAAAAGTAATAATTTCAGTCCAGTGAATTTTTATCCAAGTTAAATGGGATTTCAGAGCTGCGCCACAGCACCCTCAATAACTGATACCCGGGGCCAGGACCTCCCCGTTCGTTAAGACAGCGCCTCGTTAACGCTAACGAGGAGGGATCTTCTGCCCCACCTAATGCCGAGGAATAACCAGTGTTGCATTCCTGTAGTCTGTGGTTTCAAGACTATGTACAAATGCATTTTATTTTAAATAAAAGTCAAATCTTTTATTTAATATTCAGCTGCCGCTCCTGGTTTTTGTGGTTCAACTGTGCTATGGGAGGCCTGTAAGTATTAGGTTGGTGCAAAGGTAATTGTGATTTTTGCCATATTCACCTGACTTCTCGCCAACCGATTACCATTTCTTCAAGCATCTCGACAGCTTTTTGCAGGGAAAACGCTTCCACAACCAGCAGGATGCAGAAAATGCTTTCCAAGAGTTCATTGAATCCCGAAGCACGGATTTTTATGCTACAGGAATAAACAAACTTGTTTCTTGTTGGCAAAAATGTGTTAACTGTAATGGTTCCTATTTTGATTAATAAAGATGTGTTTGAGCCTAGCTATAGTGATTTAAAATTCACGGTGCGAAACTGCAATTACTTTTGCACCAATCTAATAGATCCCAGATGGTGCAGCCACCCCGTGCCACCGCACCAGCCCGGGTGTAAAACTGTGCTCAAAACTGTGCTCAGTTATGTCAACGAGAAGGAAAATTGATCTATTTACAAGTTGGGCTTAAAATGTTGTATCTCAGCCCTTGAAGTGGTGGAGATGCTGCAGGGGAACGGGGATGCTGCCTGAGCAGAGGCACCGGCAAGGGATTCGTCCACCTGTTCCGTGCCCAAAAATGCCCCGAGAGAGGGGCTGGCCATGCTGCTTGGCCACCTCTGGTCTATCTATCAGTGTCAGGTTGTCCCATCCTCACATGGCACTGCGGCAGTGGGGATGGAAGGAGGTGATTTAGGACAGTAAAGCACCAGCAGCAGGCAAGGCTGGCAGCTTGATGGTGTCCTCAGGTCCTGGGGAGACAGAGAAGGGCGGTGACAGCAACACCTGCAGCATTTTCCCAGTTGTGAGCTGAGTTTGCTCCTTGTCCTAACTGCTGGGGGACCTTAAAAAGAAAACAAAGAGCTGAATCTTTCTTTAATGCAGCCAGTTATGCACCTAATGTGTAATGATTTTCTCAGCTAAATAAAATAGAATCACAGAACAGTTTGGTTGGAAGAGACATTCCAAGCTCCCTCAGTGCCACCCCTGCCATGAGCAGGGACATCTTCACCAGCTCAGGTTGCTCAGAGCCCCGTCCAGCCTGGCCTGGGATGTCTCCAGGGATGGTTCATCCACCACCTCTCTGGCCAACCTGGGCCAGGCTGTCACCACCCTCACTGCAAAAAATTTCTCAGAGGAAATAATGCATTTCCCCATTGCTGCCGCATTTCTGGAGCAATCCTCTGGTTTTTTGCACCACGTGCTCCCGTACAGGTCACACCCTTGCTCAATAAAACCAAGAGGACAGTGTGGCCAGATGGTGCCGGGCGATTCCTCCCGCTATTCCCACCACAAACGCAACTGCGACTGGAGCAGAGGTTTGCTCAGGACGTGCCAGGGATGTTCCCAACCCTGCCCCACGCCCGCGGGCATGTTTTTTGGGGTGCTGGCAGCTCCCGGCTGCCCGGCAAGTCCAGGCAGGACCGGCAGAGCGGCAGGCACGATCCTGGCAGGGATTTTGGCTGGATGCAGGAGAGGGTGAGGCCATAAGAACGTGCCTGGCCTGGAATAGCACGAAGCTGGGTGTGTGATGGGGTTGGCTTGCCGAAAAATATTCACCTCCTATTTCACAGCCTGAGATTATGCAGGCTGGGGAGGTGTAAAGTGTGGGGAGAAGATGCTCCCCCCACATCCATCCATCTCCATCTGCCTCTGCAGGGCTCTGCTACGCTGAATCGCGACCCAGTTTTGCAGCTGGGGGAATGGTAAGGCAGGAAACGCTGAGCAGAAGAACAGAGGAGGTCGGGGAAGGGGCGTGGGAAGGCAGAGGCTGCTTCCCACCGCAGCACTTCCCTGCACAGCCCCCGAGGATGAGGGACGGGAGGCGCTGGGTGAGACACGGGGTGCGATGTAGGCGCTTGCAGGAGGCTGGGGAGCAGTGGTGGGGTCACAAGAGGCTCTGAGGTGATCCAGAGGAGGCCGCTGAGTTTTCTAAAATGTCTTTCGTTCCTCCTCGGATGAAAAAATGCAAATAAAAATGAGCTGTGGGAGTGGAGGGGGCAGAGAGAATGAAAAACAATAATCTGTGGTTTACCTGAAGTCTGGAGAAACACCAGGTAAAATAGAGCGGGAAGATAATCTCAAGAGCCAAGATGGGAACTGCTGCACACCCAGGAGGGACACAGGGTGACGAAGAAGCCTGAGGAGCATGTTGCAAGATGGTTTGGGGAGGGAAGTGACAAGGACGGGATGGACAAGCCACCCCAGGGTCAGGCGGCAGCAGCAGAAGGACCGTAGGACAAGGAGGACCATAGTGTTTGTTCTGCTGCTCTTTCCATCATCATCAGACATCACTCATGGGGTGATGCTGAGCCAAAGGGAAACCAAGACTTGGTGCGTGCAGAGAGTTTCCAGCGATGTGCTGGGGTGAGGTGTCAGGAGCCCGGTGGCTTTGGGGGTGTTTGGGTATTAAAGGCAACAACGGTGGATGAGAAGGGTCCTGGAAAGCCGAGGTAACACAAACCCCAGTTCCCGCAGCATCAGGGAGGTTTGTTCTGCTGATGCAGTGAAATGTGGCTGCGGTCGGAACTTTTGGATAAACAAAAAGAAGTAAACTGAATTAAACAAAAAAAAAAAAGCAAACCCCAGCCTGTGGGTGTCCGCAGCCTTCTGGGGTGACTCAGCCTCGGGGAGGAAGAGCAGTAACCATCTGGCATCCATGAACTGGTGGCTGTCCTGGGGGAAAAGAAACTTATCTCCAACTATTTTGATAAGCACATGATGGGGAGGGAGGTTCAGAGCCAACAGGGCTGCTTCAACCCCAGTTTAACCAAAACATGCCTGAAGACAGGATTACTCCAGCCCTACAACAGCGAGCAGGGCCAGGGAGGTGGATGCTCCTCCCTCGCTGACCCTGCTTGAGGACCTTGAGAAGGAAAAAGGGAAAAAATAAATCACTCCACTGAAAGGTACTGATGCAAACCGGCTGCCAGGGCGAAAAACCCCTTTTCTTAACACAGGCAGGGGGTTTGCATGATATCTGAGCAAGGGACGGGCTGGGGTGTCGGCGAGGATTTGTACGGCTTTTTAAGCCCTAAGTAATTTAATATCGTGCAGATGGGCAAGTCACAGAGGGGTTTTAAAGAAGGAATGGCAGAGTTTTGTATGGGGGAGAGATTTGCAGACTTGGGGAGATTTAGACAAAAAAAAAACCCCACAAAACAAAGTAAAAGAGGAATATCTCCAAAACAAGGCTGTGTCCTGCAGCGAGCTGGGGTGCAGAGGCATATTCTGCTGCTGTGAATTGATGGAAGATGGACATTTGGAGAAGATGTTGGCTTTTTGGGTGGGCAATAAGACAAATGGACCCCAAGGAGGGATGTTGCCTGTGATGGGGACACAGAGGAGCACGGGGCCGGTTTCCAAGGGTGCCAAGGGAAAGATGTGTCCTACCCCAGACAGGGGATGAAGAAAGCTCATCAAATTAATCTGTAATACAACCAAGCCAAATGAGTCATTTTGGTGTCCCAGCCCAGCGTCCGCAGCATGTTTGGGAATTTCCAGCCTTCAGGCTGGGAAGGGGCTCCTGGTACCAGCTCCCCGGGATCAGCTGGGTGCAAAGACATCTCCCAAATTCCCGATGTTCACACCCTGCAGGGGTGCAAGCACCTTCCCCTGCCTCATCCAGCCCTCCAAGCCCCTCGCTTGGTCGAGCATCAGGGGCTGAAGTCCAGCAAACCCAGTGGGTTTGCAGCATCTTTCACCCTGACTTGCCGCATGTGCTGCTTGAGATGGGCCCTTGGCAACCCCATGGGCACTCGTGGCCACCGAGGATTTACCCAGCGTTGACCAGGGATGCAGGAAACCCAGACCAGGCGTCAGAAATGCCAAACAGGATCTGATCCAGAGACAAAACCACATTCGGATGTGAGTTACCTGCTTTGGCCCAGAGAAACCTTCACTTTGCCGGTGTATTAACCCTCATCTCTGATGCAGGAAAGGATGGTGAAGAGCCAAAGCCCTCAGCGACAGCACCAACTCGGACAGCACGAGCAGTTTCATCAGCCTAATTAAATTCAGACCGATCGGTGACCACACTCGCACGGCTCAAAACCTTTCTGGAAACCGTTGGGGGCTTTTATTTGTTTGCTTTAAGTATCATGAAAGCACTGTATGCTTTTATTTGTGGCACCGAGGCACTGAAGAGATAAAAGATCTATAAATATCTGCTGGATGTTATCGATTAAAAAGAATAAGTGTCTCTTTGCTTGCGTCTTTTCCCGTAAGCACCAGTGCAGTGCGGTCCGGGCAGCCCGGCCTCGCTCCTGCTCCCGTTCCGACTGGCATCCCAGCCTTTCCTTTGAAATCCTCTGCATCCCTCCAGCTGTTCCACATATTTCAGGCTTGAGTCTCCCCCTGCCCCAGAAACTGCTCTTTTGGTTTCTCTTAAGCTCCTCGTCTGGTTTTCATCACTGCAGAACGCAAATGGGGACTTTTCCCAGAGTGTTATTGAGGCCGTGGGGCTGTGATGCCCCAGGGATGCAAACCTGGACCTTCCCCACAACAGCAGCTGGAAACTCACCCAGGAAACACCATTTGAAGAACTATTAAAAAACCTAAATTCACCACAAAAAAAGCGGTTGGGGAACTCACATTGGTTTGATCAGGATTTTACGTGATCCGTGTAAGAGGCTGTTTACACTTTGGTGGGGAGGGTTCTTTTTTTAGCCTGACACAGGAGTATCAAAATATTTTCCTAGAGTCCAAGTGACTCAGAAAGGCCAAGCCCATATTTTACAGTGTAAAATATGTAAAAACCTGTCAGATACTGAAATCATTCAGAAAGTTTTCCCTTTGATCCATAGTTAAGACAAAGACCTGGAAGCAGAGCTGCCCCGCACTGTCGGCTCCCGGCGAGGCCGCAGATCCCTGGCTGGTGGGAAGCCTCCGGCTGGAGAACTCCCACTCCCCCTCCTCTGAGAAAGCAGCAGTTTGAGCAAACAATTAATGCATTTGCTCTGGGATTTTTTTTTTGTGGTGTGGTTTTTTTTTTGCTTCTGGTCAGCAGCTGGTCAGCCCCAAATGAGCAAACTGGGCTTTGATTTCCTGCCTGGGAAAGGGGGGTGTAAAAGAAACGGGAGAGGATATGGGTTAGAAATTCGACTCACGGCTGGGAATCACTCCCTTCATCGCGTGCCTGGGGACGTGTCCTAGCGGGAGGCACCAGATCGGCTCGGGGTCAAGAAGGATGGGAATTGCACTGAAGCCCCTTGGCCCCAGCCTGGCTGACATCACATGTCCCCTCAGTGTCCCCCAAACCAGCCTGGCACTGGCCAGGGCTCACAGACTGGGACAACAGCAGCTCTGTTATTCCTCTTGTGCAATTCCTAATCCCAGGGCAGAGCACTGCAGAATAAACTCATCTAAATCCTGCCCAAACCCTTCACCACCACATTTCCAGTTGGCTCTGCCTCCTGCTCGCCCAGGGCACAAAGCTGGGGGGCAAACCCAGCAGTGGGGATCCCACAAACAGCTCCCAGACATTACACCTCCCACATGGCTCCTCTCCATGCCTGCTTCTCTTCGGGCTTTGGCACGCACCGTGTCAAGCATTCTGAATGCGATCTGCAGCGCCTTACCCCAGCTAGGACAACCATTAACCCAGCCCTGGCACTGCCCCGTGTCCCTCAGAACCTCATCTCCACATCTTTTCAACCTCTCCAGGGATGGTGACTCCACCACTGCCCTGGGCAGGCTGTTCCAATGTCTGACAACCCTTTCTGGGAAGAAATTGTTCCCAAGATCCAACCTCAACCTCCCCTGGTGCAACTTGAGGTCGCTTCCTCTCATCCTATCACTTGCTACTCGGGAGAATAGACCAACCCCCTCCATGCTCCAACTTCCTTTCAGGCAGCTGCAGAGAGCGAGAAGGTCTCCACTCAGCCTCCTGTTCTCCAGTAATTGTCTGCATTGTCTCTCCCAGGTGACAAGGATGGCCAGACCTCACCTGGGACACTTGGGGAAAATCAGGTTCCTGGTTTCCCTGATGGCTCTCAGCAGATTTCAGCAGGAGAGCAAACAAAGAGCTGCTGTGTGCTAGCAGTGACCTTGAGGGAAGATTTTTGTGTGTTGTGCTTTTGCCTGCACAAGGCAGTGAGGGCGAGGAGGGCTCTGCGGAATGGCAAACCTGGAAAGCAGCAGCCCAGAAAGTCTTGGGAAGGCTCGAGGTGTAATGCTGGAAGCCAGGAGGAAACTGCAACAGGTCTGAGACCAAACACAACCCAAACAGGAGATGTCACTTCCTAGAGCCTGGGGACAATGAGACCAGCCTGTCCCCTCTGCCTGGCTTCCCTCACAATGACAAACACCCCCCAAAACAAACACACAGTAAAAACGTCCTCAGCTAGCCCAGACCCCAAAGTATCCCCATCCCTGCCTATCCTGTCAGAGGAACAGAGCTGCCCCGAGGCCACCTCCAGCCCCTCTCCATGCTGTATCCCATCCTGGGCGGCCATCTGAAGGGACCACATCTGATTCACATCGCCCCGCAGCTGAAAATCATGTGTCAGGCGCTTCAAAGGACACGGCCTGAGAGCCAAGGGGCTCCCCTTGAACTCAATGGTGACAGTCGCAGGGTCTGGGTGATGGCCAGGGGTGGCTGTTTTTATCTCCTGAATGTTTTTCCCCTTCCCATAAACAGGAGGAACGGATGGGAACATGTCTGAGACCAAAGGGGAAAAGATGAGGGGTGTTAAATCTTCAAAAGCACCCAAGTGCCAGATCCTGGAAGAGGTGCTGGGAGCAGGGAACGTCACTGGGCGGATAAAGGAGCTGAGCACCAGGGAGAGCACCAGGCGAGCACTTCTGACATTTTTCTCTTACGCAGTTGCTAAAAAAAAGAAAAATTAAATGCTTTCTATGACCTGAAAGATGAGTGGACCAACCCTCCCAGCCCTGCAACAGCAGCACATGGCAGAGATGAAGAGCCGGGGTACGCCGAGGGCCGAGTCCGACCCGACCGCCCCCCGGCACCCGCAGCCAAAGCCGGTGCTATCTCAGATGTCCACACGGCCTGGGAACAAGCACATCTGGAACTAGCGCCTCCCAAATCGTCCTTCAAATCCTCTGCAGCCAAGCCAATCCCAGCCGCTTAACGATGTTGCTAATTAATGCAGAGTTCAAAAATAGCTCTGCAGGATTTCCTGCCTCCCCTCCCTCCCCTCTAACTGCACTGCAAGGTAAGACGAAGGAGGAGAAGCTTGTAAAGCAGAATTAATGGAAGATGCTCCGCAGAGCCCATGGTACCTCCCTGCATTATTGCTCTCATTTCATTTGGAGCAGCCCCCGTCCTTCCCCTCCCCATGCCCACCCAAAGTACAGCTCGTCCTTCCCATCCCACACATGCAACCTGAAGGCGTAAACAGTCCAAAGCGTGCTGGGCTTCACTAAATTTAGGTTACTAAATTCCTGCCACCATCCCTGCTCAGAGAGCCCCCAACCAAAAGTCCTTTCCACCCCCAGCACCGATTGCCATTCACTGGTCTCACACACAAAATTCGTGACCATCCTACGGGCAATTCTCTGAGTCCTTTCCTTTTGCACTTCTGCATCGCTGAGTCCAGCTCCGACACACATGGACCTGCTGGAGAGGGGCCAGAGGAGCCTCAGAAATTATCCAAGGCTGGAACAGCTCTGCTGGGAGGACAGGCTGAGAGAGCTGGGGTGTTCAGCTGGAGAAGAGAAGCTCCAGGGAGACCTTAGTGTGGCCTTTCTGGACTTAAAAAGGGCCAATAAGAAAGATGGGGACAGACTTCTTAGCAGGGCTTGTCGTGATAGGACAAGGCTTGATGGTTTTAAACTAAAGGAGAGGAGATTCAGGCTGGACAAGAGGAAGAAATTGTTGCCCCTGAGGGTGTTGAGAGCCTGGCCCAGGTTGGCCAGAGAGGTGGTGGATGAACCATCCCTGGAGACATCCCAGGCCAGGCTGGACGGGGCTCTGAGCAACCTGAGCTGGTGAAGGTGTCCCTGCTCTTGGCAGGGGTGGCACTGGATGAGCTTTGAAGGTCCCTTCCAGCCCGAACTGCTCTGTGGTTCTCTGATGGAGAATGTGAATACATCCACATATGGAGGGATGGATGAAAGAATGGAAGGATGGATGGATGCTGGAAGGATCGATGATGGGTGGATGGGGTGGAGCCACTGGCACAAACTGTAATACTTTTTCCCAACAGTCACCAGCTGCCACAAGTTCTGGTTGGTGTCCAGGACCATTACCCAGCCAGGGAGGGGGGAGCATCACACATGAGCAGCCTCCTCCAGCACAGCCCGTGCTGAGCCCTTAGCAAACTATTGAAATTTGCACAGCATTGCTCACCCACTCCAGGCATGAGAAAGCCCCTGTGTTTTCTCCTCCTGCCCTTCCCAGGCCCTCATCTTCACCGACCAGCTGCTCAGCCTCTTTCCAGCTCCACAGGACTCCTGCCCACACTGTGCCAGCTCTGGGCACAGGAATCAACTGCTGTGTTGTTTTTTTTCCTCTCTAACCTTGGAAATTGGAGCCCAAAGGAACATCAGCTTCAGCTTCTGTTTAACAACCACCTCTTATCACTGCTCACACAGCGCAGCCTGGGCAGAAGATAAAGCATTTCCACCGCGTTGGATAAACAGAGATCAAGCCTGCCCAGCGGCTCGCACGGCAATACTGTCTCTGCCCGTCCAGCTGCCCAGATTCGGGGTGTGCTTCTTCCCAAGCGCCTCATTCCCCGACATGGTGCAAACTCTCAGCCCGTTGTTAATCACTTATTTCCAAATTATTGCACAGCTGAGGGAGCATCAAGGCTTTTCTGCTGGTCAGGGTGGCCACACTGAAGCTGCTGTGCTGGGACTCACATACAACCGAGGTGCAAGAGCTCCCTCCTGTGCGGCTCCTCTCCAAAGATCTCACTGCTCATCCCACCGGGCCATGATTTTGTCTTCAGGTTTCAGATGAAAAGGAAAAAATGTCTTCCTGGAAAGGGCTGTCGGGCATTGGAACAGGCTGCCCAGGGCAGTGGTGGAGTCACCATCCCTGGAGAGGTTTAAAAGACATGGAGATGAGGTTCTCAGGGACATGTGTTAGTGTCAGGGTTGGATTAATGGTTGGACTCGATGATCTTGAGGGTCTCTTCCAACTAAAATGATTCTATGACTCAAAAGACCCAAACCTCAGCTGCAGAAAGGCCAGTTTTGTCCCTTAAATGAACCCCCCAGCATGCATGGAAGGGGAGGACAAGAAATCAGGGCTGTATTTCCTTTGAGAAGGTTTCCATCCTGAATTTAATTGTGCTCAAAGAAATACAGCATTTGGGAAAGACAAGAAGGGCCGTCTTACCTGGCTTGTTGATGGGATGCGGGATGAGACAGCATGTTTGCAGAGACAATCACTAGCTAAATGCTGTTTTGGTGCCACCAGCTTGTATTTGGTGGAAGGGAAAAGAGCTAAAAGCTGTTATTTACTCACTAATCTACCCAGAAAAAATGGCTTATTTAATCCATGGAGTACTTATTTTGTACGGGAAGGCTGAGAAGATCTGTCACCTGCAGTACTCTGCCTGTGGTTGATGAGAAAATGTCCGTTTACTTAAAGGGACCATAAATCTGTGGAGTCACCTGCAATGCTTGCACCCTCATACCCACTCGGCACAGGCCCAGGACACTGTGGGATCAGAAGTACCATCTCGGTCACGTTCCTTATTTCTCAGCTTGAGGCGGGATCTCTGCTTGATCTCACTCCTTCTCTAATTTTTGGGGGTGATCTGGTGCTATTTTATATCTCACAAAATATCCACATCCAAAGGAGAGGATAAATAGGTTTCTTGCTGGAGCTGCTTTCACAGGTTTTTTAAGCCCTGACTCAGACTTTGAGCTGGGATGTTTGAGTATTAACGAGGCATGATGCTGTTCACCTCAGGTGGGGATTTAAAAACAAAAAATAATGTTTCTAGGCCATGGGCAGGAGAAAGAAGAAAACCTGAAGACATGAACAGGCACTTATTCTACCTTCTGCTTCCTTCTGAAAGTGATTGCTGGGGCAGGGGGATGTGTCACACCTGTGGTACCTAACACCTCCCCTGCAGTTAAATTACATTTACCTTCTTGGTTAAAGATGGGATAATTATTTCCAGCGAGGCACACATGTTCCAGATGCACTTCTCCTTTCAGAACTGCACTAATTCTGTCATAAACCCCAAAGAAATTCCATTTCCCAGGTCACAGGCAGCCATCTGGATGGCAGCAGAGCTTTGCCAAAGACTGCCAGGTTTTGCCGATGACTTTATTAATTTCTAGCAGGTATTTAGTTTCTCGTTATCCGCCCACAGGCAACGTTTGGGGAGAGACAGCAGCATCTTTCTTTCCTCTGGCAGACAGATGGGGGATAAGCGGACGCTGGGTCCTCTGCA
Organism: Columba livia; assembly: GCF_036013475.1. Taxonomy (NCBI): domain Eukaryota; kingdom Metazoa; phylum Chordata; class Aves; order Columbiformes; family Columbidae; genus Columba; species Columba livia. The sequence goes on from NC_088606.1 coordinate 5,026,967, forward strand.
AAATCCACGTGCCTGGAGGTGTTTTTTTCAGCTTTTCTGCAGATATTTCCACCACTCAGGATTTATTGGATACAGCCCAGTGCAGGAGAGGTCTAAAAGAATCAAAGCGGCTGGTCCCTGAGGTACATCGAGCCCCGAGGATCTGTTTCCAAAACAGAATGTAAACAATTTCATTGTGGCAAGGATTTATTCGTTCTTACTGCCTTGTGTCATGGAGCTAAAGGAAAGGAGAGCGCTTTTCCTCTCCTCATAAAGCAGGGTGTGTTTTGGATTCAGAATCTACATCAAGTGCATGGCTCCTTTCCCATCTTTCTGACTGTCCCGGAGTCACAAATTTGCAATTCACCTGCCTTGTGACTGCCTTGTTCCAGTGTTGGCAAATACTGAGCAGCCAGAGGATATCACTTTGCTTTTTTTGGTTTGTTTTGGTCTGTTTTGCTTCTTTTTTCCTCTGCAACAAAATACACCGGAGGGGAAACAGCAAAGAGATGAACGTATCCATGACACAAGTGGAAATGTGTTATTTCAACTTTTCCCCTGCTCTTCAGCAACCAAATTCCAGCCTCAGAGGTATCGAGGAGATTTATCTGTTGTCTGCTGTGAATCCTCACTGACCCTTAATAATTTGACCATTAAAAAGCCACTGGGTAGGACTTGGCGGTGCCTCCAGGAGATGTGAGAGCTCCTAGGTGGCCACGTACCTTTTTCCAAGCTTTCTGGTAAAAAACGGAGCCTGTTTTGTGCGTGGACTCTCAGGAGCCTTCCCCGGCCACCTCTTCTTCAAAAGCTCATAAGAGCATCACCATCTCCTTCCAGTGTGGTTAAAATTAGAGGGTTTTTTCCCTACAAATCATTTGCCTGCTCTGGTTTAGGCTCATACTGCTATGAAATCCACGTATCTGTTCTCAAGCCAAGCGGAAGTCAGTACCTGAAGCAGTAAATAGGACAGGACTGGTCTCCAGGACTGAGAAAAACAACACTGCAAGAGGTTTAATCAAACAAAGATCCTGATTTTGCTGTGGCAGAGTAGGAGCTCTGGAGGTCAGAAGCTGAGAATCACAGAGGACAGCACCGCTCAGCTATTACATACCACGGGACAGATGTACCTCCCAGGTCAGGATGTCCCTACACAGCAAATTGCCGTAAACTGGGAGGATTTATCTGGATAAGGCTTGTCCAAAATTCACCATATTCCCCATGTGGGTCCAGAACTTCTTCTCAGAGCCTCACTGGGGAGAACTGGGCTGACCCCATGTGGTCACTGCCTCGATATGGCACGATTTTGCTTCTAACAAGTCGTGAATTCTCAGAATTGCTTGGGTAAAACGCAAAATCTACCTCACATCCGTAAAATTTTTCCATCAAGCAAAAGGCACTGCGAAGGGAGTTTAGCTAAACCCCCATCTATCACTTTTCATGCAGTGGAAACGTGTCCGCGCTCCCGGTTTCCCTGTTTAACCAGCCAACCCAGCGCTTCCTCACTCCTTTTTGTGCACAGAAGAATATATTGTTCATTTTTTAGCACAGATGGGACTTTCCCACTCCTCTTAACCCCTCAAAACAAAGGAAATAGAGAAGGGACAGGAGGGGAGAAGCTCATACACAGTTTGTGCCTTTGCCTTGCAATAAAAGGTTAATAGTTGCAGGAACCCTCCCCCATGCAGCCCCCAGCCCCAGAGAAGTTCAGGGCGACTGTCGCCCCCAGATTTTGGGTGTGCCCGAGTCCAGGGAGGTTGGTGTGTGTCATCTGGTCACTCTGGGCCCGAAGAAGTAAAAACTAAGTAATGTTGATTGTTTCCACAGTAACAGAGAGTGATTCATTCTGAGGGTAAAGTAACAGGGGGGCAGAAACATGGAAAATGAAAATCATGTCTCAGGAGCACGCTGTACAATGATCTTGTTCAGCAGAAAGATTGTTCCAGGCTACATGTGGGCCCTGACCATGGCTTTTTATAAAACAGTACTCAAGAGGATCTCTAAGTTGTTTTTTCTTTTTCTTTTTTTATTAAAAAGGAAGAAAAACCCCTCAATAATGCCCCCCCACCAGCCTTGGAGGTTGAACAAGACTCGTCCCAGCACAGGACAGCGGGTCTTGTCCAAGGGGAGTGAAGGAGCCTCCAACAACAAAGCCCCGGAGATGAACATTCACAAAGCAAGAGACGCTTTCATGACAACAGCTGCTGCCACCTGCAATTCCTCAGGAGAAAAAGGAACCTTTGTACAACCCTTTTATCTGAGTTATCACTCCACGGGTACTCCTGAGCCCGTCCTGAGCTGCAGCTGGCTCCGGGTTAAAAGAAGCTGCCCTCCAAAACCACCAAGCAGCTTCCAGGAACTCCAGAGGCCAGACATCAGTGGAAACACGGGGAAATATATGTAGAAATGTATGCAATTGCACCCTCTGAGCTGCTGCTTCTGAAAATCATCATACGGACCTTTGGTGACTTCAGATGGCCTGGGCCTCAGTTTTACCTTTCTGCCAGAAAAAAAAACTATTACAGTCAGTCAAAAAAAATACCAAAATCCTCACAGGAAAAGCAGCTGGCTGAAAAAAAAAAAAAAAATAAAAAACCAAACACAAAACAAAACATCCAGCTGTAAAGAGAGAGCAGACATGGATGAGAGAAGGGTGTGATACAGCAAAGACTCCCCCATACACCCCATGGAACAAGGATTCACTCCTCATGCTAAAGGTCCCTTCCACCCGCCTCACTCCTGAGGGGACACTAGTTCTGGGAGACAGAGGGATTTTCCTTCAAGCATCAAAGTCCTGTCAGGAAAACTGCAAATGTCTCGGCCTTAGTGGCCCTGAGGTGGAGGGTGCTGGATCACGAGGCCCAGCCAGCCTCGCTGCCCTCACCCTGCTCCCAGCAGGGCCACCCCCGGGTGAAAGGGCCAAGGGGTTACGGAAAACTCACAGAATGTCAGGGATTGGAAGGGACCTCAAAAGCTCATCCAGTCAAATACCCCCCTGGAGTAGGAACACCCAGATGAGGTTACACAGGAAGGTGTCCAGGCGGGTTGGAATGTCTGCAGAGAAGGAGACTCCACAACCTCCCTGGGCAGCCTGGTCCTGTGTTCTGTCAGTCTCAATGGGAAGAAGTTTCTTCTCAAATTTAAATGGAACCTCCTGTGTTCCAGTTTGTACCCATTACCCCTTGTCCTATCATTGGTTGTCACCGAGAAGAGCCTGGCTCCATCCTCCTGACACTCACCCTTTACATATTTATAAACATAAATGAGGTCACCCCTCAGTCTCCTCTTGTCCAGCTCCAGAGCCCCAGCTCCCTCAGCCTTTCCTCACATGGGAGATGCTCCACTCCCTTCAGCATCTTGGTGGCTGCGCTGGACTCTCTCCAGCAGTTCCCTGTCCTGCTGGAACTGAGGGGCCCAGAACTGGACACAATATGCCAGAGGTAGTCTCACCAGGGCAGAGTAGAGGGGCAGGAGAACCTCTCTGACCTACTGACCACCCCCTTCTAACCCACCCCAGGTACCATTGGCCTTCCTGGCCACAAGGGCCCAGTGCTGACTCACGGTCACCCTGCTGTCCCTAGGACACCCAGGTCCCTTTCCCCTACACTGCTCTCCAAAAGTCGTTCCCCAACTTATACTGGAACCTGGGTTTATACAAATTACTTAGCACTTCAACAACATAAAAGACAGACTAGGATATCAGCTGAGGAGATTATTGGGATTTGACTACAAAGAACGACGAAAATCCATGGCTTGCATGCGTACACTCACCAGAAACCAAACTAGAAGTCTCTCACTCAAGGGTACCCAGAAGAAATATTTACTTGCCTGCGTTAGGCAAGGACTCAGTCAAGGGTGTATCCAGCAGAGAAAAACAACCACTCATCCAAGTGAGGAGGTCAGGCACTCTCAGTCACGGAAAGTCTCCTTAGACAGCGTCCCCATCTAAGGGGAGGGCTCCAGTTAACAGACCCACTGCTACAAGAAGGCCACTCAAAGAGGGGCTTTGACAGGGACCCCATCTTATGGCCTGGTCAGATCTGGCTGTGGGCATTACAACATGGTCCAGAAGCTTCTCAGCTTCTTTGTTGAGGACCTTGTCAATTGACCAAGGGTCCCACCCCTCCTGCCCCCTGAGCCAGGTGGAGGTGAAGTCTCCCTGCCCCCAGGTGTGGGGAGGATGGGACTGTCAGCACCATCCGAGATATGCACGTGGGCAAAGGCACAGTGGGGCACAAAGGGGCACAGCAGGTACTGAAGAGCCATCAAGTGTCCTATTGAAGTCTCTGCACCTCCTCAGGGGATGTGCAACTGCCACAAGGAAGCTGCAGACTGCAATGAGGTCACCCCTCAGCTTCTCTTCTCCAAGCTGAACAAGCCAAGTGACCCCAGCCGCTCCTCAGAAGTCTTGCCCTCAAGGCCTTGCATCATCCTGGTCGCCCTCCTTTGGACACACTCAAAGGGTTTGATGTCCTTCTGCCAAGACACAATGGTGACTCATCTTCAAGTTCCCATCAGCCCAAACCCCCACATCTCTTTCTGTTTGGCTGCTCTCCTGCCTTCTCTAGATTCAATGACCTTTTGTCTTTTCCCAACTTAAATGATTCTATGACTGTGTGATACAATTCGAAGCTTGCCCGGTGCAGAGTCAGGGATTGACGTACATGGTCCTCATGCGCTCCTTCCAAGCCCAGGTTGGACCAGATGATCTGTGTGGTCCCTTCCAAACTGATTTTCTGATTCTGAAGGGAAGCTGCTAAATTAACTCAGCACCCTATGCCCACAATCCCCACAAAAGTGATGCAAAAACTCACAACAAAATGTTTATTCAAACACAACACTTATTGGCAGCTTTGCACATGGTAAAGCTCCCAGAAGAAATGGAATGTGTCAACGTCAGGGGTGCAGTCAATGTCCGGTTGGTAACGGAGTCTCTGTCACAAGCCTCCTCGCGACGGCCTCTTCAGCTGCATCGGGTCCCACTCCCCAGCGTGTGGTTTTGCTGGGCAGGAACGTTTCCCGCTGCCGACTGATCAGCGTGTTCCTCGTGTCCAGCGCGCTCGGTTCTGTGGCACCAGCTCCCAAGAGAGTGTCTGGGGTGGGCAGAGTGTCCCCCAGGCCCCAGAGGTCACACTGAGGCACATGGAGCGGTGCCTGTCGCTTGGTCTCTGCCCCGCCGGAGCTCCCAGCAAGAGTATCTGGGCCAATGTGAAATCGCCACCAAGGCCCTGACAGTGAAAGTGGAGAGCAGGGTCACAATCCTCTTTGTCCTCACCGGCTGCTGCGCTGGGGAGACCATCGAGAGGGGAACGCTGCCACTTTTGGCGGAGGGCTGCTGCGCAGGGTGTTCCCTTTCCGTTCCATGCCCTGCATTCTCCTCTCTTTTTTCCTCCTGGAAGACGCGGTCGTCTGCCAGCAGCTGTGACCTGCGCAAACACAGCTCTGTGCGGGAAGACCTCCTTCAGCGTCCGCGGAGAAGCATTATATGAACCCGATTTAGCAGCTCCTCAAACTCAAGCTGTGCGTGCAGAAAGGCGTCAGGATTCTGTGTCAGGTGCTGGAAGAGGTTGACTGGTTGAGCCAATTGCAATTCCAGGGGCAAGTTGATCTCCTCAGGCACGTTCTCATTGCCAATGAAGAAGTGGTTCAGATGTTTCTTCTTCAGACATCTCTGCAGGTACTGCATGATGCCGTTCAGCCATTCCCAGAAATGCCCCCTGCGCCAGTTTGACAGCGGCATGGCGCTCAGCAGATGCATCACAACTGTCTTCATTGTATAGGTGGAAAAGTCTCTGCCCAGCAGGCAGCGGACACAGAGCTGCAGGCATCTGAGGTAGCAGGTGTCAGGCTGTGCATGTTTGGCGATATGACTGAAGAACTTCCTCTCTGCCACAGCGTAGGTCTCTGGCCACATCGTGCTAGGGGTGTAGGCAGCCTCTGTATACTGGCTGCTCACAAAGATGTCCGAGGCGCCTTCTTGCACCCCGAACATCAACTCAATTGAAAGCCTTTTCCCCCGCCGATTTGTCACACAGAATTTGCAGGAGCGGTCGGAGGGCAGCATTGTTAGGCGGCGAATGGCTGAAAGAGGCAGAGCCCTCCAGGAACGTCTCACGAACATCTGGAAATAGCGCGCAGTTTTCTGCACATCTAGGTAGGAGTCAGTGCAGAGGTCGTCTAGGGTGCTGAAGCTTGCATTCCTCCCCTGCTCTTGCTCGGGGTCGTGGAGGAAGCAACGTGTCTCTCCTGCCGGCTGCTCCGTCTCACAGGTGCACACCAACTCCACGCGGACGCGGAAGTTCCTCATTGGCCACACGGGGCCCGGCTCCAGGTGGAAGGTGTGTCCACGGGGGGGCTTCAAGGGCAAAAGCAGGCGGAAGGTGATGTCTTCCTCACGGGGACTCCACCCTTCAAAGGCACTGCCCACCCCGATAGCTTTTTCCAGCACTGGAAAACTAGTATTTGAGAATAAACGCTGGTAGACAAGGATGAAGATTTCCACAAGGCTCAGCACAGACGTGCAATCTCTGTCCAGGTGCTGAACTGGCCACTGTATGTCCTCCGCAAAAAACATTCCCGGGTCATTTGCATCATCATGCTCTTCTTCATCTTCATCGTCATCACCATTTTCTTCTTCGCCTTCATTCGCATCATCATGCCCTTCTTCATCTTCATTGTCATCACCATTTTCTTCTTCGCCTTCATTCGCATCATCATGCTCTTCTTCATCTTCATTGTTATCACCATTTTCTTCTTCGCCTTCATTTGCATCATCATACTCTTCTTCACCTTCATCGTCATCATCATTCTCTTCTTGATCTTCATTTGCATCATCATACTCTTCTTCACCTTCATCGTCACCATCATTCTCTTCTTGATCTTCATTTGCATCATCATTCTCTTCTTCAGCTCCATTTGCATCATCATGCTCTTCTTCAGCTCTATTTGCATTATCACTTCTTTCTTCGGCTTCATTTGCATCGTTATTCTCTTCTCTATGTCTCTCCTCCTCCACGTTGTTACCGGAGCTCTCCTCTTCTCTCTCTGGCTCATGGCTCCGTTTCCTGAGCCACCAGCAGAGCCCAAAGAGCAGGACCAGGACTGCAGCAATGGCCCAGAACTGCCAGCACTGCAAGGCGGAGAGGAGCAGGGATGCCCAAGCAAAGCCGCTCTGCTCCTGGTTCCTCTGCTCCTGGTTCATCCGCTCTACCTCCTGCCACAGCCGAGTCATCTCCCGGTTCAGCATCTGCGCACGCTGCTCCATGCGCTCGCGCGTCTCCTCATCCGGCTCATAGCCGACCGGCTGCACGTTCAGCGTAAGAATTTGCCAAAGTCCGAAGGCAACGTCCAAGAGAGCCATGGCCTGCACGAGAAGGGAGAGAAGGGGCTCAGTGGGGCTGTGCGAGAGGGAGGGGGCTGGTGGCTGGGGAGCGGGGCTGGGGGCCGCAGGGAGCTGGGGGCAGGTTAGGAGCGGGGCCGAGGCAGCTGGGAGGCAGCAAGGGCTGCCCCGGCCCCAGCGGCGGCGGCTCCGTGCCCTGGCCAAGGTGCTCCCGCGAGCGGCCGGGCCCTCCATGCAGGGTGAGAACCCACCCCCGGGGGCCGCGATTCTGCCCCGGCCCCGTCCAGCCCGGCCTCCCCCCGCCTGCGCACTCACCGCTGGCCCAGGCCGGACTGGGGCAGCGCTGCTGCTGGCGCCCCTGATAACCGCCCCGTGGGGACTCGTCCCCTGTGATGTCACAGGCGCCAGAGCACGTCACAGGCACGCCCGCCGGCCCTACCTGGTCCTGACCACCCCGGCCCAGCCACTCGCAGCTGCCCCTGGCAACCAAACACCAACCCTGACAATGTACGGACCCACCGAGCCTGACAGCACTCCCAAGGTTCTGTTTACAAAGCAGACACAAGCCCCCCACACCCTTCCCAGTTATAAAAATGGGTGATGTGACCCACGGATGTTTTGCTCCCTGACATCCTATCTCGTCAGATGGGATCAGCTCCCTTGCTGCTGGCCGCTGCTCTGGTGGTCACGGCTGGGCCCTTGTTGCCTCTGGGGTGGGTGATGGTGGAAATTGCGCTGGGAAGATGGGGCCTCTCCATGGCAGGACCTCTGTTCCTGCTGTGCCACTGCGAGAGGACATTGATTCCAAAGAGACAATTCCTAAGGGTGACGAGGGGGTGCAGGTGCAGTTTTCCCAGTGGGCAGCTCCCACTGCCGATAGAGCACTGGTTTCTCCACGTCCAGCACGTTCAGTTCTGTGGTACCAGCTCCCCGGAATGTGTCTGGGATCAGCAGAGTCTCCACCTGGACCCCAGCGAACACACGGAGACACATCAGCGGTGCCTATCGCTTGGTCCCGGTGCAGGTGGAGCTGCCAAGGAGTTTCTTTTCCCATGTGAAATCGCCGCCACATTTGTGAGAGTGTGACGGGAAAGCAGGGAAAAAATCATCTTTGTAGCCACCCTGGTCTCCACTCTGTGTCCCTGTGGGATGAAGTTGTCGCCTGCAGTCAGCTGTGAGCCTCGCAAACACAGCTCTGTGCATGAAGAGCTCTTTCAGAGCCTGTCTGGCGATGAGCAGTCTCGTGAGCGATCTCGCAGCTCCATGTCGTGGTGTAACTCCAGCCAGCAATAGAGCCGCCAGAGCCGCTTGTTGACTCCCCCGTCCTCCCATCCCCCAATAGGGGAGAGACATGAAAGGGAAGGGAGAAACTCGTGGAATGGCATAAACAGCGTTTCATAAAATAACAAAATATCACTAATACACCACTAGTAAAAATAATGTACATGAAATGGAAATAAAACACAAAAGGTACCCAGTGCAATTCCTCTTGAACTCTGCCTGCACCGAGCAGCCCGTCCCAGGAAGCAGCACCCTCGTCCAGAAGAACCGATCCCAGAGAGAGAAGACAGAAAAAGGCAGAAAGGCCCAGCGGCCTCTGCAAAACGGCAGAATGGCAAAAGACCGAAATAAAGAAACTCCCGAACAGAACTCCTCCAAACAGGTCTCCGTCCCAGCTCTGACACTAGCCAGAAGATCCCCACTCACCTTAAATATGAAGCGTGATGCTAATGACACGCAATATTCTAACTGATCGGTCTGGATTCTCGTGCCCCACCTGTGCCCCTTTCCTGGTGGCCTTGCTTCTAATGTGGGCAGTGGGTGGCTCAGCTTTCCTTGCTTGCCTTCTCCTGGATCCTGCCTGTTACACAGTGCTCTCAGTTCTCTAATCCCAGACAATCACACCTGCACCCTGGACTCTCTTTCACCTCTGTGAAACCCCCCAGTATCTGGCATCACAGATAAGTAACTGTAGGAAGAGCAGCTCCAGGGGTGTTTAGATCAAGAATCAGGCAGGTGGATGGTGATGGCACAGAATTCTAGCTGCTTTGCAACTTAGTAGTATGTGTGTGTTAAGTAGAGGTTGGACAAATCGTGTTGCACCTGAATGCTCGTGTGAAACCACAATTGGGGTGCTCCAGTTTGAATGAAATACCTCATGCGTGCCAGTAAAAAATTACTCCTGTAATTCTAGGCTTTGCATCCTTGCATCCCAGCCTCTCTCCTGGGCTGGCACGGGCCCGTTTAAAAGGTTTCCTGATGCTTCCCATGGCAGGAAGACACCGCGAGGACAGCCAGCAGCGCCCAACTCTCCCAAGGCCTGCTGGCCAGTCCCTTCCACACCCAGCCCAAGGGTGTCAGGGACACAGGCCTTATCTTGCAGCTGCTGATGGTTTGCAGCTGCGTTGTGTTCATTGAGCAGGTACAAGTTTGGTAAGTCGGAGCAGAATTTTCAACATGCGGTTTAAGATTTCAACAAATTTTGCTTACTAAGTAATGTGAAACAGACAGTGTATTAAAAATCATACAACCTTCTAATTCAAAGTGATTGGTTCTATTTCAAACGTACTTACTTAAGCTAAATGATTGATATAAACCTTCCATTGGGCTCAGCCAGTGACCTGTGATTAGTAAAAGACCATTACCATACAGCCGAGCTTGCACAGCAGAGACAGGTCAAAGTAGGCTCAACCAGGCTGCCATCTTGAAGGAATGAAATGCTTGGCTCGTGGTCAAGCTGCATAGAGTGGGGAAGGTCTGCAAGAGCCTCCTTGCACCCACAGCTTGTCGGTGTTCCGTGAGTCATTCTGCTTCCTTGTGGGTTTTCTAAAAGGGACCCCGGGCTCAGCTACAGCTCAGCCCTCTGCCTCCTTTGGGGCATGTACCATACTGCTGCTGGTTTGGTTGGGAAGAGTCAAGTGCATGCGTCACACCTGGGCATGTGCTTTCGAGGGCATTGGTGTTCCTAAGCGTTGGTGACTTTTTAAAAGCCGTTCCTTCAGAAGGCAGGACTGAGTAGCTACTATGTGTTGCAAATCAAACAAGAGGAGCAGAAGGCTGGCTTGTCTGGCCAGGGCTCTCTTTCAGGAACTCAGGCAGCAAACAGAAGTGGATGGGCTTAGGAAAGGGATCTGGGGGTTGTGCTTGATGTTAAGCTCAAGAGGAGACTACGATAATGTGCCCCGGCAGGCAAAAGAGCCAGCCGTCTCCCGGGGTGCATTACGCACAGTGTAGCCAGCCAGTTGCAAAAGGAGGCTGAGGGGAGACCTTATCACTGTGTCCAACTGCCTGAAAGGCGGTTGTGGTGAGGTGAGGGCTCGTCTCTTTTGCCAGGTAACAACTGATAGAAAGAGAGGAAATGGCCTCAAGTTTCTCCAGAGGAGGTGCAGATGGGCTATCAGGAAAAAGTTCTATATTGAAAGGGTTAACGAGCATTCCAAGAAGGTACCCAGGGAAGTGCTTGAGGCACCGTGGCTGGAGGTACCCAAAAGATGTGTAAACATGGCACTTAGGGATGTGGTTTGGTGGTGTTTTTGGCAGTGATAGGTTTGCAGCTGGACTCAATGAACTTAAGGGTCTTTCCCAACTTAAATCATTCTATGATTGCGTGATACAACTTGAAGCTTACCCGGTGCAGAGTCAGGGATTGGCCTACATGGTCCTCGTGTGCCCCTTCCGGGCCCAGGTTGGACCAGATGATCTGTGTGGTCCCTTCCAAACTGGTTTTCTGATTCTGAAGAGAAGCTGCTAAATTAATGTACACTGTAATTAAGTTACAAAAGACACACCCATCATTAACCAATTGACATGATAAATGCTTTCCGACCACCTGCAAAACCAGGGGATATTTTTCAAGTTATAGATCCTTCTGCACGACAAGAGGGAGACAGAAGATTAAGTAATAAATTGTTTAGAAGCAGAGTGCTTAGCTTATATTTAGCTAATAATTAATCGAGTTATTGTGAGTACGAAACTAACCAATTATAACTAACATCATCAATTCTTTTTGGTACAGATCTACTGTGTGTCAAAATTCCCGAACATTGTAATGCATGTGTATTAATTATAGGAATATAAGCAACACAAGAGCGTCCAGTCTTTGGAGCACTTATGGAGGATGATCCCCAGTGTTCCCCAGCACTGATGAAATAAAAGATGCCTGCTTAACAGTATAATTGACTCAGCTGTTAAGTTCATTTCTACCTTTCAATTCCATGTATTCTTTTCCTCTATATCCGTCAATAACCCCCTCCCAAAACACGGCAGTTCCTTTAAGTCTCCTCGAGGGCTAAGAAAAATCGACACCAACCCAGAAAGCCCACAGGAGCTCTGCTGCCTGTCTGAGCTTGTCCCTCGTGCAACAGGATCACGAGCAGGGTTTGCAGCAAAGTTGGTGGCAACTGCCGCTGAGAGTAGTCAGGTCTTCCATCTGTAACAGGCACAACCACCTGGCAGCAGAGCGGTTCCTTCCTCCTACACGTGAACCCATCAGGAGTGTGTCATGCTCTAAGGCAAGGCGGCAATAAACCGTGGCAGACGCTCCGTTAGCCCCTCACCTCCCGCCACCCACGTCCTGTACATCAGAGCGATGATAGGAAAGATAAGGAGGAAGGAAGAGAGACTCAGACTTCAAGTTGGAAGGTTTTAAAGGCTTTTACTAACGTTACCAATAGACAGAGAATATATACACAAAATATAAAAGCCCACCTCGAATGCTCAGTGTGCCGTTGGCGTCACTCAGCAGCAGAGCTGGGGCTGCGGGGCTGGCGGCTCCAGCAGCTGCAGCTCAGGCCCCGCGAGTCCCGGGCGGGACTGCACAGCAAACTGGAAACTGGTTGCGGGGATGCAGGGCCTGAGGGCTGTGGATCACAGGCAGACAGGCAGGGTCCTCTCCGGATGCCGGCCATGGGCGAAGAGAGAGTGACCCTCGTGTCACGGAGGCACCCCGTAGGTTAATTTAAGGGACAACAAGGTCCAAAACCAACTTTTATCAAACCGGCGAGAAACAGGGTTTTAGCACTCCAAAAGTGACTTAAATAAAGGTTCAGATGTCAGTTGAGGAAAATTATTGAGGCAGCACCTAAAACAACAGGCGGTCCACAGTGTGCACGCACGTGGCATCACCCAAAACAATGCCGGAGCCGGCCCTGAGTCCCGGAGAAGTACACACTTGCCTAAACACGGTGCAGGATTGTTTTTAAAGAGATACACGCGCTCGTAGTGAGTACGGGAAGTGTACACTTGCGATTGTGCGAGGGTAAATTTACAATACACCCGCAATCCTGCGAGAGTTAATTTACTTACACGCGCAAGTGTGCACGGAATCCTACATGTGTTTACGTGGAAGCACAGGAGGAAAATACACTCGCGATTGTGCGAGTATTAATTTTACACGCGCTCATATGGAGCACGGAAAGTTATACGTGCATGTGTGCACTAAAAGTATAAAGATACTCTCAATCCTGCGAGAAGGTTTACTCACACCCGTGGTGGCGAGGCAAGCGGAGTCCCCATCCCGGGGAGCGGGGCTCTCGGCGGCAGCATCTTGCTCGTGCTTCGAGAGACCCGCGACAATGGGCCGTGTCGACGAGAATCCCGTTTCTATCTGATCAGATCTGACTGTAGGCACTCTAGAAGCTTCTCTGCACCCCCACACTGTCTGCGGGTGCCCCTGAAGCCTCCAAACATCCCCCACACTGGGCGCGGCTCAGTGTGCCTCGGCACTCCCTTCTCCTAACGGCCCTGGCCAGGGTGCTCTGGGGCCAAACAAAAGAAGCTGTTAGCCTCAACTAGCAGAGAAAGAGGGAGATGTGCCCACTCCTTCCATACTGAAGGAGGGAGGGGGAGAGAGGGGGGGTTGCATTCTGCCACACCTCATGATCACCATCTTAATATAGGGGGTATGACGGTTACGGGATGGAATACTTAATTGGTCAATTTAAATCATCTGTTCCATCCACCCCTCCTCAAACACGCCCCTTTCACAACGGAACGTGGGAAAACTTACCAGTCCTTCTTGGCTACCATAGTAATAAATCTACACGTGAGCTTCTTTGGCATTCCCTTGGTCTCCTTATCAATGACTGGCTGCACTGGGAGGAAGAAACTCTTGAAGAAGAGCAATCTGAAAACATGGAGGAAGTCACCACTACTTCCTCTGCCACCTGGCACTTGCTGGCCATGTTCTGCACTGGATACTGAATGTGCTTTTCAAAAACCATGCTCAAATCACTATCATCACAACGATCTTCTTCACTTTCCTCTTCCTCGTGTTTCTCAACCCTGCCTCCTCTTCCTCCTCCTGCACTGTGCTGCTGCTGGATCTCTCCTCCTCACTGATACCCACATAGGCACAGCTCCTTTTCTCTAGCCACCAGCAGAGCCCAAAGAGCAGGAGAAGGACTAGACCTGCCACTGCTGCAAGGCAGAAAAGCACAGTGCTCCCAAGGCCACGCCACTCTGCTCCTGCATCCTCTCCTCCATCTGCTGCACTGGATGAACCACCTTCTGGAGGCTGATGAGTTATTCTCATTGCCCCAGTGAGGAAGCATGGACGCAAAGGGGAGCCAGATTTACAGAATCAGAGAGACCACAGCCCACCACATCAGATCTTCCGCAAAACGCTCCCTGACTCTGTGCCAGCTGAGCAGTCAGCACCCTATGCCCACGATCCCCACAAAAGTGATGCAAAAACTCACAACACAATGTTTATTCAAACACAACACTTATTGGCAGCTTTGCACATGGTAAAGCTCCCAGAAGAAACGGAATGTGTCAACGTCAGGGGTGCAGTCAATGTCCGGTTGGTAACGGAGTCCCTGTCACAAGCCTCCTCGCGACGGCCTCTTCAGCTGCATCGGGTCCCACTCCCCAGCGTGTGCTTTTGCTGGGCAGGAACGTTTCCCGCTGCCGACTGATCAGCGTGTTCCTCGTGTCCAGCGCGCTCGGTTCTGTGGCACCAGCTCCCAAGAGAGTGTCTGGGGTGGGCAGAGTGTCCCCCAGGCCCCAGAGGTCACACTGAGGCACATGGAGCGGTGCCTGTCGCTTGGTCCCTGCCCCGCCGCAGCTCCCAGCAAGAGTATCTGGGCCAATGTGAAATCGCCACCACGGCCCTGACAGTGAAAGTGGAGAGCAGGGTCACAATCCTCTTTGTCCTCACCGGCTGCTGCGCTGGGGAGACCATCGAGAGGGGAACGCTGCCACTTTGGGCGGAGGGCTGCTGCGCAGGGTGTTCCCTTTCCGTTCCGTGCCCTGCATTCTCCTCTCTTTTTTCCTCCTGGAAGACGCGGTCGTCTGCCAGCAGCTGTGACCTGCGCAAACACAGCTCTGTGCGGGAAGACCTCCTTCAGCGTCCGCGGAGAAGCATTATATGAACCCGATTTAGCAGCTCCTCAAACTCAAGCTGTGCGTGCAGAAAGGCGTCAGGATTCTGTGTCAGGTGCTGGAAGAGGTTGACTGGTTGAGCCAATTGCAATTCCAGGGGCAAGTTGATCTCCTCAGGCACGTTCTCATTGCCAATGAAGAAGTGGTTCAGGTGTTTCTTCTTCAGACATCTCTGCAGGTACTGCATGATGCTGTTCAGCCATTCCCAGAAATGCCCCCTGCGCCAGTTTGACAGCGGCATGGCGCTCAGCAGATGCATCACAACTGTCTTCATTGTATAGGTGGAAAAGTCTCTGCCCAGCAGGCAGCCGACACAGAGCTGCAGGCATCTGAGGTAGCCGGTGTCAGGCTGTGCATGTTTGGCGATATGACTGAAGAACTTCCTCTCTGCCACAGCGTAGGTCTCTGGCCACATCGTGCTAGGGGTGTAGGCAGCCTCTGTATACTGGCTGCTCACAAAGATGTCCGAGGCGCCTTCTTGCACCCCGAACATCAACTCAATTGAAAGCCTTTTCCCCCGGCGATTTGTCACACAGAATTTGCAGGAGCGGTCGGAGGGCAGCATTGTTAGGCGGCGAATGGCTGAAAGAGGCAGAGCCCTCCAGGAACGTCTCACGAACATCTGGAAATAGCGCGCAGTTTTCTGCACATCTAGGTAGGAGTCAGTGCAGAGGTCGTCTAGGGTGCTGAAGCTTGCATTCCTCCCCTGCTCTTGCTCGGGGTTGTGGAGGAAGCAACGTGTCTCTCCTGCCGGCTGCTCCGTCTCACAGGTACACACCAACTCCACGCGGACGCGGAAGTTCCTCATTGGCCACACGGGGCCCGGCTCCAGGTGGAAGGTGTGTCCACGGGGGGGCTTCAAGGGCAAAAGCAGGCGGTAGGTGATGTCTTCCTCACGGGGACTCCACCCTTCAAAGGCACTGCCCACCCCGATAGCTTTTTCCAGCACTGGAAAACTAGTATTTGAGAATAAACGCTGGTAGACAAGGATGAAGATTTCCACAAGGCTCAGCACAGACGTGCAATCTCTGTCCAGGTGCTGAACTGGCCACTGTATGCCCTCCGCAAAAAACACTCCCGGGTCATTTGCATCATCATGCTCTTCTTCATCTTCATCGTCATCACCATTTTCTCCTTCGCCTTCATTCGCATCATCATGCTCTTCTTCATCTTCATCGTCATCACCGTTTTCTTCTTCGCCTTCATTTGCATCATCATACTCTTCTTCATCTTCATCGTCATCACCATTTTCTTCTTCGCCTTCATTTGCATCATCATACTCTTCTTCATCTTCATTGTCATCATCATTCTCTTCTTGATCTTCATTTGCATCATCATTCTGTTCTTCAGCTTCGTTTGCATCATCATTCTCTTCTTCAGCTCCATTTGCATCGTCATGCTCTTCTTCAGCTCCATTTGCATTATCACTTCTTTCTTCGGCTTCATTTGCATCGTTATTCTCTTCTCTATGTCTCTCCTCCTCCACGTTGTTACCGGAGCTCTCCTCTTCTCTCTCTGGCTCATGGCTCCGTTTCCTGAGCCACCAGCAGAGCCCAAAGAGCAGGACCAGGACTGCAGCAATGGCCCAGAACTGCCAGCACTGCAAGGCGGAGAGGAGCAGGGATGCCCAAGCAAAGCCGCTCTGCTCCTGGTTCCTCTGCTCCTGGTTCATCCGCTCTACCTCCTGCCACAGCCGAGTCATCTCCCGGTTCAGCATCTGCGCACGCTGCTCCATGCGCTCGCGCGTCTCCTCATCCGGCTCATAGCCGACCGGCTGCACGTTCAGCGTAAGAATTTGCCAAAGTCCGAAGGCAACGTCCAAGAGAGCCATGGCCTGCACGAGAAGGGAGAGAAGGGGCTCAGTGGGGCTGTGCGAGAGGGAGGGGGCTGGTGGCTGGGGAGCGGGGCTGGGGGCCACAGGGAGCTGGGGGCAGGTTAGGAGCGGGGCCGAGGCAGCTGGGAGGCAGCAAGGGCTGCCCCGGCCCCAGCGGCGGCGGCTCCGTGCCCTGGCCAAGGTGCTCCCGCGAGCGGCCGGGCCCTCCATGCAGGGTGAGAACCCACCCCCGGGGGCCGCGTTTCTGCCCCGGCCCCGTCCAGCCCGGCCTCCCCCCGCCTGCGCACTCACCGCTGGCCCAGGCCGGACTGGGGCAGCGCTGCTGCTGGCGCCCCTGATAACCGCCCCATGGGGACTCGTCCCCTGTGATGTCACAGGCGCCAGAGCACGTCACAGGCACGCCCGCCGGCCCTACCTGGTCCTGACCACCCCGGCCCAGCCACTCGCAGCTGCCCCTGGCAACCAAACACCAACCCTGACAATGTACGGACCCACCGAGCCTGACAGCACTCCCAAGGTTCTGTTTACAAAGCAGACACAAGCCCCCCACACCCTTCCCAGTTATAAAAATGGGTGATGTGACCCACGGATGTTTTGCTCCCTGACATCCTATCCCATGAGATGGGATCAGCTCCCTTGCTGCTGGCCGCTGCTCTGGTGGTCACGGCTGGGCCCTTGTTGCCTCTGGGGTGGGTGATGGTGGAAATTGCGCTGGGAAGATGGGGCCTCTCCATGGCAGGACCTCTGTTCCTGCTGTGCCACTGCGAGAGGACATTGATTCCAAAGAGACAATTCCTAAGGGTGACGAGGGGGTGCAGGTGCAGTTTTCCCAGTGGGCAGCTCCCACTGCCGATAGAGCACTGGTTTCTCCACGTCCAGCACGTTCAGTTCTGTGGTACCAGCTCCCCGGAATGTGTCTGGGATCAGCAGAGTCTCCACCTGGACCCCAGCGAACACACGGAGACACATCAGCGGTGCCTATCGCTTGGTCCCGGTGCAGGTGGAGCTGCCAAGGAGTTTCTTTTCCCATGTGAAATCGCCGCCACATTTGTGAGAGTGTGACGGGAAAGCAGGGAAAAAATCATCTTTGTAGCCACCCTGGTCTCCACTCTGTGTCCCTGTGGGATGAAGTTGTCGCCTGCAGTCAGCTGTGAGCCTCGCAAACACAGCTCTGTGCATGAAGAGCTCTTTCAGAGCCTGTCTGGCGATGAGCAGTCTCGTGAGCGATCTCGCAGCTCCATGTCGTGGTGTAACTCCAGCCAGCAATAGAGCCGCCAGAGCCGCTTGTTGACTCCCCCGTCCTCCCATCCCCCAATAGGGGAGAGACAGGAAAGGGAAGGGAGAAACTCGTGGAATGGCATAAACAGCGTTTCATAAAATAACAAAATATCACTAATACACCACTAGTAAAAATAATGTACATGAAATGGAAATAAAACACAAAAGGTACCCAGTGCAATTCCTCTTGAACTCTGCCTGCACCGAGCAGCCCGTCCCAGGAAGCAGCACCCTCGTCCAGAAGAACCGATCCCAGAGAGAGAAGACAGAAAAAGGCAGAAAGGCCCAGCGGCCTCTGCAAAACGGCAGAATGGCAAAAGACCGAAATAAAGAAACTCCCGAACAGAACTCCTCCAAACAGGTCTCCGTCCCAGCTCTGACACTAGCCAGAAGATCCCCACTCACCTTAAATATGAAGCGTGATGCTAATGACACGCAATATTCTAACTGATCGGTCTGGATTCTCGTGCCCCACCTGTGCCCCTTTCCTGGTGGCCTTGCTTCTAATGTGGGCAGTGGGTGGCTCAGCTTTCCTTGCTTGCCTTCTCCTGGATCCTGCCTGTTACACAGTGCTCTCAGTTCTCTAATCCCAGACAATCACACCTGCACCCTGGACTCTCTTTCACCTCTGTGAAACCCCCCAGTATCTGGCATCACAGATAAGTAACTGTAGGAAGAGCAGCTCCAGGGGTGTTTAGATCAAGAATCAGGCAGGTGGATGGTGATGGCACAGAATTCTAGCTGCTTTGCAACTTAGTAGTATGTGTGTGTTAAGTAGAGGTTGGACAAATCGTGTTGCACCTGAATGCTCGTGTGAAACCACAATTGGGGTGCTCCAGTTTGAATGAAATACCTCATGCGTGCCAGTAAAAAATTACTCCTGTAATTCTAGGCTTTGCATCCTTGCATCCCAGCCTCTCTCCTGGGCTGGCACGGGCCCGTTTAAAAGGTTTCCTGATGCTTCCCATGGCAGGAAGACACCGCGAGGACAGCCAGCAGCGCCCAACTCTCCCAAGGCCTGCTGGCCAGTCCCTTCCACACCCAGCCCAAGGGTGTCAGGGACACAGGCCTTATCTTGCAGCTGCTGATGGTTTGCAGCTGCGTTGTGTTCATTGAGCAGGTACAAGTTTGGTAAGTCGGAGCAGAATTTTCAACATGCGGTTTAAGATTTCAACAAATTTTGCTTACTAAGTAATGTGAAACAGACAGTGTATTAAAAATCATACAACCTTCTAATTCAAAGTGATTGGTTCTATTTCAAACGTACTTACTTAAGCTAAATGATTGATATAAACCTTCCATTGGGCTCAGCCAGTGACCTGTGATTAGTAAAAGACCATTACCATACAGCCGAGCTTGCACAGCAGAGACAGGTCAAAGTAGGCTCAACCAGGCTGCCATCTTGAAGGAATGAAATGCTTGGCTCGTGGTCAAGCTGCATAGAGTGGGGAAGGTCTGCAAGAGCCTCCTTGCACCCACAGCTTGTCGGTGTTCCGTGAGTCATTCTGCTTCCTTGTGGGTTTTCTAAAAGGGACCCCGGGCTCAGCTACAGCTCAGCCCTCTGCCTCCTTTGGGGCATGTACCATACTGCTGCTGGTTTGGTTGGGAAGAGTCAAGTGCATGCGTCACACCTGGGCATGTGCTTTCGAGGGCATTGGTGTTCCTAAGCGTTGGTGACCTTTTAAAAGCCGTTCCTTCAGAAGGCAGGACTGAGTAGCTACCATGTGTTGCAAATCAAACAAGAGGAGCAGAAGGCTGGCTTGTCTGGCCAGGGCTCTCTTTCAGGAACTCAGGCAGCAAACAGAAGTGGATGGGCTTAGGAAAGGGATCTGGGGGTTGTGCTTGATGTTAAGCTCAAGAGGAGACTACGATAATGTGCCCCGGCAGGCAAAAGAGCCAGCCGTCTCCCGGGGTGCATTACGCACAGTGTAGCCAGCCAGTTGCAAAAGGAGGCTGAGGGGAGACCTTATCACTGTGTCCAACTGCCTGAAAGGCGGTTGTGGTGAGGTGAGGGCTCGTCTCTTTTGCCAGGTAACAACTGATAGAAAGAGAGGAAATGGCCTCAAGTTTCTCCAGAGGAGGTGCAGATGGGCTATCAGGAAAAAGTTCTATATTGAAAGGGTTAACGAGCATTCCAAGAAGGTACCCAGGGAAGTGCTTGAGGCACCGTGGCTGGAGGTACCCAAAAGATGTGTAAACATGGCACTTAGGGATGTGGTTTGGTGGTGTTTTTGGCAGTGATAGGTTTGCAGCTGGACTCAATGAACTTAAGGGTCTTTCCCAACTTAAATCATTCTATGATTGCGTGATACAACTTGAAGCTTACCCGGTGCAGAGTCAGGGATTGGCCTACATGGTCCTCGTGTGCCCCTTCCGGGCCCAGGTTGGACCAGATGATCTGTGTGGTCCCTTCCAAACTGGTTTTCTGATTCTGAAGAGAAGCTGCTAAATTAATGTACACTGTAATTAAGTTACAAAAGACACACCCATCATTAACCAATTGACATGATAAATGCTTTCCGACCACCTGCAAAACCAGGGGATATTTTTCAAGTTATAGATCCTTCTGCACGACAAGAGGGAGACAGAAGATTAAGTAATAAATTGTTTAGAAGCAGAGTGCTTAGCTTATATTTAGCTAATAATTAATCGAGTTATTGTGAGTACGAAACTAACCAATTATAACTAACATCATCAATTCTTTTTGGTACAGATCTACTGTGTGTCAAAATTCCCGAACATTGTAATGCATGTGTATTAATTATAGGAATATAAGCAACACAAGAGCGTCCAGTCTTTGGAGCACTTATGGAGGATGATCCCCAGTGTTCCCCAGCACTGATGAAATAAAAGATGCCTGCTTAACAGTATAATTGACTCAGCTGTTAAGTTCATTTCTCCCTTTCAATTCCATGTATTCTTTTCCTCTATATCCGTCAATAACCCCCTCCCAAAACACGGCAGTTCCTTTAAGTCTCCTCGAGGGCTAAGAAAAATCGACACCAACCCAGAAAGCCCACAGGAGCTCTGCTGCCTGTCTGAGCTTGTCCCTCGTGCAACAGGATCACGAGCAGGGTTTGCAGCAAAGTTGGTGGCAACTGCCGCTGAGAGTAGTCAGGTCTTCCATCTGTAACAGGCACAACCACCTGGCAGCAGAGCGGTTCCTTCCTCCTACACGTGAACCCATCAGGAGTGTGTCATGCTCTAAGGCAAGGCGGCAATAAACCGTGGCAGACGCTCCGTTAGCCCCTCACCTCCCGCCACCCACGTCCTGTACATCAGAGCGATGATAGGAAAGATAAGGAGGAAGGAAGAGAGACTCAGACTTCAAGTTGGAAGGTTTTAAAGGCTTTTACTAACGTTACCAATAGACAGAGAATATATACACAAAATATAAAAGCCCACCTCGAATGCTCAGTGTGCCGTTGGCGTCACTCAGCAGCAGAGCTGGGGCTGCGGGGCTGGCGGCTCCAGCAGCTGCAGCTCAGGCCCCGCGAGTCCCGGGCGGGACTGCACAGCAAACTGGAAACTGGTTGCGGGGATGCAGGGCCTGAGGGCTGTGGATCACAGGCAGACAGGCAGGGTCCTCTCCGGATGCCGGCCATGGGCGAAGAGAGAGTGACCCTCGTGTCACGGAGGCACCCCGTAGGTTAATTTAAGGGACAACAAGGTCCAAAACCAACTTTTATCAAACCGGCGAGAAACAGGGTTTTAGCACTCCAAAAGTGACTTAAATAAAGGTTCAGATGTCAGTTGAGGAAAATTATTGAGGCAGCACCTAAAACAACAGGCGGTCCACAGTGTGCACGCACGTGGCATCACCCAAAACAATGCCGGAGCCGGCCCTGAGTCCCGGAGAAGTACACACTTGCCTAAACACGGTGCAGGATTGTTTTTAAAGAGATACACGCGCTCGTAGTGAGTACGGGAAGTGTACACTTGCGATTGTGCGAGGGTAAATTTACAATACACCCGCAATCCTGCGAGAGTTAATTTACTTACACGCGCAAGTGTGCACGGAATCCTACATGTGTTTACGTGGAAGCACAGGAGGAAAATACACTCGCGATTGTGCGAGTATTAATTTTACACGCGCTCATATGGAGCACGGAAAGTTATACGTGCATGTGTGCACTAAAAGTATAAAGATACTCTCAATCCTGCGAGAAGGTTTACTCACACCCGTGGTGGCGAGGCAAGCGGAGTCCCCATCCCGGGGAGCGGGGCTCTCGGCGGCAGCATCTTGCTCGTGCTTCGAGAGACCCGCGACAATGGGCCGTGTCGACGAGAATCCCGTTTCTATCTGATCAGATCTGACTGTAGGCACTCTAGAAGCTTCTCTGCACCCCCACACTGTCTGCGGGTGCCCCTGAAGCCTCCAAACATCCCCCACACTGGGCGCGGCTCAGTGTGCCTCGGCACTCCCTTCTCCTAACGGCCCTGGCCAGGGTGCTCTGGGGCCAAACAAAAGAAGCTGTTAGCCTCAACTAGCAGAGAAAGAGGGAGATGTGCCCACTCCTTCCATACTGAAGGAGGGAGGGGGAGAGAGGGGGGGTTGCATTCTGCCACACCTCATGATCACCATCTTAATATAGGGGGTATGACGGTTACGGGATGGAATACTTAATTGGTCAATTTAAATCATCTGTTCCATCCACCCCTCCTCAAACACGCCCCTTTCACAACGGAACGTGGGAAAACTTACCAGTCCTTCTTGGCTACCATAGTAATAAATCTACACGTGAGCTTCTTTGGCATTCCCTTGGTCTCCTTATCAATGACTGGCTGCACTGGGAGGAAGAAACTCTTGAAGAAGAGCAATCTGAAAACATGGAGGAAGTCACCACTACTTCCTCTGCCACCTGGCACTTGCTGGCCATGTTCTGCACTGGATACTGAATGTGCTTTTCAAAAACCATGCTCAAATCACTATCATCACAACGATCTTCTTCACTTTCCTCTTCCTCGTGTTTCTCAACCCTGCCTCCTCTTCCTCCTCCTGCACTGTGCTGCTGCTGGATCTCTCCTCCTCACTGATACCCACATAGGCACAGCTCCTTTTCTCTAGCCACCAGCAGAGCCCAAAGAGCAGGAGAAGGACTAGACCTGCCACTGCTGCAAGGCAGAAAAGCACAGTGCTCCCAAGGCCACGCCACTCTGCTCCTGCATCCTCTCCTCCATCTGCTGCACTGGATGAACCACCTTCTGGAGGCTGATGAGTTATTCTCATTGCCCCAGTGAGGAAGCATGGACGCAAAGGGGAGCCAGATTTACAGAATCAGAGAGACCACAGCCCACCACATCAGATCTTCCGCAAAACGCTCCCTGACTCTGTGCCAGCTGAGCAGTCAGCACCCTATGCCCACGATCCCCACAAAAGTGATGCAAAAACTCACAACACAATGTTTATTCAAACACAACACTTATTGGCAGCTTTGCACATGGTAAAGCTCCCAGAAGAAACGGAATGTGTCAACGTCAGGGGTGCAGTCAATGTCCGGTTGGTAACGGAGTCCCTGTCACAAGCCTCCTCGCGACGGCCTCTTCAGCTGCATCGGGTCCCACTCCCCAGCGTGTGCTTTTGCTGGGCAGGAACGTTTCCCGCTGCCGACTGATCAGCGTGTTCCTCGTGTCCAGCGCGCTCGGTTCTGTGGCACCAGCTCCCAAGAGAGTGTCTGGGGTGGGCAGAGTGTCCCCCAGGCCCCAGAGGTCACACTGAGGCACATGGAGCGGTGCCTGTCGCTTGGTCCCTGCCCCGCCGGAGCTCCCAGCAAGAGTATCTGGGCCAATGTGAAATCGCCACCACGGCCCTGACAGTGAAAGTGGAGAGCAGGGTCACAATCCTCTTTGTCCTCACCGGCTGCTGCGCTGGGGAGACCATCGAGAGGGGAACGCTGCCACTTTGGGCGGAGGGCTGCTGCGCAGGGTGTTCCCTTTCCGTTCCGTGCCCTGCATTCTCCTCTCTTTTTTCCTCCTGGAAGACACGGTCGTCTGCCAGCAGCTGTGACCTGCGCAAACACAGCTCTGTGCGGGAAGACCTCCTTCAGCGTCCGCGGAGAAGCATTATATGAACCCGATTTAGCAGCTCCTCAAACTCAAGCTGTGCGTGCAGAAAGGCGTCAGGATTCTGTGTCAGGTGCTGGAAGAGGTTGACTGGTTGAGCCAATTGCAATTCCAGGGGCAAGTTGATCTCCTCAGGCACGTTCTCATTGCCAATGAAGAAGTGGTTCAGGTGTTTCTTCTTCAGACATCTCTGCAGGTACTGCATGATGCCGTTCAGCCATTCCCAGAAATGCCCCCTGCGCCAGTTTGACAGCGGCATGGCGCTCAGCAGATGCATCACAACTGTCTTCATTGTATAGGTGGAAAAGTCTCTGCCCAGCAGGCAGCCGACACAGAGCTGCAGGCATCTGAGGTAGCCGGTGTCAGGCTGTGCATGTTTGGCGATATGACTGAAGAACTTCCTCTCTGCCACAGCGTAGGTCTCTGGCCACATCGTGCTAGGGGTGTAGGCAGCCTCTGTATACTGGCTGCTCACAAAGATGTCCGAGGCGCCTTCTTGCACCCCGAACATCAACTCAATTGAAAGCCTTTTCCCCCGGCGATTTGTCACACAGAATTTGCAGGAGCGGTCGGAGGGCAGCATTGTTAGGCGGCGAATGGCTGAAAGAGGCAGAGCCCTCCAGGAACGTCTCACGAACATCTGGAAATAGCGCGCAGTTTTCTGCACATCTAGGTAGGAGTCAGTGCAGAGGTCGTCTAGGGTGCTGAAGCTTGCATTCCTCCCCTGCTCTTGCTCGGGGTCGTGGAGGAGGCAACGTGTCTCTCCTGCCGGCTGCTCCGTCTCACAGGTACACACCAACTCCACGCGGACGCGGAAGTTCCTCATTGGCCACACGGGGCCCGGCTCCAGGTGGAAGGTGTGTCCACGGGGGGGCTTCAAGGGCAAAAGCAGGCGGTAGGTGATGTCTTCCTCACGGGGACTCCACCCTTCAAAGGCACTGCCCACCCCGATAGCTTTTTCCAGCACTGGAAAACTAGTATTTGAGAATAAACGCTGGTAGACAAGGATGAAGATTTCCACAAGGCTCAGCACAGACGTGCAATCTCTGTCCAGGTGCTGAACTGGCCACTGTATGCCCTCCGCAAAAAACACTCCCGGGTCATTTGCATCATCATGCTCTTCTTCATCTTCATCGTCATCACCATTTTCTCCTTCGCCTTCATTCGCATCATCATGCTCTTCTTCATCTTCATCGTCATCACCGTTTTCTTCTTCGCCTTCATTTGCATCATCATACTCTTCTTCATCTTCATCGTCATCACCATTTTCTTCTTCGCCTTCATTTGCATCATCATACTCTTCTTCATCTTCATTGTCATCATCATTCTCTTCTTGATCTTCATTTGCATCATCATTCTGTTCTTCAGCTTCGTTTGCATCATCATTCTCTTCTTCAGCTCCATTTGCATCGTCATGCTCTTCTTCAGCTCCATTTGCATTATCACTTCTTTCTTCGGCTTCATTTGCATCGTTATTCTCTTCTCCATGTCTCTCCTCCTCCACGTTGTTACCGGAGCTCTCCTCTTCTCTCTCTGGCTCATGGCTCCGTTTCCTGAGCCACCAGCAGAGCCCAAAGAGCAGGACCAGGACTGCAGCAATGGCCCAGAACTGCCAGCACTGCAAGGCGGAGAGGAGCAGGGATGCCCAAGCAAAGCCGCTCTGCTCCTGGTTCCTCTGCTCCTGGTTCATCCGCTCTACCTCCTGCCACAGCCGAGTCATCTCCCGGTTCAGCATCTGCGCACGCTGCTCCATGCGCTCGCGCGTCTCCTCATCCGGCTCATAGCCGACCGGCTGCACGTTCAGCGTAAGAATTTGCCAAAGTCCGAAGGCAACGTCCAAGAGAGCCATGGCCTGCACGAGAAGGGAGAGAAGGGGCTCAGTGGGGCTGTGCGAGAGGGAGGGGGCTGGTGGCTGGGGAGCGGGGCTGGGGGCCGCAGGGAGCTGGGGGCAGGTTAGGAGCGGGGCCGAGGCAGCTGGGAGGCAGCAAGGGCTGCCCCGGCCCCAGCGGCGGCGGCTCCGTGCCCTGGCCAAGGTGCTCCCGCGAGCGGCCGGGCCCTCCATGCAGGGTGAGAACCCACCCCCGGGGGCCGCGTTTCTGCCCCGGCCCCGTCCAGCCCGGCCTCCCCCCGCCTGCGCACTCACCGCTGGCCCAGGCCGGACTGGGGCAGCGCTGCTGCTGGCGCCCCTGATAACCGCCCCGTGGGGACTCGTCCCCTGTGATGTCACAGGCGCCAGAGCACGTCACAGGCACGCCCGCCGGCCCTACCTGGTCCTGACCACCCCGGCCCAGCCACTCGCAGCTGCCCCTGGCAACCAAACACCAACCCTGACAATGTACGGACCCACCGAGCCTGACAGCACTCCCAAGGTTCTGTTTACAAAGCAGACACAAGCCCCCCACACCCTTCCCAGTTATAAAAATGGGTGATGTGACCCACGGATGTTTTGCTCCCTGACATCCTATCCCATGAGATGGGATCAGCTCCCTTGCTGCTGGCCGCTGCTCTGGTGGTCACGGCTGGGCCCTTGTTGCCTCTGGGGTGGGTGATGGTGGAAATTGCGCTGGGAAGATGGGGCCTCTCCATGGCAGGACCTCTGTTCCTGCTGTGCCACTGCGAGAGGACATTGATTCCAAAGAGACAATTCCTAAGGGTGACGAGGGGGTGCAGGTGCAGTTTTCCCAGTGGGCAGCTCCCACTGCCGATAGAGCACTGGTTTCTCCACGTCCAGCACGTTCAGTTCTGTGGTACCAGCTCCCCGGAATGTGTCTGGGATCAGCAGAGTCTCCACCTGGACCCCAGCGAACACACGGAGACACATCAGCGGTGCCTATCGCTTGGTCCCGGTGCAGGTGGAGCTGCCAAGGAGTTTCTTTTCCCATGTGAAATCGCCGCCACATTTGTGAGAGTGTGACGGGAAAGCAGGGAAAAAATCATCTTTGTAGCCACCCTGGTCTCCACTCTGTGTCCCTGTGGGATGAAGTTGTCGCCTGCAGTCAGCTGTGAGCCTCGCAAACACAGCTCTGTGCATGAAGAGCTCTTTCAGAGCCTGTCTGGCGATGAACAGTCTCGTGAGCGATCTCGCAGCTCCATGTCGTGGTGTAACTCCAGCCAGCAATAGAGCCGCCAGAGCCGCTTGTTGACTCCCCCGTCCTCCCATCCCCCAATAGGGGAGAGACAGGAAAGGGAAGGGAGAAACTCGTGGAATGGCATAAACAGCGTTTCATAAAATAACAAAATATCACTAATACACCACTAGTAAAAATAATGTACATGAAATGGAAATAAAACACAAAAGGTACCCAGTGCAATTCCTCTTGAACTCTGCCTGCACCGAGCAGCCCGTCCCAGGAAGCAGCACCCTCGTCCAGAAGAACCGATCCCAGAGAGAGAAGACAGAAAAAGGCAGAAAGGCCCAGCGGCCTCTGCAAAACGGCAGAATGGCAAAAGACCGAAATAAAGAAACTCCCGAACAGAACTCCTCCAAACAGGTCTCCGTCCCAGCTCTGACACTAGCCAGAAGATCCCCACTCACCTTAAATATGAAGCGTGATGCTAATGACACGCAATATTCTAACTGATCGGTCTGGATTCTCGTGCCCCACCTGTGCCCCTTTCCTGGTGGCCTTGCTTCTAATGTGGGCAGTGGGTGGCTCAGCTTTCCTTGCTTGCCTTCTCCTGGATCCTGCCTGTTACACAGTGCTCTCAGTTCTCTAATCCCAGACAATCACACCTGCACCCTGGACTCTCTTTCACCTCTGTGAAACCCCCCAGTATCTGGCATCACAGATAAGTAACTGTAGGAAGAGCAGCTCCAGGGGTGTTTAGATCAAGAATCAGGCAGGTGGATGGTGATGGCACAGAATTCTAGCTGCTTTGCAACTTAGTAGTATGTGTGTGTTAAGTAGAGGTTGGACAAATCGTGTTGCACCTGAATGCTCGTGTGAAACCACAATTGGGGTGCTCCAGTTTGAATGAAATACCTCATGCGTGCCAGTAAAAAATTACTCCTGTAATTCTAGGCTTTGCATCCTTGCATCCCAGCCTCTCTCCTGGGCTGGCACGGGCCCGTTTAAAAGGTTTCCTGATGCTTCCCATGGCAGGAAGACACCGCGAGGACAGCCAGCAGCGCCCAACTCTCCCAAGGCCTGCTGGCCAGTCCCTTCCACACCCAGCCCAAGGGTGTCAGGGACACAGGCCTTATCTTGCAGCTGCTGATGGTTTGCAGCTGCGTTGTGTTCATTGAGCAGGTACAAGTTTGGTAAGTCGGAGCAGAATTTTCAACATGCGGTTTAAGATTTCAACAAATTTTGCTTACTAAGTAATGTGAAACAGACAGTGTATTAAAAATCATACAACCTTCTAATTCAAAGTGATTGGTTCTATTTCAAACGTACTTACTTAAGCTAAATGATTGATATAAACCTTCCATTGGGCTCAGCCAGTGACCTGTGATTAGTAAAAGACCATTACCATACAGCCGAGCTTGCACAGCAGAGACAGGTCAAAGTAGGCTCAACCAGGCTGCCATCTTGAAGGAATGAAATGCTTGGCTCGTGGTCAAGCTGCATAGAGTGGGGAAGGTCTGCAAGAGCCTCCTTGCACCCACAGCTTGTCGGTGTTCCGTGAGTCATTCTGCTTCCTTGTGGGTTTTCTAAAAGGGACCCCGGGCTCAGCTACAGCTCAGCCCTCTGCCTCCTTTGGGGCATGTACCATACTGCTGCTGGTTTGGTTGGGAAGAGTCAAGTGCATGCGTCACACCTGGGCATGTGCTTTCGAGGGCATTGGTGTTCCTAAGCGTTGGTGACTTTTTAAAAGCCGTTCCTTCAGAAGGCAGGACTGAGTAGCTACTATGTGTTGCAAATCAAACAAGAGGAGCAGAAGGCTGGCTTGTCTGGCCAGGGCTCTCTTTCAGGAACTCAGGCAGCAAACAGAAGTGGATGGGCTTAGGAAAGGGATCTGGGGGTTGTGCTTGATGTTAAGCTCAAGAGGAGACTACGATAATGTGCCCCGGCAGGCAAAAGAGCCAGCCGTCTCCCGGGGTGCATTACGCACAGTGTAGCCAGCCAGTTGCAAAAGGAGGCTGAGGGGAGACCTTATCACTGTGTCCAACTGCCTGAAAGGCGGTTGTGGTGAGGTGAGGGCTTGTCTCTTTTGCCAGGTAACAACTGATAGAAAGAGAGGAAATGGCCTCAAGTTTCTCCAGAGGAGGTGCAGATGGGCTATCAGGAAAAAGTTCTATATTGAAAGGGTTAACGAGCATTCCAAGAAGGTACCCAGGGAAGTGCTTGAGGCACCGTGGCTGGAGGTACCCAAAAGATGTGTAAACATGGCACTTAGGGATGTGGTTTGGTGGTGTTTTTGGCAGTGATAGGTTTGCAGCTGGACTCAATGAACTTAAGGGTCTTTCCCAACTTAAATCATTCTATGATTGCGTGATACAACTTGAAGCTTACCCGGTGCAGAGTCAGGGATTGGCCTACATGGTCCTCGTGTGCCCCTTCCGGGCCCAGGTTGGACCAGATGATCTGTGTGGTCCCTTCCAAACTGGTTTTCTGATTCTGAAGAGAAGCTGCTAAATTAATGTACACTGTAATTAAGTTACAAAAGACACACCCATCATTAACCAATTGACATGATAAATGCTTTCCGACCACCTGCAAAACCAGGGGATATTTTTCAAGTTATAGATCCTTCTGCACGACAAGAGGGAGACAGAAGATTAAGTAATAAATTGTTTAGAAGCAGAGTGCTTAGCTTATATTTAGCTAATAATTAATCGAGTTATTGTGAGTACGAAACTAACCAATTATAACTAACATCATCAATTCTTTTTGGTACAGATCTACTGTGTGTCAAAATTCCCGAAC
The DNA here is from genome assembly GCF_036013475.1 of Columba livia. Taxonomy (NCBI): domain Eukaryota; kingdom Metazoa; phylum Chordata; class Aves; order Columbiformes; family Columbidae; genus Columba; species Columba livia. The sequence goes on from NC_088606.1 coordinate 5,056,710, forward strand.
ATTGTAATGCATGTGTATTAATTATAGGAATATAAGCAACACAAGAGCGTCCAGTCTTTGGAGCACTTATGGAGGATGATCCCCAGTGTTCCCCAGCACTGATGAAATAAAAGATGCCTGCTTAACAGTATAATTGACTCAGCTGTTAAGTTCCTTTCTACCTTTCAATTCCATGTATTCTTTTCCTCTATATCCGTCAATAACCCCCTCCCAAAACACGGCAGTTCCTTTAAGTCTCCTCGAGGGCTAAGAAAAATCGACACCAACCCAGAAAGCCCACAGGAGCTCTGCTGCCTGTCTGAGCTTGTCCCTCGTGCAACAGGATCACGAGCAGGGTTTGCAGCAAAGTTGGTGGCAACTGCCGCTGAGAGTAGTCAGGTCTTCCATCTGTAACAGGCACAACCACCTGGCAGCAGAGCGGTTCCTTCCTCCTACACGTGAACCCATCAGGAGTGTGTCATGCTCTAAGGCAAGGCGGCAATAAACCGTGGCAGACGCTCCGTTAGCCCCTCACCTCCCGCCACCCACGTCCTGTACATCAGAGCGATGATAGGAAAGATAAGGAGGAAGGAAGAGAGACTCAGACTTCAAGTTGGAAGGTTTTAAAGGCTTTTACTAACGTTACCAATAGACAGAGAATATATACACAAAATATAAAAGCCCACCTCGAATGCTCAGTGTGCCGTTGGCGTCACTCAGCAGCAGAGCTGGGGCTGCGGGGCTGGCGGCTCCAGCAGCTGCAGCTCAGGCCCCGCGAGTCCCGGGCGGGACTGCACAGCAAACTGGAAACTGGTTGCGGGGATGCAGGGCCTGAGGGCTGTGGATCACAGGCAGACAGGCAGGGTCCTCTCCGGATGCCGGCCATGGGCGAAGAGAGAGTGACCCTCGTGTCACGGAGGCACCCCGTAGGTTAATTTAAGGGACAACAAGGTCCAAAACCAACTTTTATCAAACCGGCGAGAAACAGGGTTTTAGCACTCCAAAAGTGACTTAAATAAAGGTTCAGATGTCAGTTGAGGAAAATTATTGAGGCAGCACCTAAAACAACAGGCGGTCCACAGTGTGCACGCACGTGGCATCACCCAAAACAATGCCGGAGCCGGCCCTGAGTCCCGGAGAAGTACACACTTGCCTAAACACGGTGCAGGATTGTTTTTAAAGAGATACACGCGCTCGTAGTGAGTACGGGAAGTGTACACTTGCGATTGTGCGAGGGTAAATTTACAATACACCCGCAATCCTGCGAGAGTTAATTTACTTACACGCGCAAGTGTGCACGGAATCCTACATGTGTTTACGTGGAAGCACAGGAGGAAAATACACTCGCGATTGTGCGAGTATTAATTTTACACGCGCTCATATGGAGCACGGAAAGTTATACGTGCATGTGTGCACTAAAAGTATAAAGATACTCTCAATCCTGCGAGAAGGTTTACTCACACCCGTGGTGGCGAGGCAAGCGGAGTCCCCATCCCGGGGAGCGGGGCTCTCGGCGGCAGCATCTTGCTCGTGCTTCGAGAGACCCGCGACAATGGGCCGTGTCGACGAGAATCCCGTTTCTATCTGATCAGATCTGACTGTAGGCACTCTAGAAGCTTCTCTGCACCCCCACACTGTCTGCGGGTGCCCCTGAAGCCTCCAAACATCCCCCACACTGGGCGCGGCTCAGTGTGCCTCGGCACTCCCTTCTCCTAACGGCCCTGGCCAGGGTGCTCTGGGGCCAAACAAAAGAAGCTGTTAGCCTCAACTAGCAGAGAAAGAGGGAGATGTGCCCACTCCTTCCATACTGAAGGAGGGAGGGGGAGAGAGGGGGGGTTGCATTCTGCCACACCTCATGATCACCATCTTAATATAGGGGGTATGACGGTTACGGGATGGAATACTTAATTGGTCAATTTAAATCATCTGTTCCATCCACCCCTCCTCAAACACGCCCCTTTCACAACGGAACGTGGGAAAACTTACCAGTCCTTCTTGGCTACCATAGTAATAAATCTACACGTGAGCTTCTTTGGCATTCCCTTGGTCTCCTTATCAATGACTGGCTGCACTGGGAGGAAGAAACTCTTGAAGAAGAGCAATCTGAAAACATGGAGGAAGTCACCACTACTTCCTCTGCCACCTGGCACTTGCTGGCCATGTTCTGCACTGGATACTGAATGTGCTTTTCAAAAACCATGCTCAAATCACTATCATCACAACGATCTTCTTCACTTTCCTCTTCCTCGTGTTTCTCAACCCTGCCTCCTCTTCCTCCTCCTGCACTGTGCTGCTGCTGGATCTCTCCTCCTCACTGATACCCACATAGGCACAGCTCCTTTTCTCTAGCCACCAGCAGAGCCCAAAGAGCAGGAGAAGGACTAGACCTGCCACTGCTGCAAGGCAGAAAAGCACAGTGCTCCCAAGGCCACGCCACTCTGCTCCTGCATCCTCTCCTCCATCTGCTGCACTGGATGAACCACCTTCTGGAGGCTGATGAGTTATTCTCATTGCCCCGATGAGGAAGCATGGACGCAAAGGGGAGCCAGATTTACAGAATCAGAGAGACCACAGCCCACCACATCAGATCTTCCGCAAAACGCTCCCTGACTCTGTGCCAGCTGAGCAGTCAGCACCCTATGCCCACGATCCCCACAAAAGTGATGCAAAAACTCACAACACAATGTTTATTCAAACACAACACTTATTGGCAGCTTTGCACATGGTAAAGCTCCCAGAAGAAACGGAATGTGTCAATGTCAGGGGTGCAGTCAATGTCCGGTTGGTAACGGAGTCCCTGTCACAAGCCTCCTCGCGACGGCCTCTTCAGCTGCATCGGGTCCCACTCCCCAGCGCATGCTTTTGCTGGGCAGGAACGTTTCCCGCTGCCGACTGATCAGCGTGTTCCTCGTGTCCAGCGCGCTCGGTTCTGTGGCACCAGCTCCCAAGAGAGTGTCTGGGGTGGGCAGAGTGTCCCCCAGGCCCCAGAGGTCACACTGAGGCACATGGAGCGGTGCCTGTCGCTTGGTCCCTGCCCCGCCGCAGCTCCCAGCAAGAGTATCTGGGCCAATGTGAAATCGCCACCACGGCCCTGACAGTGAAAGTGGAGAGCAGGGTCACAATCCTCTTTGTCCTCACCGGCTGCTGCGCTGGGGAGACCATCGAGAGGGGAACGCTGCCACTTTTGGCGGAGGGCTGCTGCGCAGGGTGTTCCCTTTCCGTTCCGTGCCCTGCATTCTCCTCTCTTTTTTCCTCCTGGAAGACGCGGTCGTCTGCCAGCAGCTGTGACCTGCGCAAACACAGCTCTGTGCGGGAAGACCTCCTTCAGCGTCCGCGGAGAAGCATTATATGAACCCGATTTAGCAGCTCCTCAAACTCAAGCTGTGCGTGCAGAAAGGCGTCAGGATTCTGTGTCAGGTGCTGGAAGAGGTTGACTGGTTGAGCCAATTGCAATTCCAGGGGCAAGTTGATCTCCTCAGGCACGTTCTCATTGCCAATGAAGAAGTGGTTCAGGTGTTTCTTCTTCAGACATCTCTGCAGGTACTGCATGATGCTGTTCAGCCATTCCCAGAAATGCCCCCTGCGCCAGTTTGACAGCGGCATGGCGCTCAGCAGATGCATCACAACTGTCTTCATTGTATAGGTGGAAAAGTCTCTGCCCAGCAGGCAGCGGACACAGAGCTGCAGGCATCTGAGGTAGCCGGTGTCAGGCTGTGCATGTTTGGCGATATGACTGAAGAACTTCCTCTCTGCCACAGCGTAGGTCTCTGGCCACATCGTGCTAGGGGTGTAGGCAGCCTCTGTATACTGGCTGCTCACAAAGATGTCCGAGGCGCCTTCTTGCACCCCGAACATCAACTCAATTGAAAGCCTTTTCCCCCGGCGATTTGTCACACAGAATTTGCAGGAGCGGTCGGAGGGCAGCATTGTTAGGCGGCGAATGGCTGAAAGAGGCAGAGCCCTCCAGGAACGTCTCACGAACATCTGGAAATAGCGCGCAGTTTTCTGCACATCTAGGTAGGAGTCAGTGCAGAGGTCGTCTAGGGTGCTGAAGCTTGCATTCCTCCCCTGCTCTTGCTCGGGGTCGTGGAGGAGGCAACGTGTCTCTCCTGCCGGCTGCTCCGTCTCACAGGTGCACACCAACTCCACGCGGACGCGGAAGTTCCTCATTGGCCACACGGGGCCCGGCTCCAGGTGGAAGGTGTGTCCACGGGGGGGCTTCAAGGGCAAAAGCAGGCGGTAGGTGATGTCTTCCTCACGGGGACTCCACCCTTCAAAGGCACTGCCCACCCCGATAGCTTTTTCCAGCACTGGAAAACTAGTATTTGAGAATAAACGCTGGTAGACAAGGATGAAGATTTCCACAAGGCTCAGCACAGACGTGCAATCTCTGTCCAGGTGCTGAACTGGCCACTGTATGCCCTCCGCAAAAAACACTCCCGGGTCATTTGCATCATCATGCTCTTCTTCATCTTCATCGTCATCACCATTTTCTCCTTCGCCTTCATTCGCATCATCATGCTCTTCTTCATCTTCATCGTCATCACCGTTTTCTTCTTCGCCTTCATTTGCATCATCATACTCTTCTTCATCTTCATCGTCATCACCATTTTCTTCTTCGCCTTCATTTGCATCATCATACTCTTCTTCATCTTCATTGTCATCATCATTCTCTTCTTGATCTTCATTTGCATCATCATTCTGTTCTTCAGCTTCGTTTGCATCATCATTCTCTTCTTCAGCTCCATTTGCATCGTCATGCTCTTCTTCAGCTCCATTTGCATTATCACTTCTTTCTTCGGCTTCATTTGCATCGTTATTCTCTTCTCTATGTCTCTCCTCCTCCACGTTGTTACCGGAGCTCTCCTCTTCTCTCTCTGGCTCATGGCTCCGTTTCCTGAGCCACCAGCAGAGCCCAAAGAGCAGGACCAGGACTGCAGCAATGGCCCAGAACTGCCAGCACTGCAAGGCGGAGAGGAGCAGGGATGCCCAAGCAAAGCCGCTCTGCTCCTGGTTCCTCTGCTCCTGGTTCATCCGCTCTACCTCCTGCCACAGCCGAGTCATCTCCCGGTTCAGCATCTGCGCACGCTGCTCCATGCGCTCGCGCGTCTCCTCATCCGGCTCATAGCCGACCGGCTGCACGTTCAGCGTAAGAATTTGCCAAAGTCCGAAGGCAACGTCCAAGAGAGCCATGGCCTGCACGAGAAGGGAGAGAAGGGGCTCAGTGGGGCTGTGCGAGAGGGAGGGGGCTGGTGGCTGGGGAGCGGGGCTGGGGGCCGCAGGGAGCTGGGGGCAGGTTAGGAGCGGGGCCGAGGCAGCTGGGAGGCAGCAAGGGCTGCCCCGGCCCCAGCGGCGGCGGCTCCGTGCCCTGGCCAAGGTGCTCCCGCGAGCGGCCGGGCCCTCCATGCAGGGTGAGAACCCACCCCCGGGGGCCGCGATTCTGCCCCGGCCCCGTCCAGCCCGGCCTCCCCCCGCCTGCGCACTCACCGCTGGCCCAGGCCGGACTGGGGCAGCGCTGCTGCTGGCGCCCCTGATAACCGCCCCGTGGGGACTCGTCCCCTGTGATGTCACAGGCGCCAGAGCACGTCACAGGCACGCCCGCCGGCCCTACCTGGTCCTGACCACCCCGGCCCAGCCACTCGCAGCTGCCCCTGGCAACCAAACACCAACCCTGACAATGTACGGACCCACCGAGCCTGACAGCACTCCCAAGGTTCTGTTTACAAAGCAGACACAAGCCCCCCACACCCTTCCCAGTTATAAAAGTGGGTGATGTGACCCACGGATGTTTTGCTCCCTGACATCCTATCTCGTCAGATGGGATCAGCTCCCTTGCTGCTGGCCGCTGCTCTGGTGGTCACGGCTGGGCCCTTGTTGCCTCTGGGGTGGGTGATGGTGGAAATTGCGCTGGGAAGATGGGGCCTCTCCATGGCAGGACCTCTGTTCCTGCTGTGCCACTGCGAGAGGACATTGATTCCAAAGAGACAATTCCTAAGGGTGACGAGGGGGTGCAGGTGCAGTTTTCCCAGTGGGCAGCTCCCACTGCCGATAGAGCACTGGTTTCTCCACGTCCAGCACGTTCAGTTCTGTGGTACCAGCTCCCCGGAATGTGTCTGGGATCAGCAGAGTCTCCACCTGGACCCCAGCGAACACACGGAGACACATCAGCGGTGCCTATCGCTTGGTCCCGGTGCAGGTGGAGCTGCCAAGGAGTTTCTTTTCCCATGTGAAATCGCCGCCACATTTGTGAGAGTGTGACGGGAAAGCAGGGAAAAAATCATCTTTGTAGCCACCCTGGTCTCCACTCTGTGTCCCTGTGGGATGAAGTTGTCGCCTGCAGTCAGCTGTGAGCCTCGCAAACACAGCTCTGTGCATGAAGAGCTCTTTCAGAGCCTGTCTGGCGATGAGCAGTCTCGAGAGCGATCTCGCAGCTCCATGTCGTGGTGGAACTCCAGCCAGCAATAGAGCCGCCAGAGCCGCTTGTTGACTCCCCCGTCCTCCCATCCCCCAATAGGGGAGAGACAGGAAAGGGAAGGGAGAAACTCGTGGAATGGCATAAACAGAGTTTCATAAAATAACAAAATATCACTAATACACCACTAGTAAAAATAATGTACATGAAATGGAAATAAAACACAAAAGGTACCCAGTGCAATTCCTCTTGAACTCTGCCTGCACCGAGCAGCCCGTCCCAGGAAGCAGCACCCTCGTCCAGAAGAACCGATCCCAGAGAGAGAAGACAGAAAAAGGCAGAAAGGCCCAGCGGCCTCTGCAAAACGGCAGAATGGCAAAAGACCGAAATAAAGAAACTCCCGAACAGAACTCCTCCAAACAGGTCTCCGTCCCAGCTCTGACACTAGCCAGAAGATCCCCACTCACCTTAAATATGAAGCGTGATGCTAATGACACGCAATATTCTAACTGATCGGTCTGGATTCTCGTGCCCCACCTGTGCCCCTTTCCTGGTGGCCTTGCTTCTAATGTGGGCAGTGGGTGGCTCAGCTTTCCTTGCTTGCCTTCTCCTGGATCCTGCCTGTTACACAGTGCTCTCAGTTCTCTAATCCCAGACAATCACACCTGCACCCTGGACTCTCTTTCACCTCTGTGAAACCCCCCAGTATCTGGCATCACAGATAAGTAACTGTAGGAAGAGCAGCTCCAGGGGTGTTTAGATCAAGAATCAGGCAGGTGGATGGTGATGGCACAGAATTCTAGCTGCTTTGCAACTTAGTAGTATGTGTGTGTTAAGTAGAGGTTGGACAAATCGTGTTGCACCTGAATGCTCGTGTGAAACCACAATTGGGGTGCTCCAGTTTGAATGAAATACCTCATGCGTGCCAGTAAAAAATTACTCCTGTAATTCTAGGCTTTGCATCCTTGCATCCCAGCCTCTCTCCTGGGCTGGCACGGGCCCGTTTAAAAGGTTTCCTGATGCTTCCCATGGCAGGAAGACACCGCGAGGACAGCCAGCAGCGCCCAACTCTCCCAAGGCCTGCTGGCCAGTCCCTTCCACACCCAGCCCAAGGGTGTCAGGGACACAGGCCTTATCTTGCAGCTGCTGATGGTTTGCAGCTGCGTTGTGTTCATTGAGCAGGTACAAGTTTGGTAAGTCGGAGCAGAATTTTCAACATGCGGTTTAAGATTTCAACAAATTTTGCTTACTAAGTAATGGGAAACAGACAGTGTATTAAAAATCATACAACCTTCTAATTCAAAGTGATTGGTTCTATTTCAAACGTACTTACTTAAGCTAAATGATTGATATAAACCTTCCATTGGGCTCAGCCAGTGACCTGTGATTAGTAAAAGACCATTACCATACAGCCGAGCTTGCACAGCAGAGACAGGTCAAAGTAGGCTCAACCAGGCTGCCATCTTGAAGGAATGAAATGCTTGGCTCGTGGTCAAGCTGCATAGAGTGGGGAAGGTCTGCAAGAGCCTCCTTGCACCCACAGCTTGTCGGTGTTCCGTGAGTCATTCTGCTTCCTTGTGGGTTTTCTAAAAGGGACCCCGGGCTCAGCTACAGCTCAGCCCTCTGCCTCCTTTGGGGCATGTACCATACTGCTGCTGGTTTGGTTGGGAAGAGTCAAGTGCATGCGTCACACCTGGGCATGTGCTTTCGAGGGCATTGGTGTTCCTAAGCGTTGGTGACTTTTTAAAAGCCGTTCCTTCAGAAGGCAGGACTGAGTAGCTACTATGTGTTGCAAATCAAACAAGAGGAGCAGAAGGCTGGCTTGTCTGGCCAGGGCTCTCTTTCAGGAACTCAGGCAGCAAACAGAAGTGGATGGGCTTAGGAAAGGGATCTGGGGGTTGTGCTTGATGTTAAGCTCAAGAGGAGACTACGATAATGTGCCCCGGCAGGCAAAAGAGCCAGCCGTCTCCCGGGGTGCATTACGCACAGTGTAGCCAGCCAGTTGCAAAAGGAGGCTGAGGGGAGACCTTATCACTGTGTCCAACTGCCTGAAAGGCGGTTGTGGTGAGGTGAGGGCTCGTCTCTTTTGCCAGGTAACAACTGATAGAAAGAGAGGAAATGGCCTCAAGTTTCTCCAGAGGAGGTGCAGATGGGCTATCAGGAAAAAGTTCTATATTGAAAGGGTTAACGAGCATTCCAAGAAGGTACCCAGGGAAGTGCTTGAGGCACCGTGGCTGGAGGTACCCAAAAGATGTGTAAACATGGCACTTAGGGATGTGGTTTGGTGGTGTTTTTGGCAGTGATAGGTTTGCAGCTGGACTCAATGAACTTAAGGGTCTTTCCCAACTTAAATCATTCTATGATTGCGTGATACAACTTGAAGCTTACCCGGTGCAGAGTCAGGGATTGGCCTACATGGTCCTCGTGTGCCCCTTCCGGGCCCAGGTTGGACCAGATGATCTGTGTGGTCCCTTCCAAACTGGTTTTCTGATTCTGAAGAGAAGCTGCTAAATTAATGTACACTGTAATTAAGTTACAAAAGACACACCCATCATTAACCAATTGACATGATAAATGCTTTCCGACCACCTGCAAAACCAGGGGATATTTTTCAAGTTATAGATCCTTCTGCACGACAAGAGGGAGACAGAAGATTAAGTAATAAATTGTTTAGAAGCAGAGTGCTTAGCTTATATTTAGCTAATAATTAATCGAGTTATTGTGAGTACGAAACTAACCAATTATAACTAACATCATCAATTCTTTTTGGTACAGATCTACTGTGTGTCAAAATTCCCGAACATTGTAATGCATGTGTATTAATTATAGGAATATAAGCAACACAAGAGCGTCCAGTCTTTGGAGCACTTATGGAGGATGATCCCCAGTGTTCCCCAGCACTGATGAAATAAAAGATGCCTGCTTAACAGTATAATTGACTCAGCTGTTAAGTTCCTTTCTACCTTTCAATTCCATGTATTCTTTTCCTCTATATCCGTCAATAACCCCCTCCCAAAACACGGCAGTTCCTTTAAGTCTCCTCGAGGGCTAAGAAAAATCGACACCAACCCAGAAAGCCCACAGGAGCTCTGCTGCCTGTCTGAGCTTGTCCCTCGTGCAACAGGATCACGAGCAGGGTTTGCAGCAAAGTTGGTGGCAACTGCCGCTGAGAGTAGTCAGGTCTTCCATCTGTAACAGGCACAACCACCTGGCAGCAGAGCGGTTCCTTCCTCCTACACGTGAACCCATCAGGAGTGTGTCATGCTCTAAGGCAAGGCGGCAATAAACCGTGGCAGACGCTCCGTTAGCCCCTCACCTCCCGCCACCCACGTCCTGTACATCAGAGCGATGATAGGAAAGATAAGGAGGAAGGAAGAGAGACTCAGACTTCAAGTTGGAAGGTTTTAAAGGCTTTTACTAACGTTACCAATAGACAGAGAATATATACACAAAATATAAAAGCCCACCTCGAATGCTCAGTGTGCCGTTGGCGTCACTCAGCAGCAGAGCTGGGGCTGCGGGGCTGGCGGCTCCAGCAGCTGCAGCTCAGGCCCCGCGAGTCCCGGGCGGGACTGCACAGCAAACTGGAAACTGGTTGCGGGGATGCAGGGCCTGAGGGCTGTGGATCACAGGCAGACAGGCAGGGTCCTCTCCGGATGCCGGCCATGGGCGAAGAGAGAGTGACCCTCGTGTCACGGAGGCACCCCGTAGGTTAATTTAAGGGACAACAAGGTCCAAAACCAACTTTTATCAAACCGGCGAGAAACAGGGTTTTAGCACTCCAAAAGTGACTTAAATAAAGGTTCAGATGTCAGTTGAGGAAAATTATTGAGGCAGCACCTAAAACAACAGGCGGTCCACAGTGTGCACGCACGTGGCATCACCCAAAACAATGCCGGAGCCGGCCCTGAGTCCCGGAGAAGTACACACTTGCCTAAACACGGTGCAGGATTGTTTTTAAAGAGATACACGCGCTCGTAGTGAGTACGGGAAGTGTACACTTGCGATTGTGCGAGGGTAAATTTACAATACACCCGCAATCCTGCGAGAGTTAATTTACTTACACGCGCAAGTGTGCACGGAATCCTACATGTGTTTACGTGGAAGCACAGGAGGAAAATACACTCGCGATTGTGCGAGTATTAATTTTACACGCGCTCATATGGAGCACGGAAAGTTATACGTGCATGTGTGCACTAAAAGTATAAAGATACTCTCAATCCTGCGAGAAGGTTTACTCACA